>NC_065448.1:118259265-118939890 GCF_917563875.1 Diabrotica virgifera virgifera
CGATATATTGCATGATTGAGTGCCTGTTTGAGTAGCTGATGAAGCAGTCTGCATCTGTGTAGCGAATGAAGTGAATGTTAAAGTTTTATGTCTGAACACTCTGCTCTGTAGAGAATATTATTTATGTCAAATTTAGAGTTGATTTGCACCGATTTGCTGTTAAGGTTCCGCGTACTGCTTTTCATTTGTTGGTTTGAGTTATAGGCGTACGTGCATTAGTTTTAATTATAGTTTCTGTATCTATTTTCACTTCTATTTCAGTCTATTCATCGTGTTTTTTATTTGTTTTTTAAATCAATAAATGTAGCTCATCCCACAGCAATCCCATAATACTCGTTACTTACGAAATAGCTCAATTAAATGAGTAGTCAGTTCTTTCGACAATTTCATCGCGTAAATAACCCTACGTGAACAGAGCAAAGAAAAATCTAGCACAATCACTCCAGAATGAACAAGGCGATATGACTCCAACGGTTGCTGCTCGCGTACTATGCTAGATAAATGTTTCAATAACATGTTTTTAGGTGTAGATCAGTCGCGGTGCGGTTTTATAACTTTCTTTGATGTTTACCGACATCTGTTAGATAACACAAAACATGCTATATAACCAGAAAAATGTTATACAACACTGTGTTTTAAAACTCTTTTATTTAAAATTTTGTAACAAGTTACAAAACTTTGTTATTTAACATGTTTTGTTACATAGTCTGGACCCGGCTTAACGGTAACTTCTTATAGGTAATACACTACAATTTCTGAATATTTTTTCTGAAATCTATCGAATGGTACTAAACACGACCCCCACGGAGGTGGGGGGGGGGTTACTTTAAATTCTTAAATAGGAACCCCTATTTTTTTATTACAGATTTGGATTCTTTGCGTAAAAATAAGCATTTTTTATTCGAAACATTTTTTCTAATTATGGATAGGTGGCGCTATAATCGGAGAAAACGGGTGTTGGAAATGGAAAATTAAATTAAAATATGGAAAGTCCCCACTAAAATGGAAAATTTTACTTAACTTTTTTGGTTTTAGAACCTAATAATCACAACCCAATAGGTCCCCTAAGCGCTCGAGTGACTGCACATTTAGCATACTTTGCTCCCCTACTATATGTATTATAAATAATATGTGAAGTAATTATTAACCCAAACAACCATAATTCAACTTTTATTTACTAATAAAGAACTGGACGAAAGTGTCACATCAGCTTTTATGAAACACATGAATATTTACATAAAAAGGTAAGTGATCTGCTTGAAATCGATATTCACAAAATCATCTAAAAATTGTTTATACTTGAGTACTTTGAGACTCTTGTATGAAATGTGAATACCGAAATACGATTAGGAATCTCCATTATGTAATTTTTAAATAATACATAATTCTTAGGAAATGAAAGGTATTATACAAACGTGTTAAAAAATACTACCTACTGAAATTTTTTGATGGCAATAAATGATGAATTGGCTTATCGAATTTATTTTTAAGGTGATACAGTAGCGATCAACAGGTAGCCAAAACGCGTTCCAAGATTGAGGCTGTAATTTTGAATATTTTTTCGAGATATTTGGCACACGTATTTGTAATATAATAAAGAATGGCGGTACAGAGCCCAATTTGAAAAATATATTAATATTTGGAAATTACTCTGTAATTAAACACAATATTAAAAAAACGAGTCTGTACCGCCATTAAGAAGAACAAAAAAATACACTTTCTTCAAATAAACTTTTTTATCAGATGCCTAGATTTTGTGTCATTTTGGAACTACTAATGAAATAAAAAATTTTAGTAGTTTTTGTAGATATTGTCCTGTAATTACGTTTGTAAAAAAATATTGTATGATATGCGTATTAAAAAGTACATTTTTAAGGCACTCATGTGAATTGCAGAACTCGCTGTCGCTCATTCTGCAAACTTTCACATGCGTGCCTTAAACGTGTACTTTTAACACTTATATCATAAATAACTATTGAAATACTGATTACAAAAATTTATATTATTTTAAGCCTTTCTGAGAGCATATGCTCAAAAATTTCGCTCGAATTATTTTTAAATGCGTTCATTTTTTTCGAATACTGAGAAAGCCTTAAGTATTGTTGAAAAATTTAAACGCAGAAAGAAATATTACTGTATTATCCATGGTCGAAAGTCCTTGAGAACTTCTATAATATTTATTTTAATAAGTCACAGGGGTGAAAAAACATAGTCTGATTTTTAATTTTAAATATATCATTCAAAAGAAACTTTTTTTTCATTATAAGGGACTATCTGCCTTCGGGAATAATGTAGTCTTCTATTTTGAGTTTAAATTTTTTAAAAATACCTATTAGTTATCTCAGGATTCGAAAAAAATAAATGCGTTTAAAAAGAACTCAACCGAAATTTTGCGCCTACGCTCTCAAAAAGGATTAAAGTATTAAACATTTTTGTAGTGTTTGAATTTATGCGACGATCCACTGTTTTAAAGATTGGTTGAACAGATGTTGCCAGTTGTATGGTCCTCACTATGTGTATCGTAAGTTATTCAACAGGGCATAGAATATACATGGTTAGAAAATATACGCCAAAGTCAGCGCCTCTATGCGGAAAATCTCTGAACTAAAAATTGATGTGGACCATACAAAGTGAGGTCCCACTTTTTTTTGTAAAAAAACAGTGTTTGCTATCAGTACATGTCTACGAAAAAGTCTTACATTGATTGACTAAGTGAGGTCCGTATACTGGACCTCACTTTGTACAGGTCCTCACTTCAACCGCAGTTTCTTTTGATATGTGGCTCACTTCATACGCTGGGAGTAAATATATATATATATATATATATATATATATATATATATATATATATACATCCTACTATCAATTTGGCATCGATACATTATGCATTTACCATCGATTTGGCATCGTCTTGCAAAGTGGCATCTGTATATCGATGCCACTTTACACTACCTTAATAACTTTTTTTCTGCACTTGTTACCAGAAGTCTAATCAACTCGGTAGTTAGAGATTTGATTTCTTGATGTTACTTTAATATATCAGCTTTCTTTGTTTATCCCTTACTAAGTTATATAAGTTTATTCCATAAAAAGTTTGAGTCCAAAATGATGGTACAGTGAAAATATTATATACATTTAGTTCAGTGTTTTAGCGTTTTGTCGCTGCCGATATATACATGAAAACGTATATCCCACTTTCATTATCAATCATTTTGGCATCAGAAATTTGGCATCACTGTTGAATATAATATTATCCACACCGAAAAATAGGCAATTTGAGAATGCATATATCATTTTCATCAACAAATCATTCTGGCATCATGTTGTTTTCACCCAATTTTGAAAAAATGTGAAAACTTTGTATTATCCACGTCCGTCTGTCCGTCCGTCTGTCTGTAATCACAACTCCTCCGTCAACATACCAGCTAGAATGACAAATGAGGTGTCAACTGAAAGCTGATAATCCAAGGATGGTACTAAAGGTGAGATATTTGACCTTGGCGGTCTGTTTGTCGGTCTGTCCGACCGCGAATATAACTCCTCCATCATTATACCAGGTAGAATGACAAATGAGGTGTCAAATGAAAGCTTATAATCCAAGGATGGTACTAAAGGTGAGATATTTGACCTAGGCTGTCTTTCCGTCGGTCCGTACGACCGCGAATATAACTTCTCCGTCATTATACCAGCTAGAATGACAAATGAGGTGTCAAATGAAAGCTGATAATCCAACGATGGTACTAAAGGTGAGATATTTGACCCAGGCTCTCCTTCCGTCGGTCCGTACGACCGGGAATATAACTCCTCCGTCATTATACCAGGTAGAATGAAAAATGAGGTGTCAAATAAAAGCTGATAATCCAAGGATGGTACTAAAGGTGAGATGTTTGACCCAGGCTGTCCTTCCGTCGGTCCGTACGACCGGGAATATAACTCCTTCGTCATTATACCAGGTAGAATGACAAATAAGGTGTCAAATGAAAGCTTATAATCCAAGGGTGGTACTAAAGTTGACATATTTGACTTAGGCGGTCTGTGCGTCGGCCCCTCCGACCGCGAATATAACTCCTCCATTATTATACCAGCTTGAATGATAAATGAGGTGTCAAATAAAAGGTTATAATCCAAGGATGGTACTAAAGGTGAGATATTTGACCTAGGCTGTCTTTCCGTCGGTCCGTACGACCGCGAATATAACTTCTCCGTCATTATAACAGGTAGAATGACAAATGAGGTGTCAAATGAAAGCTTATAATCCAAGGATGGTACTAAAAGTGAGATATTTGACCTAGGCTGTCTTTCCGTCGGTCCGTACGACCACGAATATAACTCCTCCGTCATTATACCAGGCAGAATGACAAATGAGGTGTCAAATGAAAGCTTATAATCCAGGGATGGTACTAAAGTTGACATATTTGACTTAGGCGGTCTGTGCGTCGGCCCCTCCGACCGCGAATATATTTCCTCCATTATTATACCAGCTTGAATGATAAATGAGGTGTCAAATAAAAGATTATAATCCAAGGATGGTACTAAAGGTGAGATATTTGAACTAGGCTGTCCTTCCGTCGGTCCGTACGACCGGGAATATAACTCCTCCGTCATTATACCAGGTAGAATTACAAATGAGGTGTCAAATGAAAGCTGATAATCCAAGGATGGTACTAAAGGTGAGATATTTGACCTAGGCTGTCTTTCTGTCGGTCCGTACGACCGCGAATATAACTTCTCCGTCATTATACCAGGTAGAATGACAAATGAGGTGTCAAATGGAAGCTGATAATCCAACGATGGTACTAAAGGTGAGATATTTGACCCAGGCTGTCCTTCCGTCGGTCAGTACGACCGGGAATATAACTCCTCCGTCATTATAACAGGTACAATGACAAATTAGGTGTCAAATGAAAGCTCATAATCCAAGGATGGTACTAAAGGTGAGATATTTCACCTAGGCTGTCTTTCCGTCGGTTCGTACGACCGCGAATATAACTCCTCCATCATTATACCAGCTTGAATGATAAATGAGGTGTCACATGAAAGCTTGTGATCCAAGGATGGTACTAAAGGTGAGATATTTGACCTAGGCTGTCTTTCCGTCGGTCCGTACGACCGCGAATATAACTTCTCCGTCATTATACCAGCTAGAATGACAAATGAGGTGTCAAATGAAAGCTGATAATCCAACGATGGTACTAAAGGTGAGATATTTGACCCAGGCTCTCCTTCCGTCGGTCCGTACGACCGGGAATATAACTCCTCCGTCATTATACCAGGTAGAATGACAAATGAGGTGTCAAATAAAAGCTGATAATCCAAGGATGGTACTAAAGGTGAGATGTTTGACCCAGGCTGTCCTTCCGTCGGTCCGTACGACCGGGAATATATCTCCTTCGTCATTATACCAGGTAGAATGACAAATAAGGTGTCAAATGAAAGCTTATAATCCAAGGGTGGTACTAAAGTTGACATATTTGACTTAGGCGGTCTGTGCGTCGGCCCCTCCGACCGCGAATATAACTCCTCCATTATTATACCAGCTTGAATGATAAATGAGGTGTCAAATAAAAGGTTATAATCCAAGGATGGTACTAAAGGTGAGATATTTGACCTAGGCTGTCTGTCCGTCGGTCCGTACGACCGCGAATATAACTTCTCCGTAATTATAACAGGTAGAATGACAAATGAGGTGTCAAATGAAAGCTTATAATCCAAGGATGGTACTAAAAGTGAGATATTTGACCTAGGCTGTCTTTCCGTCGGTCCGTACGACCACGAATATAACTCCTCCGTCATTATACCAGGCAGAATGACAAATGAGGTGTCAAATGAAAGCTTATAATCCAGGGATGGTACTAAAGTTGACATATTTGACTTAGGCGGTCTGTGCGTCGGCCCCTCCGACCGCGAATATAACTCCTCCATTATTATACCAGCTTGAATGATAAATGAGGTGTCAAATAAAAGATTATAATCCAAGGATGGTACTAAAGGTGAGATATTTGAACTAGGCTGTCCTTCCGTCGGTCCGTACGACCGGGAATATAACTCCTCCGTCATTATACCAGGTAGAATTACAAATGAGGTGTCAAATGAAAGCTGATAATCCAAGGATGGTACTAAAGGTGAGATATTTGACCTAGGCTGTCTTTCTGTCGGTCCGTACGACCGCGAATATAACTTCTCCGTCATTATACCAGGTAGAATGACAAATGAGGTGTCAAATGGAAGCTGATAATCCAACGATGGTACTAAACGTGAGATATTTGACCCAGGCTGTCCTTCCGTCGGTCCGTACGACCGGGAATATAACTCCTCCGTCATTATAACAGGTACAATGACAAATTAGGTGTCAAATGAAAGCTCATAATAAAAGGATGGTACTAAAGGTGAGATATTTCACCTAGGCTGTCTTTCCGTCGGTTCGTACGACCGCGAATATAACTCCTCCATCATTATACCAGCTTGAATGATAAATGAGGTGTCACATGAAAGCTTGTGATCCAAGGATGGTACTAAAGTGAGATATTTGACCTAGGCTGTCTTTCCGTCGGTCCGTACGACCGCGAATATAACTTCTTTGTCATTATACCAGGTAGAATGACAAATGAGGTGTCAAATGAAAGCTGATAATCCAAGGATGGTACAAAAGGTGAGATATTTGACCTAGGCGGTCTGTCCGACGGTCCTTACGACCGGGAATATAACTCCTCCGTTATTATACCAGGTAGAATGACAAATGAGGTGTCAAATGAAAGCTGATAATCCAAGGATGGTACTAAAGGTGAGATATTTGACCTTGGCGGTCTGTCTGTCGGTCTGTCCGACCGCGAACATAACTTCTCGATCATTATAACAGGTAGAATGACAAATGAAGTGTCAAATGAAAGCTTATAATCTAAGGATGGTACTAAAGGTGACATATTTGACTTAGGCGGTCTGTGCGTCGGCCCCTCCGACCGCGAATATAACTCCTTTATTATTATACCAGCTTGAATGATAAATGAGGTGTCAAATAAAAGATTATAATCCAACGATGGTACTAAAGGTGAGATATTTGACCCAGGCTGTCCTTCCGTCGGTCCGTACGACCGGGAATATAACTCCTCCGTCATTATACCAGGTAGAATGACAAATGAGGTGTCAAATGAAAGCTAATAATCCAAGGATGGTACTAAAGGTGAGATATTTGACCTTGGCGGTCTGTCCGACCGCGAATATAACTCCTCGGTCATTATACCAGGTAGAATGACAAATGAGGTGTCAAATGAAAGCTAATAATCCAAGGATGGTACTAAAGGTGAGATATTTGACCTTGGCGGTCTGTCCGACCGCGAATATAACTCCTCGGTCATTATACCAGGTAGAATGACAAATGAGGTGTCAAATGAAAGCTTATAATCCAAGGATGGTACTAAAGGTGAGATATTTGACCTAGGCAATCTTTCTGTCGGTTCGTACGACCGCCAATATAACTCCTCCGCCATTATACCGGGTAGAATTACAAATGAGGTGACAAATGTCAAAGTTTAGTAAAAATGACTCAAAATTAGTAAATTCGTATATCAATCCACGCAAAGTTACACGTAAAATTCAAATATCGTCTTCCAGTTCTACTTTCGATTACTTTTGGTGAAAACCTAGGACTTACGAAGTCCAATTACTTGTTTTGTTTAAAAATAAGGCATATCATAGATATGCCTTAGGCATCATAGGAGACAATGACAGAGAAAAATCAAAACACAGCAGCATGTCAAAAGGCCTTAGTTATGTATCTTCGGTCCTGTTAGTCCAATCGTGATGTATAGCACCTCAAATGATAGGATTTGACAAACAGAATACAATGACATAGAAAAATCAAATACAACAGCATGTCAAAAGGGCCTCAGTAGCGTATCTTCCGTCCTATTAGTCCAATCGTGACGTACAGCATCTTAAATAATAGGACTTGACCAATAGAATCAAATTTGACACAAACAAATCAAATACAGCAACAAGTCAAAAGGGCCTTTGTTATGTATCTTCGGTCCTATTGGTCCAATCGTGACATACAGCAACTCAAATGATAGGGTTTAACGAATAGAATACAATGACACAGAATAATCAAATACAGCAACATGCCAAAAGGGCCTTATTTACGTATCTTCGCTCCTATTGGCCAATCGTGGAGTACAGCACCTCAAATAACTGGATTTGTCAAGTAGAATACAGTGACATAGAAAAATCAAATACAGCAGCATGTCAAAAGGGCCTTAGTCTTGTATCTACGGTCCTATTGGTCCAATGGTGATGTACAGCACTTCAAATAATAGTATTTGACAAATAATATAAAATGGCACAGAAAAATCAAGTACAGCAACATGTTAAAAGGGCCTTAGTCATGCAGCTTCGCTACAATTGATCCAATCGTGACGTACAGCGCCTCAAACGATGGGATTTAACGGGCAGAATGCGACTGTAGACAAATTAATTTTTTTCCTCAATTAATTGGATGCCCCCTACTGGTGTTTGGTCTAAGTTTACAGCTTTTCCCCATTGAAGCTATTTTATAACTAATTATAATTAGGGGTACGGAATTTTCGCAAATAAAAAACATGAATTTCGCATTTACTTTTTTTATAATTACAAAATTTCGCATTTATTTTTAACTACGAGTAAAACAACAGAAAACATTAATTAAAAGCTAACATCTTTGTAATTTCGACATTCGACTCTTTAAGAGCTGTTCTTCGATCTGTCACTACAATATTATATGTTCTGAAGAATCGTTCTGCGTTTACGCTGTTCGTTGTACTCCAAATGCTCTGTAATGCTGCTTTAGCAAATGACGGAAAACTGCACCGTGTAGCAATTAGTGTCTTGTGTCACACAGATATAGGTCATCTGTTGCAAATTCTTTGACTGGATCACTCAAAATTGTTTTAGGGCGTCCCATTTTAGGGGATACTTTAAGTAACTTTACGTTACTATGAAAACTTTTTTGATAGACCATGTTCTTAATAAAAATTGACGGAATGAGCACTGATTGTCCTGTTTGACTAATTTATATGTTTAGAAAATAAGAATTAGCCGACTTTTATTCCTACTTAGATTTTTACCAATACAAAAGACCGAAATGCAGATAACAACAGTGGGATTATTTATATTTCTCATAGAATCAACATTGAAAAATATCAATTCCTTATCTTATC
Organism: Diabrotica virgifera virgifera; assembly: GCF_917563875.1. Taxonomy (NCBI): domain Eukaryota; kingdom Metazoa; phylum Arthropoda; class Insecta; order Coleoptera; family Chrysomelidae; genus Diabrotica; species Diabrotica virgifera. The sequence goes on from NC_065448.1 coordinate 118,268,454, forward strand.
TTTATCTATTTAATGATGAACAATGAAAGTTCCTTCTGTTTCAACACGTGTTAGAAAAATAAACAACCTTTCAAAAATTATGTACAATAGAAAACTTTCCGTAAAATCTTTCCATGCCTTATTTACTACGTAACTACCTACTTATTTACGGGGCGAGCTGGGCACCTGCAGGTATTTCGCATAAATAAACAAAAACTCCATATTTCACATTTATCGCATTTATGTTCAAAATTTCGCCGAAATTCGCATCTATTTCGTAAAAACGAAAATTCCGTACCCCTAATTATAATAAAACAGTTGGTCCAGAATCATTATCTCGTTGACTTTTTCTTGTTTATCATTGATAATTCTGCCGTTTGAACCTTCTGATAATCCATATATTTTCTCTATCTGCTCTTAAAGTGTGTTTATTATATTATTTTCTTTCTCATTTAATTTACACCGATCCAGACTAGTATAGCTCCATATAACAGTTCTAGTTCTGCAGTAACGAATCAATACTTTTATTTAGCACATTAATTTTTTTTGTCTTCGGGTCTATTAAATAATTTTCTTGCACTGTTTCTCGCAATTTTTAATTATCCATTTATTACTCTACTTGTCTTATTTTCTGAATATACGACTTGAATAATGACTTTAATGTTTTGCCAGTCGTTATTGTTTAGTAGACCGGAATATTGAGATATTAATTCTTTACATTACATATTTGTCTTTCGGTGATTTTCTATTATTAATATGAAGCTGGAAGTGTTAGGTTACACTGGTTTTTGATATTTGGTCCAGAGTTTCCTCTCAATTCTTTTGTCGGATTTCTCTTTAATATTATCGCAGCTGCATGCATTGGTACTAGGTTCTGAGTGCTCAGGTGACCTTTGAAGGACTCCCAATTACTCTATTTCGTCCACTTCTTCTGAGGTGGGTTCAGAAGTGGATATCAACTTCTATTCCATTATTCCATATCTATTTATATGCCATCTAATGATTTTACTTTAAATTTAGCTGCTTGATCTTCTTCATGAGTAATAAAATTTTTGTTATTTTTGCTATTTAGCAAACAGCATTAGAAAGTCTGTAAGCTTTTTTATGAACTGCTGAAGTGCGTCCTATAAAAGTAGACATATTTTCATAAAAAACATGTTTTCATGAAAATTCTTTAATTTTATTCAATATGTTCAATACAGCGATTTTAACGGATTTACAAATTTTTTATGTCGATGCCGTGCGCATAATACGATTCTGAAAGCTCTGAAAAATAGTTATTTTTTCTTCAATTATCTCAGCTGATTTTTTTATTTACGAGTCATTTCTTCAGATTTGGGAACACTTAATAATCGGAGGGGGCCAAGTCAGTAGAGTAAGCCGCATGAGAAAGTAATTCGAAACCCAACTCGAATTTTTGCTACTGTCACAACGCTATTGTGAGTCGATGTATTGTCTTAGGTCTTGAGAACACTTTAAAGAACACTTTTTTCTTCTGCTTATAGAGTCGTTTTTCATTCATCACATACCGGAACTCACCACATAAATTTTGAAGACCCTGACATTAAAACTGTATTAAATTATATGTGATCTAAGTAAGTTATAGAAAAAGTCAGAATAGATAGAGTAGAACACTTATAAAAAAATTGTAACAAGCAATTGGACATCGTAAGTTCTAATTTTTCACCCAAAGTGACCGGAAGTTGAACCGGCAGTCGATATTTGAACTCTTCGTGCAACTTTTTGTCAGTTGATATGACGGATGAATTTTGTTCACCTACAGATATGGACGAACAGACAGGCATGAAACCGGAAGTATGTATTTGTTCTGGTCTTTCTTAGTCGCGTTGAATAATAGTTTGTACTATTTCGACGAATTTAAAACAGTACTTTCGGTTGCAACTCTGGAACAGGCAGTCCGAGGTCAAACTTCTCACATGTAATATCATATTTTGGTTATAGGCTTTCATTTGACACCTTATTTGTCATTCTTTCTGTCCTACTAACAGAGGAGTTGTGTTTATTGACGGATAGACATGGATAATTCTAGGTGTTCACATTTAATGATAAAAACAATAATTATATAATTCAGTTGACCTGACTATGTCATTGTGATAATGACTTCTTATCTAAAAGTGACAACGGCAATCATTCCACTCACTCACGGTAAAATATCGCAAAACCTCCAGATTTTAAAGAACCGCTTGGATTGACATGAAATTTGGCACACACGTAGCTAAAATGCCAAAGAAAAAAGTGAGATAATGGATATGTTCTCTTGTCCTGGATGTGACTTTCACCCCTTCTTTGGGGTGAAAATACATACGTTTAAAATAAGTCCGGGAGTGGATAAACTGACTAATTCTAATTCTCAGCAAATTTTGTTCTATAAAAGTTTTAAACGGCTGAAAATGTTATAAGAATTTTTTGCTCTACATTGTGCTTCGTGTCGGGGATGTGTGTGTCTACATTGTGTGTGTCGGGGACACCCTGTATATGATCTGTAAATTGCATTGGTTAAAAATGCTTATTTTTGAAAGGGGTTTTGTTAAAAGGGCTCGAACGAATTACTAGTCACGAGTATGTATATGCAAATTTTAAACAGCCATATTTTAACCAATTTTTGTCTTCCAGAAAATCAAAAAATCTCAAATATTTAAAAAAGCAAAACCTACATTTTTTACTCTTTAAGATATTTGGTATCACTAATAATTTTTAAGTTATTTTGAAAAAAGTCTTTTTTTTCAAATTAAAGATTTAAAATTTACTTTAAAACCAAATTTTTTCACAAATAAGCACTTTGAACTGATGAAACTTACAAACACAAACAATACATAAAGTTACTTGTGAAGTGGTAACGATTAATTCCATTTGGGCTGTTAATTAGAGGGTGATTTTTACGATATTTTTAACCAAAAAATAAGGAACAACTGTATTTTGAGCGTAACTTGCTTACTCTTGCTGCTAGAAACTTTTTAAAAAAATAAAAATAAACGTTTTTTAAACACTTTAAAAAAGTTGTAATACGTTTTCCCAGAAAAGTGTTTCATTTTTTTTTATTTCACGTTAAAATATTCGATTTGGAATTTGACATATAAGAGCTTATTTTTCACTATAGTCTGTTTTTAAACCAAGAGGAGTAATTCAAATTTCCCGCGCCGTAAACCTTGTTTGTAATTGGTACAACCTCAGGCAATTTTACTCATATCAAATTTTGACAATAATGACATTTATAAAATTTTAACACTATTGGCATTTCATAGGTTAGTTTATTTATTTTATCAGCGATTTTTGCATTTTCTGCGTTATTCCTTTTATTTTTAGATTTTTAGTCAATATTACCGTCAAAGGCCGATATGACCAACCAAAAAAGAAGATGTATCGGAAGATATTTCTAGTGACTTTCTTGGGTGTGAATCTGTCTTTTTACCCTAATAGCACAAGGACGTCCAATGGACGTCCTTCACGGACTTTAAGGACGTCCCTTGGACGTCCGTTTTCGTCCGAGGAAAGTCCTTTATACGTCCTATTTTGGTCCAAAAGTCGCGCTACCGAACGTCCTTTGTACGTCCATCTAAGGTCCAAGGGGACGTAAATTGGACCTTAACAGGACGTCCTAGTTTGGTCCAAAGCCACATTGCCAAATGTCCAATGGACGTCCACCTAACGTCCGAGGGGACCTAAATTGGACCTTAATCGGACGTAAATTGGACGTTAATCGAACGTAAATTGGACCTTAATCGGACGTAAATTGGACCTTAATCGGACGTCCTAGGGGACGTAAATTGGACCTTAACAGGACGTCCTAGTTTGGTCCAAATGCCTCGTTGCCAAACGTCCAATGGACGTCCATCTAACGACCAATGGACGTCCACCTAAAGTCCGAGGGGACGTTCAGTGGACGTCAATTGGACCTTCATAGGACGTCCCAGTTTGGTCCAATGTCGTGCTGCCGAACGTCCATCTAACGTCCTGAGAGGACGTTCGGTGGACGTCTAGCGACGATATTTAGACCTGTGGAGAATGTATTGTGGGAAATAAAAAATACATTTTTTAAGGAACTTTTATTACATCTTATATTAAATTACAATTATTGGATATTACATTATTTACATTAAATTACAATTACACTTCTCCAAGAAATTAATGCACCACCTTAAAAATGATTGGATGATTTTTGATGTCTCGAATTTCCTAAACCTGTTGTCCAATCTCAGTAATTTTTTTTATAATATTATAGCCTAGGCTACAGGTTACCTCCTTAAGCTTGTCATGAACGGGGAGCTATACTGTAATATATTATGTATATTATATCATATCACTCCCTATAGTAATGAGTGAGCCTGGAGACACGGAACTAATGGTTCCGTGTGTGCAGGCTCACTCATTACTATAGAGAGCGATGTGATATAATATATATTACAGTATATAGCTCCCCGTGCATGACAAGCTTAAGGAGGTAACCTATAGCCTAAGCTATAATATTATAAAAAAAATCACTTAGATGGGACAACTGGTTTAGGAAATTCGAGACATCAAAAATGCTCAATTTTTAAGGTGGTGAGTAATGGGCTGTATATTATACATATATTTCAAATCGACACCTTGCTCATTTGGAGATACTGGAAAATTTCTTAAAAAGAAGATATTCTATCTATGTATACTTATTATATAGTGTAATATTATATTATAATATTATAATAATCATTCAACTTTTGTCTAATTTTTTTTCATCCGCCTTCGCTTTCTGTCTTTAGACAATTCAATATTATAAATAGATTATAAAATACTGAGATAAATACTTTTTGCTTACTAGGTACAATAACCAACCCAATCTGTTTGACAAAAGAACCGTTATGGGTAGAGGTAATAAGTTAAGACGAACAAAAGGCGACCGCGGTAGCGAAACTTTCCTTTAACAATTGTAATTCAAAATTCAAGGAAGTCTATACTTTATAGAAAATCAAAAAGATTGGCTAGAATACAAATATGTACTTGTACAGAGTGTTTGGTAAAGAATAGGCCATAGATTAACCTTAGACTTCGGAGGGTAAAATAGGTCGATTTAAGTTAACTTACGTTAGTACTAAAGTTGATAATAACCGAAATACAAGGTGTCAAATTTAAACTTTTATTTTATTTATTCTTGAATATTTCCTAACAAGCATGGGATAATATCACGAAATTTGGTAAGCGTGGTTTTTTTGGGACAAGAAATCTAAATTCAACACCAAAAATGATGTATTGCCCAGGAAATAATCAAGAATAAAATAAAAGTTTAAATTTGACACCCTGTATTTCGGTTATCATCTTTCGTACTAAAGTAAGTTAGCTTAAATCGACCTATTTTAAGCTCAGTAATCCAAGGTTAAGCTATGGCCTATTTTTTACCAAACACCCATAAGATTGAAAAATGTATGAAAAATATACCAGAAAGAATAAGAAATATATATCAAAGAGCATGAAAAAATATGTAAATGTAATAAAAAACGCAAATAATACCAATGTTTGGATACCAGTTGTCCTAGCTGGTGGTTTTGTCCATCATTCTCGGTGAGTTTATCCTCTAGGCCATCAGGGATCGATAGGCTATGTCCAGACGGTGGTAGCAGCAGCGTCTGAATGCTTCCTCTTTGGCGTTCACTTACCAAGAAGTGACTGGCTGCAACGTGGAGCTCCAGTAGCTGTCTGGGGTTGATGGCTCCGAAAACTCCTCATCTGATCGAGGAATCAGGAACATAGACTGTTTCGGCACTTCAGAAAAACTCCAGGAGCAGGAATCCTCAGGGTGGTAGATTAAAATGTTGTGCGCCTATGTCAAAGGGGCACATAATAATCCATTGGATGGGCTTATGCATTGATGCTCTAAATGGCCCGAAGAGGCGGTCGGACTCTGTGTTATGTTGTGAAACAGCGTCTTCATAGTTTTACGTAATATATAGTATATGTATAAGTATATTATACTTTAATTCGTATATAATATAATTTCTTACATTATGAAAATCAGTGGTTAATGAATAAAACTCTACGCGGGAGCCCTAACGACGACAACGACTGAGAGATCAACTCTCCAACTTCGAACTGATATCGGTGGGTGAATCGAAAATCTATCGCCTATCGTTATAGTTTTGTGAACAGAGGAACCAAGTAGTGGGGGTGATTTTCAGACGTCCACAAAAAGTCCGTATTTCGTCCAGTACGGACGTCCAAAGGACGTTCGTATTTATTCCACCATCGGACGTCCACCATCGGACGTCCACCATCGGAAGTCCGAAGGACGTACATATTTAGTCCACCGTATTCACCGTATAATTAGCACACTTATGTCATCTTGGTAACTAGAATAATAAAACATTGTAACAAATAATTTACAAATAAGATTTTCACACTTTACAAAAAAAACATGTTTAGAATATTAAACTGTGCAATTTTGAATTAAATATAATTATCTTTTCGATGTAAACTATTTTATTAACATAATTAAGTTAGTATTTTATTGAATTATTTTGCTATTTTATCCCGTAATTCGTATAATATGTCCAATATGGACGATCAGCAAACGTCCGTATTTCGTCCAGTACGGACGTCCAAAGGACGTTCATATTTATTCCACCCGAAGGACGTCCAACACCGGACGTCCGAATGACGTACATATTTAGTCCACCGAAGGACGTTCAACATCGGACGTCCGAAGGACGTACATATTTAGTCCACCGAAGGACGTCCAACGCCGGACGTCCAAAGGACGTCCATTTATAGTCCATGGACGTTAGGACCAAAAATGGACCTATTTTGAACGTCCAGAAGACGTCGTGTGCTATTAGGGTTAGTTTACCTTCTCCTCTTGGTTTTAAAACAAAGCTTAGCAATAACTCTGCTTCTACTGGGTCTACAGACCTGACACATATACCATTTTTTCACTTTTCTATAAGCTATATTTGCTATTTGCTAATTTTTTTTCATTAAAGTAGGTACCTACTTTTTGAGTTATTTGCGAAAAACCGTCTAAAAACGTGTTTTTTTTTTTGTTGAAAAATGAACATATTCACTAGCAAATATCTCTAAAAGTATTGACTTAGTGAAAAAACTCTATAAAATAGAAGTTGCTTAGAATTAGTCAGTATATCCAATTCCGGACTTATTTGAACGTATTTGTTTTCATCCCCGATAACGGACGAAACTCACCTCCAGATCAAAAGCACATATCGGCACAATATCACTTTTTTATTTAACATATTAGCTATGCGTGTCCCAAATTTTATGTCAAACCAAGCGTTTCTTCAAAATTCTGAACAAAAACCGTAAGTAAATTAAACGAAAATGTAAAAGGTACATTCCATGTCAAATCACTCAGGCAAAAAAATTTGGATCTCCGATTTGTCTGAAAATTGGTATATAGCTTCTGCGGGACGTAAAAAGAAGATATTTAAGGTCAAAAAATCTTCTTCTTCTTTTTTTCTCAAAATGTTATTTTATGCGATTTTACAGTGATTTGGTGTTTATTTAAACAAATTTGCATTTTCTGTCGTAAAGTATCAATGAAAAACATAATAATTTAATAGAAATGACACAAAAATGTCATTATATGGCATTACACCAAGTTATTTTTAATCAAAACAAGTTTTTGATCAAATTTTATAGTGTAAAAAACGTTAGAATACCGTTTTTTACATTTTCCTCCATTCTCAAAATACATCATTATCGATTTGGCTAAAAATTTGCCCGCAGATAGCTAAAAGATAGGACTTTAAGTGGTTAGAAGGATTTGAATTATATTACAATACCAAAAAAGTTACATGCAGTAATATCATACTCAAAAGTATATATTAGTCCAGTCGGGATAGCATTTGACCTTGAATGCCAAGCTGCACAAAAATTTATTTTTCTGATCTTTAGGGGAGTCAATAGTAGCCTAATTTAAAATCGCGAATGAATTCCTCCGTTACGTTAGCGGCCATCTTGATTTTAAAGGAGAACCTGTTTTGCTCAATATCTCCGCCATTTTTAACTTTTCGACAAAAATGGAAGAAACTGAGATTGTTCCAAATAAATCGTATTTACAATTATTACAATTTCTTTTTAACAATTTTTGTTGTGAGGTCGATATTTTCGAGTTAATTTTACTTACAATAGACGCCTATATTTTTGACTATAATATTGCATGTAACTTTTTGGGTATTGTAATATAATTCAAATCCTTATGATCACTTAAAGTCCTATGTTTTGTCTATCTGTGGGCAAATTTTCAGCCAAATCGATTATGATGCATTTTGGGAATGGAGAAAAATGTAAAAAAAACGGTATTTTAACGTTTTCTACACTATAAAATTTGATCAAAAGCTTGTTTTGAATCAAAGTAACTTGTTATAATGCCATATAATGACATTTTTGAGTCCCTTCTATTAAAATGTTATGTTTTCCATTGATACTTTACGAGAGAAAATGGAAATTTGAATAAATAAACACCAAATCACTGTAAAATCGAATAAAATAACATTTTGAGAAAAAAAGAAGAAGAAGATTTTTTGACCTTAAATATCTTATTTTTACGTCCCGCAGAAGCTATATACCAATTTTCAGACAAATCGGAGGTCCAAATTTTTTTTTGCTCCAAAATTGAGTGATTTGAAATGGAATGACCCAAAATTAATTTTTCAAACAAATATTTTAAGTCGTTATGAGAAAATTATAACTTAACAGATGAAATAAAATAAACACAATTCAACTCGTAAAATATTTGGACCCTTACCAGCCGAACCAGCCGAACAGGTAAATAACCCACCTTTTATATAGTTTATAATATACCTTTTCTACCTGGCCTCAAACGCTCGATATTTTTAACTCGTGGCAACATCGATTGATGGCAAATGGACCGCAAATACACATTTATATGTGGTGGAAGTCAAAATGGCTGTGGAGTGTAAAAATTTTTGTATATAATTTAGATTTTTAAAATCAAAATTTTAGAAAACTGAGAACGATACAGGGCATTAAAAAATGCGCTCAACAAACATACACGAATTAAAATTCGAAAATGATAGTATTTCTTAGTGATGCCAAATGACTGCAACATGAAAAGATGACATAATGATAGCGGGATGTATATATATATATATTAGTCCATAGATATATATATATATATATATATATATATATATATATATATATATATATATATATATATATATATATATATATATATATATATATATATATAATATATATATATATATATATATATATATATATATATATATATATATATATATATATATATATATATATATATATATATTTACTCCCAGCGTACGAAGTGAGCCACATATCAAAAGAAACTGCGGTTGAAGTGAGGTCCTGTACAAAGTGAGGTCCAGTATACGGACCTCACTTAGTCAATCAATGTAAGACTTTTTCGTAGACATGTACTGATAGCAAACACTGTTTTTTTACAAAAAAAAGTGGGACCTCACTTTGTATGGTCCACATCAATTTTTAGTTCAGAGATTTTCCGCATAGAGGCGCTGACTTTGGCGTATATTTTCTAACCATGTATATTCTATGCCCTGTTGAATAACTTACGATACACATAGTGAGGACCATACAACTGGCAACATCTGTTCAACCAATCTTTAAAACAGTGGATCGTCAATCGTCGCATAAATTCAAACAGTACAAAAATGTTTAATACTTTAATCCTTTTTAAGAGCGTAGGCGCAAAATTTCGGTCGAGTTCTTTTTAAACGCATTTATTTTTTTTCGAATCCTGAGATAACTAATAGGTATTTTTAAAAAATTTAAACGCAAAATAGAAGACTACATTATTCCCGAGGGCAGAAAGTCCCTTATAATGAACAAAAAGTTTCTTTTGTAATATATATTTAAAATTAAAAATCATACTATTATTTTCACCCCTGTTACTTATTAAAATAAATATTATAGAAGTTCTCAAGGACTTTCGACCATGGATAATACAGTAATATTTCTTTCTGCGTTTAAATTTTTTAAAAATACTTAAGGTTTTCTCAGTATTCGAAAAAAATGAACGCATTTAAAAATAATTCGAGCGAAATTTTTGCGCATATGCTCTCAGAAAGGCTTAAAATACTATGAATTTTTGTAATCAGTATTTCAATAGTTATTTATGATATAAGTGTTAAAAGTACACGTTTAAGGCACGCATGTGAAAGTTTGCAGAATGAGCGACAGCGAGTTCTGCAATTTACATGAGTGCCTTAAAAATGCACTTTTTAACACGCATATCATGCAATATTTTTTCTACAAACGTAATTACAGGACAATATCTACAAAAACTTTTACTTGAACTTGACTGAAATTCCATTTTTATATTTTTTTGACATTACATCAAAATTGCCTATACGATCAATACGAATTGCAGTGCCATAAAAATTTTAAAACACTAGTGCCTTAAAGCAGAGCCGGATAAAGGGGCGGGCGAGCCGGGCGACCGCCCGGGGGGCCAGAATTTGGGGGCGCGAAATTTTGAGAGACGCTGATATATAAATATAATATTTACCCCCCTCCGTGGCTCAGTGGTAAGAGCGCCTGCCTTTGGATTGAAAAAATCCGAAAGGTTGTGGGTTCGAATCTCACCAGGGTCGGAAATTTTTCATTTATTATAAATTAATAAATGAATATAGTTTCTGTCCTCGTGGGATCGGTTCTCACCGGAGGGACCGCAGACGTTCGGATACAATTAGCGTCTCTTTGCAAAGACAATGACGTCGACATTGTAAAGTAACAAGCCACTTACTCAACACACACACTACTTACACATGACACTAGGTACCTAATTGTTCAAAATTACCGTACCTACCATGCCAATGGCCATTAGTTGTCGAGGCATTAGCTAAACAAAAAAAATATATTATTTTTTACATTCACTATTTTTTTGGACTTTATAGATTATCTTTGGGCTAAGATTACTCCTAAGACAATTAATATTAAATAATTGTAACAATAAGAAAACTATTTCTAGCTCACAAAAATTCTCTAATAAAAATAATGCAACCTAAAAATTTTTTTTTTTTTTTATTAGAAAAAGAAGTCGCATCCACCAAAAGGTTATTAGCGACGGAACAAAATATAAATAACAAAAGTAAACAACTACAGGTTGTACAGAATGTTTATGGATTTTAGATAATTAACTATATTGTCGCAGGAATAGTTTTGACCTAGAGCCTGTGGTAGAGCGTTTGGGATCTTGTAGCGCTGTCTTTCTTGGTCATATTTACTACAAACTATTAAAAAGTGTTCGACTGTTAATCGGACATTACACTGATCGCATATAGGTGGATTACTCTTTGTGAAAAGGTAAGAGTGCGTTAACCTGGTATGTCCTAGACGTAAACGCGCAACCGCAATTTGTTCTCGTCTATTGCGCGACGATGGAAACCACTGAGACACATTATTTTTTATTTTATTTAACTTAGAATTAGATTGAGACCACTCATTTCGCCACAAACACAACACTTTATTTTTAAAATAAGCTTTTAAGTCACTGGAAACACACTTGTCTATCGGCTCCGAAAAATCACTTAAAATTGCCTCTCGTGCAGTCCTGTCAGCTTCTTCATTTCCTGTTATTCCGACGTGTGAGGGAACCCATACAAATTGAACGCTTCTTCCATGTTCATGAGCTTGGGAAAGCTGGTATTTTAGCAACTTTTCAAAAGGATGTTTCGGAAAAATGTGTTTTAATGAGTTTAGAGAGCTAAGGGAATCTGTTATGATCAGGGCTTTGGTGAGTGTAAGCTCGTTAAGAAGTTTCACAGCACGGTATATGGCGTAGAGTTCAGCTGAAAATGTGCTACATGCTGGGGGTAAACGAAAAAGAAGATTGTTTCCTGAAGAAACGATTGATGCCCCCACACCGTCTTCGAACTTAGACGCATCTGTGTAGATTTTATGGTAGTCGGGGTACTTATTTATGAGGTCCTCGAACTTGGAACGAATCAGAGAATGGTGTGTATTAGATTTATCGAAATACTCCAGAGATGCATCACAGGTTGGTAAATCGATCAGCCAAGGCTCGGGGTATTTAATATCCGAGGAGAAAACCTCCGGAAAATTAATGTTTAGGTTTTGAAGTATGGATTTAATTCTTTCGTAATATGGTTTTTTAGTATAGCGAATATCTTGGAATATGTTTACAAATTTGTTTGTAAAAGTGTTTTGATATATTGGCTTTGAAATATTGCAAGCAACTGAGGCTGCATGTGATAGAGCGAGGTACATGCGGCGGTGATGTAGCGATGGTTCTCCTAAAAGAGCATAAATGCTGGATACAGGCGTAGTTGGGAAAGCCCCTAGGATTAATCTAAGACTTTTATTATGAATAATATCTAATGATTTCAGTAGAGATTGATTAGCAGTGGAATAGGCAATTGCTCCATAATCTAGCTTAGAACGTATTAAAGATTTATACAGGAGGAGTAGAGTGGATTGGTCTGAGCCCCAGTTTTTATTACAGAGAGATCTTAATACATTTAATCTTTTATTACAGGAAAGGATGAGTTGTGAGATGTGATTTTTCCATGTTAACTTTGAATCGAAGATTAAACCCAAGAATTTGTGGTGATCTCTAAACTCCAGCTGTTTCTCATACATTCTTAGGTTAGGAGGTTGTGGCAAGGGGCTTGAAGAGAATACAACTCCTATTGATTTTTCTATTGAAAATTGAAAACCTGTAAAGTTGGACCAATTTTCGAGAGTATCTAAAAAGTTTTGAAGAATTGACGACATTGAGGAAATATTTTTACCTTTAATAGATACCACTAGGTCATCAGCGTATAAACGAGCCTGTAAGGGTGCTTGAATGTTTTTGATGATGTCATTTATTGCTACCAGAAATAGTGTTGGACTGAGTATGGATCCTTGGGGTGTACCATTTTCCAAACTATAAATATTTGAAAAGATATTATTTATTTTTACTTGAAAAGATCTGTTATTTAAAAAGTTTTGGATGAAAGCAAGGCAGTGACCTTGAATATTCCATTTATGAAGTTGTCTCAAAATGTTGTACTTCCAAGCTTTATTAAATGCACGTTCTAAATCAAAAAATATAGCAACACATTTTTGGTTTGTAGCAAGAGCTTCATGTATTTCACTTTCCAAGTCTAAAATGTTGTCTGTGGTTGACCGATCTTTTCTAAAGCCATTTTGTTCGGAGATTAAGAAATTAGAATTTTCTAAAACCCATGAGAGCCTGGAGTTAACAATATTTTCTAGTAATTTGCAGATTGTTGATGTCAGAGATATGGGTCGATATGATTCTGGGTCATATTTAGGTTTATTAGTTTTTAGGAGAGGAATGACTATTGCATTTGACCAAATAGCTGGCCATTGGTGGTGAAGCCAAATTCTGTTGAATATGTTTAAGAGATACGTTATGGCTGAAGCAGGGAGATGTTTCAGAAATGCTGAAGGAATATCATCAGGCCCAGGACTAGAGTCCTTCAAGTTAAGAATAGATGAGTTTATCTCTTGAAGAGAGATGGGATGGTTTAATGAATTATTTTGTACTTCAAACGGATAAATGGGATTTTGTTCAGCGAATTCTTTGGCTTTGAGAAAATTGGCGGTATACTGTTGATTCGATGAGTGGCCTTGATAGATTCTTCCAAAAATGTTTGCAATATCGCTGCTCGATGTTATGAAATTATTATTTTCTTTTAGCCCCGTGAAGTTATATGAAGTGTGTAAACCAGATATTTTCCTAACTTTGTTCCAGACATCAGAGAGGGGGGTATTGCTATTAATTTCCGATGTGTATTTGTTCCATGAAGATCGTTTAGCAGTTTTGACAGTTAGCTGTGCCCTTGCTTTTAGCATTTTGAATTTTAATTTATTTTCGGGTGTTTTATGTTTTTTGTATCGGTTTAGGGCTGATTTACTTTCACGGATTGCTGTAGCACAACTGTCATTCCACCATGGTACAGGACATCGGCCTTTAACAGATTTAGATTTACCAATAAATTTGTGGGCGGCGCTTAAGATAAGTTGATTAAGCTGCTCTACATTCGAGTTCACATCGTCTGTTATATCCAAACTGGAAATATTATTATCGATATATTCGGAGAATTTTTGCCAATTTGCATTTTTTATTCTCCACTTAGATATGAATATGGGACCTGATGAGGGATAATTATGGTTTCTAATTAGGATTGGAAAGTGGTCACTACCATATGTATAGGTTTGAGCATCCCAACTGAAACAATGAGCTAAATTTGGGTCGCAAAGAGTTAAATCGATGCATGAGGAATACCCTGTTGAAATATTGAACCTTGTAGGGCTACCATCATTAAGAAAATTTATATTAAGTTGGTCTAAGATATCGGCAATACTTGAACCTCTGGCAGATGTGTGATCTGAACCCCAAATTATGTTGTGAGCATTAAAGTCGCCTAGAATTATACGAGGACGTGGCAGTTGCTCTAATAACCTGCAAAGGCTATCAGAACTTACTTGTATGTCGCAAGAAAGGTAAACATTGCAAATAGATACTAAACTGGTAGATGTGATTCTGATAGCAACGGCCTCCAAATCACTGACTATTGGAATTTGTACCGCCTCGATGGATTTGTTTACTAGTATCGCTACACCACCGCTTGCACGACTTGCATCTGTACGGTCTTTGCGGAAACAAGTGAAATGTTTTGAATTGTACAACTGATTGGCCTTTAAGTTTGTCTCCTGTAGACAAATAATATCTGCAGAATATTCAGATAAAAGAAGCTGTAGCATAGGGAGACGATGGAAAAATCCATCAATGTTCCATTGAAGTATCGAGTTGAATGTTGTTAACAGATTCGGAGTTAGATGATACTGAGCAATTATCTACAGAAGAGTCACTGTCTAAGTCAGAAATCTCTTTCCCTAAATGTTTATGAAGTTTCTTTTGAAGTTTTGTAAACTTAGTTTTTGTAGATCTATCATTTGCATATTGATAGCTGCTTTGTAAAAGATAGAGTAAACCAGGCATATCAGTTGTAAATTCTTTAACGACGCTAATAGTGTCGGGGGAGCCTTGGACATTATCAATCAGTAAGGACAATTGGTGGTAATTTAAAACGAACGGTGGGGTATGATTATCAATAAAATGTTCAAGAGTTTCCCGTGTAGATGGGACTTTAGATGAGCGCGGTTTTTTTGGTTTAGAAGATTTGGGTTTTGCAAACAGATTTTGTGATGATATTGCTGAGTCTGAAGGAGGAGTATCGATCTCACCAATACTGCGTTTTATGGAAGAACTTGCATTTTCGCAAGTGCTATTAGAGTTTTCACTTGGATGTTGTGGCTTTATTACCTTTGGAAGTACTGGAGCAGACTCATTGGTAATGACAGAAGTCGAGCTTGAAGTTTTGATTGTAAGATTGGTTGAAATGGTTGTTTCGGAAAATTGTGGTGATGTATCAGTTTTATTGGAGTTTTCTGCAGTTGTATCTAATGGAAGAGGTGCTGATAGATTGGAGGATATTGCTTTAGGAGTTTGTGAAAACGGTATTGCCGCTGAATGTGGATGACTGAAAGTGTTGCTATGAGTAGGAGTATTAGTAATTTCATGGTCATGGAGATTTGTAGGTGTAGGTGATATGCTAGGATTTGATAATGCATAACTTGATGACTGCTGAGTGTTTGGTAACTTGTGTAATATACTTGTTGGGTCTGTTTGATTTGGTACTTCATTGTTTGAATCAATATGAGTTGATTCCGTTACTGAACTGTTATTGCATTGGGATGATATGTGTCCTGTATTTTTGCAAATAAAGCAGGTGAGTGTACCTTGTGACAAAAATATGCGGTAAGGTGTTTGGTCGAAATTTATTAGAATAGAATCTGGAATTGGTGATGTTATAGGGCTTACATAAACTTGCCTCCGAAAGCTCAATATGTGACTATATTCGGGAAGAGTTGAGCTAATTTTCAGAAATGATATTGGGGAAATAAGCTTTAAACCAATATTCTGTAATTCTTCAACTAATACTTGATGAGGAATTGACGGGCAGACACCAGACAAGACTAGTCTTTCTGCTGGAGAGACAAGTCTCCGTGCTGTTACAATTTCGCCGAGTACTTCTATAGAGCCATGTTGTTGCATGAAATTATCTACTACGGTTTTGTTTGCCAAATACATGCAGATTCTATTATGAGATAATCTAGATGAAAAAATAATATTTTTTGGGTTGATTATTGTGCCCAACGGAATTAAATAATCCTGCAGTTTAGCATTATCGATACAACTAAATACAATTGCTTGGGTCTTACTCGGAAAAGAGTTTGAAGCGGCTGATGCATAACGGTTTGTGATATTCGAACGTTGATTTACTGGACTGGTTAGATCGGAAGGTGTGTTTACATTGTGTGAAGTCATTTTAGCTGCGGTGGCGAAAGCTTCAGTCCGGCTCTGGTAAGTGACAAACCAACCGCATGCTAGCTAACCTCACAAAATGATTGAACGTTGGTGTATATTTATTATTTGACGTTTTCTTTTCACAATAATAAAGTAATAATTACGTATAGATAACTTACGTAGTAGTATCTAGTAGATAAACACTTTAATTTTAAAAAACTATTTAATAATACCACTTGTTTTTAGTAAAAACTAGGAGTACAATATCAGTACAACTTCACCATACCTTGCCAGGGCCGGTCTCCCAACCTAAAAATTGTTATGGCTTTTAAAGGTCATTTGTCAGGTAATACCTATTACTTTTATGGTATTACAATGTTATACATACATATTTAAAATACACGAAGATCAGATTTACGAAGTATCAACAAATTTATGAATAGTCAGTGATATTATTAGACTGCTGCTTGTCATTATAGCCTCAATGGTTAAATAGTTTTGTCTTCCTGTTCTGTAAACTTTGCTTTATCAACATTGTCGTGTGTCCGTGTGTGTGTAATTTGAAATAAAAAAAAAAAAAAAAAAAAAAAAAAAAAAAAACAAACCAGGTATATCTATATGAATTAGAATTGACAAGTTCTTTTTCATAATATGAATATATAGAAATTTATTTCGAATACTTTGTACGCGTTAAGATGTTTCACTTTTTGCATAAAAACGGCACGAACGACGTATGAAAAAAAGGAATAATAGATTTTTGTATATATCATAAATTGAACGAGTAATTCCAAAATGATTTGTTATTTGAAATATCTCAGTGGCGTACTATGTTTTTCTTTAAAAAAATTCACACCATTTCAACAGTAGATATAAAATTATTAATTTTATGTCAAAAAATGCGCAATAATTACCTCTTAAAACACATCAAATTTCATTTGCATATCTGAACCGGTTTTAGAACAATAAAGAAATCGTCAGTTTGTAAGAAAAATGTCAACACCCGGGGTGTTACACCCCATATCTCGGAAACGAAGTATTTGCTGACATACGCTTATAGAGCAAACTGTCATTATTTTTTCATATAGAATTACC
Source organism: Diabrotica virgifera virgifera (assembly GCF_917563875.1). Lineage (NCBI taxonomy): Eukaryota > Metazoa > Arthropoda > Insecta > Coleoptera > Chrysomelidae > Diabrotica > Diabrotica virgifera. The sequence continues at coordinate 118,285,894 of NC_065448.1, forward strand.
CTTTAAAGTTTGTCGCATTTATTTAGAAACATCCTGTTTTTTCTTGACCACCCTGGATTTCCATAGTTTTTCCTGTATTATTTCACTTGACCGTTATTTTCAGTTCTTTCTGTTTTTCCAGTCCTGCAGGTTTCTTTTCTAATATTGCTTCGTCCATTTTATCTCTAAAAGATTTTCGGGGTCTGTCTCTCTTCCTTCTTCCTATCGGGCTCCAATCTGTTATTCTGTTTATCAACGATTTTGGTCTGCTCTTCTGCCATGTCCGTACCAGGTTAATCTCTTTTGTTCTATGTTGTCTATTATCCCTTGAATTCATTACCATTATTTTCTTAATCTCTATGTTATTTATTCTATCCCTTCTACAGCTTCTACTTAGGTATTCGATCTCTGTTGCTCTTATTTTGCATTTGGTTTTCGTATTTTTGATTCAATTTTCACACCCATTATTCAGAATACTTTTTGTCATGGTGTTATATTATATTCTTCTTTTTGTTTTTATACTGATGTTCTTATCCCACAGTACCGGGTTTAATTTTAGTATGCAGCATATTGTTTGTCCTAGTAACTCGATACCTAAAACCATAGCTTGGTTTTATAGGTATCGAGTCATAGAGATAATAAAAAGCTCATGAGATAATAAAAAAAATAATGAATGATTTTATTTGAATTTGCATAGATGATTGTAAGGCCAAGGATATCACAACGGCTCTAAAAGGAAGAGAAAAAATAAAGATGTACAAGCTCGCGTTTGCAAAGAATATCCGCATGCTATTTTATGCTAAGTGGATGCCACTCCCTCAATTTAGTTATTGGGGATGCAGCTATATCTTGCGCACAATCAACATGTTTTTTGGTCTTGTAGAAGATTTATACACATTAAATGATATAAATGAGTCAGATTAAATAAATTATTAGACGAATTTTTTACTAAGCAACAACATTTTTGTTTAATTTAGTAGTATTTTGTATTTTGACAACGACACCCGATTTGGGCGTCGAAACGATAATAAAATTATTTTTTTCAATTTAATTGTGGCTTATTTTCCATCTAAATAGTTATTTATACACATTTTTTACTGGTTGTTGATAATGTGCATTTATCTTTTACCTCGCTTCTTCGTCGCTTGAACTTAAAATGTGCTCGCTATACTATGCCCTATGTTGGATAAGTTATAAGTAATAACTATCCTACTATTTTTTAAATAAATATATTTTTACATAGTTCTTTATGGTAAAATTAAAGTTAAGATAGACAAAATGCCCTCACTCCCAGAATTCAATTTTATTAATTTTTTTACGTTCTACGCAACTAAAAAATGAGATAACGCTGATTTTTAGCTCGCCACACCCCTTACCCCTCCCCCCACAGCCAAAAACGTAGATTTTTAGATTTAATTTTTTTCAGTTAGGTTCCAATTGATTTAAAAATTTCAAAAAATTCACAAGTGTAGCTGAGGCTTTTACAAAACAAGTCCATTTTTTATGGACCCATAGGTGGAGTGTACATAACCTCAAAATTATTTTTAACTTTCTAAAAGCCTGTAACTTTTTTTTGGAGGGGGCTACAGGTCCAATTTTTTTGCATTTTGTGTATTTTATCAAAAGCTATCTTTCTTATTTTTTTCAGATTTTTCCGTCAGGTGCGCCATCTTGAAAAATCAAGAAAACTGTTTTTTTAGGGGGTTTTTGGGGATTTTCTCCATTTTATAGACTACAACATAGATCAACAAAAGGTTTTGTTAATAGATTATGTATAATTTAAAATAACTGAGTATATTAGGATATTCAAAAATTGGGCGAAACACTTTTAAACCCCCCAAAAACCATGTTTTTTTTTTAAGTTTTGTAAGGATTTTTGCGGGTCTAATTATATTTTTTTGAGATCGATAGAGCCTGAATATTTTTTTCATGTTTTTACGTTATATGTGATTAAAAATAAGACTAATCGCATTTTTAGCCCACCACCCCCTCCCCCTACCCCACAAAAAAGTCAATTTTTCTATTTTTTTTGTTTAGTTAAGTTGCAATTAATTTAAAAATTTTATGAGGCTTTTACAAAACATATCTATTTTGTATAGACCCGTAGGTCGAGTGTACAATACATATAACCTCAAAATTCCTTTTTTATTTTTTTAAAACGCATTTTTTACTTCCAATCGGTATTTTTTTAAAACGTCTAATGAATTTACATCTCTCTCGCGGATGGCCGGTTCAATACGTGGTTAGCGCTCATTTTTAATTATTAAAAATAATAGTAATAAAATAATGACAAAAATTTCTTCAGGCTAATGCAGGTGGGGGGGGGGGGGCTTTAAACTTTGAGTTGGGGCTTTAAACTTTGAGTTGGTCACTTTATGACTTTCATAATAATAATTTTTAATCGAGTTATTAAGCCTTGAAAATGGCCATTTTCGCGTTTTTCAAATTTTAAATTGCATGTAACTCGACAACAGTCAATTTTATAGAAAAATCACAAGAGACCTTTTTTTGCTCAGGTTGATCTAGAGAATCTAAAACAAATTTGTTCTAAGTAAAAAAATTGATTTTTTAAATTCGTTTAAAAAATTGTTTAACAATTTTCCGACCGCGCTGCTTGGCACCATGTGGATTTGTTATAAGGACCTGTTTTTGAATAAGTTTGTGCAAAAAAATAAATCGAAATAATTTACCTAATGGGGACAAGCATGCAGCATGGAATATTTGCATTATGAGCCAAACTAAGATGGTTCGGAAAACATTAAACGATAGATACTGTTGTAGATGCGAGTTGCGCAAACGGCAACATGACCATAGGCTGTTGTTCGCATGTAATTAGCTGCCATAATATAATATTTATCGCATGGAAAATATTTTACAAAAATCATCAAGCCAGCAGAATATCTTAAAAAATTCTTTGACAATACAGATGTTATACCTGTAATAGACGAAGACAGCGATGAAGACTTTAGAACTGAAGTGTTATACCAACGAATATACTCTCCGAATACTCTACGAGTATATACGGAGCTATATATTGGTAATACTTTCCTTATTCTTTTTATGGTGTTTTACGTAGCAGTAAACGTTAATCAAAATGACATTATAATAGGCAGAGCAGAGATATAGGTTATGTAGATGGTACAAGCACATGTTTGAATAATTAGAATATGTATAATGGAAGGTAATATTGTACCTACCAAGTACACACTAACAAAGAACAAAATGTTTTGATTCACAGAACGACAAGAAGTAGGATATATTAAAATAATGTATTTTTCTTAAATTTATTATTTTGTTTTATTTTTGTTTTTTGTATCCTACCCAAAAGATATCACAATGACATCTTTACTTTATATAAAAATATTGCAAAAATTTGAAATTATTTTTGATTAATAGCAAGCTGAAAATATCTGAATAGTTTAACGGTGTCTAGTCGGACAAACTTTGAGGTAGGTATGGAAACAGGGGAAGTTTTAATTGTGAAACTTAATTTTAATTGTGAAACGTGCCATCCTGACAAGTTTATGGTTGTGAAAACTAGCAGGTTGTTTTTAAGTTTATTCAATAGCAAATTATATAAAATATCCCTAAAAACTCAGTTATTTCAAATTATACCTACATTGCCTATAAAAAAAAACCTTGAATTAATCTATTTTGAAGTCTATAACATCAAGAGAAAATCCCTAAAACCACCGAACAAACCAGTTTTGCGGATTTTTGAAGATGGCGCACCTTACGGAAAAATCTGAAAAAAAAATATAGTTTTTGATAAAATACACAAAACACAAAAAAATAGACATAAATTCATCACCAAAAAAATATACGTATTAAAAAACAAAAAAAAAAGAGGTTATAATATGTACTTACACTCAACCTTCGGGTCCATAAAAATAGATGTTCTGTAAAAGCCTCAGCTGTGCGTGTGAATTTTTTGTAATTTATAATTTAATAATTATTAACTATTCTAAGGGCCGGTTGTTCGAACGCTAATCAACAATGATCACTATCAAATATTTAATTACTGTCACCAAAACTGTCAATGTCAACTTTTATTGGGTTGCTGAAAACATAATTGATTATAATTATGAGATTAGTTAATCTTAAGTAATTTCATAATTGTAATCAATTATGTTTTCAGCAACCCAAACAAAGTTGACATTGACAGTTGGTGACAGTAATTAGATATTTGATAATTATCATTGTTGATTAGCGTTCGAACAACCGGCCCTTAATGGGAAATAAGCCACAATTTAACTAAAAAATGAACATTTAGAATAGTTAATTACAAAATTGCCCCAAAGAAATAGCTTCAGAATAACATTCATAATTTAATTGCAAACCAACTTAAAAAAAATCGAAAAATTGATATTTTTGCCTGTGGAGGAGGGGGAATAGGGGAAGTGGGCTAAAATTGCGGTAAGTCCTAATTTTTTTAAATCATATAGAACGTAAAAAAAATAAAAAAAATATTCAGGCTGTATCGACCACAAAAAATATAATTAGACCCGCAAAAATCCTTACAAAACCTAAAAAAAACATGGTTTTTGGGGGGTTTAAAAGTGTTTCGCCCAATTTTTGAATATCCTAATATACTCAGTTATTTTAAATTATACATAATCTATTAACAAAACCTTGAGTTGATCTATGTTGCAGTCTATAAAATGGAGAAAATCTTCAAAAACCCCCTAAAAAAACAGTTTTCTTAATTTTTCAAAATGGCGCACCTCACGGAAAAATCTGAAAAAAATCAAAGAGATAGATTTTAATAAAATACACAAAATGCAAAAAAAATTGGACCTGTAGCCCCTCCAAAAAAAAGTTACAGGCTTTTAGAAAGTTAAAAATAATTTTGAGGTTATGCACACTCGACCTATGGGTCCATAAAAAATGGACATATTTTGTAAAAGCCTCAGCTACATTTTTGAATTTTTTGAAATTTTTAAATCAATTGGAACCCAACTGAAAAAAATTAAATCTAAAAATCTACGTTTTTGGCTGTGGGGGGAGGGGTAAGGGGGGTGGTGAGCTAAAAATCCGCGTTATCTCATTTTTTAGTTGCGTAGAACGTAAAAAAATTAATAAAATTGAATTCTGGGAGTGAGGGCATTTTGCCTATCTTAACGGGGGGTACCCTTTGTATATTCTTATATGAAGGGGCGCCAAATTTTATTTTGCCAGGGGCGCTCAGAACCCTAAAACCGGCCCTGCCTTAAAGTAGCATTTTTAACGCACGTATGGAGTTCTAAAAATTGCATTTTTAACACGGTTGTAGAAAAAAGCCTTTAAATGAGGTGTCACATGATGTACTTACTTTCCTATTTAAAAAAATCAAAGTTGTGCCTGTCACCTGAAGAAGAGGGATCGCGTAAAGTTCGAAACATTGACGCTATAATATACTATGATTATTTTAAAAATCGACCTATCCGAGCGTTTTTCTTATGTGCTAAAAATAAATAAGTTAATAAGGGGGGTAAAACTTATTCCAGCGAACTGTATTTGTAACAACCAAGGTAGGGATGGCGGTTGTTGAACAAAAAACCGGTTTTCGGTTATACCGGTTTTTTACTTACGGTTTAACCTGGCGGTTATAACTGGTCAAAAAAAGCGGTTGTTCCAAAAACCATTTTTCGCTTTTTTGTTAATCAGAAGCAAATACTCGATAGGTTATAATGTTAATATAATGTTATATGTTACATACATTTATATTGCAATTCAGTTTGCTCAATTTTCCTCCCGAAAAATTCCCCAACCAATTCAACCTATAAAAATTTTCCCATGTGCTATCAAATTACCCTAAAAATGGGCGAAAGTACCCCAATCTGGCATCTCTGATTCGTCGCTCGTTGTAGACGGCGTCGGTGTATATTGCGTTGTCAATTGGGATATTCCCAAAACTCCCAAAAGTGATGATCCTACCGACATGTCCCTAGGATCTATCGAGTTTAAAAAATATCCAAATGACATATTTTACTTAAGAGGAAACAGTAGCGATCAACAGGTAGCGAAAACGCATTCCAAGATTGCGGCTGTAATTTTGAATATTTTTTCGAGATATGTGGCACACGTATTCGTAATATAATAAAGAATGGCGGTACAGAGCCCAATTTAAAAAATATATTAATATGTGGAAATCACTCCGTAATTAAATACAATATTAAAAAACGAGCCTGTACCGCCACTAAGAAGAACAAAAAAATACACTTTCTTCAAATAAACTTTTTTATCCGATACCTAGATTTTGTGTCATTTTGGAACTACTAAAATTTTTTATTTCATTAGTAGTTCCAAAATGACACAAAATCTAGGCATCTGATAAAAAAGTTTATTTGAAGAAAGTGTATTTTTTTTGTTCTTCTTAATGGCGGTACAGACTCGTTTTTTTAATATTTTATTTATTTACAGAGTAATTTTCACATATTAATATATTCTTCAAATTGGGCTCTGCACCGCCATTCTTTATTATATTACAAATACGTGTGCCAAATATCTCGAAAAAATATTCAAAATTACAGCCTCAATCTTAGAACGCGTTTTGGCTACCTGTTGATCGCTACTGTATCACCTTAAAAATAAATTCGATAAACCAATATTATCATTTATTGCCATCAAAAAATTTCAGTAGGTAGTATTTTTTAACACGTTTGTATAATACCTTTCATTTCCTAAGAATTATGTATTATTTAAAAATTACATAATGGAGATTCCTAATCGTATTTCGGTATTCACATTTCATACAAGAGTCTCAAAGTACTCAAGTATAAACAATTTTTAGATGATTTTGGGAATATCGATTTCAAGCAGATCACTTACCTTTTTATGTAAATATTCATGTGTTTCATAAAAGCTGATGTGACACTTTCGTCCAGTTCTTTATTAGTAAACAAAAGTTGAATTATGGTTGTTTGGGTTAATAATTACTTCGCATATTATTTATAATACATATAGTAGGGGAGCAAAGTATGCTAAATGTGCAGTCACTCGAGCGCTTTGGGGACCTATTGGGTTGTGATTATTAGGTTCTAAAACCAAAAAAGTTGAGTAAAATTTTCCATTTTAGTGGGGACTTCCCATATTTTAATTTAATTTTCCATTTCCAACACCCGTTTCCTCCGATTATAGCGCCACCTATCCGTAATTAGAAAAAACGTTTCGAATAAAAGTTGCTTATTTTTACGCAAAGAATCCAAATCTGAAATAAAAAAAGGAGTTCCTATTTAAGATTTTAAAGTAACCCCCCCACCTCCGTGGGGGTCGTGTTTGGTACCATTCGATAGATTTCAGAAAAAATATTCAGAAATTGTAGTGGATTATCTATAAGAAGTTACCGTTAAGCCGGGTCCACACTATGTAACAAAACATGTTAAATAACAAAGTTTTGTAACTTGTTACAAAATTTTAAATAAACAAGTTTTAAAACACAGTGTTGTATAACATTTTTCTGGTTATATAGCATGTTTTATGTTATCCAACAGATGTCGGTAAACATCAAAGAAAGTTATAAAACCGGACCGCGACTGATCTACACCTAAAAACATGTTATTGAAACATTTCTCTGACATAGTACCTACGCGAGCAGCAACCGTTGGAGTCATATCGCCTTGTTCATTCTGGAGTGATTGTGCTAGATTTTTCTTTGCTCTGTTCACGTAGGGTTATTTACGCGATGAAATTGTCGAAAGAACTGACTACTCATTTAATTGAGCTATTTCGTAAGTAACGAGTATTATGGGATTGCTATGGGATGAGCTACATTTATTGATTTAAAAACAAATAAAAAACACGATGAATAGACTGAAATAGAAGTGAAAATAGATACAGAAACTGTAGTTAAAACTAATGCACGTACGCCTATAACTCAAGCCAACAAAAGAAAAGCAGTACGCGGAACCTTAACAGCAAATCGGTGCAAATCAACTCTAAATTTGACATAAACACTATTCTCTACAGAGCAGAGTGTTCAGACATAAAACCTGTAACATTCACTTCATTCGCTACACAGATGCAGACTGCTTCATCAGCTACTCAAACAGGCACTCAATCATACAATATATCTGAGCCTTCTATTCAGTCCACTACACCTATATCCGCTACTTCTCCAGCTACACCAATTCAAACAGACAGTGACACTCAATCATGAACAGGTGAAGACGATAATACTGAGGAATTAAATTTTACAGAAATGTTATACTTCCTCTCTGAAACAATGAGTAAAAAGTTTAAAAAATATACTTTGCTAATAATATAACTGTTAATCTTTCTCTTACTGGAATTGCATCTCGAAATGTCTTTCCTGCCTATTTTATGGCCGATTTCATTTATAAGAAATTCAAAATCAGAACTTTCTATTCTTAAGAAGTTTTTAAAACTGCCATCACATTTAATGTCTCCTGTCGATGGGTCTATGTTATCTCTTTCCAGATCAGCTAAAAGAGCTGTACCACTACCTATATTTTGCTCGAGCTGCTAATGAAGGACACATCTAAAATATTAATTTAACACGCCGGTGTCGCCTCCACAATATTACACAAGCTGCTGTTGCTATGAAGAGATCCTCCATACTTATATGACGCAATTGTATATACTACCTAACCTACCAGCTATCCATCTAAAATGCTGCAAAATTTATGCGCATGTTGTTGTTTTGTTTTTTGTTATATAGTCTGGATACTCATGCTATATTATAACAAGTTACATAACAAAGTTGTACAACAAATTTGTTGTACAACTTTGTTATTAGCATGTTTTGTTACATAGTCTAGACCCGGCTTTAAAAGTTCCCCGTTTCAGGAAAAAATATTGTCTAAGAGCGATAGCCTAGTGACCTAGTGGGTAGACCTCGGATGTCGGATTCGTAAAGCAGAGGTTTCGATTTCAAATCCGGGGTGTGGATCTCCGATTTTTTTATTTATTGTTACTGCAGTCATGTCTGTAGACAATGTTGCAATCTATTATGAGCACAATAAAAAAATATAGTAATAAAGTAATAAATAAATATTTAAAAAAAAAACAAGAAAAAAAATACAATCACTGGAAGCGAAACTAAACAATACGGAAGAAATATAACCACTGGATTCGGAACTGGATATGGAACTGGATAATATTAGAAAACTGATATTATAATATGTAAGCACTACGAGCCTAGTAGGCCCATGGCTTGATGTACTATTCTTTTCCACTCCCTTTTGTCAGTCGCTTTTGTTTCCCAGTTCCTTAAGTTAATTCTTCTCATATCTTCTCTAACTCCATTACTCCATCGTGACCTTGGTCTTCCTCTTCGTCTTTTCCCTGCCAATGCACTAGATAGTACCATTCTGGGAATTCTAGATGGAATCATCCTCTGCACATGGCCCAACCATCTAAGTCTTTGCGCCTTAATTACTGCTAGTATGTTAGGATCTTGATAGAGCTCAGTTAGTTCCTTATTTGTTCTTCTTACCCATTGTCCATTTAAGTTTTTCCCACCGAAGATTTTGCGCAGTATTTTCCTCTCCCAAACTAATAACAACTCTTGATGTTTTTTTGTTGTGACCCACGTTTCAGAAGCATACGTTACTATCGGCCTTATTACGGTCTTGTAAGTTCTTAGTTTTGCTCTTAGTGATATATGTTTACTTCTTAACAACCCATTAAAAGCAAATATAGCGCGGTTGCCCGACATATTTCTCTTTTGTATTTTTTCTTCACAGTTAGGATCTCTTGTGAAGACAGTTCCTAAGTACTCAAATCTCTCAACTTCTTCGAATTTATACTGTGTTCCCTTCGCTGTTGTCATTGTTATGTATTGCCCCCGAACGAATTGCTTATTTGTCCATTCCATATACTTTGTTTTTACTTCATTTATATACAATCCTTTGGTTGCTGCCCTCTCCTCGAGTTTCATGAGTGTTTCTATAAGTTCTATTTTGCTCCTAGCCAAGATTACCAAATCGTCTGCGAATGCCAAGCACTGATGTTTTTTGTGGTAGATCAGACCTGTTCTATTAATGTTTGCTTCCTGTATAACCTTTTCTAGTAATATGCTAAACATTATAGACGATAATGGATCACCCTGTCGCAGTCCTTGTTTGACCTCAAAGCTTTCTGTTATAGTATTGTTTATCTTGACTTTATCATACTGATATATCATACTGATATTGTTTAAAAACACTAATAATATTGATAAATATTGATATAAAATGTTAATCAATTTTATTTATTGTTATAAGAATAAAAGGTAAATATGATTAGGCGAATGAAGCCTTAGGTTTGGCAGTCAATATCCCAACCACACACACATGTTGCAATCTATTTCAATACGGTTTACAGTACAAACTATACATTTAATATCAAAATAGTGGGATATATTTTTTTAGTTGAGGACACTTGGTCACATTGCATTGTTTCAGGATAAGGTGAAATATCTTCAATAAATGGAAAAAAGCATGTATGTCATATATTATAATACTTTCTATACTCTTAATATGTAGTCTCGTATAAATTTGTAGTGACATGATTTTAAGTATAAGAACAAGAAGCTTGCAACCATTTTCAGAGAAAATAGAAAACTAAAACTATTTTAAAATGATTATTCGAAATAAAACATATGCACATATTCACTGTATTTGCCATCTAGTGGAATAACTGTAAAATTAAGTCAGTAAAAAAGGTACAGTAAGTTTAATTAAATTAAGTAAATCATCTTGTATACTAAAATTAAGGTTGGAAAATTGTCGTTTCAAAATGAAAATCGACAGGGGCAACAGTACCTATACTAAAATACACTCTGTATAGATAATTATGTCAATGTTAATAATACTGGATAGAGAATTGAATATCTTTTCAAATGAGCTAGCACACGCCCCTCTTCCCTATTTAAAAATAAGGGGTGGGGGAAATGGAAGGGAGGGGATTGACAAATGACAGATATGTATGTACCGTAAAAACTGTGTTCCCCTTAGATCAAAAGGCGGGCTTTTATATTTATATGTTAAGTTCAATATAAATTTCACATAACTGAACTATCACTGTATCCTCCATTTTGATTATTATTGTTCTCAACTAACGCTATTTTCTTTAACGTAAATTATTAAAAAATATAAAACTATTTCTTTATTAACGCTAGTCTCCGATAAGGCTACCGTGATTTAATGCTGAGGTATTAAAATGTTATAAAATTAACAAACAGTACGAGCAAGAACAAAAAGTCCACATCCTGCTTATAACTACAAGTGACTGAAACATCGAAACAATAATAATTCTTACTGTGTTATACAGAAAAAGGCAGTAGAAACGATTAATCTCATATTTATCGACAACACTGTATGGTCCTCACTTGATGAGCTGTAAGGAAATATACACGTAAAGTTGTCCTCACTTTGTGCGCATAACGAAAAAGTATATACAGTCTCACTTTAATAGCTGCGTATAATGGCCTCACTTGGGTGGCAATATACTTGAACAATACGGGGCACATATACGTAATTTTTTTTGTGTATACTCGTCATTTTTTAATTGCTATTTACTTGTCAAGGTCACTATGAAGAGTTGAAACGATTATGTCTACGTTTTCTACCGGTCCTCACTAAGTGCGCGTAATGTCAGGACCTCACTTTGATATCTGTGCATAAATATATATATATATATATATATATTATATATATATATATTATATATATATATATAATATATATATATATATATATATATATATATATATATATATATATATATATATATATATATATACAGTGCTGTTTTTGTGACGGTACGCGCCGTACCGGTACCTTTTGGGAAAAAATAATAAAAAAAACAACAAAATTATAGACAAATTCCTGAATTTTTTCCTTGCTCCCAAATAACTTTAAAACGTCCTAATTGAGGCTAAATTTAAAAAGTTTTCCCGGGGGCGGACCCCCCTAATGAACACTCCTCAGACCCTTGAGAACATTGCGTACCGGAACCTATATTGCTACAAAAACAGCACTGCATATATATATATATATATATATATATATATATATATATATATATATATATATATATATATATATATATATATATATATATAAAACACTTTTGAGTTTCGGTGGGTTGGAGTCAATAAAAAGGGGCTGTTAGAATACTATTTTTTATTACTCGAGCTTTCGAATGTGTTTACATTCATTTTCAAAAGCTAAAAAGTAACTGATAAAGTGGAAACAAAGATCATGTAAAAATATAACTCACCAGATAAATCTAGATTGGTTATTAAAACTTGCTAACATTAATACATATGAATAAGAGGAAAACTATTAATATCCATAAAATGAATTCTTCCCAGACTGCATAATATAAATTAATGGCCAAAAGATTTAAATTTTTGAAATGAATTTTGAATTTGAATGATCGGTAAATTGGAAAAAAATTTTAATACAAAAAGTCAATGTCAGTGAAAAAATCAGCCTACATCGACAAGTAGCTAAAAGTAATTTATTTAAATATATTATAACGTGATGATTTGTTAAAAAAAAAGAAAGAAGAAATAAATAAGTAGAGAAAAAAATATTTTAGTAGTTTACAGAAGTACAAAAGAAATGTAATAAGGATGTGAAAAAAGTGAAATATTTATGGTGCTCTGAATATTATTTTAAATTATAAGGAAATGATGTAATTATAAATTTTGCTTAAATTTTGAATTTCTGATCTTTTATTTAAACTATGATCACTTCTACTAATAGATACAATTTCCAAAAAAGTCCTTTTGAATTTATTACCTTCATTGCACAAAATTTTTATGTTGTCAAAATCCATGATATGATCTTTGTCAATCACATGCTCTGCCAAAGCACAAGACGGTTTTTTGATTCGGCAATCACTTTCGTGGGAAATTACGCGACTAGATAAATTCCTGCCAGTCTCACCAATATATACAGCCTCACACTGAGTGCAACTAATGCCGTATACTACATTAGTTTTCTCTAATTTTTCTATAGAATACTTTGTCTTAGAATACAGAGATGTGATGGTTTTGATGTTTTTTGTTGTTATTTTTATATTGTCAATAACCTTTAAAATTTTTATTAACTTAGGTGTTAATGATGGTATGTAGGGGAGTGAATGATAATAGATTTGAATAACAGATGCAGCGTTTTGAGATGAATAACAACATAAAAATTTTGTGCAATGAAGGTAATAAATTCAAAAGGACTTTTTTGGAAATGGTATCTATTAGTAGAAGTGATCATAGTTTAAATAAAAGATCAGAAATTCAAAATTTAAGCAAAATTTATAATTACATCATTTCCTTATAATTTTAAATAATATTCAGAGCACCATAAATATTTCACTTTTTTCAGATCCTTATTACATTTCTTTTGTACTTCTGTAAATTTTGTGTAAATGTAAAATAAAATAAATGTAAATAAATAAAAATTTTGTGCAATGAAGGTAATAAATTCAAAAGGACTTTTTTGGAAATGGTATCTATTAGTAGAAGTGATCATAGTTTAAATAAAAGATCAGAAATTCAAAATTTAAGCAAAATTTATAATTACATCATTTCCTTATAATTTTAAATAATATTCAGAGCACCATAAATATTTCACTTTTTTCACATCCTTATTACATTTCTTTTGTACTTCTGTAAACTACTAAAATATTTTTTTCTCTACTTATTTATTTCTTCTTTCTTTTTTTTTAACAAATCATCACGTTATAATATATTTAAATAAATTACTTTTAGCTAATTGTCGATGTAGGCTGATTTTTTCACTGACATTGACTTTTTGTATTAAAATTTTTTTCCAATTTACCGATCATTCAAATTCAAAATTCATTTCAAAAATTTAAATCTTTTGGCCATTAATTTATATTATGCAGTCTGGGAAGAATTCATTTTATGGATATTAATAGTTTTCCTCTTATTCATATGTATTAATGTTAGCAAGTTTTAATAACCAATCTAGATTTATCTGGTGAGTTATATTTTTACATGATCTTTGTTTCCACTTTATCAGTTACTTTTTAGCTCTTGAAAATGAATGTAAACACATTCGAAAGCTCGAGTAATAAAAAATAGTATTCTAACAGCCCCTTTTTATTGACTCCAACCCACCGAAACTCAAAAGTGTTTTTTATAAACAAGTCAACAAAGTACTTCTTTTTTCTTTACATATATATATATATATATATATATATATATATATATATATATATATATATATATATATATATATATAGAAATGTGATAGAAGCCCCCTGACTATCCAGAGTCAGCAATTCCTAATAGCCGAGCCTATAAAGAAGGGAGGAAGACACCGGCAGAGGTCATTCATTTTTTATTCTTAATAGTTATAGTTGTAATTAGTATATTTTGTAATTGTATTTTTGAATTTTGAAAATAAAATATTTTTTTTGAGAAGTTCAAGTGCTTGTGACATATTTGGCGCTGCGAACTTAGGATCAACTTCGTACAGAAACATAGAGTTTCCTGGCCAACTTTAGTTGCTTAACGAGACCGATCGAACCTTGGGCAAGAAAGAAAGTTATGCTGTGGAAATCAACGGTGATCATCCTAATGTAAGTTTTTCCTTTGTTTCCTAAAATTTTATGAGCACTTTTAACAATATTTCTCAAAACAGTATTGAAAATTTGAATTTATTATTTGATAGTTTGAATTTATTCGATAATTTAAATATTAGTTGTAACTCAGTAACTCCTAATCCGAGAACTCCCATTTCAAAAGATATAATATCCGTATCTTCTAAAAACATTTCCAAAATGCCTGTTACAAATAGTGACATTGCGAGCCTTTGCTCGACTTTGCCACAATTCTCGTCAAAAGAAGACATTTCTACATTCATAAAATCTGTAGACAACTTGTTAACATTCTTAGGTACACAAGAGTACAGAACCTCAGTTATTTATCCTTAATACTCATATCGTATCTCGTATAAAGGGAGATCCGAGAAATTTTTTGAATTATTCCAATAAAACAGTCTGGACCGAGATTCGTCCAGCTTTATTATCTAAATATGGAGATAGAAGGTCAGAAGATATTTTGGTAACCCAGTTATCGACAACAGTTCAAAAACATAATGAGTCATATGATCAGTATCATCAAAGAATTTCTACTAATTTGAATGATTTACTTCAACATGTTACTTTAAATGATAATGCCGCTACAGTTAATTTTAAGACGCCTTATTTTAAAAACATTGCATTAAAAACTTTCTGTTCTGGTATAAATGAACCATATAACGAATATTTATCCCATTTTGAAATAAAATCGCTTGAAGAAGTACTTCAAAAGTGTATTACCTATGATAATCATAAAAACCAGCAACAATATATGAGCTTTTTAAAATCACAACAAAATAGAAAACCCTCGGCCAAGCAAAGACCACCTAATCAAAACCAATTTTCACACAACAATAATAGATACACAAACTTTCAACCTACACAACCAAATTACGTGAGGTCCCCTCACACTGCACCTTTTCGCAACCCTGAACCAAATTTTAACTTCGCTTCACAGCCAAATTTTAATAATTTCCATCCTCAACAAAATTTCAATTCTCGAGAGGATAATTATTAAAGAAATTTCCCAAGAAATGCTCCTCAAGGAAATAATTACCCAAGAAATGTTCAGCATAGGCTAAACAAATATCGCAATCCTCGAAATCAACAAAATTATGCCCCTCCCATGAGTGGTGTCCAAACTATTTCAACCAAAATCATCAACCCATGACCGTTACCACTAATGGCCATCATTTTAATATTGCTTCTAATCAAATCGATACTTCCGAAATTAACATCGAAAACTATGATTCTGAAAACTATGATACCGAAAAAACCACGGAAGAATATTTCGACCCAAATCATCAGGATTTTCCCCTGGTACCTCCCGAAGAACAACCACCTCCTGTATAAATTTAAATAATTTACAAAAATCTCCCCGTCTACCTTATTTTGTTACGCCCATGACTCGTCTTAAAGTTCTTATAGATTCTGGAGGATCAGATACTGTGATCTCACCGAAAGCTTCCAAATTTTTCAATCCATCCCACATATACGAAAAACCGTTCACATTAACTTCTTTGAATCGTACAACAAAATTTTGCCAAAATATAAAAACCCCTTTATTATCTGAATATGGCATAAATGATCCCATCGACGCAAGAATCGCAGATTGGAGCAAAGATTTTGATATTTTGTTAGGGAATTACGATTTAGAACGCTTTCACTCCATACTAAATTATAAAACTAAAACCTTGACCTTAACCAGTCATAAAATTATCATTCACTTTGAAACATTATATTATAAGATTCCTGTTAACGTCCTAGAAGGCGAAATACTAGTACCCAGCGTAGAATTGCAAAATTTTTCATTGCCAGAATCCATACACACAGCAAAAAACGGTTTCATTCATAATTTAACGCTTCCTTATCCGATAAAGTTATTAAACCCCGTGCAGATGAAGAAACTTGATGAGTATGATATTTCAACCGGTCCAACGAACTTCGTAGAGTCTAACATTCGTACAAAACATTTAAATAGTGAAGAAAAAGATAAAATAATAAAACTTTGCAGAAAATTTAGAGACATATTTTATGATGAGAAAAAAGGGTTAACGTCAGCTGTAAAACATGTAATTAAAACTCGCGACGAAAATCCAATTTATGTTAAAGGATTTCGGCATCCTAAATCGATGCAACAAGAAATTAGTAAACAAGTAGAAAAATAAAATTATTACATAATAAGATTATTCAACCGTCAGTCTCGGCGTATTCGGCCCCAGTCTGGGTTGTCCCCAAAAAAGCCGATGCTTCGGGCAAGAAAAAGTTTAGAATGGTCATAGATTATAGGAAACTTAATGAAAATACGATAGATGATAGGTATCCCCTACCAAAAATAGATGAAATTTTAGACAATTTAGGGAAGGCTACGTACTTCACAACTTTAGACTTAGCTCAAGGTTATCATCAAATTGAAATTCATCCAAATTCTATTCAAAAAACCGCTTTTACTGTTCCCCATGGTCACTTTGAATTTTTACGTATGCCCTTTGGTTTAAAGAATAGTCCAGCAACATTCGAAAGGTTAATGGATAATATTCTTCGACCTTTTATTCACAAGTTTTGTTTTGTTTACATGGACGATGTTATAATTTTTTCCAAGTCGTTACAGGAACATTTGGTTCACATCTCTACTATCTTCGATACTTTTAGAAAAAATAATTTAAAAATTCAATTAGATAAGTCCGAATTTCTTACAAAAGAAGTTGCTTTCCTAGGCCATGTCGTGACGACCGAAGGTATAAAACCTAATCCCATTAAAATTGAAGCCATCCAAAATTATCCTTTGCCAAAAACCGTCCAACAAATAAAATCATTTCTTGGACTATTTGGTTATTACAGAAGATTTATACCCAACTTTGCAAAGATTACTTCCCCATTTTCTAGATGCACCCGTAAAGGAGCTATTGTCGACCCTACTAATCCAAATTATTTAGAATGTTTCGCAAAATGCAAACAATTATTAACTAATGCCCCCGTCTTGCAATATCCAGATTTCGAAAAACCTTTTGTATTGACTACAGATGCTTCTAACATAGCAATTGGATCTGTATTGTCCCAAAATAATCACCCTATTGCATATTACTCTAGAACTTTAAATTCAAATATATACAAAACAAAACTATTCTACTATTGAGAAACAACTATTAGCCATACTCGATTCGTGCAAACACTTCCGTATGTATTTATATAACCAAAAATTCACCATAGAAACAGACCACAATCCCCTGGTGCGGATTTATAAAGTTAAAGATCCCACTTCTAGACTGGCCCGTTGGAGACTTAAACTAGAAGACTACAATTTCGAAGTAAAATATAAAAAAGGCAAGGAAAATCAAGTTGCTGATGCTCTCAGCCGAATTCAAATAAATGCTTTAAGCTCTAGTTCAGAATGCGCGGAACCCCCAGATCCCACGGACAATTTTGATATTGACAAATTTCTTGAAGAATTCGAAAATCTACAGGACAATAGTGATACACAACATACATCTGTTGAAAACCCTATTACAGGAATACAGATTTCATCTGAACCAATTAATTTATCGTCAAATCAGATCGTCTTTAAAACCGAATGCAAAAAATTCGAAATAAATTACCAAAAGATTTTTAACAAACACCGCTACAATGTAATTCTTACAGAAAATTGGGAAACGGATATAGCAAATACGTTTCAAAACATTTTAAGACCAAATCAAAAATTTGCCATGTTTATTCCTCATAAATTTAGACCATTTATCTGTAATTACTTCAGAGAAAAAATAAAATCCGTAGTTAAAGCAATATTCTGCAATACATTACTTCAAGATGTTGAAGAAGAAAATCAACAAATTGAGTGTGTGAAAAAATATCACATTGAAAATCATAATGGAATAATTGAGACCTACAAACATTTAAAACAAAAATTTTATTGGCCTTCGATGCAAACAACCATCTCAAATTTTATTAATAGTTGCGAAATCTGTTTAAAAAATAAGTATGAACGACATCCTTACAAACTTCCACAATTAGGACCGTTATTAGGTCAAAAACCCTTTGACATTCTACATATTGATCTATTTCACTACAATAAAAACTTATACTTAACAATCCTAGATTCTTTTTCTAAATATGGTCAATGCTATAAACTAACCGACAAAACTTCTATTTCAATACTAAATAAATTAAGACACTATTTTTCCCACCACAATTATCCAAAAAAAGATTGTTTGTGATAGTGGTACCGAATTCAATTCAGCAGTCATTAAGGAATTTTAGCCTTACATAAAATCGAAATTCATTTTACGACAGTAAACAATTCTTCCTCAAATTCTCCTGTAGAACGTTTTCATTCTACTCTCATTGAAAAACTTAGGACCCTACAAGCCCAAAATCCAAACGATTCGCTAGACGATGTTCTAACACATGCTATTCTTGTCTATAATCAATCAATACACAGTTCGACAAACTTCTCTCCCTTTTCAATTGTATACGGACCCTATGCTGAGGAGATACATTTCGACTTTGACCTCCCAGTATACGAAACATACAATCAAAGACACAAAGATGAACTCCAACCTTTTATTACCGAGTTATACAACAAACAAAAAGAAAAAAGACAACAACTTTTAGATAAACAAAACGAAAATGCCGAAAACATTCCGGAAATAGATCTTACAAAATCCTTATACGTTTCTAAGAAAAAACATAAACCTAAGTTACAAGCCCCTTACTCTACAATTCACCCAGAAAAACAAGATAAAACGAAAATTATCGGAAAAACAGATAAACAAAATGTAACAAGCACACATCTTAAATTTGTAAAACGAACGCGAAGACACGTAGACAAAAATGCTCAAGCCCAAACTTGTTCACAGGAAAATCCTCGCCCTGGGCCATCAACTCAGTATTCAGGAGATTCCGAATAATGGGTACTTTTCTGAAGAAATAGGAAAATCAAAAGAAATCTCCCACTACCATAGACACTTCCTTCATATTCCTTTAGACAAACTCTCAAATCTAATAGAAATTAGCCCAGCTGATCAATTCCAATCTCATTTTAAGAAAGCACCTCTCTCACTTCTTTATTCCCAATATAATCATATACGCGAACAAGCGAAAGACGATTTACATAAGATTACTCGTAAACAGAAAAGAGGACCCTTTAACTTCCTTGGAACTGCAATCAAATATATAACAGGTAACCCAGATGACTCTCACCTTGATCTATTAAAAACACATATTATTGCAATAGAAAATAAACAAAATGAAATAATAAAAAAATTTAATAATCAAATATCGTATGGACAATCAATTAATACAAGATTTGATAAACTTTTAGAAAAGATAAATACTGATAATGCTGCTCTTGTAGCTGCAGTTAATAATTTTTCTGCAGATTTTGACAGTTATTTAATTTTGCATAATGAAATAGTAAACATTCAAAACATTAATGACTTTTTAATGAAATTAATTAGAACCATTACTCTATCTCAGTTAAACATTCCAAATATCGAATTATTCACGTTAAAAGAACTAGATAACTTAAAAGAAAATCTTCTCAAACTTTATCCCAGAAATTATCTTCTTTTCAATGATGAACATCCGTACGATCTAATCGAATCTTCCAAAATGTTAGTCTGTGTAACTTCTAATACAATGCTCATAATAATTAAAATACCTATACTCCATGAAACTTCCTATACTACCTTTAAGATTTATCCGATCCCAAACCAAGATCACATCATGATATTACCTCCTGCAAAATATTACTTAGACAACAAATGGTTCGACACCTGTATAGGACAAAGCGACAACATAGTCTGTTCCAATCAAGTACAGTCCCAATGTACCATACCCAATGTAGACAACTGCACGAAGACCGTAGTGACAGAAAACTTTTTCCAAGAAACTAGCAAAGTCATATTGCTAGGAGTAGTCCATCCAATGAAAATCCAGAAGATAGAGATCAAATCCACCAGCATCCTAATGACAGAAGATCCAATAACCATTCAAGGAATCCATTTCAATAAAAAGACATCCAGTGACATTTCAATTCCAAAAATTGTTCCAATGAAACTTATACCTAACCACAAGATGAAAATTGAGAAACTCAAAATCCCAGAAACACATGGTCAAATCCAGCCTCTGGAACCAGTAGACGTACTACCCAAATTATCGATAGGATTGAGTACCACTTCAGTTGTTATAATCCTATTTGTTTTAGCTTTCCTAATAATCTTCCTAATTAGGAAAAGAAAAAGAATTTCCAAATTTCTCTTTGGAGAGAAACTGCATCCAGCCCAGATTCAAATTTTAGAAGATTTACTTGCAGAAGTTACCAGGACTTCGAGGACGAAGTCCAAACCAAACGAGGGAGGAGAAATGTGATAGAAGCCCCCTGACTATCCAGAGTCAGCAATTCCTAATAGCCGAGCCTATAAAGAAGGGAGGAAGACACCGGCAGAGGTCATTAATTTTTTATTCTTAATAGTTATAGTTGTAATTAGTATATTTTGTAATTGTGTTTTTGAATTTTGAAAATAAAATATTTTTTTGAGAAGTTCAAGTGCTTGTGACATATTTATATATATATATATATATATATATATATATATATATATATATATATATATATATATATATATATATATATATATATAAAATGATGTTGGATAATCGCGTACAAATATAAAAATAAATAAGCAAAATCATTGGCTAATACTCGTAAAGTAAATGTGAATTTAGTTGGAAATATATAAAATGAAGAAGGGTCATCATTCCATACATTTCTGTGCAACTATATACACCGGTGTTTCGGCCTATTTGGGCTTCGTCAGTATAGTGTAGCAAGTTAAAAAAGTTGTTTGTTAACTTGTAAAAGGATTACTACAGGAGCCAGGTTACCAATTTTGGTGAGATTGTTAGAAGACCCGCAGTCGCAAGGCTACAACTAACATTGCCAAGGAGGTAAAGCTACCTGAGTGTATATATATATATATATATATATATATATATATATATATATATATATATATATATATATATATATATATATATATATATATCTATATATATATATATATATATCGATAAAAGGTACGTTGTCGCCTCGCGGTGAAAACTATGACGACCTCGCCTCACCCTTGTGTAGTTCTTTTTTTCAAAAAATATATGCATATATACAATGAGGGGAACTTTCTAATTAAGAATCTCTAAAGAGGGGAAACGATTTTAAATGTTTTTTTATATATAAATTTACGATTAAATCCAATGCGCTGTCGCCTCACAACTATATATGACTAAGAATGAAAGCCGGTACGTTGTTGCCTCAGACGGCGTTGCCAAATATTCGAAAATGAATAAAGGATTGAGTGGGTCGAACTTTGGTGCACAGCGAGAAGTAGTGTAGGTATTTGTTACGGATATAGGTAAAGAAATAGTGGGAATTTGTTCACGTGTTCCATTGTTGTTTACATTAAAAATAAAGGATGGTTATTTTTGATATTTTAACCTTCGGATGACCAAGCGGGGGAAATTGTGACGCCAGCGTATGTTTTTCTTTAATAAATTCAAAAGTATTTTCAATTTTTAACTCATTATTTTTTTATTTGACTTTAATATCATTCTAGATATCCTCATATTTTGAAATAAAAAAAATTCCCTATATTTTACGAATAAAAAATATATTCTGAAGTTGATGTTTAGTAAAATGGCGTCTATTATGTGTAAATACAGGTAGTTTTACGCTAATGACGTCGACTTTGCAAAGTAACAAGACACTTACTCAACATACACACTACACATGGCACTAATACTTATGTCGTGACTGGCTGAATGACATAAAGTCCATGCCAAAAAAAACTCAAGAAAAAAAAACTTTGTTTTTTTGTTAATTGTCATTTTTGACCTGGGGTCATTTCCCCCCCCATTTGTCTTCCATGTAACAGAAAAAGGTTGGTCATCGGAAGGTTAAATAAGCTTAAGATATGAACACGGTTTGTTTGGATTATATGTTTAAAAGTTTTTTATTAGCAGATATTCCAAAGCTAGTATTTTGCAATAAATTAAGCTAAGCCAAATTATTTTGTGTGAATTATTGCTCTTATACAGTAAAATTATAAAGGCTCTTAACGATATAATTTATTATTTGCAGTAAACATATTATTACCTATCTCACAGAAAAAAAGTGTCAACGGTTTATTTAAAAATTTTAATTAAAAATCAGTGAACCAGTATTATACATAGCTGTAAAAATGTTCCAACAAAACGTATTCTTACAGCAAAGTGTACGAAAATAATCTATAAGGTGGTGAAGGTGGGGTGGTTTTAAGGGCGAAAATGGTTTTCTGAAATTTCTGGCTAAACATTGCATCGTTTAAAAAATTCAACGCAAAAGCTGTGGGCGATAAAAAAATCTACAATTTGTGTAGTGGTCTTTTTATCCTAATCTCAAAAAATTTTGAGAAAAACTCAAAGGTAGGTTTTAGGTACCTATTTAATTTTTTTCTTCTACAAAAATGATTTCATTATGTTTTGTTTAAATGTCAAACCCATTAATTGAGGCGTTGGTTAGATGTTTATTATATCTAAGAATAAAAAAAATTATAAAAATAGCAACAAAAAGTAAAATAAAAGATTTCTATATTTTCACTTAAGGATCATATAAAAAACTTACATATGCCATAAATATTTTATTTTTATAATATGTTGAATTTTTGATTTTATAATATTGGAATTCACCTTTTTATCTAGATGGATATACGCCATATTGAATATAATTAATTGATTGGTTGACTTACCTGTTAAGGAAGGACAATCATAATTGTCCTATCTTACATTTCGAACATTTGTACTAATGGTAGTGGCATTTTCTGGCCGCTGATCACAGTTTAAAGAAGAAGAATAAGAAAAAAGAAGATATTAGGCTTCTTGACACGTGACGTGCGCACATCACTGTTTTTTTTTTTATTTTGATCGCACAAAACGGGTGGGTTCGAAAGAATCAAAGGGAGGGAGCGTACAAATGTTCGAAATGTAAGATAGGACAATTATGATTGTCCTTCCTTAACAGGTAAGTCAACCAATCAATTAATTGTCCTTCACATTACATTTCGAACATTTGTACTAATGGTAGGCTGTTGAAAGATTAAGCAATATTGTGCGATAATTAAACAAAACTACATTGCAATCCAAAAATCGATATTTACATATTTTTTTTATTAGGAACTTTACAAAAAAGAGAGAATATATTAGAACAATTAAGAGTAATGTTTGTAAATAATAAGAAAATTAATGTTCTTATGTAATAATAATAATATAAACATATAATTACAAATGTATAACAAACAATAAGCGTACGCAGAAGCATACATGGACTAAACAGACAATATAAATTTTGCAAATAGTCCGTAATCTTTTGCTAGAAGTTTATTATAAAAAATATTAAATACTTGAGAATTTTCTGTCCATCCCGCCGTCTCTCTAATAGTTTCTATATTTAATCCAGTCCTAGCTCCTGCTGACGTAGATGCTTGTCTAACACTATACCCTTTAAAAATATTGGTGTCTATGTTACATAATTTTAAAACATCTTTTAGCCATCTACTCAAAGTCTGCGTAGATGCTGCATTATATGTTTTTTTTATTGTTATAAACAACTTGTCCTCTGATTGAGGATGAATGTTTTTAGAAATCTCTAAATAGTGACATAAAGTCGATGCTACACACAACTGTGGCTTTTTTTTTTAAATAGAGAAATCTTAAAATAGGTTGATTTTTATTTTTTGAAGAAGTCTTTATCCTATCTGGTATCAAAATCGCAATTTTATCTTGATCCATGAAAATATTTTGAATTTTTATTAGGGATAGGGTTTGCAACATGTGAGCTGTAGTCAGAGCAATCAACATTACAAGTTTGTAAGTAAGTTCTTTCAAGGAAAGAGCTGTGAGAGGAAATAATGTTTCTAAATAAAATAATACTGGTTGAGGGTCCCGAGTAAATTGATATTTGGGCAATGAAGGTTTGAGATTATATATACCTTTGTAAAAATTTTTAAACATGTTTTTATGATTTTCTGGTATATCTATTATCAATGCCAATGCAGCTCTATGAATGTTTATAGAGCTATATGTATAATCCTTATCTACGATATATTTAATAAAATTAATAATATTTGATAATTAATAAGCAAATGGGTACATATTTTTTCTATACTATACCTCCACCATCTCTTGAAAACTGTATCATATAAATTTAGTGTTTTTGTTGTAATAGATGCAATCATAATTGCGATGGAATGCTCAGGAATACCTTTTCTTAAAAAAGCTTGCCTGAAAAACATGCTATAGTCAGGGTAAGATGTTGGTGTCCCGGATATGGAAGCCTAAAAGGGTTCAAAATTAAATTTTTATCAGGTCCTAAAATTATATTTTTGCCTGATATCAGTTTATTAAAGGTTGGGTACCAAGGCTGATTTGGCCATTCTGCTACTACCACAATTCCTACTGCTTTGTCACATATGATTTTTTCTAAAACTCTTGGAATAATAGCAAAAGGTGGAGTGGAAAAGCATACAATTTTAATCCATGCCAATTTAGAGTGAAGGCATCAACTTTCTCCGATTCGGGGTCAGGTTTCCAAGATACATACCTTGCACATTTTTTGTTAAGATATGTGACAAACAAATCGATTTCTGGAATATGAAGCTGCTTAAAAATTATATTAACACAATTATCACTTCCTCTGTTCTATTTATATTCTCTGTTCTATTTGTATACTTCCTCTGGTATATATACTCTGTCCCGATTTTCAAAGATCTTGACTCTGAATCAGCAATAATATTTTCTTTTGTACTGATATAAGATGCAAATATTTTTAAATTTCTATTTTCACAGTATTGCCAAATTTCTCTGCAAATGTTGTTAAGATTAGAGTATTGCACACTCCCCATCTTGTTAATACAAGATACAGCTGTTGTGTTATCTATTCTTAGCAAAATATTACAATTCCTATATTCCTTGGAAAAGGATTTCAAGTCATTGTATGCTGCCAATAACTCAAGTACATTTATATGTAGTTCACGCTGTTCATAACTTCAAAAACCATGAGTTTAATTATCAATACAGCATGCTCCCCATGCTAAAAGAGATGCATCACAAAATATTTCAAGTGCATAATTAGATTCTTTTATATTTTGTTCACTAATTGGTATGTTATGTAACCACCAATTGAAATCGTTTTACAAGTATTTAGGTATGGTCATTTTTGTGTTAAAACTATTAGTTTTAGAAAGAGCAAGCCACTTTTCTTTTTCTAAATTTTTTAAGTATAATTTTCCATATTTAACTGAAGGACAAACTGCTACCAACTGACCGATTAAAGCTGCAAATGATCTTATCATACATGTACTTTTATTTTTGATGGTCTGAATACTATTAATTATTTTTTCTTTCTTGTCAGCGGGTGCAAAATATATCATTTTATTAGAATCAAACGTAAAACCAAGAAAAGTTATAATTTGTGTGGGTGAAAGTATACTTTTTCCTTTATTTATAGTAAATCCCAGGCGGGAAAACACAGAACAAGTTTCAACAATATTTTCTTTGAATTCTAAATATGATTTTAAAATCAGTAAAGTGTCATCTAAAAAAATGACAGAAGTAAAGCCTCTTGTTCTTAGATTGTTTAAGGCTGGTTTTAAGGTTTTCGTAAATATAAAAGGCGAGATATTCAAACCAAATGGTAAGAAGTTGAAATGAATCAGAATATTTTTTGTATTCAAATTTTAAATTTTTTTTTTTATTTTCATGAAGAAGAATAGCAAAATAGGCATCTTGTAAATCTACTTTTGCCATAAGACAACTCTTGAAAATGAGCTTGAGAACTGACCTATAGTCTTCCAACTTAAAATGTGGGGCTTCTATAAAGTAATTTAACTGTTTTAAATTTAAAACAAATCTATGACTTCCGTACTTCTGATGGGCACTAGAAAATATGAAGAAAGGAATTTGCTGTCTTGTATGTGAAGAAGGAGAAATAGCTCCCTTATCAAATAATGGCTTTATAGCTAAATCATACGACTCATTTGGGTCTATGAAAAACTTTTGGTGCTCTCTCTTGAGACGGTGTTGTTTTAAATAAAATATTAAAACCTTGGACCCAACTTAAAACTTTGTTGTCTGAAGTAATCTGTTTCCGGTTTTTAAAATAATCAGCCACATTTCCTGCTGATTTTTTATTTACCTTTAATATGACCTCCTGGTTGTTCTGGTTGGGTTTTGGTGCTGTTGTCTGCTCGACTGTTTGTATCTCGATGTTGGTTGAGGATGATTTGGGTACTGGCTTTCTCGAAATCTTGGTCTCTTCGAGGCTGGATGGAAGTTTAAACTCTGCTGATTGAAGTTGTTAGATTCTGGAAGAACTCTTGTTGGATGCTGAGTGGAAAAAACAGCTTGGCCTTGTGGCGCGGTCTTCGGATAAAAAGTGGCTTTAGTGGCTTCATTATAGAGCTGACTTGAAAAGCTGCTGATCTTGTATCTTTGGTTTCTTTCATCATTTCAATAAAATTCTCCCCAAATAAATATTTATCTATAGGTTGCTCGTCTAATAATTTTTTAAATTTTAAATTTAATGAAGAACTGAGCAAAAATCTTTTGTGCAAGGGCGTCTTCTATATTGAAATAAAATAAAACACTTCTATATTGAAGTTTATGGAATTGGCAATTGTTTCGATATTCCTTTTTTCCTTTAATCCTAATTCGACCTCTTTATAAAGGGACATAATATTTGCAGCTAAAATTGTTTGCATAGTTTGCAAGTATTTATCTTCCCTAATTTTATTTTTATCTTTTATGGCAGATAAAATCTCAGAATTCAACTGAGGTGGGCAAAGTCTTTCGCAGTTTTTAGCAGGTAAGAATTTTTCTGTAAGTTTACCCACAATACTTTTGCCTAAGCCTTTGGAAAAAGAATGGTTTAGCCTTTTTGCTACATCTGGCAACATTTCAGAAGAATTAAGGTTAGTTTTTAATGGGTCTTCCCCAATTAAGTTATTCATATTTAGAGAAATAGATTCTTTTTGTGTAGGTACCTCTCCAATGAAAAAATCTTCTGTCTGTTGTTGCGACTCCTCAATAAGTACTGCTGGTTGTAGATCTTCACTCAAAATCTTCAATTATGCTCAAATTGCATTGGATCTCATTTTCTGTATTATTTTTAATATTTTGACAAAACCAAACAAACATTTAGTGTAAGTAAACTTGCTACGCTTAAAAAGTGAAATCAAGGTAAAATGTAAAAAAAATATTTAAATAAATATTATGTATTCTATTTTAAATTTCTGGGCTACTACAAAATACCTCTGAGAAATAGGAGCATCTCAAATAAATCATAAAGATTTTCTGGGCTATTAAAAAATACCTCTGAGAAATAGGAGCATCTCAAATAAATCATAAAGATTTTCTGGGCTATTAAAAAATACCCGCTCCCCTATTATTATTGTTTGAAGACAAGCCAAACACAAATTTTGTGTAAGTAACTTGCTATTCTTGTGATGTAAATTCGAAGTAAAATGTGTAAAATTAGATAAATAAAAATATATTCCATTCTATACTTCTGGGCTACTATATACTGCCTCTGAGAAATAGAAGCAGGTCAAATAATCATAAAGATTTTCTGGGCAACTTAAAAGTACCCTCTGATTTATTGTTATATCCTTAATTATTTAGTCTGTATTACTTTGGGCTACCTTAAGGCACCTTATTGAGACAAAACAATATAACTTTTCTTTGCAAAATGTGACGTTTTTGCATGTCATTTATGTTAACCCATTTTCTACGAAATAAACAATAATAGGAAAACCAATGCAGTCCGGCAACATAGCGCCTGTTTTATATTCGAACAGGAAGATGGCGAAAAAACATGTACTATGGCAACAGAAAAATATAATGATAACAACAAAATAAAAGACTCCATGTTTAAATTTGATTAAAATTGTCACTTTGTAAACAATTAATAAATATAGCGATATAGCTCTATTTATTCACGCTAAATTTAATTTAACTACCATAAGAAAATCAAAAAATATCATATAAATACCTGAAACCTTTTCATCCATTTCCTCTCTAAACTTTACCAATTTCTGTTGCAACTCTTCATATTTCCGCCGCTTTCGGCATAAACAATCACTCTTTGATGACCTTTTTGGCATTTTAAACGCTTTTTAACAATTTTTATAAAATTATTTCGAACACGCGTGTGATCAGCCGCGCACAGAAAAAACAGTGATGTGCGAACGTCACGTGTCAAGAAGCCTAATATCTTCTTTTTTCTTATTCTTCTTCTTTAAACTGTGATCAGCGGCCAGAAAATGCCACTACCATTAGTACAAATGTTCGAAATGTAATGTGAAGGACAATTTGAAAAGTGTTGGCACACATGAATAAGGTGTGGTATATTATGAACCCTCTGTATAAATCATAACTTAAATATGATGTTATTAACCTTTAGGGTATTGAACATACATAAAAACAATAGCTTATAGTTTGTATCACATGTTTATTACGAGTGAACTTGAACTATATTTGTTATGGTTCAGATAGGTATAAAAACACGCTGAGCAATCAGTATGGATATAGATATACAAATAATTATTAGAAGTTAGTATGTAGTAAGACGAGGCGCTATGAATCATTAATGTCATTGTTTAGATACCAGTGAATAAAATATAATGTATAGTAAGACGTGTTTAGTCTTTTTAATTAATTAGAACCAGAAGGCAGTAACAACACACTATTTAATACATGGCTGATCCTGCAGATTAGAGGAGGTCTTCTGAAAGGAGCAGAGATGGCGGCAACAAATTGGAAACGGAGACGGCGAAGATGGACAGGAAACCCAGTGAGCGACAGTGTAAAGACAAAGTGGAAATAAAATGTAAGTAAGAATGTCTATCTTTATTAAAAATGCTTCCCTCGTTTTATATTATTATTGAACATTAAATATTTATCTTTTCTGATTTTTGAATAATTTATGAAGTATCGATTTTTTTTAAGAATATCTATGAATTTTGAAATATGAAGTGATTTTTTGAATTGAATATTTTTATCGAAGTTTATTATATATGCTATTATTGAATTTTTATTGAATTTATTTGAAAAATCTCTATCCGATTTCGATTTTTAGTACGGTTATTTTTGAATATTGTATGGAATATCGAATTTTTTCCAAAAAAAAATTCTATCGAATTTTGAGATTTGCACTGATTTTGAATATTTTTATCTAACTTTTGCATAGGCTGTTTTTGAATTTTGAATTGAATTTGTATCGAATATGTATACTATTATTGAATTTTTATTAGCCATTTTGTTTTTATTATTGATATTTATTGATTCTATAGATACATTTTCATCGATTTTGTGTTAAATTTTGTATGAGATGAACCTGAATTAATATTTTTTTGAGTGATAAATGATATTTTTTTAATGAATAATGATTAGTGATGACATACGTTGATATAAGAGCTTTAAGACAAACATTGCTATAAGCAAGAGATATATTTTTAACGAACCGACCTGAAGAGTCGAGATAAAGAATCTGGAGAAGAACTATATAGATAAGAAGAAGAACTAACAATATTATAAGCTAAATATTATGAGGCAACTTGAGACAATAAGAAACCCACGGCTCTTGTCAAATTAGGAAGGTACTAATGATTTATAGAAGCTTGAAAGCTTATTAGAGACCCACTCTGTGTTTTGAAGGGTACCTATTTTATTCATGATTATTCGTGAATAAACAACGGCCTCAAAGCAAGGGATTGAGGTTGTGATACTTTTAGAAGAATTTGAACCGCATAAAATACCTATTTCGTGTTTTGAGTTAACTATACCACCTAAATGGTGCGTACAGATCAGGGCGAAAATTCGGGTTAATATTGGCGGAGAACTAAGACATCCGAGTGAAACCTCTTTTATTAAGGTAAAACGAAGGTATCGGAGCTAGTATATGAAGTGATGATTATGATGTTATATGAAATGATATATGAGATAAATGATATATGATTGTTATATGAAAGATGTATATGAAGATGAATTATGTACACTGTAGAAGTGTTATTATGTGGAGAAAATGAAGAAATATAGTTGTAGTACCAGACAAGAAGAAGAAGAGAAAAAAAGATAATTTTTTTTTATTAAAATATGTGGGAAAAATGAAAGAAGACACATAAAAATTGCAAGAAAAGAAGCAAAATTAAGAAGATACTAAGCAAATAAGTAGCTAATCATTGAATTATGTCTAAGAATTAAAGTTGTAAATTTTTTTCTCTAAAGTAACGTAAACTATAAATAACTTATTTTTAAATGTAGATAATGAATTCAGGTTAAATTTTCGCGGAAAATGGAAGTGTTTGAATTAAGGATAGACAATATCTTACAATAAGTGTTAGTAGATAGTAAGCAAAGGGACACAAAAAGTGAAATTTTTAGACATTCAGCAACAGAGATTAAATCTTTATTATAGCTACAAAAGAGTTATTAGAAGTTTAGAGAAATATTAGAAATGTTTAGAGAGATTACATTTTTATTATAGGTACATTATTTTAAAGTTAGTAAGACATATATAAATAAATCAAAAGAAGACTGAAATAGGAATTAATAATAGAGTAAAGGATACATTTTTTTACTTATTCGAGTAATATTAGCTTAGCTTAGGACTTTTAGTTAGATACGAGATTTTTAGTTAGGTAGATTAGATTATTCCCCTGCTTATAGGAGATGCATATAGGCACTAAAAGACTATATTAAAAATCCCGATAGGTTAAGTCACTGTTTTCATGTGGACACTGTTTTGTGAATGGAGAAAAGACTCAAAAAGCAAGACGGAACAGAAAGTGAATTAGTGATAATAATAAACAATTTGTAGGATTAAAAAAAACTCTGAAACGTTCCATGTTACAGTTAGTTAGGATAGTTAGGAAATTTAATTTTTGAAAATAGTATTAGGTAACCATAAACATTTTGTAAAAGGGAAAGAGGAATATACCGTCAGATATTCTTCTTCTCTTCTTAGGACTTTCTTTTTTAAAAACGGCGGAGATGTGGTATATTATGAACCCTCTGTATAAATCATAACTTAAATATGATGTTATTAACCTTTAGGGTATTGAACATATATAAAAACAATAGCTTATAGTTTGTATCACATGTTTATTACGAGTGAACTTGAACTATATTTGTTATGGTTCAGATAGGTATAAAAACACGCTGAGCAATCAGTATGGATATAGATATACAAATAATTATTAGAAGTTAGTATGTAGTAAGGCGAGGCGCTATGAATCATTAATGTCATTGTTTAGATATTGGATACCAGTGAATAAAATATAATGTATAGTAAGACGTGTTTAGTCTTTTTAATTAATTAGAACCAGAAGGCAGTATCAACACACTATTTAATACAAAGGCACATATTATGAATCTCATATGAATCTCCTTCGGAATCTTCCCTTGTTTGGTTTTTGATGCTTTGAGTAGTTTTTTATTTGCATAGTACTTATCGTCACTGTCCGTTTTAAATTATTTACTTCTTTGAGCCAGAACGTTATCTTTTGCAACCAACGCTTTACTTTTTTTAACTTCTTGCATACCTGCAATACTTGGAAAATTAATATTCGTATTTTGAAGATTGCTTTTTTTTATTTTCTTCCGCATTTCTAAATCGTGGTGAAAATCTAGTTCTTCAAGCGATTTTCCTTTATATTCTAAATGAAGAGAATCCCTTTCCATTACTATTAAAAATTTTGACAATTTTACGGTTTGATAAATGTCAGCATGTAATTCATATCATTCATCATGCATTTTTTCGTCATGCCCCATAAACTTGACAAATTTTT
This sequence comes from Diabrotica virgifera virgifera, assembly GCF_917563875.1. NCBI lineage: Eukaryota > Metazoa > Arthropoda > Insecta > Coleoptera > Chrysomelidae > Diabrotica > Diabrotica virgifera. Next base: position 118,318,278 of record NC_065448.1, read on the forward strand.
TAGTTTAATTTTTGGACATACTTAAAATGTGTGCTACTGTTGCACTATTTTTGCGTAATTTGTTGCTTAATATAGCTTCAGGGTTTGTTAAATTCATTTTGCTTGTCAATTTACGGATCGAAACATCCCTTTTGTTCCATTTTAGCTTACTGCCTGGAACTGCAAACATATAGTTATTAACGTCGGACGACGTCAGTCATGTATTTATGTCTATGTTTTATTAAAGTTTCTATGAAACCTTGCAACATTTTTGGAAGTAAAATAACAACAGCTCAAGAACCTTTACCAGAACACACTGGATTTTTTTCTCCTCTCGTAAGTGCATTTTCTTCTTCTGTTTATCTTTCGTTACTAGTGCTGAATTTTTAAATACTGAACATTACCTATTCGTCTTCTGTTAAAAATAATGGCTAATGCTAGAGCACAGTTAACTAAATTTTTATGTTTCAAAATTATCCACAGAGAACGGCAGTTCTCACCAGTGGCGCACAACACCCCTACAAGCGACACTATATATACACGAAATTTTCAATTTTCTAAACCTGACTGAATTGAAAATTGGGCCACATTCCATCTTAAAGAATAGGAAAAGACTCGTCCATCCATATGTCATATCTCCATTTTGGTCCAAGGGTGTGGATTTTACGGCCCTTCCCATTTAGAGTCTGTTTTTCGTTCTCGTCCCCAAAACTCCCAAAAATTTCAAAAACTTAAGCCCGACCTTTGCGGCTTCTGATAGCACAGATCATTACCTTTCCAACGCATGTTTAATTTTGAAAATCGGTTATACCATTCAAAAGTTATCGCGCTCAGAAGTATGACTCAATTTTTATTTAAAAAAGGGAAAATGTTTGTGGATATGTATGTATGTATGTATGTGTGTGGAAAAGTTACACCGATCTGAATTTTTTTTTCTGTGTTTCAAGAGGGTGTGAGGGCCGATTCAGAACCGGTCTAATTTTTGACTTCTGACTACCGGTAAGCCAGCTAGAGGACTAGATAGATACAAAATACCATATTTTTTGGGCGTATATATCTTGGGTTCAAGGAGAGACAGGAAAACCGCAAATACATCAAATTAATAGGGATGAGTTAAGATTTCAAACGGTGCTTAAGCGATCAACCTGAGACATACACACTGCTCACCATAGCCGAAAAACTGAAAAATTAAACGTTGAAAATTTTGGTTTTTCGACAATTACTCAAAGTTTCAACCTACGAATTGCGCCAATAACTGAGCGTTTGTAGGAGGACTCAGGACGCGTCTAACGGTGTATATCTCATATCTGGGAAAATTCGAATTTTTTAGTTATAGGCTTCATAAGTATAATCAAATCTATTTCTTATGGGAAAAACCGTTTTTCAAGCTCAATAATTCCTGTAATACGTTCAGTTATCATACTTGATCTTGGATGCATCAGATACTACTTGTCAATACGTTTTAAACTCATATTTAGTGATCAACATCAGTTCAGCCGTTCAGAAGTTATAGAGCTCCAAAAGTATAATTAGTCCAGGAACTGAAACTTTTCACTTCGCAATTTTTACAGAATGGATCGATTTGCTTGAAAATTTGAGAATAAGTAGTGGAGAGTCTAAGGATCAAAATCTGTATGATTCCAAAAGACGCTTTTACCATGGGGTGGTTGCCACCCCGTCTCGAGGGTGGAAATTTTTTATTATATTTTGACCGCAAATGTTGGTAAAAACATTAATTGTAAGCAAAAAATGTTTTATATTTTTTTGATAAAATTAATAGTTTTCGATTTATTGGTTATCGAAATTTAGTTTATATCGAAAAAATCAATGTTATTAATCAATCATGGTTTATGTACTTGTAGTGGTTACGATGCTAGTTTGATTGGGCAATCCGAGTTCATTTGCCGGCCATAATTACATAATTATTAGGATGGCTGGGATATGAACTCGGATTGTCTTATCACTGGTGTCGTAAGTTCTAGATCATTTGGGAGAGATTGCGACCAAAGTTCTCGTTCTCAAAACTACCAAAAATTTCAAAAATATTAGTTCGACCTTTGCGGCTTCTGCTAGTACTGATCATTACCTTTCCAACGCACATCTAATTTTGAAAATTACCAGAGAACGACAGTTCTCGCCAGTGGCGCACAACCCCTACATGCGACACTATATATTATATACACGAAATTTTCGATTTTCTAAACCTGACTGAATTGAAAATTGAGCCAAATCCCATCTGAAAGTTTAGGAAAAGACTCCTAGACCCATATATTACTTCTTCATTTTGGTCCAAGGCTGTGGATTTTACGGCTTTTCCTATTTAGGGTCTGTTTTTCGTTCTCGTCCCCAAAACTCCCAAAAATTTCAAAAACTTAAGTTCGGCCTTTGCGGCTTCTGATAGCATAGATCATGACCTTTCCAACGCATGTTTAATTTTGAAAATCGGTTATACCGTTTACAAGTTAGCGAGCTCAGAATTAGAACTCAATTTTTATTTAAAAAGGGGAAAATGTTTGTGGATATGTACATATGTATGTATGTATGTATGTATGTATGTATGTGGAAAAGTTACACCGATCTGAATTTTTTTTCTGTGTTTCAAGAGGGTGTGAGGGCCGATTCAGAACCGGTGTAATTTTTGACTTCTGACTACCCGTAAGACAGCTATAGGGCTAGGTAGATACAAAATGGCAAATTTTTTGGGCGTATATATCTTAGGTTCAAGGAGAGACAGGAAAATCGCAAATAAACCACATCAATAGGGTTGAGTTAGGTTTTCAAACGTTGCCTAAGCGATCAAGCTCAGACGTACACACGGCTCAGTATAGCCAAAAAATTGAAAAACTAAACTTTGAAAATTTTGGTTTTTCGACAATTACTCAAAATTTCAACCTACGAATTTCGACAATAACTGAGCGTTTGTAGAAGGACTCTAGGCTAATCTAACGTTGTTTACCTCATATCCGGGAAAATTAGAAATTTTAAGTTATACGCTTCATAAGTATGATCAAATCTATTTCCTATGGGGAAAAACAGTTCAAGCTCAATAATTTCTGTAACAACTTTAGTTTTCATACTTGAACTCAGATGCATCAGATACTACTTGTCAATACGTTTCAAACTCATGTTTAGTGATCAAAATCGGTTAAGCCGTTTAGAAGTGTTAAGTTAGAAATGTATAATCCAATTAACTATTATTCCCGAAATGGTTTATGTAGTTGTAGTGGTTACGACGCTAAATTTGATCTGTAACGGATAACCTGAGTTCATTTACCGGCCATCCCAATATTTTTATTTATTCTATTTCGACTAGAAAAAAAATCTAGTATACATTCGATGGTCACTAGATCATTTGGGAGATAATGCGACAAAGGTGACCATTTATAAAGCTTGACGTGTAATCGAGAAAAATTGCATTCAACTTCATACATTTAATTTGTATATAACTTGAAAAACTCCTGATACAAGAATAAAAAACCGCTAAACGCCGTAAAAATGAGTGGCGCATACAATATTCCAGCTACAAAAGATCTGATATGAAAATTACGTGGCGCGAAAATGTATTTTCATTTTGATGCAAAACAAAATTCTAGTTTTATTTTAAAATATTTTTCCATAATATTTGCTAAATTTGAAGTAAACGCGCCACAAAAGAGTAAATTTGATACAGTTTGAATTTTGAAACTCTTTTGTGGCGCGTTTACTTCAAATTTAGCAAATATTATGGAAAAATCTTTTAAAATAAAACTAGAATTTTGTTTTGCATCAAAATGAAAATACATTTTCGCGCCACGTAATTTTCATATCAGATCTTTTGTAGCTGGAATATTGTATGCGCCACTCATTTTTACGGCGTTTAGCGGTTTTTTATTCTTGTCAATATTACTCTCAAACGTCTTCTGACACTTCACACCAATTTTAATACTTTCTTCTCAGAATATTTTAATATCACTTTCAAGTGGTACTAGCTTTGGCAATTTTTGTTCTTGAATATCTTTGTTAGCGAGAGAAGCAATTTCCAAACTCCAACGATTTGTCAGCAACGTTTTCAAATTATGTATTTATAGCCCTTGGCCAATTCCTGTATTTGTCTTTCTGTTGAACACGTAAAATCAGCTGATTCTTTTAGTATTAAATGAAGGTGTTCATAGCAACATAGTTTTAGATACGTACCCAAGTCCAACGCGATAATACGAGTAGGAGAACTGAAGGTCTTTTTAAAACTATTATATACATATAAAACTAAAGACTAAGTAGTTTCGTGTTGCAACGAAATTGAAAATGGTTATTCATTTTTGATTTACATGTTTACTCTGATTGGAGTACGAAGGAAACCATTCTCGTTGGAACTTTACCGCGCTGGGCAGATGAGACTGAATTATAAATTGTAAAATTCCCTCATCTTCCTTAGTCTCAGCATCCGTTATGGCTTGGAAATTTTAGAAGCCTCAAAGGTGTAACCAGAGAAGGTTCCCATTATTTTCAATCTGGTAGGATGTGGAGCAACATTTTTGGTATTGTTTTATGTGCTATTAGGTTGAAAATTTAGTCTTTTGCTAGCAGTTGCCGCTAGGGCATCCCTGCCATTTCGTTCGTTGCAATTCGTGACTGCACGCCGGGGTTTGTCCTAGTTGGGTCAGAAAGAGCAGCATATGCGCCTCCTGATGAGAGACTAATAAGTTTCGAAACCTGTAGAGGCGCTTGCAGCGCTCTCTGATTGGACTAGAATATGATGCGCCTGTAGTTTCGCGTTGCAACGAAATTGAAAATGGTTATTTATTTTTGACATATAAAACTCTTGGAACACTTGGGATCGTCAAAATTTTTGGGTCTTAAAATATGCTTTAAAGCAATCGTATTATTATTTACCATCGTTCTATACTTAATAAGAAATATAGAGAGGGTTCGCATTCTTCCACTACATGCATAGTTTATGCCCTTCCCTCTCTCTTATGGTTTTTTAAGTAAGAATTACCAAAATTAACGTAAATGTAAATGCTATACATCTTTCGTTTTGTCGAAGATTCTTGTTCCTTAACATTTAATTTGGGGACAACGTTTTTTGGAGGTCTTGTCAATTTATTTTTGTTAGTTTCTCATTTTATCGTCCTATATTTTTTTTGCTTGAAATATTACTGTTGTCATTTCTATTCAAACATTTTAATGTCAGAATACGGGTTTTTCTTTCAGAGCAGAAGTAGTAAACTTCTGATGTTGGATAGTGTTTTGTTGTTTCATTTTTGAGATTTTTGAAACTGTTGCTATACTGTTCAATGATAAATTCCTATACGAAATTTACTTAGATTGACTCCCGTTTGCATGTCACTCACATAAAGATATTTATTTTGGTTTTAGTTTATTTTATTTGAGTTAAGCCATTCAGGTTCATTTTTGTGTTTTTCAACTTTCTGTAATTTCGATAGTATATCAGTGTTTATCCTCTGTCATAACTGTTATTTTTTTTCCTACTGCGGTTACAGAAGAAATCATTTATGTTCTTACTTTTGTAAAAAAGTCACATAATATAATGAATTTTTTATTTTTAGGATTAAATTAATGACTGGTTAGAATTTACCTATCCTTTCATCTTCATGATCCTTTGGGGCATAGACTTGTTCAGTTCCATATTATAATAACTACTTAAGTATTACATACGCTCCATAATTACTAATATTCTGTTTGTAATTTTTATTAATTCCTATGCGACCAGCTAATATATTTTTATTCCGGCATGCTCTCTCTCTTATAGAATTTGTTTATACAGGGTGTCCAGAAACTCTACCTAAAAACGAAGACAGGCGATTTCTCAGATATTTTCCTAAGACAATTTAACCCAATTCACCTAGTCCGAAAATGCTTCCTAAGGGAGCTAGAGCTCTTGGAAGATGGCATCTAGTAATTAGTTTTTCTTAAATACCTCCAGAACGCTTCTATTTAGAAAAACGAAATTTGGTATGCCTATTCATCTTCCAGGGATAAATCGATTCCATCCATTGTGAATTTTAAGTACCGGTCATAGACGTCCATTTTGGGTAGGGCAACGGTTATTTTATAGCATAACTTTTCTGTCTTTAGCATTTAAGTATTTTTGACTCTGGATTTTTAAATTGTGAGGTATTCTAGAATTAAAAGGTACTCTTGCTTTAGTCGGTAGTACACATCGATTTCTAGAAAAATTTATTTGAAAACTTTTCGTTTTTTGAATTTGAAAAGAATTTAAAAAAACGGTGTATTTTACCAACTTAAAGCAAGAGTAACTTTTAGTACCAGAATACCTCATAATTTAATAATCTAGTGTCAAAATGCTTAAAAATTAAAGACAAAAAGTTATGCGATAAAATAACCGTTGACCTACCCAAAACGGACGCATATGGCCGATACTAAAAATTTTCAATTAATGAAACCGATTTATCTCTGGAATATAAACAAACGTACCAGTTTTTGTTTTCTAAATAGTTTTTTTTAATTCTTTTTAATTCAAGAAACGAATAATTTTCAAATCGATTTTTCTAGAAAATGGTATATTTTATGCACTTAAAGCAAGAGTACCTTTTAGTACTAGAATAATTCACAATTTAATAATCCATAGTCAAAAAAGCTTAAAAAGTAAATTCAAAAAAGGTATGGGATAAAATAACCGTTGCCGTACCCAAAACGGGCGGCTATGACCGGTACTGGGAATTCACAATGAATGGAATCGATTTATATCTGGATGATAAATATGCGTAATAATTTTCGTTTTTCTAAATAGAAGCGTTCTGGCGGTATTTAAGAAAAACTAATTACAAGACGCCATCTTCAAAGAGCTCTAGCTCCCTTAGGAAGCATTTTCGGACTACGTGAATTGGGTTAAATTATCTTAAAATTATCTGAGAAATCTCCTTTTTTCGTTTGTCGGTAAAGTTTCTGGACACCCTGTATAAGGCAACAATTTTAAATCGTAAGCTGCAACTTATATCATAAACTTTTTAGCTGCCTTGTTACGGTACCGACGGCGCATTTTTTATATTTCACGACCTAATACCCAATGCGAACTGAAAGCGACGTTGCCAAAATCTGAGGCGACAAGGTACCGGTTGTTAACCAAAAAGTAGAATTTATATGCTGAGGCGATAACATACAGCCAGTCACTGCTGCAATGCCGATACTCGCGCCAGTGATATACTGCCGAACTAACGAACCAAAAAATAGTGAAAAGGGGTACGTTGTCACCTTAAAACTATTTTTTGCACATCGACTCATAAGGTGGTTGGAAAGCTGTCCTGAAATTTTCAGCCCAAAACGTTGTCTCCTCACCAAAGTGAGGCGACAGCGTCATATATGAGGCGACAACGTCTACCGATTCACCGTTTCTGAGGCGACAAGGTACCCCTTATCAATATATATATATATATATATATATATATATATATATATATATATATATATATATATATATTATATATATATATATATATATATATATATATATATATATATATATATATATATATATAGATATATATATATATATATATATATATATATATATATATATATATATATATATATATATATATATAACAAAATTGTTTTTCTTGGGCTTAGGTTCAAAGATTAGGTTTTAAATTTGGAACTAGATTTTATTTTCCATTTATACACAATCAACGTTTCGGTGGATATCTCTCACCTTTGTCAAGATTGATTCTAAAATTACAAATGAAAGACAATACATTATTTTAGAAACATATTAAAAACTTACCATTTGTCCCAACAAATAAAGTGAACGAAATTTTAGAAAATTTTAACAACTACCACCCAAAGCTAAAATTTACTATAGAGATTGAACAGCACAATAAAATAAATTTTCTGGATGTCACTTTACATCGTATTAATAACACAATCAAAACTATGTGGTTCACAAAAGAAACATGGTCTTCACGATATCTCAACTATAAATCTCACCATCCATTCTCCCAGAAGAAGTCGGTAATTATAGGTCTTGCTGATCGATCCATAAAGCTAACAGATCCAGAATATAGACCAACTGCAATAAAAAAAGCAAAAAATGCCCTCCTCAGTAATGCATATCCCGAACATCTAATCGAATCGGTATTTAAATCAAGAATAAACAAATTTTATAACACCAACAACAACAAAAGTAGTAGAACCAAGATTACATATACAACTCTTCCATATATAAAAGGTTTATCCGAACAACTGATGCATCTTCTAGCCCAACATAACATAACAGTGGCTCATAAAGGAAACAACCTTTTAAATAAATATTTCACCAAACTTAAAACCAAAACTCCCAAACTCAAAAAATCACATGTTGTTTATGAGATACCTTGTACAAACTGTGATGGTGTCTACATTGGGCAAACAAGTCAACTGCTTCAATCCAGAATTCGTTCCCACAAATACGACAAAAACAACACCACTGCACTGACAAAACACGAGAATGGGAAGAAGCATACATTTGACTTCGAAAACACAAAAATTTTAAAAACTGAGAAGAACAAAAAGAAGAGGGAAATTTACGAATCAATAGAAATAAAAAGAAACAAAAATTCAATCAACGATAGGAAAGACACGGATAACCTAAATAGAATTTATTTTAATCTAATTTAATTAATAATAAATCACACCATCAATAAAAAATTCTTAAAATAACATATTTCCACTTTGTATCCCTTCACAACATAAAAGATACGCTCCTGTAATTAACTATAAAATATGTTTGGACAGTAAGCAATGAGATATCAACACTCAATTTTTAATTTGTGTCTGTTCATCGTCGTTAGTGTGTCGTTTTACGTGTTTGGTAAGTTTTTAATATTTTTCTAAAATAATGTATTGTCTTTCATTTGTAATTTTAGAATCAATCTTGACAAAGGTGAGAGATATCCACCGAAACGTTGATTGTGTATAAATGGAAAATAAAATCTAGTTCCAAATTTAAAACCTAATCTTTGAACCTAAGCCCAAGCAAAACAATTTTTTTATATATACTTAGTATGGTTCAAGAACATCAATAAAACTATATATATATATATATATATATATATATATATATATATATATATATATATATATATGGATTCCGACTTTAGGAAGCCAAAAACGCTATATCGCACCGGTCATACGAAGCCCGACACCTCCTTACGAAGCCCGGATTCGGGCTTCGTAATTCTTTAATGTTATTTCCCCAAAAAAAAACGTACTTTACACCATCTCTCGATATTTTAACCAAGCTCAGAACATGTAAATACGCTTGGGCTTCAAATATATTCGGACAAATTTTAGAAATGTACCATAGGTAGCTCTGAAATCATGATTAACAATACGAAGCCCGGGCTGCTTATGCCTGGAATTATTATCAAAACATACACTCGTAGTTCATGGTATCTACCACCAGTTTGCGCTGCGAAAAAAAGTATATACTCTGTAGAAGTTCAGCAGCGTTAGGAAGCCCACATTGAGTTACCGATTATAAGAAGCCCTGAAGTTTGGCAACGTTTTTGCGTATTCCTCAAAGTACTATAGGTTGTAAACATTTTTATTATTACCTGGCAATGCACATTTTTCGTATTTTTGGGTCGTTCGTCGTCATTAATCTTGTGTACTAACACTCCCGAGAACAGATTATGGTAATTCTTAGCATTACCTGTACACAGTAAGATACCGACAGAAAAAAGATTTAAAAATTGAATAGCAAAAGAATTATTTATTTTAATTGATACAATTAATACAAATTAATACTTTGTATTACTAATTTACTATTTTAGTTTGTAATAAGCCACAAAATTTGCTACCAAATAGGAAATTAATATGACAAATTAAATTATTGTTTTTTTTTATTTAAAAAAGGTTAATGCCTCGACAATTAATGGCCACTGGCATGGTAGGTACGGTAATTTTTAACAGTTAGGTACCTAGTGTAATGTGTAGTGTGTGTGTGTGTGTGTGTTGAGTAAGTGTCTTGTTACTTTGCAAAGTTGACGTCATTGTCTTTGCAAAGAGACGCTAACTGTATCCGAACGTCTGCGGTCCCTCCGGTGAGTACCGATCCCACAAGGACAGAAACTATTTTCATTTATTAATTTATAATAAATGAAACATTTCTGACCCTGGTGAGATTCGAACTCACAACCATTCGGATTTTTCGATCCAAAGGTAGGCGCTCTTACCACTCAGTCAAGGACGGGGTTAAAGTTATTATTATTAAATATTACTTTATAAAATTAAAAATAGTCATTCTTATGAATTATGCGTATTATTCTGATTCTGATACGATGAACACTTGTTTGATGGGTCTGAGCCACACAATTGAGGGTAAGGCCACTGTTTCATTCGTATTTTTAGTATTTGTTAAGGCAACAATACATTATGTAGTGCCATCTTGCCAAATATAGAGCTAGATTGTGTAGACCACTGTTGAACCATATATCCAATTTTTCTGCTTCTATTGATGTATTAATCTAAAAATGCTCAATCTGTGGACTGTGCCACTGTTGCTCTGAGCGCCTCATTTAATACAAATACAAAATATTTAATACAAATGCATATAGATTTTCCCTTCGGAAAAAATCAAACAATATAGATGTTTTTAATTTCATTAAGGGGATGGGTACGTAGTTTCTGCTGAAATGCTACTCAAATGGAATTCATGTTTTTTTCGAATTCTGAGAAAACTAATAAGTATTTTTGAAAATTTTAAACTCAGAATAAGAGATTACGTTATTAGCGAGGGCCGAAAGTCCCTGAGAACTTCTATAATGTTTATTTTAATAAGTTACAGGGCTAAAAAACTAAAAGAAAATTTAGTGTGACTTTTAATTTCAAAATATCTCATTCAAAATAAACTTTTTATTTATTGTAAGAGACTTTCGGCCCTCGGTAATAATTTAGTCATTCATTTTGCGTTTAAATTTTTCAAAAATATTTATTGTTTTTTTTTCAGGATTTGAAAAAAAATTAACACAATGTCCGTGGTAATATTTTCCAAATCTTTGTCAGTAGTAAATAGTATATTGCCAGCATATTGTTAGTCAGACAGTGACAATTTTAAATATTTGACCTGGCATTGGGAATATTTTCAGTTGTTGATTAAATAATATTGATAATGTGTTTGATAAATAATTGATTTAAGACGTGAACTTAATAAAAAGTTATTTATTGTTTATTATTTATGGGAGATCCAAAGCAGAGAATACACCAGGATATATTCAGTGATCCAAGTATTGTATTGTTACAGATGTTCAAAATTGTAAGCGTTTCATAGTAACAATATATTATTAAAAAATCACTTGATTGATTATTAGCTTTTGTTGTACAGTAGATAAATTATTACTGAATACATAGGTAGTGAAAAAATTATCAGTAGTAATTGCACAAGAGCTCTGAAATTATCGAATTTTTCCCGAGTAACACTTTGACAGTATTAATTTCACGACCCGAAGGGGAGTGAAATTACGTCAAGTGGCACGAGGGAAACAATTCGATAATAATTTCAGAGATGGAGCTGCAATTTGCTGCGATTATTTCATGAATAAAACTGTTTAAAACCAAAATTTTATTGTAATTTATTTATGTAAGTACAAATTAGTACAATTAAACACACAGTTGTTATAAATATTTGACGATTGAAAGTCATCACTTTTATAAGTTTTAAAACAGTAATTGTCATTAATGTCACTGAATGTATTTTTTCACAGCAACGAAGGGCATCTGACGTAATATACTTGACGATGGGATATTATCAAAAATGATCAATTTAATTTGTATTTCTGTAGCTTTCTATTGGTCGGAAATATGAAATAATCATATTAATTAACTGAATTAACAATTAAGGCAATTAATTATACTAGTAAAAGTTATCCAAGAACATTCAAAAGCCATCTTTACAGTTAATGATGAAATTGTCAAGTAAAGTTTACATATCCATATCAGTGACAATTTTACTACACGTAACTTGCCGTGTAGAGACAGAAAAAGTAGGGATAGCCTTAAAATATTTGCGAATTATGTACCGATGGCCCTAAGAAATGTTTAATAAACAACATATTAAAAAGTTCTACGCTAGAAGTGGGCACTTAATTTTTTATTAAACAAATGAACTGCGAAATTAGATGTTTCTTTAAATAACCCCGAAAATATAAATTTTAGAAAAAAACTGATTGACTATTGAAAAATTCAGACTATTGAAAAAAACCTAAAAATAAGATTAAAATTTTTATAAAATTAAATCTGTAGCTTCTATAATTTTTTATTTATAACGCTAAAGTCACCCTTCTCACAAACATTGGCGCACTGTAAACTAGCGAAGTGCACGGCTGAGTTATTTCAGTGTATTTCTCTAATTACCTAATGGATCAAATAAAACTTTACAAATTGGAAAAGAATGAAGGAAATTAAGAGAAGGAACAAGAAAGGATAGCTTAATTGGAAAGAAGAACAATTAAGCTATCTTATGGTTATAATAAAAAGAAATAAAATGTATGGGCATAAGTACGGTGTGGGCTGAATTTTGTTTAAACATTATTTAAAAATGCGTAACTAATAAAAATTTTCTTATAAAGCTCTCAAATTTGCACAACTTACCTTTCAAACATCTTACTAAACAATGTTTCATTCAAAAAAATGACAAAAATTTAATTCAAATTATATGACGCAAAAATGCAATTTTTGAAAACTTTTACGTAAGTTTTAAGTAAAAACGTAGTTTACAGAATTACCAGCACTTTAAAACGGTATTACTCAAGTTTGAAAAGATTTTTTACAATTTTATAGGTGATTTTTTAAAGCATTTGATGTATTTTTTAAAATTTACTCAATAATTTTATTTTAAAAATGAAACTATGAAACTATGAATGAAACTATTCCTTTTTGACAAAAATTAAGAAAGATAATAAAAATGTACCTAATACAAAAACCGAAAATTACCAACTAAAAAATTGTTTATAAAAAGTGATCAAAAATATTTTCTCTAAAACTTACCTAAAATAAATTTAATAATAAGCTTGAACAATAATACATTTTCAACAAAAAAATATTTTTTAGCTCTTAAACATTATGTCTGCGTAACTTCGAACCTATTAATAACTTTTTTATTACCAGTTTTACGAAAAAAGTTATTCTTTATAAAATACTCTGCATCGTATATGATCTCAGATGCAACCATCAAATATCAAATTTTATTAATTTTACATACGAGGTTTTACATACGATTTTACATTTTGACATACGAGATATGTAAAAAAATATGAATTTCACTCAAGAGTAAAGTACCTTTAGATTTCACAATATCGAAAATTGTTATTAAAAAAAGTTGTTTGGAATTACAAAATATGTTTCACTGTTCAATTACATTCTTCTAAATGAGATATTGTGAACTATAAAGGTATGGTATGTTTAACAGTAAATGGTCGAGTTCAATTAGTTACCACTATAAACATCCTGGAATAACCGATAATAGTATAAAAGGTCCGGTTTCAGGTAAAATTTAAATATGTTTTCTGGTACAATTTCTTTGCTTTATTATGGGATTACCGTCTAGTCAGTGTTAATTGTCAAAAGACCAACTCTGTCTATCTCGGTTGCTTATCGCTCCGGGTGGGTCTTAACAATGGGCCAGGTCAGATAAATTTAATAATATTTACGACCGCACTAATTGAACTCAACCATTTACTGTTGAACAAACCATACCGAACTGTTAAGCAAAAGTTATATTTTTTACATACCTCGTATAAAATTGAAAAAGTTTGATATCTGATGGTTGTTTTTTGGACTTTAGACCAGAATAGAATATTTTATGAAGAATAACTTTTTTTCGTAAAATTAATAATAAAATAGTTGAAATAATTGAAATAAAATAATGATGATGGGTATCTGTAATTTGAGAAAACATTGAATTTTTTTTTCAATTATAATGATGTAATTATAATAAAACATAGTTTTTAATTCCCAACAACTTTTTATAATACCCATATTTTGATATTCTGGAATATAAAGGTACTTTACTCTTTAACAAAATTCGTATTTTTGACATACCTCGTATAAAATTGATAAAACTTGATATCTGATGATTGGGTTTTAGATTTTAGACTATGCAGAGCAATTTATGAAGAATAAACTTTTTTTCGTAAAATTTGTAATAAAAATGTTTCAAATATGGTTCCTTGCTACGCAGACATAGTGTAGAAGAGCTTCTTTATAAGCATTTTCAAATTGTAATGCCATATTCGGATTCAGCATAATCAAAAACAAAATAGAAACAAAATTCAACGATATTTTTAAAATTATTTTAAATTATATAATTTAACATGATTGTTTGGAATTAAGAACTATATTCTGATATGCAATTTCATCCTTCTAATGGAAAAAAAAATTTGAAAATTTTTCTAATCAACATTATTTTTAGTTGTTTATTTCAATTATGATACATATAGCTATTTGTATAACAAGGGAGGAAAGTGCTACTTTTCCTCCCGAGAATGAAGTTTACTGCCCGACGCGTAGCGGAGGGCAGTAATCATTCAAGGGAGGAAAAGGCACTTTACTCCCATGTTATACATATGGTTTTTCCACCTTCCTCGAATAACAAGTCATTTTTTTATTTTTGCTTAATTTATTTATGTAACTAACCAACAAAATTTATTAGAACTAAAACTAATAAGTACGTACAATATAACTGTCAACTGTCAAATATAAGTCAAAATAAAAATGTAAACATTGTTAAATCAAAATAACAATTCACAGTTTTTTACCATTCTGTGAAATACAGAGTGTTTTATAAATAAACGTTAAAATGTATACAAACTTACGTAATAGAAAATAGATATTGTACAGGGCGTCAATAAGTTATATTTTTATGAATGAAATACCATGATGTCACTTTTACTTTTCCTCCCTAGGGAGGAAAAGTACAACTTTGCTCCCTACAATCAGGTCCGGAAAAGTATACTTTCGGTAGAGGTAGGTGGAAAACTCTTTTATTATTCATTTTACGAAAAACAGTTATTCTTTATAAAATGTTCTACAGGGTCTAAAACCTAAAATACAACCGTCTAATATCAAATTTTGTCAATTTTATACGAGGTATATAAAAAAAATATGAATTTGCTCAAGAGTACTTAAATAATATACCCTTATTTTTCACAATATTGAAAATTGTGCTTATGTAAATTTGTTTAGAACTAAAAACCGTAATTAACCCGCCAGTGGTCGCTATATGAGATTTTCTCTCACGGTTTCAGAAAATTGCACAGAATTTTTTTTCTGGGAAATTATAAGATCTGTAGTTCCTTCTAGTCTCCTAACTATCCTCCCTCGACAATCTAATAGAATCGTCCGCTTAGATAGTGACTCAGTTGACCTAATATCACCCAATTGTTGAGTCAGCGCGCTTCAAGTGAGACATTCTCTCATCAAGCGACCAAGCGCGTTACGAACTGTACATAAAAATTAATTTTATTTTGGCACTTAAAACCTGAAATAATGTAAAAAAAATTGTAACTGTCATCAATATATTTTTCCAGAGCATTCTTGTTATATTTGTGTGCTGTGCCGTAAATTATCAAGATACGGAGACTGATTAATATTGGTTTAATTCCGATTATTTCTTTTTATTTTATTATATTATTATCTATATTATGTTACATTCTTTTTTTCTTATTATTAGTTAATAAAAAAAGTTTAAAAACTGTTTTAAAAACTTTATTTTGTAAAAAAAGGTAAAATTTGGATATGTGAGAGAAAATCTCACGCGCGACCACTCGCGTAACAATCTACCTAGCGACCAATGCCGGGTCGCTAGGTTGGGAATCTATCTTTGGTTGGGAAATAAGCCACAATTAAATTGAAAAAACAATTTTATTCGCGTTTCGACGCCCAAATCGGATGTCGTTGTCAAAATATAAAATATTACTAATATTTACTCGGTAATATTTTGTATTTTGACAAGGACATCCGATTTGGGCGTCGAAACGTTAATAAAATTATTTTTTCAATTTAATTGTGGCTTATTTCCCAATCAAAATAATTATAAAAATGCCACAAGAAAATAGCTTCAGAACAACACTAAAAACCATCTTCCAATATTCCATCCTTCTCATTGAAATATTCTGAACTATAAAGGTACTTTATTCTTGATCGAAATTTATCTTTTTTGACATACCTCGTATAAAATTAATCAAAATTAATATAAGATGGTTGTCTTTAAGGTCTTTGGCCATGCAGAACTTTTTACAAAGGATAACTTTTTTTCGTATAATTAATAATAGACCAGTAAGGATCTGTTTTTAGATGGATGTGAGAGGTGGCATTCAGATTTTTGCGGATAAAGTTAGGTGATAACTTCGTTAATAATAATTGATTAATGCTCCGTCTCAAATATGCCCGGAACATTAATAAAGAAAATAAAATATTTAAAAATTTCAAAAAATTTCGTTTTTTTTTTCTACTTTTTTTGCTTATAACTTTAAAACGATTCATTTTGGAACAAAGTCGTATAGGAATAAAACAAAGGTAATTAAATTTTCTATCAGATACGATTGGTTAAAAATTTCTTAATTAATCACCCTTGCTGCAAAATAGCAATAAATATAAAATAAGGGGGCAAAACAAGCCTGTTTTTATTCAATGATTTTCCATCATTTAGGTTACACTTGGAACCTTCCTAATTCGCTTAGAAAATTTTTGTAATGTGCTAAAACCGTACACCAAATTTTACTAAAATTGACTTACTAGATTTTGAATAATAATCTTGCAATCTAAACTTTTTTTAAAAAATTAAAATTTTTTAAAATCTTGCACAACAAAAACTAGTAAATACAAAGATTTGTCAATTTTTTTACATATAAAGAAGCACTCCACCTATCTAATGCTATTAAAATTAAAATAGGATTGTTTAAGCAGCCTCAGCAATGTTTTAAAGTTACAAACAATTTTTTGGCTTATAAACAAATTAGTCCTGTGGCCAGGAGGGGGTGCTGCGGGCTCCTTTATTTAGATGGACTTACCCAAGATTTTTATGTATTTTTTGACCCGTGGAACACGATTTTTTTGGGTAACAGTTGATCCGGATGTCAATAAAATTGTTATAAACAAAGAACTTGAGGAATTACATAACATCGATTTTTCGCAAAATAAAACATTTTTTTATATTTCTTGGGTAAGTCTAAGCAAAAAATGTTCTTACAAGTGTTTTCGTAGGATGCATAGTTTTCGAGATAAACGCAGTGGAACTTTCAAAAAATCGAAAAAGTGCAATTTTTGAACGCGAATAACTTTTGACTAAAAAATAAAATAGCAATTCTGCTGACAGCATTTGAAAGTTTAAATCAAATTATACCGGTTTTAATTATTTGCATTGCTAAAAATTAATTTTTTATTATTAAACAAAGCTATTTGTTTATAAGCCAAAAAAGTGTTTATAAGTTTAAAACATTGCTGAGGCCCCTTAAATAATCCGATTTTAATTCTGTAAAGTGTATTAGATAGGTAAAGCACCTCTTTATATGTAAAAAATTAGACAACTTCTAACTGGTCTACTTTTTGTTCAGAAAGATTTTAAAAATTTTGAACTTTTTAAAAAACATTTAAATTGCAAATTTATTATGCAAAATCTATTAGGTCGATTTTAATGAAATTTGGTACACGGTTTAAGTATATTACAAAGAATTTCCTAAGTGAATTACTAAGGTTCTAAGTACCACCAAAGTGGTTAAAAACATTGAATAACAACAGGCATATTTTGCCCCCTTATTTTGTATTTATTGCTATATTGCAGAAAAGGTAATAAGTTAAGACATTTTTGACCAGTCGGATATCATACAAAATTCAATTATCTTTATTTTATTTCTCTACGACTTTGTTCCAAAACGAATCGTTTTAAAGTTATAAGCAAAGAAAGCAGAAAAAAATCGACGTTTTTCGAAATTTTTAAATATTTTTTTTTTTTATTAATGTTCCGGGCATATTTGAGAAGGAGCATAAGTAAATTATTATTAACGAAGTTATCACCTTACTTTATCTGCAAAAATTCGAATGCCACCTTTCACATCCAAAAATAGACGTTTTTTCACAGATCCTTACTGGTCTATAATAAAAGAGTTATCATAATTGAAATAACTGAAAATAATGTTGTATATCCATAATTAAAAAAAATTCAACTTTTTTTAATTAGAAAGATGAAATGGCATACTAGAATATAGTTCTTAGTTTCAAACAACTTTTCATTATAACAATTTTCAATATTTTGAATAATAAAGCTACTTTACTCTTGAGTAAAATTCATATTTTTTGACATAATATCTCGTATACGGCTTAAAAAAAATGAACTGATGGTTCCATTTTTAATTTAAACCATGCACAACTTTTCACGTTGACGAACAGAACGTCTATAGTCGTCTAATTTCCATTGATGTAATGTGACACAACGTCTATATACGGAAAATTTTTCCCTATTCCACTTTGCAAAATACATATAGTGTCACAACACTTGCTTATACATTTGACGCAGTGTCCGTCAACGTGTTAATTGGACACACTGTACAAAACAATTATTGTTATTGTTTAAACAAATAATAAACAATTAGCGGCAAAATCTGTGAGTAGAACTTTTTACTTTAACATGTATAGAAACTAACAAAAAAAGTTTTAGAAAAAGATAATCTTGTTTGAATTGCTCCGAAACAATGCATCTTTTAGTTCTATCTTGACTCTTCTAAAATGCTTCGTAAGATTGCTGAATAGAATTGGGCTTCTTATAACAGGCAATATGACGACTTATATACACATATAAGGATCTCGTAGAACAGGCGTATTATTTAAACTTAAATTAAAACATGGCAACATCGTCGGGCTTCGTATAATCCGTAATCCATATACACTGTGAACGCGTTTATACGAGTGGGCTTCGTAAGACTGTAGGAATAAGACAGTGCTACACTCCCATTACCCCGTAAACCGCGGGCTTCCATTCATCTGCAGGTTGTAGCGGGCTTCCTATCATTTGTGAGCCATATATATATATATATATATATATATATATATATATATATATATATATATATATTGATGTGATCTTGATTATTGATATGAGCTAATATTCTTATATGTTACTTAATTTAATCAATGTATTAATACTAATCCAATTAATTAACCAGATCACATATCAATATGTTTTCAATCTCAGGGCGAATTATAAATTAATTACTTACTTCCGTGGCTTCTAAATATTTCTTAATGGTTCCTAATCGGGATAGAAAAGAAAAGAGTAAAAAAAATACACATATGGGTTACAATTATAATCAAAATATTTTTTATTTTATTTAAAAGGCAATCAATGCTTAATATTTGCTATTTCTTATTATTCTTAAACACAACATTTACAAATGGGAATCTTATTTCCTTTTGGTTTTCAATTGAAAGTTTTTATTAACATTTAACTATTAGGAGTTATTAGGAACAACTCTATTTAAGTTTGATGAAGCTTTTCTGATATTATTGATTATGTTATTCAATTTTTTATGTGGAATTTAATACGAAAAACCCATACATTCATGTCCAAACAAATGAGACTGACCTTTTTCTGGTGAACTGAAAATGTCCTCACACAAAACCCTTTCCTGCTATCCTTGGCTGCGATCAAACCTCGTCCTGGCTTCCAGTGATGTTCTCCTTTGAAAAACTAGCTCGAATAGCTCTCGTTCCTGCTTTTGTCGTGATGCTGTGTTCTACCTTTTTCGAAACTGCTATCAGCTACCGGGACACTCTGGGCTCAAGGAGGTTCTTTTACTCTCGACCTGGCCTACTTCTCGTTCCACGATAGATACTCCACACTCACGGAATTACACCGGCTATCTCACTCCTCGAACACTACCGTCTACTACTCGACTTCACTTCTCGACAGCTCAAAACATTCTGATCTCACTTTGTCATCCATTCCCCTACTTTCTAAATATCCCTTCCAGATTCACAAATCAATCTTCCACCACCAACTCTCATTCGTAATATTCCTCAAAACCAATTTTTAATCTTTCTAAATATGCTTAATGGATTTCAAAAGAAAATATTTAATTCCCATTCTAAAATACTTTCTAACTATTTACAAATTTTAATGACCTATTCTCTCTTTCAAATGAGTCTTATTTAGCATAGGCTAATGATCGAAACCTTCCGCGAAAAACGATAATGAACTATCATCTATTTCACTGAGTTTTATTTAGCATAGGCTAATGATCGACCTTCCGAGAAGAACGATAATGGTACGCGTCATTCACTTTGTTTATCTAAGCAAATTGTTCCGAGTTTCGTACGCTTATTCTAATCACTTCTTAAAATTAAATATAACAATTTGTTGTATACAGGT
Organism: Diabrotica virgifera virgifera; assembly: GCF_917563875.1. NCBI lineage: Eukaryota > Metazoa > Arthropoda > Insecta > Coleoptera > Chrysomelidae > Diabrotica > Diabrotica virgifera. The sequence goes on from NC_065448.1 coordinate 118,338,613, forward strand.
TGTTCTAAATTTATATGCCCGTGGTTGAGAAAATTGAAAATATTTTATATTAAATTGAACTCTGTTTATAATTATCAAAATTTAATTTTCATATCAAATAGAAATATAACAAATCCCCGCCTTGTATTCGATAAAATTTATCTGCATTTTTAAATAAATTTTCTCGAGGCAAAACCAACTCCCTGTATATTTCCTTACTTTAATCTACGTCTTATATCACTAACTTACTATCTACTTCATGTAATTCTGTCTTTTATTCGTGATATTTGTATACATCGTGAATATTATAAATTCCTCGGATCTTTTCCGAGTTCCTGTGCCTCAACTCATAACTATTTATCCCATTTTCATTATTCACGATGTACGGGCCTTCGAAAACAGGCATCAACTTTGCGCAAATGCCCCCAGGAAGATTTGATACTCGTAATGCCCTCACGAGTACTTTTTCACCCTTTTGGAAAGTCACTGGTCTTCATTTTCTATTTTGTTCCTGTCTTTGGATATATTTTTCGTTGCTTCGCCGTAATCTTCTCTGAACGGTTTCAATCACCTGTTGATATTTTTTGGCTCTTGGTCTTCCCATGGCCTTATCGGCAATACACCCTTCATGATGTATTCTGGGGTCTCTTTTGTTACTGTGCTCGGAATTGTATTTAGATACCTTTCTATTTCCGCCATTTTCCTGTCCCAGTGGCGATGTTGACCATCTGTTGCAATGCGAAGAAATTTCGTCACTTCCTGTATGAATCGTTCCGAAGGATTACTCTGTGGATGCCTGATGCTGACAAAATTTGTCTCTATTCCTCGTTCTCGAAGTTGTCCCTTGAAACGATCATTACGGAAATACGTTGCATTGTCCAGTAGAATCTTTTTTGGTGTTCCTACTATGGCTATAAAATTGTCGATTTTTCTTAATATCTCCTCCCCCTTTGTGGTGCGGCAACTATATAATTTTACGTATTTTGAAAACACATCCACCATTACCAGAATATGTTTGTTCCTTTTAGTGGTCATAATTAGATCGCTTAACATATCTATTGCTACAATGTCTAGTTTGTTTCGGGCTTCAATATTTTTGGCAATATTTTCGTTTTTGAAATTCCGACTCTTATATTTTTGACATACATCGCACTTCTGGGTAATTTCCTTTGCAATGCGGTAATCCTGTCGGCTGATGTAATTTTCCCTAAAAACGAGCCAAACTTTTCTGCTACCGATATGCCCATTGTCCTCATGTAATTTCTTTATTATCTTTTCGGCCAATGTCTGTGTCACTAAATATAGTTCCTTTCCGTCTATTCTCTTAAAATATATGTCATTTTCTACTTCCGCTCTTCTTTTCTCTCTTTCCTCTAGGTCTTCTTGGTTTGTCCTTATCTCATTTAACGAATATATCCCTTCTTCTTGTATTAATCTATTTAGTCCCACCTGTAGAGTAATTGTTTCCTTTTTTCCCGTGTCCTCATCCCGTGTTAGAGCGTCGGCTATTATGTTGTCTTTTCCTTTTATATATCGGAACTCAAAATCATACTCCTGTAATAATAGAATGCCTCTATGTATTCTATTATTTACTAATCTATTCTTCATGATATGTACTAAAGCTGCATGGTCTGTTTCGATTGTGAATTTTGCTCCCAATAAGTAAAACCTCAATTTGTTTACGCAATATAGCACACTGGCAAACTCCAATTCTGTAACACTATATTTTCTCTCATGTGTTTTAGTCACTCGCGATATAAAACATATCGGCACTTCCTGGTCGTTTTGTATTTGAGACAGAACTCCTGCAAATTTTTGTATGGACGCATCAGTTCGGAGTATAAAAGGTAAATTGTAAATGGGGTGGTATATTTTCGTTCCTTTTGCGAATTCTCGTTTTAATGTTTCGAAAGCTTCCTCCTGTTCTTCTTTCCAATTCCATTTTATTCCTTTTTTAAGCAACTTTATCAGAGGGATTTCCTTTTGGCTCAAATCGGGAATCAGTTTTTTAAAATAATTAATCGTGCCAAGAAAACCTCTCAATGTTTTCAAATTCCTTGGTCTTGGGTATTCATCTATGAGCTTGACTCTGTCTTCGGATAATCTTACTGGTTTGGTGTCCAATTGAAAACCCAAATAAATGACTTCTTTTTGAAAAAATTGACATTTTTCAATGTTTAATTTCAATCCCGCTGTGTCCAATTCTTCCAGAATTATTTCTATGTGTTTCAGATGACTCTGAGTATCTTGTGAAAAAATTAATAAATCATCGATATAATGAACTATGAAATCTTCGTGGCGATTCAAAATGGTATGTAGAGCTCGGACGAGTGCAGCACAAGCACTCTGCAATCCAAACGGCACTACCTTAAACCGGTAGACAATACCATCAATAGAAAAAGCGGTGTAGTTTCTACACTTTTCGGCTAACGGTATCAACCAAAAACTGTGTTTTAAGTCAATTTTCGAAAATATGTGTGACCCGGTGATTCTTCCAAAAATGGCCTCGATGTTTAGAGGTGATTCATATTGTGATACAGTGTGCTGGTTGATATTCCTGGCATCTAAACATAATCTCAATTCTCCACTGCTTTTCTTTACTATCACAGTCGGGTTAACATACGGTGAATCACATCTTTCGATGATTTGATCTTCCAACATTTTATTTATTTCTTCTTTCACCTCTTGTCGATACTTGTATGGAATCGGGTAAGTCTTTGATCGAAAATTTCCCAAGTTTTTCACCTCAAATGAATGTTCGTACTTTTTAGCCACTCTGTTTTCCTCATTGATCAAATTTTCGTAGTTTCTTAACATCAACCGCAATTCTTTTTCTTTCCCTTCTCCACATATCAATTTTCTGTCTTTTTTCTCAGATTCTTCACACATGTTTACCGTGCATTCTGCATCCTCGTTTGCATATACCTCCTCTTCAAATACCACTGTTTCAATCATATTCTTTTCACTTTCATTTTTTAGCTTTATTTCTTCTTCTCCTGAGCCCGTCTCTTCTTTTGAGGAATCCCAGGTTTCCTTTGTTTCTGATACTCTCAAATTTTCTTCTTCTGGGCTCAACTCTTCTTTTGAGGAGCCACAGGTTTCATTTTCTTTTATCTTTTTCTGACCTTTTCTCCTTTTTCTTCTTTGTCCTTGCTTCGCTGCCAAATTCATTTCCACTGTTTGTTCTTTACCTGATTCGTCCGTATTTTGTTTCTCATGTTCCTTGTCCTGTTCTTTTTCTTTTTGTTCTGTTAGTTTCATCGTATTATTTTTAAAATCTATCACTACATGTTTTTCTGCCAATTCGTCCACTCCTACTATCATGTCATGTGACATGTTCGGCATTATTACACATTGTAGTGCATACATATTCTTGCCCAGTCGTACCATTACTCATATGCCTTCATTTATAGTTGCCAATGTCCGTTTGTTTGCGCCCACTAAATTTACCCTAGGTATTTTATAAATTAAATTTGTTAAGTTAACTTCTTCTATTAGTTTTCTGTTGACCAATGTTATTTCAGATCCAGTGTCTATCATAATTTTAATTGGTTTCTCGTTGATAAATCCATCCACAAATTTTAAATTAACTCCATTTTTCTTTTCGTTGTTTCCTGCCAATTTAATAAACTCCTTGGGGTGACAAAAGATTCCTGTTTGATTTTTGGTTTTTAGTGAGCGCCGTCGTGAAAAGACGCCGGTTGCTCATCGTTGTTTATATTTTCGTCATAATGTCTCTCTCCGTCATATTCATCTGTCTGGGTATTATTTACTTCTCTTCTATTTTCTCTTGGTCTGTCGGATCTGTTTCGGTTTTCTCGATATCCCTGTTCATTTTGTCTACCATTATTTCTGTTTTCTTGATTTGAGCGTGTGGTGTTTCTATTCTGGTATTCTCGATTTCTGTCCTCATTCCATTGCCTATTTCTTTGTTCATAATTTCCTCTTCCGTTGTCTCTATTTTCGTTTTCCCTTCTGGGATTAAAATCTCGTCTTGTATAGTCCCTCCTATTTTGATTTCTATCTCGGTAATCTTGTGTTTCTCGGGGCCTGTAATCTTCTCGCGACCTTCTTGATTTTCTTTCTCTTAGACGTGATTCTCTTATTTGTAGGAATTGGCATAAACTATCTATGTCTTTGTAATTTTGCAATGTGATATGGTCTTCCAGCGTTTCCTCGAAATGTCTTGCAATCAGTTCGACTAATTGTTCCGATGAGTAATTATATTGTAAATGTTTTGCATTATTGTAAATTTGCAAAGCATATGTCCTTTCTGATACACCCATCCTATCATTGTATTTCCCATTTTGCAATTCCTTGTTAATTTCCAATTGTTGGACCTTTCCCCAGAAATAATTCAAAAATTTTTGTTCAAATTGTTGCCAATTGCCGAATTCTTCTTCTTTACTATCGAACCATAGGCTTGCTTCATATTTGAGATGGTTTCTGATAGTTTCTTTTGCTGTATCGAAATTTCCGATGTGCTGTATTTTCTTTTTCAGGCTATTTATGAACGGCACTGGGTGTAATCTTCTTACATCCCCGCCAAACCTTATCTTCACGTCATCTGTGCTATGTATAACCATTTCTCTTCTTTCTCCGACATTCTGTTGCGTCCTGTTTTCCGTGACTTGTTTTTCTATTTCTGTGATTCTTTTTTCCACTTCTTCTCTGTCTACTTGAATAGCATTTTCCAACTTGTTTTCCAAACTTTCCATTTCTTTTTTCTGGCAATTCGTTAACTCCTTCATTTTTATTTCTTGTTCTTGCATGTGATCTTTAATTTTCATTTCTTGCTGTTCTATCTCGTTTTTCATTGTTGTCAAACATCCTTTTATTTCCTTTTCATACTTTTCTATGCGTTCCTCTATTTTCTTATTGTTCTCTTCTATTGCTTGTTTTGTTTCTTTTTGATTGTCATCCATTTTTTGCTGTGTTTCATCCATTTTTTGATCCACTTTATCCATTTTCTTTGATGTTTCTTCCATGGCTTGTTTCGTTTCACGTTGATTTTCATCCATCGTCCTTTTTGCTTCATCCATTGCTTGTTTTGTTTCTCTTTGATTGTCATCCAGTTTTTGTGACTGGAGTTGCATCAGTTGTAATAGTTTATCTATTCCTGATAATTCTTGCTGTTCTGATGCCATGATTGTCGTGTCTAAAATATCTTCTTGGTCTGAATGTTCTTTTTGTTTTTTGTTATCCTTGCTTTGGCTTCTTGTCACAGACATTTGTTTTCAAGAAGTATTATCCCCGCCAAATATGAAATTTTACTAGTATGTTACCAATACGACTTTTTTTTTACCCAAATATTATAAATTGTCAATAAATATATCAAATGTAAATATCGTAAAAATAAAATATTAAATCAGTTATGTAAAATTTGTACCTAAAGAGATCTAAAATTTTATGTTATCAAATGTAAGTATCTCACTTTTTACCACAGGCATATAAATTTTCAAATACCGGCTTTACTCTTTCTATCCTTCAAATTTGCCACTAGAAATACTTTACAATGCTTTCCACGTTGGACGACAGTTGATGTGATCTTGATTATTGATATGAGATAATATTCTTATATGTTACTTAATTTAATCAATGTATTAATACTAATCCAATTAATTAACCAGATCACATATCAATATGTTTTCAATCTCAGGGCGAATTATAAATTAATTACTTACTTCCGTGGCTTCTAAATATTTCTTAATGGTTCCTAATCGGGATAGAAAAGAAAAGAGTAAAAAAAATACACATATGGGTTACAATTATAATCAAAATATTTTTTATTTTATTTAAAAGGCAATCAATGCTTAATATTTGCTATTTCTTATTATTCTTAAACATAACATTTACAAATGGGAATCTTCTTTCCTTTTGGTTTTCAATTGAAAGTTTTTATTAACATTTAACTATTAGGAGTTATTAGGAACAACTCTATTTAAGTTTGATGAAGCTTTTCTGATATTATTGATTATGTTATTCAATTTTTTATGTGGAATTTAATACGAAAAACCCATACATTCATGTCCAAACAAATGAGACTGACCTTTTTCTGGTGAACTGAAAATGTCCTCACACAAAACCCTTTCCTGCTATCCTTGGCTGCGATCAAACCTCGTCCTGGCTTCCAGTGATGTTCTCCTTTGAAAAACTAGCTCGAATAGCTCTCGTTCCTGCTTTTGTCGTGATGCTGTGTTCTACCTTTTTCGAAACTGCTATCAGCTACCGGGACACTCTGGGCTCAAGGAGGTTCTTTTACTCTCGACCTGGCCTACTTCTCGTTCCACGATAGATACTCCACACTCACGGAACTACACCGGCTATCTCACTCCTCGAACACTACCGTCTACTACTCGACTTCACTTCTCGACAGCTCAAAACATTCTGATCTCACTTTGTCATCCATTCCCCTACTTTCTAAATATCCCTTCCAGATTCACAAATCAATCTTCCACCACCAACTCTCATTCGTAATATTCCTCAAAACCAATTTTTAATCTTTCTAAATATGCTTAATGGATTTCAAAAGAAAATATTTAATTCCCATTCTAAAATACTTTCTAACTATTTACAAATTTTAATGACCTATTCTCTCTTTCAAATAAGTCTTATTTAGCATAGGCTAATGATCGAAACCTTCCGCGAAAAACGATAATGAACTATCATCTATTTCACTGAGTTTTATTTAGCATAGGCTAATGATCGACCTTCCGAGAAGAACGATAATGGTACGCGTCATTCACTTTGTTTATCTAAGCACATTGTTCCGAGTTTCGTACGCTTATTCTAATCACTTCTTAAAATTAAATATAACAATTTGTTGTATACAGGTTGTTCTAAATTTATATGCCCGTGGTTGAGAAAATTGAAAATATTTTATATTAAATTGAACTCTGTTTATAATTATCAAAATTTAATTTTCATATCAAATAGAAATATAACAATATATATATATATATATATATATATATATATATATATATATATATATATATATATATATATATATCGCACCCTCAGTGCAAGGCTGCAGTAACTCAAAATTTTATGAAAATGAAGTAATCATGGAATTCGATTGTAAACATGCATATCCATCCCCTGTAAAACTTTATTAACTTTCAAATGCTTAATGGGCTAAATATTAAAACAACAACAGTTTAACTATTTTGCGTTTTTGAACATAAGTTCCGTGCAATGCTGTTGTAACTCTAATGTAACAGAGTTACAACAGTGTTGCACGGAATATTGCAACGGATTCGATAACAAGCAATAACAAGCAATGAAAAAAGTAAGATATTTTTTATTTTAATATCTATATCTGTGGTGTTTAATTTTAATATACAGCGCGTCTACGTAATCCATTAACGTCTGAAACAATAAAAAAAGATTTTCGAGACCAATCTATTCATGTAAATTTTATGTCCTGTGTGTGATATTATATTTATTTTCCAAAAGATGTGTCGATGTCGTTTGACCATTTATTTGTTAGATTGGATTAAAACCACATAAATTAAGACAAATTATTTACAAAAAGTATTTTTTCTCATGAAAGGAAAAACAGTTATCTTAAAACTTGTGTATTGACAATACTGAGAGGTCAAAAATATCTATTCTCAGGAAACTTGCCAAAGAACGGCCAAACATTCAAATCGCCACAAAGAAAGATTTGGTATACTTATGCCATTCGGGTATGATACCAGAAGGCCACCATAGTTTTTATAAAAATATTTTGGCACACAATGATGTACGAGAAGAGGCCAACAACTACGGTAAAACCTGTCAGCAACGGCCACTAAAAATGCAAGAACTATTGGCCGATATAGAAAGGTGGCCGGTATTGCCAGTTTTTGTAGTCTAGATATACATAATTTTTTTGGGGAATTTTTAAACTGGCCGTTAGTACAGGTGGCCGATGTTGGCAGGTGGCCGATAACACAGGTTTTACTGTAAAAGTAAATGTGTCTACAGTTTTTACAATTTTCTCCGTACAAAACTGTTGTAACTTTGAAATTCTAATACTAAATGTGTAGTGATTAACAATTTTTTCCGTGCAAAAGTGTTTGAAATTCCTAATTTTTTTTGCATTAATATTATTTTATTTAAATTTCTATTTTTGGTTAATGTAATATAGCCTGAAAAGCATGCAAAATCATAATCAAATGTTAATTTTTCTTAAAACTTGTGTCTTATTTCACCGATATTAGCACGAAAATAAACAAAATCGTCTTTATCTCGAAACTTACTTATTTTGACTTACTGCAGTCTTGCACTAAGGGTGCGATATATTTATATATGTATATATATATATATATTTAAAAACATAAGATGTAGATCTTTGAAACACACTCAGTGAACCAAAGATCCAAGGTTATTGGTTTAACGACCACTCGTACGAAATCAAATAGATGAAATAGAGAATGTGGAAAAATCCCCTTACGAACAATTCACACATCCACCATTTCGGGCTGGGAAAAATTTTTCGAATAGAATCAAAGATCCAAACACCAGTTCTTAGAAATGTGTTTCGCCCTCTTCAACCTCTCTGGGCTCGTCGGTAAAGACAAGAGGTTGAATATCTTTAGACACATTCTAATCAAAAATTTTTTAAATAATGATTTATGGAGTTTATTATTTATTATAATCAAATTTTAAAAATTTGGATCTTTGATTCTATTGGAAAAATTTTTCCCAGCCCGAAATGGTGGATGTGTGAATTGTTCGTAAGGGGATTTTTCCACATTCTCTATTTCATCTATTTGATTTCGTACGAGTGGTCGTTAAACCAATAACCTTGGATCTTTGGTTCACTGAGTGTGTTTCAAAGATCTACATCTTATGTTTTTAAACATATATTTTACTTACTTTAAGTAATTAGGGAATTAAAACTTGAGACTGTCATTGTCGGATTTGCCGTAGACTTACGCACCTTCTATGTCTAGGTCTCGAATGTTGTTTTTTGATTAGAATGTGTCTAAAGATATTCAACCTCTTGTCTTTACCGACGAGCCCAGAGAGGTTGAAGAGGGCGAAACACATTTCTAAGAACTGGTGTTTGGATCTTTGATTCTATTCGAAAAATTTTTCCCAGCCCGAAATGGTGGATGTGTGAATTGTTCGTAAGGGGATTTTTCCAAATTCTCTATTTCATCTATTATATATATATATATATATATATATATATATATATATATATATATATATATATATATATATATATATATATATATATAAAAACATGAGATGTAGATCCTTGAAACACACTCAGTGATTTTTATATATCCCTTCGTAAGGGGATTTTTCCACATTCTCTATTTCATCTGTTTTATATATATATATATATATATATATATATATATATATATATATATATATACATCTAGCGGTTGATATGGGCTCCGTACTAAAACGGTATTATACGAACTCCAGGGGAATATACACCGTGTATATTATTATCTGAGTAGCGGTTGCTGTAGAGTCCGACTAACATGTAGGATCAAGTGAACTCCATAAATGGATAAAACATTTGTGGGATCCGTATATATCTTTTCGCATACACAACTGAGCTCCTGCTACGTTGCCAATAATTATATTAGTAGTAGATTTTCAAACTTTACAGCAGGTATAATTTGGAACTTGAAATTTAGTTAAATACTCATCAATTAGGCATCGGGGACTTTCAGAAAGACTTGGCTTATATAGTTAAATATGTTAAATATAGATAAATTGTTATCCGACATTTAATTTTATTTAAGATTTAGGTTTAATAAGCAAGGTGGTAATTTATATTACTTCCTTTAATTATTTTCTTAGTAACTTAAGAAAGTGTCTATTATAAACTTGGAAAAGGCAAGTTTCCATTTTTATTTATTATTAATTTTTGTTAAAATGCATTGGCACTGAAATATTTAGTCCATAATGGACGTACATGGTCACATGGAGTAAAGTAATCGTGTAACAGTTTAAGAAAGTATATGGGCAGTATTATAATAATTGGCAGTATTGTAATACTTATTGTTACCAAATATTATTAAAGGAAACCCTACACAACATAGAGATCTTTGTAATTTTTCGATTGTTTGGTACAGTTTATGACGTACAATATTTGTTTTATACAGTAGTTACATGTAAACTACAATAATTTATATCTAAATCAATCTTTAAAATTATAGTTTTTTTACTGTGTAATTTTTTTATTAACATCAGTCCCATTAAATTGGTACTAATGGTCATTAGCGACATGTTACATTAAGGTACAATTACTTAATTAATTTACAATAGATTACAAAATAGAGTCTCAATTTTACAATTTACAGTATGTATTGTTTATTTTAAAGTTTTCGTCTAATAATGTCTTTAGATCGTCGGAAAGATTATTGTTGGGTTTTTCTTGTATAATTTTTGCACAGTTTAATAGGCGTTTTACATTTAAAGTTGTCTTACAGTTATCACATACCGACCGATTCAAACTAGATTCAAACAGAAAGATGTTTACGCCTGTTTTATCGATTATGAGAAAGTATTCGATACTATCAAACATGACAAACTCATAGAACTATTACATCTTTCAGGACTTGACACTAAGGACATCCAGATTATAAAAATCTATATTGGAATCAAACAGCCCACATAAAGAATGGACATATGGTGAGTGAAAACATAACCATTTCTAGAGGGGTTAGACAGGGCTGTATTCTTTCGCCACTGCTTTTCAACCTGTACACGGAACAAATATTTCTAGAGGCACTGGAACAGTACAATGAAGGCATCAAGATTAATGGCGTATTAATAAGTAATTTTCGATATGCAGATGATACTGTTATACTGGCCGATAACATCGAAGATTTACAGATGATGCTAAATAGAGTAAATACAACTGGCAACCGATTTGGACTGAAGATCAATAGAAAGAAAACTAAATTTATGGTGATCAGTAAAAAGAACATTCAACATATCGACCTGACTATTGAAGCCAAACGTATTGAAAGAGTACACCGATTTAAATATCTGGGATATACAGTAAATGATAAGTGGAACCCAGACGTAGAGATTAGGATCCGAATTGAAATAGCAAGATCCAAATTCATAAAAATGAGAAAGCTCTTAAGCAACTGCAACCTAAGCGTTAACCTCCGATGGCGCGCCACGAAATGCTACGTACTCTCTACGCTACTTTACGGAGTAGAAGGGTGGACGTTAACAGCAGCAACTATAAAGAAGCGGCTCTAGAAATGTGGCTGTATCGACGCATACTAAGAATACCTTGGACAGACAGAGTGACCAACACAAAGGTATTGAGACGAATGGGTAAAGAGGTGGAATTGTTAACAACTGTTAGAAGGAGGAAAGCGTCATACCTGGGCCATGTTTTCCGTAATGATAAGTACAGTCTGCTACAGCTTATCGTGGAAGGCAAGATTGAAGGTAGAATAGGTTTGGGCAGAAGGAAGAAATCCTGGCTGAGAAACTTAAGAGAATGGTTTCAAATACCAGAAGCTGCGAACATAATACATGTGGCACAAAACAGAGAAATCTATCGTTTGATGGTAGCCAACCTTCGGTAGAAGACGGCACACAAAGAAGAAGTAACGACTTTACTCACTATTGTTGAATCTTCGTTGTTTGCTGCATCTCTACCACAGGAATCTGCTTCTTCATTTCCTCGAATATCTACATGCTATGGGACCCAAAATATTACGATCTCGGTGATTTTTTGGTGTAAAATATCTAATTCTCTTTTCACAAGGGCGCCAATTATTGGATGTTTTGAATACCTACAGCTGCTGAATTGTCAGAATGGAGTTTAAAGAATCAGTAATAACTATTTCCTTATGTTGTTGATATATTATGAATGATGATAATCTAAATTTGTAATGTTCATTAGAATCTATCACAGCAGCTCCTTAACTGTCTGAAGTTTTGGATGTGTAAGTATACAGAGTGATTCATTAAGAATGTCCAATCTCTGAGTTGTAGATTTTAGGCCTCAAAATATTTAGATTGAACCTAAATCATTGAACCCAAATAAAATGTAGCTCGTTACTGAGATACAGGGTGTTGTATTTAAAAATTTAATAACTGTTTTTACCCATTACTTTAAAACTATTTAAAATATCCTTTTGATACTTGGCAGAAAGTGTATGTACTGTACACCTTACGAAATTATGATAAATAAACAAAAATACCAAGTTTCTTGTAAAAGGTATATATTAAAATACCCTAAATAAGGGTCACAATACAAAACGTTTTCGGATTAAGGAATCCATCATCAGTGTTTAAAAGCCAAAATTTGCATGCCTGAGCCACCAAAATGTATCGGGTAAAAACCCTTTAAATGTAACTAATAAGGATGTTTTACATATTTATATAAAATTCATTGGATGATATAGATAAACCTGGATGTTACCCAGGGTAAAACAGGACTCTCCCCACGTGGTTGGAACTTTTTTTGGAGAAAACTTCACATATTGGACTTCAATGGCCAACTGACAAGAAACTTGGTATTTTTGTGATTTATGGTATACAGCCAGCTACAGGAAGTTTATTTTCCTCCTGGATTTTGATAAATAAACGTTTCTGGCTACTACCAGAGGCGTACCACAGGGAACGGTTTACCGTTCCCAAATTCTACGGCACTGGCGGAATTGTTATTTTAGCTCAATATTTGAAAATGAAACAACATAGCTATTTTTATTTAATGTGAATAAAGGATGTTATCGTTACGAAGGAAGGGTATATTATTTACATAAAAATATTAGAGAATCTAAAAATTATACTAAAATAGCAATTCCGTCAGTGGCGTAAAATATGGAAAGGGTCAACCATACACTTTCACCTGTCGTGCGCCTCTCGTAGTAACCAGAAAGGTTTTTTTTAAATATTTTAGTAGGCTGTACCTACACTTTCTGCCAAGTATGACAAGGATATGTCAAATACTTTTAAAGTACTGCGTGTATTGATAGTGTAACAAAATAATTATTGACCTACCCTCGTATACCAGCTCCCGTCTCCGGACAGACAGAACACTATCGATGTTTCGAGATACGCCGATGCAGCGACGATGACGTGCAAGCGGTCACATGGACATAGCTGGAGATATATAGATATTTCTGGAATATCTGTATCGCATATATAAATAGGACATATTTGTAAATAGAGTTAGTCTTAAGCTAAAGTTTGTAAAGTAAACTTGTATAAATATAAATAAAGTCGTATATAAATACGAACCGCTAGTTTTATTGTAATTAGAAGTAATTACACTGATAACCGCTACAGTTGGTGTTAACGGTGTGGAGTGTAAATAAATGAAAAGTGAAAAAAAAAGACTTTTGAACTTTATTCGTCGGAAATAATCGGAGTGCGTTAATTGTTCGGTATTCGGAAAGACTTTTGAACTTTATTCGTCGGGAATAATTGAAGTGCGTTGATTGTTCGGTATTCGGAAAGACTTAGACATTTTGAAAAGTACGTGTGTGCCGACCAAAGATGTTGCTACAAGAACTGACCATAAAACAGCTCCGTGAACAATTAGAAGAGTACGAATTAGACAGCAGTGGGTGCAAGATAGTCCTACAAGCACGACTCAAGGATGTCCTCACGAAGAACGGAGATGACCCAGAGACGTTCCACTTCCAGTCAGCAGAACAAGTAATCTTATCGAAATTAAAAACTGTTTCTGAAACGATCGATGAAACTTCTAGACAGAACAACGAGAAACTTGAGGAAGTTAGTAGACAGAACAACGAGAAACTTGAAGAAGTTAGTAGACAGAACAACGAGAAATTTGAAAGTGTTTCTCAAAAGATCGATGAAACTTCTAGAAAAAGCGACGATAAATTCGAAAATGTTGCTAAAAGATTTGACGAGACTTCTCAAGTAATTAAAGAAGTTTGTAGACAGAGCAACGAGAAATTTGAAAGTGTTTCTCAAGTAATTAAAGACGTTTGTAGACAGAACGACGAGAAATTTGAAGAGGTTTCTAGAACATTCGATAAGATACAGAAAAGCGTAGACGACAGTAAAGAAATGTTAGAAGATAAGATCAAACAACTAGAGACTATGGTAACCAATACGAAAGTGCTACCTTCAGTTAATGCAGTAGTTTTGGCCGTAGAAGAGAAGATCAAAGAATTAGAGAGCATGATAACCGATACAAAAGTGCAACCGTCAGTTCATGCAGTAGCTTTAGATCCTGTAGTGAAAGATGAACTACCGAGAGAAGAAATGTCGCATAATATGAGATTCAAATTACCACCATTTGATGGAAAGTCCTCTTGGTCCATATATCTTAGACAGTTTGAAGCTATTGCGACCGCCAATCATTGGACCGAACAAGAAAAGGCTGTTTCCTTGACTGCTGCTTTACGAGGTGATGCTGCAGATATATTAAGGTCAATTCCCAAGGGTCAAGAAAATTGTTACCAGACCTTGTTCACTCGTCTAGAAAAACGCTATGGAGATGCCCATCTACAACAAGTATACAAAGCACAACTGCGAAGTAGAAGTCAACGAGCAAGTGAGAATCTGCAAGAATTTGAAGCAGATGTGGCTCGTGTGGTGCGGTTGGCTTACCCGGAGGTGCCAGACAGCGTTTTAGAAGAAATTGCGGTAGATACCTTTGTCAATGGGCTGAAAGATAGTGAACTACAGAAATCTTTACGACTAGCAAGACCGAAAGTTTTAGATGAAGCACTTGCTATTGCCTTGGAACACGAAGCAGCTAGCCAAGCTTCACGAAACAATCGAGTAATAACCGTGGAAAAAGGCGATAAGAGAAAAGATGAACGTTTGGTGGAAATGGTACGGAGGGTGATTCGTGACACGATGCCGAAGAGACGCATGAAGAGGGCTGGAAGAGTTGGTTCAAATACAGATGCTTCCTCGATACGGCCATGCAGTGAAAGTTGTAATCACCGGCTTAAAGTAGATGAACAGCTTTGCCCTGTGAGACGAACTACCGTCGTTAATGAGCAATGGCAGCCACAACAGTTACAAGAAGCCCAAGAAGACGATCCATGTATAAAAAGAGTATTGGATTGGATGCGTCGAGGTGAGAGACCTAGTTGGCAAAACATTAGTGTATGTAGTCCGGAAGTCAAGGCCTACTGGAGCCAATGGAATTGCCTGATACTAAAAGATGATCTTCTGTACAGAACCTTTGAGAACGATGATGGTACAGAATCTAAGCTTCAGTTGATTGTACCTAAAAGTAAAGTGTCAGAAGTATTGCGTCAGTTGCATGACGGTACATCAGGTGGACACTTTGGTATTACGAAGACTCTGAAAAAGGTTCGAGAACGGTTCTATTGGGTGAACTGTAAAGATGATGTAAGAAGATGGTACCAAAAATGTGAACTGTGTGCATCCGGTAATGGTCCGGTTGGTAAAAAGAGAGCACCCATGAGACAGTACAATGTTGGAAGTCCTATGGAAAGAGTAGCTATCGACATTGCAGGTCCATTTCCAGAAACCGATGCTGGAAATAAATACATCCTGGTAGCCATGGATTATTTTACAAAATGGACTGAGGCCTATGCATTACCAAATCAAGAAGCTGCTACCGTTGCAGAGGTACTTGTTAAAGAATTCTTTAGCCGATTTGGTGTTCCCTTGGAGATCCACTCCGACCAAGGGCGAAACTTTGAGTCAGCTCTTTTCCAAAACGTTTGTAAATTGATTGGTGCCAATAAGACCAGAACAACACCCCTGCATCCTCAATCAGATGGGATGGTCGAGAGGATGAACCGAACGATGGGTAAACACTTGTCCAAAGTTGTATCTGAACATCAGCGAGATTGGGACCAACACATTCATTTATTCCTGATGGCCTACCGCTCGGCCGTAAATGAAACTACAGGTCAAACACCAACCTGCCTGATGTTGGGTCGTGAAGTTCGGTTGCCCTGCGACCTAGAGTTTGGCTGCGGACCTTCCGAGGAACATGTTGCAGGCGAAGACTACGTTGACCGCCTGAAATTACGAATGAACAACATTCATGAACTTGCCCGACAACACATTCAGATAGCCAGTGACAGAATGAAAGATCAATATGATTCTCGATGCAAGAATGAAAGCTTCGAAGTAGGTGATCTTGTCTGGCTTTATAATCCGCAACGTCGTCGAGGCTTGTGTCCTAAACTGCAAAGACAATGGGAAGGTCCGTATGAAGTTAAGAAGAAAATAAATGACGTAATATATAGAATTAAGAAGTTGCCAAACGGTAAACCAAAAGTTATTCACATAAATCGTCTTGCACCATATGCTGGCTCAAATGAAACAGAAGAAGCACGAGTCCTCCAACAGGAGATGAAAGATGTCGCACAGCCAAGTTTTAATCAATTTATATCAAATTACGCAGAAAGAAAGAGTGCTAGATTCGGCGTGACCACAGAAGTTCAGCAAGATCTGTTTGGTGTTCCAGAAAACGTCTCTCTAGCCCACTGTGTTGCACAAGACCTCGAGATGACTAAAGGAATCTCGTCCGTATTCAATAGAAAGTTCGGCCGCCTGGACGAGTTAAGGAATCAACAACCTAAAATTGGAAGAGTATTGCGATTGGAAGATGGTCCTCGATCTTTGCTGTATATAGTGACCAGGAAGTCTTATACGGACACGCCAAGCTACGAGAACATATGGCGTGCTCTAACTAATTTGAAGAAAATGGTCTGTAATTATGACATCAAAGATTTGGCTTTACCAAAAATTGGCCATGCAGTAGAAAATCTGGATTGGAAGATTGTGAGAAGCATGCTGGAAGTGATCTTCAGAGAAACTGGCGTACGGATTACTGTGTGTTGCATGAACCCGAAGATGTCATACCCTTCAAAGACAGTAGACTGTTACTTCTTTTCTAGGGGTGTATGCAGAGCCGGAGAATCCTGTAGATTCCGCCATCCTGGGCCATCTAGAGTTGCTGATCGGGACGCTCAGATCTTAAGAGGGGAGCAGTGTAACAAAATAATTATTGACCTACCCTCGTATACCAGCTCCCGTCTCCGGACAGACAGAACACTATCGATGTTTCGAGATACGCCGATGCAGCGACGATGACGTGCAAGCGGTCACATGGACATAGCTGGAGATATATAGATATTTCTGGAATATCTGTATCGCATATATAAATAGGACATATTTGTAAATAGAGTTAGTCTTAAGCTAAAGTTTGTAAAGTAAACTTGTATAAATATAAATAAAGTCGTATATAAATACGAACCGCTAGTTTTATTGTAATTAGAAGTAATTACACTGATAACCGCTACAATAGAATTGCGTTTTTGCATAGTTTTTAGATTCTCCAATACTTTCTATGTACATAATATAGTCTTCATTTGTAACGATAAATTAACTAATTTTCGAGATGATATTTAAGTTAAAAATAAGGTGCAAAATACATTATTCAAAATAGTTCTGTCGTTTGATTTTCAACTTCAAATAACACGAAAACGAATGAATTTATCGTTACGAATGAATCGTATATAATTTACATAGAAAGCAATATTATGGTATAGAATAGCAATTTCACCAGTGGCGTAGAAATTGAGAAGGGTTAACCATTCACTGTTCTCTGTCGTACGCCACTGGTAGTAGCCAGAAACGTCTGTTTATCATAATTTATTAGGGTGTACAGTACCTACACTCTCTGCCAAGTATGACAACGATGTGATAAATAGTTTTAAAGTACAGTAGAACGTCAATAATCCGGATTAGTTGGGACCGGACTCCATCCGGATTATCAAATTATCCGGAATATCGAAATTACCTAAAAAAAGCCAGTATACACATTAAAGTACAACAAACGTTTTAAAATTGTATGTTTTCTCTTGTACAGTAAAGTGTCTAAAAATAGAGGTGAAATTAATCAAAACATTTTTTTTATGTTTAAACACTGTATTGTAATTAATTTATAATAGCAGCATGTGTACAGTAAAAAACATCAGACATTATTTGGGCTTTTAAAAAATGTGTAAAATATTTTTGAACTGCGGTAGAGGTTCGTTTTTCGCACCTAAGTTCTTAATTTATTTTAAAGGAATCAGATATTTTTGCTAGATACAAATCCGGATTATTGACGGTCCGAATTTTTGACGTCCGGATTATCGACGTTCTACTGTACTGTGTAAAGTAAAGTAGTGGGTAAAAATAAGTACTAAATTCTTAAATAAAACACCCTGTACAGTAACTCAGTAACGAGGCACATTTTATTTAAGTTATTTGGGTTAAATCTTAATATTTTGCCGTCTAGAATCTATAACTCAGAGATAATGAATACTTAATGAATGAATGTATAGTAAGCAATAATCTTTATAATGTGATTTTACTGAGAGAAAGGACTGAAATATGTTGGAATGAGGAAAGGGATAAATAGGTATGAAAGGAATAAATATCGATGGTGAGCTGCTTACATCTAAGATTCGCAGATGATATTGTTCTGATTTCAGGTGACCTAAAAACTGCCAATGATATGTTGAATGAACTCCGCGATGCAGCACGTAAAGTAGGTCTAAATATTAATTACCAAAAGACAAAAATGATGACGAATTTAGTTCTGAGCCAGCTTTTAAAGGTAGAAGACATCGAAATTGAAGTTGTTGACAGCTACGTATACCTTGGACATACGGTAAAAATTAGCAGAGACAATCAAACTGCTGATCTGCTAAGAAGAATAACTCTGGGATGGGCATCATATGGAAGACTACGTGATATTTTTAAAGGTGATATACCTATAAGCCTAAAAGAAGAGCCTTTAATGAATGTGTCCTGCCTGTTCTTACATATGGCGCAGAGACACTTACTCTAACAAGGACATCTGCACGAAAACGACAAGTGACGCAACGTAGAATGGTAAGATCATTGTTTTGCATAACGTTAAGGGTAAGAAACGAAGAAATTCGTAGAAGAAGTGGCGTAGAAAACATTATAAAACACATAGACAAAATTAAATGGAAGTGGGCAGGACACGTCGCTAGAATGAGAGATGATAGGTGGACCAAAAATCTTGGAGTAGAGACCGAGAGCAGATAGATGAAACTCGGGAAGACCACCCACAAGATGGACTGACGACATAAAGAGGATTTGTACCAACTGGATTGCAGCAGCGCAGGATATATCTGAATGGAAGTTTTTATTAGAGGTCTATGTTCACCAGTGGACGACTATGGGCTGATGATGACGATGAATGATGTAGAATCCAAAATCAGTAGAAAAAAACCAGTTTGACAATTTTTTTTACATATTCAACATGATTTCTCCTTGTAAGTTTTGTGTCGAAAACCATTCCTAAAAACTTTATATTGTCTACGAAATCCAAATAATTTTCATTAGGGTATAGTTTCGGTTTTTATATTTTCTTAAAAACACCATACACTTTATGTTTGACTCAGAAAATGTTAATCCGTCCAACTTGGACCAATTCTCTAAACTCTAAACTGTTTAAGCTTTGTTTTATGTGTTTTTGATATTGTTTCTACTCCGGTCAACTTACACATCCGAGGCTACAAAAATTACCATCAAGCTGAAAATTGGCAGGATTGTTCAAAATATCATCATAAATGAAATATAAAAAGTCCTCATAAATCCGACCCGAGCTAAAAAATTTACGCGGGGTCAAAGGTCACCAAATATAGTTTTTAGCGATTTTCAGCGAAACGGTAAGTTTCATCATAAAATTAGTTATATAAAAATATGTAGATTAGATAATTGTCTATAAAAATGCTTTATTACTTTTTTTCCTAAGAGCCACCGTTTTTGAGATATAATGATTCAAAAAGTTGTAATCGTCATAATATGCGCACACGTTTCCACACCACCTTTGAGGTAGTGTACTTAGCGCGTTTTTTAACGCCGTTTCCCCAGTAGGCCTATTCCACGGATCTGTTATGATTCTGTTTAATTTGAAGCTATTAATTGATATTGGCAAGGGTTAAAAATGATAAAAGCGATAAAAGGCGGTATAAATTAAAAAAAGGAAATTTATCAAACTGGTTCATAACTTTCCAATACTTCTGCTTCCCTTGTTCTTCTTCTCCTTGTTCTTCTTCCTCTTCTTCACCTTCTAGTTGTTCTCCTTCTTCTTCTTCTTCTTCTTCTTCTTCTTCTTCTTCTTCTTCTTCTTCTTCGTCTTCTTCTTCTTCTTCTTCTTCTTGTTCATCCTGAGTGCAAGTAAATTGCCCCAATAATGACATATCGCATGACTCCCCGATAGAATCAAATGAATCCTCAATTGTTAGTGATTCAACATTGGAGTACGACCGGTTTTGACAATTAGTGCATGCTACCGAACAAAACAGTACAACTTTTTTGCAACCAATTTAGCACTACATAAATAAAAAATAAATAAATAAAAATAAAAAGAATTATTATAAATTAATACTTTGTCATATCAATTAACTATTTTTGTTGGGATTAAGCCGTAAAATTCAAATAATTCTTATTATTTTCGCGTTACATTCACTTTGTAAAGATTTTTTGTTGGCACTGTAATATAATATAGCTTATACATTGCATCCCTCGGTAGAGCGCAAGCTGTTAAATAATAAATATGAAACATTATCATATTTATAATCTTATATTATTATGTGTAATATAAGTTAAGTTGACCGATAGAATATTATGTTTACTTGTGTTACAGCTTCGGTGATGTATATACCTGGTGTACTAATATTAGTTATATTATGACGATTAGACGTCTTTCAACTCTTTCAATCGTTATATCTGAAAAACGGTGGATCTTAGGAAAAAGTATTAAGATATATTTTATAGATAATTATCTAATCTACATTTTTTGTTAGACCTAATTTTATGATAAAACTTACCGTTTCGCTGAAAATCGCTAGAAACCATATTTGGTGAACTTTGACTCCGCGTAAATTTTTTAGCTCGGGTCGGATTTATGGGGGCTTTTAGATTTCATTTATGATGGTATTTTGAAAAATCCTGCCAATTTTCAGCTTGATGGTAATTATTGTAAGCTCACTCCTATTTTTTAGTCTAACTAGACCGGTCTATTCCCTTCGTATAAAATACAAAGTCGTCTGCGTATAATAATACTTTCACCATTATTATTAAACGTTTCAAAATATTTATTATGGCTACTTAAAAGCTTTCAGTCACCGAATCTGCAACAGATGCAGTTTATCATAATACCCTTTTCAGGTAGCTGCGATTGTTATTAAGGGGCGTTTAAACACAGCGATAAGTCACAGCAACTAGTTGTGATGACAAGTTGAAACGCTGTTTAGACGCTGCGATTCAATGCGATACCACCTTTAACCCAACTCCAACTTTGATAAGTTGTGCGATGCACCGTTTACACACAATGATAAGTTGCAACAACTCGATTGATCTTGATAAGTTGTTTGATTTATCGCTGTGTTTAAACGATCCTTTAGTAGAATGGTACATAATATTATTATGTAGTAGTATTGAGTATTTCCATCAACAAACTGAAAAAAATAATTATTTTGGCCTGTATTAACAAGTAAATTTATATGAACTGGGCTTTAAAATTTTTTTTTACAGTTTTACTGTAATATTATATCTTGCTTGTGCTTGGTGTTTCATACTCAATTAGGTTTTGTTCTGATCTGTTTCGTTTAAATTTGTTAAAAGAATCTTTATAAGATTTTATAGCTTTTTACATTCCTCATTCCAGTACGGCAAAGGAGTAAATTTTAGCAGAGGTTTCAGTTTGGTCATAGCTATATGTTGTGTTGCAGCTTTTGTAATTAAGGATATGAATGCGTCCAAATCTTTATCTATCATTTTTAAATACCATTTTCTTTATCTATCATTTTACTGTATTTCTCAAAGTCGGCGCTTTTTAGATTCCATGATTTTTGCATTAGTCATTAGCTGATTAAAAGAGATTCTAATTGTACAGTGATCACGTCCATACAAATAAGGAATAACATCCCAGGTTAATATTGGTGTTATAGTTGGTTTAGAACTAGTTAAATCGATTGCTGACGAATTTTCTGTATTAATGTCAAACCTAGTGGGTGACCAAACGTCCCGTAAAAACGGATTTGTCCCGTTTTTAAAAATCATATCCGGGGTTCCGAAAAATTCTCCCGGGACGTCTAATAAGGGACATTATTTACGTTAAGTTAATGATACAAAAAAGCGCCAAACATTTTGTTAACATTTTTTATTCCTTTAGCTGCGGCATACCTATGGATCGTCATAGAAATTCAATATATTTCAGCAAGGAATTAAAAATATTGAAGAAAGTACAGAAGGTGTTTAAAGTTAATGATGAATCTACTGTCACAGCTTTGATCAGAAGAAACGAAGAACATTTAATTTAATTTAATTTAATGTAAAATCCATTCTTAAGCGTGGTAGTAAGAAATAAGGCGAAATTAACTTCAGAACTAAAGTTAATGACTTTTATGAAACTTGCATAAAGTATCTTGAAAAATGTTGAAGTGTAGGTACCGTTTCTCTGTTTTCTCAACGTTTAAATTAATGCTTTTGAAGGAGATACCCAGTTGGGAACAAATTGAAGAAACTATTTGTTACTGCAATGAAAATAGTATTGACAAAAATAAATGATACTTTGCTGTTTGATCATGCACCCGTGACCCCTCGGACCCCTTTTAGCTGGAAGGTATCACCTTCAAACCCTACTTGGATGTGTCCCGTTTTTTTTTTCAAGTTTATGAGTTGGTCACCCTAATCTACCATGACTAAGTATATTTAGATTTTGTGAATTGATTATCTTTTCTATTATTCGATTTTTAGCCGAAGTATAATCAACGAATAAAATATACTCTTACGTCTATATTCTTTGGTATAATTAGAACCCCCTATTATTGGGTCATGGGAGTTGAAGTCACCTAACAATATTCGTGGAGTTGGAATTCATTGATCACTTGTTCTACATCTAGTTCATCAACAACTGGATTTGGTGGAATACATATATACAGATGATACGTATATTTTTTTAGGTAGTGTATGTAGGTAGTTTTTAGGTAGGCAGTGATGATTTCCAAATTGTTTGCTGTTATAAGCAAAACCTAACTATAACCTAACCTATTTCGTTCCACATACAATTACTGTGTACACATATATCACTACCACTCCACTTGCAATATTAGGTTTTACTGTTTTTTTTTTAATAAATACGTAGCAATAGTATAGTTTTTTAGTTTATATTAAGGTCGCTGCATATTATCATGCACGTAGCGTTTCGAGCCCGTGGCGTTTAGTTTCCGAAAAATATGATTATTTAAATGAAACTTATTGACATAAAAAGAAGAATAATATGTATGCAATTTATTTAATTCAAAATACATTTTACTGCTATTAGAAAACACGACAAAATGTTTATTTGACAAAGAAATATTGTTTTTTGCTTAAATTCAATATTAAAGCAGCCACCCAGCTGCCTCTTGACAGAATGAACATTTAATTGAAGCGAAAAGCAATGATTATTTTTTAAATAAACATTATTTTCTGTTTTCTAAGAGCAGTAAAATGTATTTTGAATTAAATAAATTACATACATTCTTCTTTTTATGTCAATAAATTTAATTAAATTTTTTTTGGACACCCTGTATAAATAATTATGGTAATGTTTATACTAATGGATAGAGAATTGAATTACATTTTAAATGAGCTATCACACGACCACTATTCTCATTTAAAAAAATCATCGATGACGTCACCACGCCCAGATGGGCGACGTCACTAGTATGATATATATGCCAAACAGTCGTAATTTAAAAATAAAAATTGACCTGTTTCGGGATTTATTTCCAAAATGATCCATTCTCGAGAAAACTAATTTATTCCAACCTTTACGTGCTCACTGTATCTATATTATACATTTTAAAGTAGAAGACTTTAAATTATATTGCCAATTTTTATGAGTTGCGTTCGTGGGAATGACTTTACTGAAAGATAGTTCATTCGATTACATGAAATCAACCCCAACCCAAGAATACCCGTCACAAAAATATCATCGCATGTGATCTGTCTTTAAACAGACAACCAAATGCAACGGTGACATTAAGCGAATAAGTGAATCTCGCGTTAGAGATTCGATAGTAAATTTGACGCGAGAATTTTACTGTCACCGTTGATTTGGTTGTCCTGTTAAAGACAGGTTACATGCTATGATATTTTTGTGACGGATATTCTTGGGTTGGGGTTGATTTCATGTAATCGAATGAACTATCTTTCAGTAAAGTCGTCCCAGGAACGCAACTCATAAATATGGGCAATATCATTTGTGATATAATTGGCAATATCATTTGCCCAGTGCAAACTTTGCACTGGGCACTCGTAACAAAAGAGGAGAAAGATTGGCTCAATTCTGCCAAGATACCGATTTTATTGTCACGAATACTTATTATGATCTGCCGATCAGGAGACTCTATACGTGGAAATCACCAGCAGACAACCAACATAACGTCATCAGAAACCAAATTGACTACCTTTTCATCTGCAAACGATACCGAAATTCCATAAATCAGTAAAATCATACCCTGGAGCTGATGTGAGATCAGATCACAACCCAGTTGTAGGAAGGTTTAGAATTAATCTAAAGAAGACTGTGGTTAAAACTAAAGTAGAGACGATACAAATATCTCGTTTAAGAGATCCATCAACAAAAGAGCAAGTCACACTAAAAATTAAAGAAGAGCTCACCAAAATAGAAATTATTCCTACTGAAGATGCGAACAGGAAATGGCACATGTTAAAAGATGCTCTTATCCGCACATGTGAGACATCACTAACACCTAAACTAGTTAAGAATAAAAATGAATGGATGACCGAGGAGATTCTAGATCTCATGGAAGCAAGGCGATCTTATAAAACCAAAGACAAAAATATGTATAATATTATACACACAGAAATAAGGAGAAAGATCAGAGAGGCAAAAGAAAGATGGTTTAATGACAGATGCGCAGAGCTTGAACAGTTGGTAGAGAAACATGATAACTTCAACATTCATAAGAAAATTAGAGAAATAACAGGCACTAATATTAAGGAAAAATCACACATACTGCTGGATAAAAACGGCAAAATAAGTTCGACAACGGCCAAGACATAACAGAAGATGAGGTATTAGAGGCGATAAAGCGAACAAAGAACAACAAGGCAACAGGTCCTGACCAAATACCTGTAGACATAATACGGTTAATAGAAGAACAGCAAATTGGAATATTGGTCGAATTATTTAATACAATATACAGTACAGGAATCATTCCCCGAGATTGACTGCTGTCAACGTTCATAACACTGCCAAAAAAACCAAATGCAAAAGAATTCCAAGACCACCGGATAATAAGTTTAATGAGTCATACACTTAAAATATTTTTAAAAATTATACACCGGAGAATACATAACAAACTTGAGCAGGACATAAGCGACACAATTTGGATTTAGAAATGCAATGGGAACGAGGGAAGCCCTGTTCGCTGTAAATGTACTTGTGCAAAGGTGCATGGATGTTAATCAGCCAAAAGCCTTCGATAAGGTCAGACATAACCGCCTTATCGAATTACTTGAAAAGAAAAACTTAGATATGAGGGACATTATGATCATTAGTGCTCTATTATAATCAGATCGCTGTGGTAAAAGAGAACAACGCCTTTTCAAATGAAATATAGATTGAGAGGGGCGTCAGACAGGGCTGTGTCGTGTCTCCTACTTTGTTCAATTTGTATTCAGAGGAAATAATCCAGGAAGCGCTAGAAGACCTAACCACGGGAATAAAAGTAAATGGCCGACCAATCAATAATATACGGTTTGCCGACGACACTATTTTATTAGCCGAATGTCTTGAGGATTTACAACAAATGGTTGACAGATTGGTAGAAGTCAGCCAAGAAAACGGACTGTTCCTGAACACAAAAAAGACACAATTTGTGGTAATCACAAAAGCTCAACAGCGCCAAGAAAGCATAACAATACATGGAGAACAAATTAAAAAAGTTGAAAAATATAAATATTTGGGTACAATAATTAATGAAACTAATGAGTACACAGAAGAAATTAAAGCAAGAATAGGACAGGCAAGAAATGCTTTCAACAAACTGAAAAAAATACTCTGCAGCAGGGATATTACAATTTCTTTAAAGATAAGACTTCTGAGATGCTACGTGTTCTCCGTATTACTCTATGGGTTGGAGGCTTGGACATTAAAGAAGGATGTTTTGGACAGATTGGAAGCCTTCGAGTTATGGGCCTACAGAAGAATATTAAGAATAAGTTGGGTGGATAGTCACGAATATCGAGGTGTTGAGAAGAATGGGAAAAGGTAAAGAGGTTTTAAATACAATTAAAATCAGAAAACTGCAATATCTGGGACATGCTATGATGGGCGAGCGTTATAACTTGTTACAATTAATAATACAAGGAAGAATACAGGGTAGAAGGAGTCGCGGAAGAAGACGCATCTCCTCGTTAAACAATTTGAGAGCTTGGTTTAACTGCACTTCTGCTGATCTCTTTAGAGCAGCGGTATCGAAAGTGCGAATTGCCGTGATGGTTGCCAACCTTCTTAGAGGAGATGGCACATAAAGAAGAAGAAGAAATAGAAGATAAATTCATTCGGACGTATGTTATATTGGTATAACAAATTCTTGTTAGATCAAAATTAACCATCCTTTCTTTTTTGCATGAGAAGTACTACCCATTTTAACAGAAATATTTATGTTAACACTTAACCATATTTATTTTAGGATAACATTCTATCCAGATATATTTATTTCACAAAAAAGAGTAGAACTAAAAGACAAAAAAGCTATACACAAGATATTGTAGAACAATGAATAAGATAAAAGCAGTTCTTATGAATCGGATTGTTAATAAAACGTATAAAAACATATTCACGTTAACAAAATATGTCGACATATTATGAAATTTCGGCAAATGAAACAAAAAATTATATAATTCCGCACTGAAATAATAAAATTATATGTTAAATTTTTTGTTTTTAAAATGCAAAATAGGTACAATAAAATATTCTAGGCGAGAGGATATTCCGTTAAATAATAATCCAAGTTCTTTTCTATCTCTTAACCTTTTTTTGAAAGACGCAGGTAGCTAGACCTTGTAAATAACTTTTGTTGTGTACTGGTTCGACATGAATCATACGGCTGTTGTAAAAATCTATTACCTCGTAGATAACAAAAATTGGGAGATTAAGATTCTAACTCGGAGCCCGCTGAAACCGTTTCAAGGATGACTTGGAATTATACAGCACAAGCACAAGGTTGCCAAACTGTCGGAGCACTGTCGGAGCTTACAGAAACCGATAAAGTTATAGTTCAAGTATACAGTGAAAAAGATCTGAACGACCTCTATAATATATACTCGTGAACTAAGCAATATACCTTTACGATACAGGGGTACTTATGAGCTCCACAAAATTTTTAAAAATTATGGAACTGTACATGTTGACGAATCGAGAGAACCATTATTAAGGAATGGTCAAGTGGGGTCCGTATATCGGAGTTCATTTGACCGCGGAGCTCATTTGAACCTGAACTTTAACATGGGCGGAGTCCACTTGATGCCGTAGATAAATATATATAGTTTTTCTAAGTTTCTTGAACCATAGAAAAAAAATTTAACCAAAATTTAATTATATATATATATATATATATATATATATATATATATATATATATATATATATATATATATATATAAACGAGAGATAATACACAAGAATACATTTTCTGGAAGATAACCTGAGCTCAAGGTAAGTTCCGCAGGATTATACATAAGTTTGGGAACTTAAGAAACTAATATGTACGTTATATAAAAAAAAACAAATGCAAGCTAAATCTTAAAAAAGAGAACTTATTAAACATAGTAAATAAAAATAATTGTCGGTGATATTAAACGTAATATATTATAGTCAGTTTTTTTCGGCTGTTCAAATGACACGATTAAGGTACAAGTCCAAGATAAAAATTCATCTGAAATAAAGTTGGGATTAGAGAGGCTCTCTTCACACATCAGTGAAATATCCAATCAAATGTGTAATCTTTCCAACAAACTACCTACTGTACCAATGAAGAAAGAGGTATCGAAGAAAAACATAGTATATGCCACTTCAAGTACCCAAACTGAAGACTCCCAGCATTTCGAAACCAGTACAGTCAAAAAAACAAAAATTGCAGAAGATAAATGTCACTTTGTCGTCATTAGCAACTTAACCCCAATATACACACCTATACAAGTAGTTAATTACATTAAAGAAAAGCTAGGTGTCAAGGAATTTATAAGATGTTACGCCCTCCTTAAAGATGCCAACTCAGATACTGGCTCCTCATTCAAAATAGGTATTAAGTCTAAAACATCTATTGACTTATTATTTAATAAAGAAATTTGGCCACCGGGTGTAAACGTTAAGTGGTCTACAGAATCCTTATACTCCGAACCAACGACTTCATCAAGTGTTAAACAGTTTCTGGCTTCCGAAGGACTTCCGACTAAGAGTGAAGATCTAAGAAAAATTCTTCTAGAATTCAACGATGCTTATGGAATTAGTGCAGATAAGGTAGACGCTGATCTTGCTACTTTTAGGTCTTTTCTCACTTCGGAAAGAATTATTCACCTGCAAAAATCAAGGGAATGTCACCGAAATTATTATTCCACCAGCTCTCCAAGACGAAATTTTTAAATAATACGACGTATTCTGAGGAACTAGAAACCTCGAATAATTTTAGTGATGAAAACTTTAGTATGGTTCTGATTAACATTCGTTCTATAAGAAATAAAACTGACGAATTATTTTTGTTTCTAGAGGAATTAGGATTTCCCCAGATAGTTGCTGTTACAGAACACTGGCTTGAAGTCAACGAGCCTTCTTTTGTACAGAAATATACCACAATTGCTAGGCATGATCGTCCAAACTCAGCTCATAGAGGCACCCTAATTCTTTCTGCATACAATGATTTTTCTCTGATAACAAAATATGACATTTTGTTGAATGAAGCCTTCTTTAAATTTTCCTTAGTTTTTAATAAAAATCTTAATCTTTACATTATTTGCATCTATAGATCACCTGACTCTTCCATGGAACTATTTTTTCAGAACCTGCTAAATTTGTTAGATGACTTGCCTCACAAAAGCAGAAAAATTCTATGCGGAGATTTCAACATAAATTATGCTGCTGCTTGTGCTACCCAAATGTTCTTGGTCAACATATTTGAATCATATGGTCTCTCAATGCACGTTAATTCTCCTACACGGATTACAAAAACTACATCTACCATAATTGATTATATTGTCTCCGATTTCTCACCCCTTGATGTCTGCTCTACAGTTATTAATGCGGAACTATCGGATCACGAAGCAGTATATACGAAATTTAACATCTTCAGCAAACCCTCCTCGAAAACCCGACGTTTAGGTAGGATTTTTTCCGCTCGGAATTTTCATAAATTCCAAAATTTATGTTTAACTTCTGACTGGCATTTTCCTTCTACGGACGTGGACTATAATTTCAGTGATTTTTTGGAGAAGCTTGTCTGTATCTTCAATAAGGCATTTCCTTTAATTACGATTAAGCCAAAACGTCGCAAACCCTGGACTACCAAAGGTATCCGCATATCAGCAAAAAATATGCGTTCACTACTTTATATCAAGAAATTTACTACCAACGTCTCTGTCACTCAATATATCACCAATTACAGAGTCACATACCTAAAACTCATCAAATCAGCTAAAAAAGCCTACTATCAAAATCGTCTGGGAAGCTCCAAAAGTGTTGCAAAAGAAACTTGGTCCATAATAAACGATAAATAAAACCCACGCAGCTCAAACATTTGCCCTTCCAAACCCTGAAAATCTAAACGAATACTTCATTAACGTGAGTAAAAATATAACATCAACTATTCAGTCTCAACAAGATCCCATTTTCTATCTCCCTAATTCAGAAATTGTCTCGAATTCATTCTTTATAAGACCAATCTATAAATCTGAATTGATCCAAACGATCAATAGTATCAAAAGCAAATCATCTTGTAGTACTGATGGACTATCCATAAAAATCTTCTCAAATCTCACAGATAATGTGTTAGAACTCCTCGTGTCACTAATTAATGATTCCTTTGAAAACGGTAAATTTCCAGAGTGCCTAAAGACAGCCATTATTATTCCTCTTCATTCCTCTTCATTCCTTTCATGCGAAAAATCTAATGCCTGCAACTATAGACCTATTGCCCTACTACCGGTACTCTCCAAAATTATTGAGAGGCTCATAAAAACCCGACTTATGTCCTTTCTCTTTGATAACAATATTTTATCACAAAATCAGTTCGGCTTCTTAACTAATAAATGTACAACTGATGCCATGTTTTCTGTACTTCACGAGGTTTACCAAACACTAAACAATAATCTTTATACTGCCACTGTTTTCTGTGACTATTCCAAAGCTTTTGATTGTGTAAATCACAACATTTTTATTAAAAAACTTAATTTCTATGGAATTCGAGGTATTTCTTTGAATTGGTTCAAATCTTGCTTAGATAATAGGAAACAACTGGTTAGAGCAAATGATACTGACTCTAGTCTCAAAAACATTGCATGTGGAGTACCACAAGGTTCAGTATTGGGTCCTCTACTTTTCCTTATCTTTATAAATGACATCACTAATTTAAAAATCGATGGAAAAATTTTTCTTTTTGCTGATACTAGTATCACTTGGAGCAACTCAACTATTGCAACTCTTCATGCAACTATAACTTCTGATCTTCTTACGATAAAAACCTGGTCTGACTCTAATTTACTCTCCTTTAACGTGGATAAAACGGTAGCATTATCATATAAAGGTGCTCTTCAACCCCTGCTTGTGAATAGCAGCCAGATCTCTACCGTTGATTCTGTAAAATTTCTTGGTATTCTTTTAGACAGCAACCTCAAATGGTCCCTTCATATCGCTTTGTTAAGTAAGAAACTCGCCTCAGCCTGCTATGCCATAAGATCTGTTTCGAAGGAACTCAATTTAGCATCTTCTAAAATAACATATTTTTCTTTATTCGAGTCTCATCTTCGATATGGTCTTCCTTTTTGGGGGTCTAGTACAGCTGCCCAATTTGATGTTATTTTCAAATTACAAAAAAGAGCAATAAGATATCTGTTTGGCCTCAGAAGAACAACCCATTGCAGAAGTTACTTTAAAGATCACGAAATTGTAACCCTTCCATCTTTGTATATTTTAGAAACTGTTTGCTTAATTCGCAAACACATGCATGTCTTTCCAGCAAGGCCTCATCATGACTAATCCACCAGAAATTCAACTTTTGATGTCTATGTACCGATCCCGTCTTCTGAGTTAGTAAAGAAATCTATACTATATTCCGCAAAAAAACTATACAACCATCTCCCTTTACAACTCAAATCTGCAACATCCTTTCTTAAGTTCCGTAAAATGACAAAAGCTTATTTATCTAAAAGACCATATTATTCAGTAGAAGAGTTTCTTAATGACTAACTAAGAAATCACAGTAATGTACAAGTAACTAAAGTGTATTTATCTATATTTGGGTGTCACATACAGCAGCTTAAACTTATTAGTTCCTTTGTTTGTGTTTTATTATATTATGTTGTATGTTCAATTTTGCAATTTATAGTAATTTTGCAATATACATATTGGTTATTGTTTATATTTTTTTATTGCCGATTTATCTAATTTTATAATAAAATTGTATTTGTTATTGTTATGTATATCTTTTTCGTGACTCTATGTTAAGCTTTGTCCATAAAATTGTATAATTTTCAGTGACAATAAAGCATATTTCTATTCTATTTTATAGTTGTCAACGATCACCAAAAACTCAACATTCCCAAACAAACCCGAGTGACTCCTAAAAAGGTTCTGTGCTCTTCACAGAAAATTAGCACAACGGAGGGTGCTAACTTGTCCTTCCTGTAAGTACAGGTGTAGAAAGGAAATCAGGAGCTGGAACGCTCCATAGCTTGTTTCCAAATGACTTGGTCGTGGCTGCGGCTGAAATCGGTCCCTTCCAGGTGGTTGAAGGGTCTACAACCTTACATTATGGTTTTACTTCTTCTTTACGTGCCATCTCCGCGACGAAGGTTGGCAATCATCATTGCTATTCTCACTTTCGACACCACAGCCCGAAAGAGTTCAGTTGAGCTGCATCCAAACCATTCTCTGAGATTTCTCAGCCAGGACATTTTTCTCCTACCTATGTTGCGCCTTCCTTGAATCTTTCCCTGCATAATTAATTTTAGAAGTTCATATCTGTCACCACGTGTTATATGACCCAAGTATTGAAGTTTTCTTATTTTGATGGAATCCAGTATCTCCCTGCTGTTCTGTAATCTCCTTAGTATTTCCTCATTGGTTATTATGTCTGTCCAGGAGATTCTCAGCATTCTTCGATACGTCCACATCTCAAATGCTTCCAATCTATTGAGGCATTGTTTATTGAGAGTCCATGTCTCCACACCATACAAAAAAACAGAAAATACATAACATTTTAGTACTTGCTCTAGGCTGAGGTCTCTACTACACAATATTTGTTTCATATTAGTGAATGCACTTCTAGCCTTTTCTATTCTAATTCGGATTTCTTTGGTATAATCGTTTGTTTCACTAGTGTTCGTCCCTAAATAGTTATAATTCTGAACTCGTTCTATCGTCTTATTATTTACGTGTAGATTGATGTTTCTAATATTTTTCTTTGATATAACCATGAATTTCGTTTTCTTTATGTTTAGTGACAGACCAAATTCTTCACTTGTTGCAACAACCTTATTTAAAATTCTTTATAGATCTGTAATAGTTTCTGCTATTAGTATTGTGTCATCGGCGTATCTAATTTCACATATGGGTAGGCCATTTATTTTTATGCCTGCTACTTCATCTTCTAAGGCTTTTTTGAATATTTCTTCGGAGTATGCATTAAACAGTGATGGCGGCAAGACACAGCCCTGTCTAACGCCTCTTTTGATTTTTATTTTATTGGTGTTTAAATTATCTATTCTTATGACAGCTTCTTGTTCATAATACAGATTACTTATTATTCTTATATCCCGTGTGTCGATGTTCTTTGTTCTCAGTAGTTTTATTAACGGATTATGTTTCACCGTATCGAATGCCTTGTTATAATCTAGGAAGCAGACGTAGATGTCCTGGTAGTAGAAGAACAAGGCGGATTCCCGGCCACTTCGTGGTGGAGGCGCAACATCGTGGCCCAGAATCGGCATACCGTTTCCCGGCCATCGTGGCCCAGAATCGGCATACCGATTCCCGGCCACCGTGGGAAAAAAGTGGTCCAGAATCGGCATACCGATTCTCGGCCATCGTGATACCCATCCATCATGGTCCTTGGCATCGATGGCTCGTTGAATGTACAGGTTGCAACGATCAACAATGACCAGAGGGTCGTAAGAAGATTGTTGATTTTGAAAAGGCAACATGTGAAGTACATGACAATGGCCATTCTGAAAGTATATAAAAATGCTATATAATCATCATCATGACAATGGCCCATTCTGAACATGGTATAAAAATGCTATATAATCATCATCATGACAATGGCCCATTCTGAACATGTATAAAAATGTGAAATGCTATACGATTATCATATATAGGGCTGAAAATATAATATTTGTACAAAATTACGAAAAATCAAATATTTTGAATTATTTACAAAAATATTTTAAATAACAAGTTGTTGTTTATCAACATTCCGGATGTGGATGGTTGATAAGGAAAGAGTGCAGACGATATTTTTGCAACAACAGGAAACCGCTAAAGATATGACAAACCACAATGCTAGAAGTCCGGATGTAGTCAGATGATAACATGTAACCGCAGATATTAGTATTATAAACTGTTATCAGTTTCCGGTAACCACAATAACATATTTTTACAGGAAATGTGTTATCGTGGTTAACGGAAAAAATATGTTAT
Organism: Diabrotica virgifera virgifera; assembly: GCF_917563875.1. Lineage (NCBI taxonomy): Eukaryota > Metazoa > Arthropoda > Insecta > Coleoptera > Chrysomelidae > Diabrotica > Diabrotica virgifera. The sequence goes on from NC_065448.1 coordinate 118,372,499, forward strand.
TGTACGGAAAATAAGTTGAGACAAAAACAACCACACATAGACATTGCCAAAACGGCATTACAGCATATCTTCTTTGCTAATGATCCGATTTTGACGTATGGGGTGTCAAATGAAAGCGGTGGCGACACAGAAGCCAACTGTCAATTCTTCTTCTGTCATCGTTCAACATTAACTGTCAATTCTTCTTCTTCTTTTCCGTATAGTGCCTAACAGAACGTGACGTGAATGATGTTACGTGATTGACGTGTCATTTACGTGACGTGAATGGCGTGACGTGAATGGCGTGACGTGAATAACGTGACGTGAATAACGTGACGCGAATGACGTGACGTGAATGACGTGACGTGAATAACGTGATCTGATGGTTTCTAGTGGCCTCTAATGGTCTCTGCTACACTCTATTCCCTAATGGTATAGGCTATTTATCTTTAAACCATCCTAACAGTGTACCTCTTTAACGTGCCATTTGAACGCGAATGATGTGACATTTACGTGACATTCGACGCAGGAGGTGTGCTCCAAAGTTGAAATTTATTGTACACACTTCTGAATAGGTCAAAACGGCAAACAGGTGTATGTTTTCAAAAAACTTTTGATAGTGTGTAAAAAATATATTTTATATCAGCTAAGTACTTTCAACACATAACGTGCCATCATCAGAGCTTCGTCCTCTTAAAATACCTTCATAGAAGAGCAATTGCTTAACAACACAACAAAATACATGAATACTGGGCAAAAGCCACAGATATAGGGTAATAACCCTTTACAGTGAATAGAATCACATCTAAATTCTTTTATTAAATTATAAAGACAACATATTTTATTGAGACATTTCACGCAGAACATGATCAGTACTAGTATGAATCCCATCGAGTACATACATAGGATAACGGAATTTCAAAGTAAACTCAACCTGTTAAATAAAGATATTAAATCATATGAGGATTTAAAACAAATTAATAGGCAATTCGATAGTCTGCATATTGAGGGGAAAACATAGATGTCCGAAGAGCAGCAGCAAGGCCTTTACGCCTTTAGAAATCTACCACAAGCTACATATCCGTTAAGACATGTTCAGCCTACACCATGAGGGCCAGCAACAGGGAGAATGTGAAAAGTGAAATAGACAATGTCTTTGCAATGTCTTGTGTAATATTAGCATCTGTATTTATCTTAATTTTAAAAATTATTTTTGAAAGTGTAACGAGAAAATTTGAATCTTCATGTAATATAAGACTTGATCAGTAAATAAGGTGTTTAAATAAAAACCAAAAAAAATCTCTAAATTATTTATTTATACATAGAAAAATTACAACGGTATTAGAGTAGAAGAAAACCAGTGTCGTAGACGATCCACATTTCTTTCGGTGCATGAAAATAGTCCAACAGCGTGGCAGGGGTTTGTAGCAGGACCAACGTTTCCAGTAGCAAGAGGCGTACCATCAAACTTGCAAACATCAATAATAAGGGAAAAAACTCCAAAAATGTGACATTTCTTGCTTAAAAATTCAGCTTTTTGTTCTCCTCGGACATATATGTAATCAGCGGCATACAACAACTTGGTTTCAAGTATTTCATTTAGTTTGGACAATTCTACATCTCCATCAGAATATCGAATACCAAGCAGTTTTTTCTCCACGTATGATGCAGTCTTCTTATCCTCATTACTTAGCGCATTGAATGGTTTCGGAGGTAAAAAGATGTAATGGCTTCGTTTAAAACCTATTTCGATGGTAAGTTCTTTGGGAACAAACCACCCGTCCACATCGAATCCCTGAATATCTACGAATGCTACTCTCATGATGACTGCTCGTGTACTACTGACACCTCATGCGTCTAAGTTAGACTTTTTACAATTTCGGTGAGAGGGAAGTACTCCATTACACAGTCGTGAATAATAATACAATAGGCCGTTGTGTTGTCGGGAAAACTGTTATTCGCTTCAATATCGAGTTTTACGTCAACGGTGGATGCTTTCATGCTTTCTTCTTGTTTCGAACAATCGATAACGAACAATGCACGATTCTTAAAAGCTGAGAAATCGAGTAGAGGTCGTTTTTGTTGGGAATGTATGTAGCTTGGGTAAAATTCGGTATAGTTGAAATAGGCCTCATTGTAGTCAGTTCTGCTAAAATCCAACTGCATTCTCTCGTTTGGCCAGTATTCTCCATTTAACGATAATCTAATACTTTGGATGCTGACATTGTCAAATAATGTGGGGTCAGATGTGATCGTGTTACGTTTACCTGTTTGAAAGAAAACAATGACATAACGTGGTCTTTCAACGGATGTGCTAGTTTTAACAGCCCAAACTTCACGCCTAGCACCTTTGGTAATGGCAGGCAATTCGTGCAATTCCCACTTTCTAAATGGAATAACTATAGGCTGATCTTGTTGAATGGATTTCATGAGTTCCAATTTAATTTCGTCATTTGGAAATATGTGCTTCACTCTGAGTTCAATGTTGGTAATTTTAATCTTAGCGGTTGTAACAGTTGGAGTTTTGTCAGCGTTTTGTTTTTCTTTAATAACTATGCAATCGTTGTCATTTCGAGCTCGAACTAGTCTTATTGTTTGACGGCCACACGTAATCAATGGATAATCATTAAAAATATTGAAAATATGCTTAAGAGACATCTGTATGCTGAATGAATGATTTGCAGCGTTTACACGCCATGGCACGTACAGTACTTACGATGCCAGGATCCCGCACTGTTTCCATCTCCCTTGCGCTTTCGCTGTACGTACACGAATCGAAAAGGAAAGCACCCACATTACTTGCTAGTTTGACATCAACATTTCCAGTTATTTCGAGTGATCCTTTAATGCATAACAGGGTTTCGCTCATTGCAAAAAACGAGTCAACTTGATTAATGCTAAATTCAACAATATCATTGCAGTTGAATGATTTGATGAATGGTGCATAAGTTCGATATTCAGCCTTTCTAATTGATTCATCAAATATTGGCTTACGATAAATATCAAATATTGGAGGCATTACTACGCTGTCTGAACGTGCTCGTTTTCCATACATTGTTGTCATTTTTTTAGTTTAAAACCAAGTGATTGTAAAAACAATTTGTTTGCGAACGTAAGATGTTGCCGCTTAGACTGCTGCACAACTAATGATGTTCTTTGAGCAGAAGATGGTCTTATTACTAATCCCATTTCCCTCGTGATCTAAGTTCCAACACCAATGTGCTCTCTTCTCCTCTAAAGTTGACAGGTCGTCCTTCTGGATCGAGAGCCAAGACTGTGATATTGGTAAGTTCACGCTGTGACACAACAGGTAAATACAAAAAATTGTGAGGGGTTTCGTCAATTGCGTACCCAGGATTCGATTGTATGACAAATTCGTAGATCGTGTGACCAGGTCTGTTACCGTCGAAGGCTCCGGTACTAATGTTGCATTCAAAGCGTATGCTAGATACTTTAATAATCCTAACAGGTAGATTTGAAGAATGTATCCGTCCAGGATTGAGTATTGCTGGAGAAAATCCCAATACTGTACCAAGTCTATCTGGTTGCTTAAACGAAATCTTATATTTGCTAAATATCTGACACTGCAACGTGTTGTGGTTAGGTTTTAGACTAAATATCGTTTCCGGTCTAAGCTCATTGTCAACACCCAGTTTCTTTTGTATGTATTCTTCAATATCGGCAATTTCATAACATCCATCAGGAAAATCAAATTTTGTCAATTGGTTTTTGTCATTGTAGTAACAAAACTTGTTATTTTCAATGTTTGGTATACTGTTGTAGGAATGAAAGGCACAAAGAGCTATTTCATAATCTTTGTTCGGATCCAACACGATTGGTGTGGAAGGTTGAAATGAAAATGTATAATTTGTACTAACTACTCGCAACAACTGTGACATGATGACTGATTGAAGTCAAAGGATTAATAGGTTATATAGCGGAATAAAAATCAATTTTATATTCGCATATTTTTTATTTGTTCCAAAGCAAGTTTACAAAAATGACAAGATGCTTGAGAATCCGCTGGCCCATCCCAGTGAGTCCTCCAATCTGGCCTGTTGTAATGTACGAAGCACGGAAGTAATATCTGCAAGTTCCATTCTCCTCGATATTCTCCCGGCAATTTATGCCATACATATATAACAATTCTATAGGTTCTACAGTTCGTATCATATAATCTAGCGGTATTAATTGTAGTTCTTCTTTACTGAATTCTTCAAAACGTTTTTTGTGAAACATATGATCCATAAGCAGTTCCATGCCTTTAATATGCTCCATTATATAAAAACTTTAAGCATAAATGTCCACAAATAATTTGATTGAACCTCTGATACTGATGATTATTGTAGAAAATTCTGGCACGTGCACCCAGATATTTCACAAGTTCTTTGGTCGGCTTCAGATTACCAAATGAATCGAAATACTCTACGTCATCGTTTATCTTTCTATATGCTACCCAATGTGTTCCGTTATGTGTTGACACATCCAAGTTAACTATTGCACATTCTCGTTGTCGAGGGCCGTCTCTAGGCAGAGTGTCATTCATGAAAACTCCTCGAAAATGCGGTATTTTAAGCATTTTTGCGTAATGTGCAATATCCAAGTCGTACAGCGGACGATTGGGTAGCTTTATTGGAAGTTTTTTTTCATATACAAGCCGAATCCGCCTCTGGGTTTCTTATGCAGGTACAGACCTGAGCCGATGTGTTCCATCGCCTTGTTATGACGTATGTCTTCATCCAATTTCTTTTGGGCATTCTTTGCGTCAACCACAGTCTTCGCCACCCCTGCTGCACCGCCGGCTAAAGCTCCCAAAGCATAAAGACCTGCAAATAGAGGTATGAGGGGCAGGAAACCTCCAGATTTTAGTGGCAATACTCGTGGAACATCAATTTCTTTGCGACCGCCAAGTCTTTTAATTACCGATTTTGCTATTCGTACAGCCGTCAAAGCAGTATCTTGTAACGATGCTCCTCTCTTCACGGACTTTGCGATTTTTGAGACAACATCTCGATTGAAAGAATAACGTCCTTTTCTTCCACGACGATGAGGGCATCCCATTCCCAACTTTCTTTTCGTCTTCATTCCACCGGTTACAAGTAAAGCAGCACTTTTTTCACCAAAGCTAGCGTCCTTAGACTTGAATCGCTCCCAAGCCCTAGCTTCCAATTCTTTATCAGCTTTGTGACGTTCTTCGAGAGATGTATGATGCGAATAAGCGATATCGTGCTGTTTACAAGCTGCGTCTAATGGATTAATTCCTGGATCTCCGCGTGCAAGACGTTTTTTTAGTTTTGTTCCAGGTCCGCAATACTGATAACCACCAGGAATATGAAGCTCAAACGGTAGTTTATTAATTAGAGTGTTCAAGAGACCTTCTCCTTTGACAACCAACATTGGACTGATGCCATGCAAGTGGCGACATCTATAATATATTACCGTACTTATTTACTACACTTGCCACACGATGAAGGTCGTTCAACAAGAGCAGACGCTGCCAATTGATAATCTGGACATTGTCCAGAAAGTGACAACCAGTAAACATGGAAAATTATTACCAAACTCATTCAGAGCCATTATTTGTGGTCCAAGTGGATGCGGAAAAACTAACGTCATGCTATCACTTTTATTTAATCCAAATGGTGCCAAATTCAAAAATGTCTATGTTTATTTGAAATCCCTCTTTCAACCGAAACACCAACTACTGCAAGATGGAATAGCGCAAGTTAAAGGTGTTGGGTATTTTCCATTCAAAGACAATGATGAAATTATTGATCCCAACGAAGCTCAACCACACTCTGTGTTTTTATTTGACGATGTTGCATGTGATGGACGGCAGAAGATTCGCGAGTATTATTCCATGTGTAGACATAAAGATATCGATGCCGCTTATTTATGTCAAACATATTCAAAAATACCGAAGCAGCTAATAAGAGACAATTGTAACATGATTGTATTATTCAAGCAAGACGAGATAAATTTAAAACATATATTTGATGAACACGTATCACCAGACATGTCATTTGATGAATTAAAAAAAATGTTTTCAGAATGTTGGCGTGACAGGTATGGCACGCTGGTAATTATGAAAGATTTTGCCCTCAACAATGGCCGATACCGCAAAGGATTTGATAAATATATAAAATTGTAAGCTTAAAATTGTTTAGTCGTCAACAAAATGTCAGATGATACGGTTGCCATTGCCATGCGCAAGAAGAAAGTCGCTGAGTTGGCTAGAGCAATTCGCAAGAAATATTTGGCATTTAAATTAGGCAAGACAGAACGAGATGAGTCACTAAATAAACTTTTTAAACCAATCTCGAAGCCTCTCAAGAATATTGCTCAATCATCAAAAACGTTACATCATGCTATCGATAAGAAGTTTAGACAAGTTAAAAAAGAAGAGGTGAAAAAGGAGGAGGAGGATGAAGAGGATGTATTTCTTGATGCACCCGATGTAGCCAATCTCCGGTTCTAACGAGATTCCGATGGATGGCACAGAAGAATTTATCGACCGATATCCTCCAATAAGTCACAAGTACATAAAAGAATATTTGATAAAAGCCGATAAAATCGATAGAAACTATGGTCCATTTTAAGATACTATTAGTGGCTAGATATTGGGAAAACGTCGAATAAACTTTGACAAAAACAATGGAGACATAGTAATAATTCGAGAACGTGATTTTGAAGAACGTAGGTTGGGTGGTACGCCAGGCCTATATCACCTGTTATTTTATGCCAACCCAAACCCAGAACAGTATAATGATGAGGATTTATAAAAGTATAAAACACTGTTGATTAACACAGAGATTCATTTGGACACCTTAGGACGTCTTAAAGGTTCCAGCGGAGAAAAATACCATGCTATTATTAAACCTCTATTCAAACCACCTGATACAGCAATGAAAAAGCATGCAACTCGATCACAAAAAGAACTCGAACACAGAACGCAAAAAACAGTTCGGTCAGCATCTTCATCTACGGTCACAGGAACGGGGTTGGATGACTCTCGTTTAACATACAACGCTGCACCCTTAGAGTATATTTATTGGGATGACGTCAATGAGTTAGTTGATCGGCTGAAACTCTTGGTGGCTTCGAAAGACGCCGGCAACACATCTCACGACAACGAAATCGTGGCTATCATCAATGAACTAAAAGAAGCTAATATAATAGAGTAACTGGGAATGACAGCATCATTTCCATTATGAGCGTCGACAAATTCGGTCATCATTCTCGTGGTGGTGGTAGCACTCAAAAGGTGACGCGAGTTACATTTCCACATACTTCTGACGGAAATATTAATGCCGAACATGTGAAAATTTGCAATGTAAAGGACCCATCGGAAAATGGTGATGCTGCAACGAAAAAATACGTTGATACACAAATAATAGAGTTGCGTAACGTACACCTACCATTAATTCAAACACATGGTGTGATATTGGAGCAAAAAACTAATGATATACAGGATTTAGCCATCGGACTAAATGAAGTAAGAAAAGAGCTTCATAAAACCACAATACCACTTCTCGAGCAAAAGTTACAAAAAATAATCAAAGATGATTTGAATACAGTAAAAAAGGATACGGAGAATAATGTAAGTAAGTTGTTGCAGCAAAAAACTAATGATATACAGGATTTAACCATCGGTCTTAATGAAGTAAGAAAAGAGCTTCATAAAACTACAATTCCCATTCTACAGACACATGACGCTTCGATGCAAATTAAAATAAACGAAATTAATGGTACTCTTGCTACAATTAAACAAGACATCATCAACAATTCGGATGATATAGATAAAAACGTTAGCATGGCTGCAGATAAAGTTGCAAAAAATTCGTTGAAAGTAGACCGGATGGAGAAGACGATAAAAGAAATGAACGCGGCATTACAGGGTGTAGTAGACAACCTTCATTCGATGAATAAAGATACTCGTCTAAAAGCAATTTAAAGTCGTATATAAGAATGTCTAAAGAAAAGAAACAGGTGGTGAACGAATTGCATAAACCAGCACGAAGAAACTATCCTCGTCGACGAACAATCATCAAAGGACTCGATGACTTGTGGCAAATGGATTTGGCTGAAATGCGTCCTTATGCACACCAGAATAAAAATTACAAATTAATACTAGTTGTAATCGATTGTTTTTCAAAGTTTGTATGGACACGCCCTCTAAAGACCAAAACAGGTGAGGAAATTACTCAGGAATTTTCGAACATTCTCGCCCATACTCAACGAGTGCCGAAGAACCTACAATCCGATCAGGGAACGGAATTTTACAACAAAAAATTTCAAAATTTAATGAAAAAACACGAAATTAATCATTACAGCACCTACACGATTAAAAAGGCTGCCATTTGTGAACGAGTTATTAGAACGTTGAAAGCAAAGTTGTACAAGTATTTCAGTTTACATGGATCATACAAATGGCTGGATGTCCTACCGATAATCACCGAGGAATACAACAATACGAATCACAGTAAAACATGATACAAGCCATCTCAGGTCAACAAATACAACGAAAAAGCCATTTTACACAAAAGTTATAGTCACTTAAAGATTGCCGGCCCACGAAAATTTAAAGTTGGTGACATTGCACGTGTATCAAAAGCAAAACATTTCTTTGAAAAGGCCTACACACCCAATTGGACTACAGAATTATTTAAAATTGTACAAGTGAAGATAACAAATCCTATAACGTATTTGCTAGAAGACATGCAAGGTGCGCCGATTAGCGGTGAGTTTTACGAAGAAGAATTGCAGAAAACGAAAAATCCCGACATTTACTTGGTTAAAAAAGTACTTGGACGAAAAGGCACCAAGATGTATGTTAAATGGTTAGGACTGGATAGCAAACACAACAGTTGGATCAATAGTTCAGATGTAGTTTAAGGATCTACCTTTTAATCCGCCGCGTAGCAATACATTTTTTGAAAAAGATGACAATTAACCGCAAAGAGTGGGGGAAGGGAACAGTATAAATTCTCTCAACAACGAACCGACATACGTAGTTCCAACAGACCCGATGAGTTCTCAAGACAGCGGCGTATTCAGTTACAACACCATGTGTTCTCAAGATAGCGGCTACAACAGTCAATCATTTAGCGTAGAATGTGATGATGATGACAGTCAGCCACCCAGTCCTGACGCTGAATTAGATCGAGTATTGGCAAAATTTGAAGAAGCTGCCACAAATGAGCCATATTATTTATTAGAATCTACCTATCCAATGAGCTCTTTCAACATCAAAATTGGATTATCGCCAGCTCGAGATTTTTCACCATCCATCATGCTGTGTCGTCATGGTACTTGTAACAAAATCAGTTTACACACAAACGAGTGGGCAACCATAATTGAGTGGTTTAAAGAAAGACTGGTTGATTTTTTCCAAGCAGACCGGCCTACTTTTGCTGATGAGTATGATCCAATCGAATTAAAGTGCGGCGATTTCTACACACTACGACAATTGGTGATGGAGAATGTAAAGTTAGTAGCCATTGAGAAATTTGGAGTCGAATATTATTTATGGGAAGACGATGTCATTCAACTTATACAGGGTGTAACAAAAATACAGGTCATAAATGTAGTCACATATTCTGGGACCAAAAATAGTTCGATTAAACCTAACTTACCTTAGTACAAATGTACACACAAAAAAAGTTACAGCCCTTTGAAGTTACAAAATGAAAATCGATTTTTTCTAATATATCGAAAACTATTAGAGATCTTTTATTGAAAATAGACATGTGGTATTCTTATGGTAGTAGTATCTGAAAAAAAAATTATAGTGAAATTTGGACACCCCATAAAAATTTTATGGGGCTTTTGTTCCTTTAAACCCCCCAAACTTTTGTGTACGTTCCAATTTAATTATTATTATAGTACCATTAGTTAAACACAATATTTCAAAAAAATTTTTGCATCTTAGTACTTTTTCGAAAAGTCAGTTTTTATCGAGATATTTTGAATATTTGTCAAATCCACCACATATTTGTATATGGCTAAGTACGATTATGGAGACTTGGTAATAATATGAAAATTTATTTATGATTTACATTTTTAGGTATATTTTGAACCATATTAAAAAAGAAGTAATATCTCGATAAAAAGTGCCTTCTCGAAAAAATACAAAGAGGCAAAAAAGTTTTAAAAATACTGTGTTTAACTAATGGTACCGCAGTAACAGCTTAATTGGAACATACACAAACATTTGGGGGGTTTAAAGGAACAAAACCCCCATAAAATTTTTATGTAAACATATTAAAAAAGCAGCCGCAACTCGATAAAAACTGCCTTATCGAAAAAATACTAAGAGGCAAAAAAGTTTTAGAAATATTGAGTTTAACTAATGGTACCACAATAATAATTTAATTGGAACGTACACAAAAGTTAGGGGGTTTAAGGGAACAAAACCCCCATAAAATTTTTATGGGGTGCACAAATTTCACTATAATTCTTTTTTAAGATGTTCCTGCCATAAGAATGCCACATGTTCATTTTCAATAAAAAATCTCTAATAGTTTTCGATATATTCGAAAAAATCGATTTTCTTTTTGTAACTTCAAAGGGCTGTAACTTTTTTTATGTGCATATTTGTACTAAGGTAAATTAGGTTCATTCGAACTATTTTTGGTCTCAAAATATGTGATTTAATTTATGACCTGTATTTTCGTTACACCCTGTAGAAGCGGACCAGAGCATGATATCCCATAAAGTGATGCTGTTGAAGAGTTTACAATTTCGCGAATACTATATAAACATTTCAACTTTCATTAAGAAAAATTTGTGTGTCAAAGACTCTTTGTATGGACCAGTTGAATCCTTTAACGCATATTGCGCTATTTGTCCAAATACTTTGTTAAGTTTAGCTTTAAGAGAATATGTATTTTATTATAAAATTAGACTTGTAAATGATTTAACAGATTGTATGTAAAAAATAAATGGTATTATTAAATATGTTGTCTTTTATTTTTATTAAATAAAACCAAAACATATATGTGTACAAAGTTTTATTACATAAGGAATACAATTGATAATAATTGAACAATATACAAAAATTATATACGGATAATAAGTAATTTTTCCCTTTATTATCAGTTTATTCAATCATTGTAGTGGCATAGTGACCCCAAGGTAAAGTATCATATGAGTCTTTTTGCAAACACCGTTTGTCATCGTGTGGACTTAATGCAATTTTTTCTTGTGTGATTGTAAACATGTTGTGTGCGTAGGAACGAAATGTTGATTGTGTAACGCTTTTTGTGGTAAATTCTTTTAGACACTCCACGTAATCCTCAAACGTAATAGCATTTTTTACTACCGAATACTTAACCCCTTTAGATTTTTTCGTAACACCCAAGTTATTTACAATTTTTTCAATAGCAGCATCATCCATGGTATTCTTGTATTTTTGCCACACGGTCTGCCGCTCCTCGTTTGTGTATTGCAGTTTAAACGAGTACATTTTCGATCTAAGTCCTACAAAATGAGTAATGATGCGCCCATTAGCTTCATCCTTCATTAAACCAAGCACATTTTTATTGACTTGTGGTATGTTATAGGGGTTAGCCTCGGCATAGTCCGATGTGTCGAATTTAGATAGATTTGTTTGAATGAAATCCCTGTAAACGTCATCACATGTTACTTCATAGACAAAACTATCTGTATCCCCATACATCAACTTTAAATTTTCAATTCCAATAGTTGGTAGCATGAAATTATAATTAAAATCATACATGCAGACTTTAGATATGTCTAGAATAGACATTCCGATGTTCAATGGTTTGTTGAATGTTAGATTTGTTTTATTTAGCTCGATTTCCATTAGATTTTCATCAAAAATTGTTCTGTTGTGAAATCGAGGGCTGGAATTTAAATTTTTGGCTCCATATCTCCCCTCCCACTTAGAAACAAGCTTTACTATGCGGTGTTTGCGTATGTTCTCCATTGTTTTGCCGAATATAGCATTGTTAGCTAATTTGTATAAGTCTTTCTCAAATGCCGTTGTTGCTGCAGTTCGTAATTTTGTATTAAGATCGATATATGGTTTGAGCCAGGCGCTTTGTTGGAATTTCAAAACTTTATGAATTTTTGTTAGTTTCAGCCCTGCATTGAGAGCTTGTTTGAGGTTACGGTAATGCAAAGTGTACTCCGTTTTATTATGGAGCGTAGTCATAAGCTTCTTAAAATTAGATCCCGGTGGAACTTGATGTTCGCAACAAAATGGAAAATCTTTGTGTAAATCATGCAAGTGTTCGGGGTACTCCAAGTCAACTTGTAGTATGTACCCTGTATCACCATCGTCAGGAATACTAAGAACATCGATGTTAGTGTCCACCCACTCAAACTTTGCATATGGTAAACACTGGGACATTGCCCAGCCGTAAAGATTATTAACATCTAAATAAACCACATACTTGCTGGGCTTTGAGGAGTCGTAAGATGGCATATATTTGTTATTAGCCTCCGAGTATCGATTACTCACTTGACTAATTCCACCTCGAATAGATTTTTGGATAAACATGATTTTATCGATATCCTGCAGCAACTCTAATTTGCAACCTGTATATTTAAGCATGGCATCCCACGAATAACCTGGCATAGTGTAGTACCAGACAGGATCAAGACCGTATGTACCTCGGCATTTTTGTCGGAAATTTTCAAAGATGCAAGTTAACAACATTATATCGGTCTTCATGTATAACAAGCTATATTCCAAAATATTTTGAATATCAAATGATTGCCAAACGTTTTGCGCATGGTGGTACATATCTTTAGAGATGTTTTCATCTGTTAGCGAACTATAAAATTGATCAATAGATTGGAGTTGAGTTTCCTTTAACCTATCCATAGAATCAATGTATTCATATGGGAATACGCCTTTTCTTCTCAATAGCTCTATTTGTTCAGGAGCGGCATTTGGAAATTCTCGAACCAAGTACCTTAAATCTCTGTATTTAATGTGGTTGCCAGTTTATCTAGTGAGGAATTCAAAAATCTCAATGAATCAACAAACCTCAACTTAACTTTGGATTCGGTATCGTTCAGAGTAAAGGAAATATATTATCTTTCCTTGTTTATTGGGAGTAGGCTGATACTTCCTTTTTTCGCCAATTGTCTTATCATGAAATGTGAATCGTAACCGCTAAGATTATGAAAAAAAATCGGAACAACAAACTGTTTTCTAAAGTTAAGATTACACACTTGGTGCGCAAATCCGCGTACTTGCCCGTTAAAATGGTCATGATCAACCACAATTGTATCTGTGGGTGTAAAGCGCTTCTCACAAATATGACAATCAGTTGCTCCATTAGTGTTTGGTTTAATATTCATGGGCTCAATATGCTTTATCTTTCCATGTACAAACATTGCCAAATCAGACATTTCCTTGGCAAACCAGTCTAGACAGTCCGTACCTGCGTAGCTTCGATAAAAAGATAATGATTTATCGTAAGAACATTTGATATAATACCCGGCGCTAAAGGCTTTATGCTCCTGATGTTTAATTGTTTTACTTTTAAGCGGTCCATTTTTAATTTTTTGTAGCATTGCTTCAAAGTCTGCATAGACAACAAAAGGCGTTGTCTGCTTATACACATGATTTTTAAATTCAACATGTTGATATGGTGGAAATGAAACTTTGCAATCGTTGATTCTCTCACAATATTTTGCATGATCATTTAGTCTGTCAAAACTTCTAAAATAATTTAGACATCTATCGTATACAAATATTTTACGTTTATAATTGCTTGTTTGACTAGATACAAGCCGCGACAGATTCTTTATCATGCAATAATGGTATTTGATATCTACAATTTCATCATCCTCAATAGGCGCCTCATAATCGTTTAATTTTGGAAAATATTTATCTTGTACCATCAGCAAATTTACATGTCTAGTTAATTTAATTTTACACAACCTTAACGGTATTGTTACGTAGAATGTTTTTTCTTGAGCGACATTCATTTCCAGCCCATAAACGTTTACAGAGATGCCATTTTGTTTCTCAAATTTTGAAATGCCTCCAATAGTCATTGGTGTTTCCAAACCATCAACATTTAAGACAGTTGTGTAATGTGGATATGAACTAGTTCGATATGAATGCTCTTTTGCAGGATGCAGCGCTGACAATATACTCCAAAAAAAGCAAGCTTCATCATTGTTTTTTACATTGATACACGCGTTTTTATTTCGGATTTGATCCGGTAGCTTAATGAAGGATGAAGCCCTATTCCCGATTTCATATTTGTTAATATTAACCTCCAAAGATATTATTTTTTCAAAAGCCCACCCTGAACTGTTTTCCTCAAACTCTGATAGTTTCGCCATAATTTTATCAATTACGTTCGAGCGGAACCACAAAGTTAAGTCTGTTCCTGCGTATATGATTTCATTTTTTGTGTTAAAATATTTAAATTCGCTATTTTCCCCCTGATTTGCTTTTCTTATAAACTTTCCACAAAATGCGGTATTACGTTTTATTACATTAAATTTTTTTAAAATATTTTTAATTCTAATTTTAAAAAGCTTAAAACAATCACCGAAAAATTGCATTACGTCCTTATGAGCCAAATTAATAATTATTCCCGTTCTAACCCGACTTGCAAATGAGGAAGTTACCTCCTCCCATTTAACTTTGTTATGTTTATTAAGGCTCCCACCCACGTGTTGAGAAAAATTTTGAATTTCCACTTTAATTGTTTTTAAGTGTCCAACGTTTGTTTGCAATTGCCGTAATTTTGGTACGTCCAAGTCTCCATACCGAATAGCTTTATTAAACAATGTTAAATGCCTCTTAATATGTTTTAGCCAAATATTTGCTTCTCGCGGTGTATATTTTGAAACAGAAGGTCTCGCGCTTTGATTAAATTTTGTACAATGTCGCTACTAAGATCACCTATGTCACTCATAATTATTGAATAAAGTTTAATAATGAAAACTCACCAATTTTTGTTACTAGCTTGAGGTTGATTCAGAGAGATGCTATGATGTTGTTCCAGATGTTTGTTGCTAGCTTGAAGTTGGTTCAGAGAGATGCTATGATGTTGTTCCAGATGATTGTTGATAGCTTGAAGTTTTTGCTGAGGTTAGTTTACAGCGGATGTACCTACAATAACATTTGTTTTAGTCTAATGCATTCAACATGAAATAATTGCCAGCACAGAATAAAATACTTGACAAAAATTAAATAGAAGAAGATAATTGAAGAATAATCTATATAACATAACAGAATTGTAAGAATAAAATTAATAGCACACATATTTCGCAAAAATACTTAGCAAAAGAGAACAAAATACATGACAAAATTGAAATGAAAAATAATAATTGTCAGAAAATAGAATGGAAAAATAATTAAATTGACAAGATCCGTCTGAGATGGAGAGAAGATAATTGACAAAAAGAGAATGGGAAAATAAACTATTTTGCAAGATAGCATGAAATACATTACAAAACGGAATTGGAAAATAATTAGCAAAAATATTTAGCACAAGAGAAGGAAGAGTACATACCTCTAAAGCTAGACTGTTGGCGGGATGGTGTACTGCTGCTACTTTTCAATAACTTCAAAAGATGATGCAGGATGTTGCTTTCCAATATTGATGGCGCCTTTGTAGACTAGAGAATATTTTTGGCTAGAAAATTCTTGTACAAATGGCTTATAGTCTTCTGTCACTCTGTCCGGTAGGAAAACCACGCTTTCTTCTAGTTCAAGCAATACAACCTCCCCAAACTTGCTTTTTACTATTTTCGCTGAGTAAATTATAAATGGAGTGTCGACAGGTAGGTCCCTAAAATTTTGGACTGGCTTTCTCTCTGCAATAAGCGAGAATTTGTTTATTTTGGTTAGGTCCATCTGCAACATTACGAAATCTTTCTATTTTTCTCTATTTTTTTTTTAAACGAAAATGTGGAGATGCATTAAACGATTAGGATGAGAGAGAAAAGCTGTGAATTATGTTAGACGCTACATGAAGGCGAAAAAGTAAGCATTGTTTAAATAAAATACTGAATGAAATCAGAATATGAAAAGAGGGTAACACTATACTACGTAAAATCAAAATATGAAAAGAGGAAAACAATGCTTATAAAAAATAGCGACAGAGAAATATTTTTGGAGGATGGAAAAGGATATAATAAATACATAAAAATATTTAACAATGAAAACAGGTACACAATACATTCAGAAATACGTATTTAAAAAATAAACAACACAAATAGCTTACCTTACTTCACTATTTTCACTGCACTGCGAACTTATGACTTACTGTAAGACTTTCAGATGTCGACTGTGTTGTATGCTTGTTTGGTTCTATATTTATAGGCGAAATCCCCCATGCAGGCAGAGCGTGATTACATGTCAAGGATTTGTTTTTGCAAAATAGTTTCCGTTAACCACAATAACATATTTTTTCCGTACAATAACATATTTTTCCGTTAACCACGATAACACATTTCCTGTAAAAATATGTTATTGCGGTTACCGGAAACTCATAACAGTTTATAATACTAATATCTGTGGTTACATGTTATCATCTGACTACATCCGGACTTCTAGCATTGTGGTTTGTCATATCTTTAGCGGTTTCCTGTTGTTGCAGAAATATCGTCTGCACTCTTTCCTTATCAACCATCCACATCCGGAATGTTGATAAACAACAACTTGTTATTTAAAATATTTTTGTAAATAATTCAAAATATTTGATTTTTCGTAATTTTGTACAAATATTATATTTTCAGCCCTATATATGATAATCGTATAGCATTTCACATTTTTATATATGTTCAGAATGGGCCATTGTCATGATGATGATTATATAGCATTTTTATACATGTTCAGAATGGGCCATTGTCATGATAATTATATAGCATTTTTATATACTTTCAGAATGGCCATTGTCATGTACTTCACATGTTGCCTTTTCAAAATCAACAATCTTCTTACGACCCTCTGGTCATTGTTGATCGTTGCAACCTGTACATTCAACGAGCCATCGATGCCAAGGACCATGATGGATAGGTATCACGATGGCCGAGAATCGCTATGCCGATTCTGGACCACTTTTTTCCCACGGTGGCCGGGAATCGGTATGCCGATTCTGGGCCACGATGTAGCGCCTCCACCACGAAGTGGCCGGGAATCCGCCTTGTTCTTCTACTCCTGGTTTACATCTAAACATCTCTGTATTAGCACTTTTACTGCAAATAATGCTTCTCTGGTTCCTTGAGCATTTCTAAATCCGAACTGAGTTTGTCCAATGTTTTGTTCTAACTTTTTGTATATTCTACGATGAATAATCTTTAGAAATACTTTGAGTATGTGGCACATTGGACTGATGGTACGGTGTTCGCAACATTGTCTGGCGTTTCTCTTTTTCGGTATAGTCACGAATGTTGATAGAAGCCATTCTTTAGGTAATATACCTGTTCTGTATGTGATACTAAATAATTCGACAATTACATGTGTATTGCAGTCGGCTGTAAGTTGCAATATTTCTGTCGGTATTTCGTCCGTTCCTACAGCTTTCCCAGTTTTCCCAGTTTTCAGTTCGATATGGTTCTACGATTCAGTATGGTTTTACGATTTCTCCCAAATGGCTAAAGCATATTCCCAGTTTTATTTCCTATATAAGCATGTAAGAAAAAAGTGTAAGAGAGAAGAAAGAAAATGAGAACTATTTTTTTTAGAAGAAGTAATACTTCAAAAACCGACCATTAATTTGGAACAAAAATCCCATTTACTGTGACCTTGATTCAAATTAGACTTGAAATTTAAATACAGAATATGATATTTAGAACAATATATTATCTCTCTCTCTCTCTCTCTCTCTCTCTCCTGTCGTTTCCCCATTACTGAGGATCGTGATTTCTTCCAATATTCCTAACAATGTTTCTCCATTGGTCTCTATCTTCAGCTGCTCTAAGAGCTTCGCAGAATGAGTTTCCAGCTGAATGCTTTATTTGGTCAGACCATCTAGTTGGTGATCGTCCTCTTGATCTCCCCGGAACGTTTCCAGAAACAATTAATCTCTCCAAACTGTTGTCACCTCTGCGAACCACGTGACCAAAGAATTGCAGAATTCGTTGCAGACATATTGTGGACAGCCTTTTTTTAATGTTAAGTTGGTTTAGAATGGAAACGTTTGTCCTATGAGCTGTCCAAGATATGCGCAACATTCTTCTCCAGCACCACATCTCAAAGGCATCAATTTTTTGGCGCTCGCTGCGCGGAGAGTCCAAGTCTCTGCTCCGTATAGAATATTGAGAATACAAGGGCATTCACCAGTCTCATCTTGATATTTTGAGAGATAGATCTCTTTCCAAACTTTAGTTAGGCGACTAATCGCATTTTTTGCCATACCAATACGTCTCCGAACTTCTGATTCAAACAATATATTATAGGATAATTATATTACTAGTGTGATGTGATCATATCATTAGATATTTATTTAACAGTGTATCAGATATTGCGTGTTGACAGAATTTAGAAGACTTTACTTTAGTAACCAAAAATTAAAACTATTAGAGAGTTTTGAGTGATCGCTCTCTACGGTTAGTCGATTTTAACGAATACCTTCCGATAAACATTCACAACAAAAAGCCTAAGTACTTTCTAAAAAGTTAATTATAGTGTCTAATTTGTTTACTGTAAAATTTTACAATGGATATTGAAACGGGCCGCCCCAGGTAAATGATAGCTCTAATAGTATTAATTATAATTCTGTTAATAATAATTTTACTTATGACTTTAACAACAAATATAATATTTTTGATAATGGTCCATATCTCGTTTACTTGGAGCATAAGGATAAGAGCTTGGGAAAGTTGTTCCTTATCAGCGTGGGACACCATCTCCAACAAGTTACAGAATTTAAAAAAAATACATCATATATATCCAAACTATTGGCAAAAACAGAGTTAAAGTAATTTTTAAAACATTCGGTATTGCTATAAACTCACTAATAAATCATGAAATTGTTCTTAAACCTAATCTTATAGCGCACATACCAAAGTTTTTATTCACAAAAAAGGAATCGTAAGTCAGATCGATACGTTTTTCTCTGAGGCGATGATATTAGAAAACATCGTTTCGGTAAAGGAGGTACCTGAAGTCAAGAGAATGAAACGGAAAAAAGTTAATAGTGAAGGTACAGGGGAATATATTGATAGGCAAATCATAATTTTAACTTTTGTGGGTAATACTCTTCCACAAAATGTAAAAATAAATAAGTGTAACTTCGTAGTTGAGCCTAATGTGTGTCCTGTAATACAGTGCCTTAAATGTTTACGTTATGGGCAGACAATGTCTT
The DNA here is from genome assembly GCF_917563875.1 of Diabrotica virgifera virgifera. Lineage (NCBI taxonomy): Eukaryota > Metazoa > Arthropoda > Insecta > Coleoptera > Chrysomelidae > Diabrotica > Diabrotica virgifera. The sequence continues at coordinate 118,391,788 of NC_065448.1, forward strand.
AATGTCGTGGGAAAATTCGTTGTCAAAAATGTACAGATGAACATGCTACGGAAACCTGTACTTAAGATATTTTTTGCACTTTTTGTAAAAGTAGTCAACATTCAATTTTATCAAAAAATTGTCCAGTTTATTTAAATCAAGAAAAAATTAAGAAAACAATGGCAAAAAATAATATTACATTTAAGGATGCAGAAAAATTAGATAGTAGAAAATCCCAGCTATGCAAAAGTAGTTACTAATAACAGATTTGATCTGTTATACCAAGTTAATAATTCTCCTGAGCTACCTTCTACTTCAGCATATCAATTTAACACAATAAAAAAACCAAAACTTTCGACTATTAAGGAATCTCATCCAACATCTAACACAACAAAACGAAAAATTCCTTTTTGTCCTCCAGAAGCATCATCTTCCAAAAGTAATGTTTCTACTCCAGTTTCAAAGTTGATTATTCCCAATCCCTATAGGAATGATTTATGCTTTTTAAAGAAAAAACTCTTTTTAAAATAACACATTTTCTTAATACTTCTATAAAAAGCAGCATATAGTCAGCGAAGACGAAATAGTAAAAAAAAAACGCAACTCATAAATATTGGCGATATCATTTTAAAGTCTTTTACTTTAAAATGTATAATATACGTCTGAATTGCCAATATAAATGAGTCAGATTAAATAAATTATTAGAAGAATTTTTTTACTTAGCAACAACATTTTTGTTTATTTTAGAAGTATTTTGTATTTTGACAACGAAACCCGATTTGGGCTTCGAAACGTTAAGAAATTCATTTTTTTAGTAAAATTGTGGCTTATTTCCCATAGAAAATAGTTAAGTAGAAAAATTTGTTTCTACCCTTAAAACAGATCCTAATGACAGTAATGTCAATACTATAAAAGAAGCTCCGATAGAAATTAGTGATGCCGAACTGTCAGAATACTAATTTGCGCATCTTATAGTGGAATGCAAGTTCGTTAAATAATAAAAAACCAAATATTCTCCAATTTTTAAGAAAATATCCCTCAGATATACTCATAATATCAGAGACATGGCTGAACTCAAATACAATTTTTAATCTTAAGGGATATAATATTATTATAAAAAATAGACCAGGTGGTTATGATGGTATTGCTATATTTGTTAAACATGAGCTTTCCTATATAGAACAGAATGTAAATGCAAATTTTAGTTATCATATTAAAGTATGTGCAATCAAATTAACAGATTTAAATTTGACTCTACTTACAATCTATAAATCTCCAGATAAAAAAGTTCTCCAACAAGATTGGGACTGTCTTTTTATTCAATTTGATAAGAGTCGAACCATCTTTGCTGGTGATTTTAATTGTCATCATACCCTTTGGGGCTCTGTTCTAGCAACTTTAGTTGTAATTAATGATGGTACTCCAACTATAATAAGCAAACCAAATGAAAATCCATCAGCTGTTTACCTTACAATTACATCCTCAGACATTGTAGATAAATTAAATTGGAGAGTAATTAACTCACGTTTAGGTTCAGATCATTTATCAATTATAATACATTACGAATTTGCTGCAAATGTTTTTACCATCAACCCTTCAACTAAATGGAATGAAAAAAAATCGGATTGGGCATTATTTTCATACATAATCCAAGAGAAACTTAGAATTACAGCTGATAACTTTAATAACAGAAATAGTAGTCAAATATTTTCTATCTTGTCTTCAGCTATTGTTGACAGTGCTAATCTTTCGATGAATATCAAAAAATCAATTACTCCATCTAAAATACAACCAGTTTGGTGGGATTATGAATGTTCAAACATCTTGAGAAAAAATGTTTTAATAAAATATAAAACTCTTTCAAATTCTGAAAAGTATTTAAAATATAAAAACAATTGAGGTTAAGGCTAAATTACTTTATAATCAAAAAAATCGTAAGAATTGAAAAGAGTTTTTAAGTAAATTAAATAAACATTCTTGTGCCTCTGATATTTGGACATATGAAGGCTATAAAAAATAGTACAGTTGAATTAAAAAAAAATGTTCTTTCATTCGACTTGATTGAAAACTTGTTAAATTTCTATGCTCCCGCTTCAGCTCCCCGAAAAGCAATAGCTAAATATTATAGTCCAAAATATAGAAATGTAATTAGTTAATTAGTGGTCCATTTACTCATGACGAATTAGATAATGCAATAAAATTTCAAAAAATACAGCTCCCGGACTAGATAGCTTTACATATAGCATGATCAATAATTTACTAAATAATGCTAAAATAATACTTTTAGACATAATATTTGGTGGTTGAAATGCGACTTTGTCAAACAGCCGAAGGAAATAGTGATCTGTGTACAGCTTAGGCCCGCAAAAGATCCAAATTTAGTCACTTCTTATTGTCCAATTTCCCTACTTTCTAGTTTGACAAAAACTCTAGAAAGACTAGTATAGAGAAGTGGTATACAGAATACTATTCCTTGTTACCAATCCCACAATATGGATATAGAAGAGGACGTGGTACAATAGATGCAGTAGTGCAATAAATAACGGACGTTCAAAATGCGTTTACAAGGTACTATTATGTTGCTTGTTTCTTTTAAACAATAAAGGTGCATATGACACTGTAGTCTTGGATTTGCTTCAGAGTAAATTAATTCCCATAGGTGTGGACAGAAATAGTGCTGTTAGTATATTAGAAATATTTAAAAATAGAAAAATATATAACAGAGACCATAAAAATGTATTACATGGACCTGAGTTATTTATCATGGGCTACCACAAGGGTCTGTGCTCTCACCAATTTTATTTAATATCTATACAGCAGAACTACATAGCATCTTAGATGATGAAATTAAAGTAATACAGTATGTAGACGATATTTGTATATACACTGTCCATAGTTCATATCAACAATGTTTCAGTAATATTAAAAATGCACTGTCTCAGACTATAAATTGGCTGCAAGATATGGGGCTTTCTATCTATATCTCCAGAAAAATCTGCAGTGATGTGGTTCACACGACATAGATTAAGTACGACTACTACCAAACCCTCTCTGTAAATAATACTAACTACCCTATTGTAAATCACTACAAGTATTTATGTATAGTACTAGACACAAAATTCCTATGGACCAAACACATCCATTATTTAAAAAATAGATGTGATAAAGGTATTAATATGCTGAAATATGTAACTAAAATTAAATGGGGTGCTGACTCTAAAGTCGCACTCATTTTTTATAAAAGTTATATAAGATCAATAATGGACTATGGAAGTGTGATTTATAGCTCAGCGTCTAGCTCTAATCTAAAAGTAATAGTCCAGGGCGGATCTGTTTTGAGATGGACGTTGAGACGTGACTCAAATTTTTTTGCAGAAATTGCTTGAAAATAGCTCAAATAATAATATCTAAGTTATCCTCCCACTCAAAATAGTCCGGAACATTGTTTAAATAATCAAAATGTCAAAATATGAAAGGAAAAATTCGATTTTTTATTGGTTTTTTGATTATAACTTTAAAACTATTCATTTCTGAGAAAAGTTGTACTGACATAAAAGTTGCGTAATTAAATTTCCTACAATATAGAATTGGTTGAAAATTTAAAAAATAGTCACCCTTGTTGCAAAATAGCAATAATTGCGAAAAAAAAAACATACAAAAACAAGTATTAGCATTTTACGTTTTTCAACCATTTATGCTACACTTAGGACCTTCATATTTTACCCAGAAAAACTTTATGATATAGTAAAATAGCACTATAAATTTCATTAAGATCGGTTTAACAGATTTTGCAAAATAAATTTTGCAATCCAGCTTTCGCAAAAAAAATTCATTTTTTTAAAATGTTGCAGGACTGAAAATAAAGCAGATAGCAAGTTGATTTTTTTTGCTTATAGAAATGTACTGTACCTTTCCTTTGCAATTTGCAAAATTAAAATCGATTAATTACCACGGCGTCAGGAAATTTTTTAAATAAACATTAATTTTTGATGCTACGCGCAGGACAGCGGTGTAGAATTCACACAAGTTGATTTCCACCAAAATTTCTTCCAATCTTTATCTAATATATTATTTTCTTACTCTATATTTTGTTGTACTTTAATATTTTAATTCCACAAAAATCAAACTAATTTTATTATTGTTTGTGAAATATTGTTTAAACAATTGCATATGTTTAAAAATAATAAAATTTTATTTTCTAAGTTAAAATATATCAACAAAGAAAGTTTTTGCTAAAAAAAGTGTTATTTCAAAGGATAGAGGATGTGTTTTTATTTTGCAATAAACAAATTTATTTATTTATATCGAAATATAATAAAAATTAAAATGTATCAATCATTATCAAAGGTCATTGGAATGCCCAATCAGAGCAAACTATCCGCTGTCCTGCGCGTAGCACCAATAATTAATGTTTATTTAAAAAAATTCCTGACGCCGTGGTAGTTAATCGATTTTAGTTTTGCAAATTGCAAATGAAAGGTACGTACACTTCTATAAGCAACAAAAATTTCAACTTGCTATCTGCTTTATTTTCAGTCCTGTAACATTTTGAAAAAATGAATTTTTTTGCGAAAGCTGGATTGCAAAATTTATTTTGCAAAATCTATTTAACCAATCTTAATTAAATTTACAGTATTGTTTTACTGTTTCATAAAGTTTCTGTGAATGAAATATGAAGGTCCTTAGTGTAGTATAAATGGTGGAAAAACGTAAAATGCGAATACTTGTTTCTGTACGGTTTTTTCGCAATTATTGCTATTTTGCAACAAGGGTGACTATTTTTTAAATTTTTAACCAATTCTATATTGTTGGAAATTTAATTACGCAACTTTTATGTCAGTACAAGTTTGCTCGGAAATGAATACTTTTAAAGTTATAATCAAAAAAACGAAGAAAAAAATCGAATTTTTCCTTCATTTTTTGACATTTTGATTATTTAAACAATGTTCCGGACCTTTTTGAGAGGGAGGATAACTCAAATATTATTATTTGAGTTATTTTCAAGCAATTTCTGCAAAAAAATTTGAGTCACCTCTCAACGTCCAAATGTACTAATATTTTTACAGATGCGCCCTGGTCTATAATAGATACATTACAATATAAAGCAATTAGAATTTGCCTTATTGCAATGGCATCATTACCATGTAGTGCAATTCTTTCTTAAGCACAAGAACCTCCTTTATTTTTACGAAGGCAATTTTTAGCTAATAATTTAATTATAAAATACAAAGCATATAATACATTTTTAAACCACTCTATTTCCAAATTAAGTAATTCAGATTTAATCAGTCCTTACTGGTCTAAGAAAAAATCTCCACTGCTGGCAGCAGCATTTACAGATGTCGATATATCAAAATTAAATAATGCATAAATATGCCAAAATTTCCACTTTTTGACCAGCACTTTAAGGTCCCTGCAACCAAGTTTACAGTCTTATATCCAAAATATACTGAACTTAATATTTATAATCATACTATCGTAACATCCATACTTTCACAGTACCAAAAATCAACACACATTTACACAGATGGATCGAGGTGCGGAGCGGGTACTGCTTATGCAATGTTCGTTCCAGGCTTTGACTATTTGTATAAAAGACGAATACCGAATTATTGTTCAGTTTTCACAGCTGAAGCGAAAGCAATAAGTATTTTTAAAATGGTGCATCAGTGAACAAGTCAGTAGTGCAGTAATAATGTCGGATTGTAAATCCGTATTACAATCTTTAGAGCACCATGTTATACTTAAAAAATGTAAAGATAAATTTGATATGGGTTAAGGGTCATACTGGTATCCAAGCAAATGAAACTGTTGACATAGCTGCTAATCAAGCTTGTAGCTTTGAACAAATAGAGAATGTTTTTGCTATTCATTATTTAATTTGTGTATTAAAGAAAGAAGTATGTAAAACTGGGAAAACATTTGGACTACTTTTGTAACAACTTCGACCAATCATTATGACGACATTCACCTGACCCTTCCAAGAATTATACCCCATATATCTACGTATAATATCATTAGGGCAGCGTTTCTCAACCTTTTACCCTTTGCGACCCAATCCTCCATAATTATTTTCGCCGCGCCCCCCTCGTTCAATAATATTGACAAAAAACACAAAAATCTTACTTTTTAGTATTGAGTGCTCTTTATGATTATAACTCCTATTCAGTGTTCATGTGTATTTTATTTTTTATTTTGTCAGAATTTTGTTTTGCTTTGATTTTAGTAAATTAGTTAATGATGTTGGTGTATTTTTTTATATGCTCACGCCCCCCTATTACTAAAAGCGCGCCCCCATAGGGGGGCGCGCCCCACAGGTTGAGAATCGCTGCATTAGGGCATATGCCACTACCATAACCAGATTAAGATTTAACTATGGATGTTTTTCGGCTCATTTACATAGGTTAGGTATCAATAGAACTCCATTTTGTGACTGTGATGATTCTTCTTCTTCTTCTTAAGGTGCCGAGACCGCTTGTCGATCGTTGGCTCTCATATTGCCCAGAATATTAACAATCACTGTCCTATTTACTGCCGCACGAAATAGTTGAGTGCCAGTTTTCCCAAACAATTGACGTAGGTTTTTAAGCCAAGAAGTTGTACGGCGGCCCACACTTCCTTTTCCCATTATTTTACCTTGCATGACAAGGTGAAGTATGCCATATTTTTCTGGGTGACGCATTATATGACCAAAGTATTCCAATTTGCGCCTTTTAACCGTGTTCACTACTTCGCACCTTTTATTCAAACGTTGCAAAACCCTTTGGTTTATGAATCTTTCTACCCAACTGATCTTCAGAATACGGCGGTAGACCCACACCTCAAATGCTTCTAGATTTTTTAAAAGCGGTTCTGCCAGGGTCCGTGCTTCAAACCCGTAAAGTAGTACTGGAAATATACATAACATCGAACCATTCTTATGCGAATTTTCTTAAATTTCATAAAACTTGTTCTTGCTTTGGCAATTTTACTTTTCATTTCTGTAAAAGGATTCCAGCTTTCATTAACATGAGTACCCAGATATAACAAGGTAACTTACTTGTTCAATTGAGTCATTACCGATTGTTACGTTATAGTTATTATTATTTACGGCTGCCTGTTTACTAATAATAACCATAAACTTTGTTTTTCTTGCGTTGAGTTTGAGTCCATATATCGCGCAGAATGCCACGATTCGGTTCAATAACGCTTGAAGATGTTTAATTGATCCTGTCACTAACAAGGTGTCATCTGCGGATCTGATATTTTTCATAAGCATACCATTAATGAGTATTCCCTCTTTTGCGTTTTCCAACACTTCATTTAAGATTGTTTCAGCGTAAAGATTAAACAACATTGGTGACAATATTACAGCCTTGTCGAACTTCACGCTTGATTTTTACTTCTTCAGAGCACTGATTCCCAACCCTAACACATGCAGCCTGGCTCCAATACAAATTTGCGATTATTCTAATATCCCTACCGTCCAGACCGGTAGTTTTGAGAATATGCAGCACTTTTTCATGGCAAACTTTCCCAAAGGCCTTTTCAAAATCAATCGCACACATGAAAACGTCATGATTTACATCTCTGCATCTTTGAATTAAGACTTGGGTTGCGAATAGTGCATCACGCGTTCCAAGGCCACAGCGAAAACCGAATTGAGTATTTGAGATTCTTTCCTCAATTTTTCTATATCTGGACCTCGGGGGTAAACTACACTATGTCGACATGGCGTTTTTCTGAACAAGTTTTTTTAATCCACTAGTTTTATTAGTTGGATTATAGAAATTGATTATATATTATCATTAAAATATATACATATTGTCTGTCAAACAACTATGGCATATATCAGATTTGTATTATCATTCTAAGTGCTCTAAACTTTGTTGCAAACACACGCTAAACACAGTTGCTCGAAATGACATAGTGTAGTTTATCTCCGAGGTCCAGATATGTTCTTTGATGAATTATTCTGAGAAAAGTTTTCAATACATGACTCATTAGGCTGATGGTGCGATAGTCGCTGCATTTTGTGGCTCTGTGTTTTTTTGGTAGTACAACAAATGAGTATTTAAGCCAATCTTTAGGAACTTTTTCGCTTTCGTAGATTAAGTTGAATAATTTCGTAAGTATCTTAATGCCCTCGGTACATAAAAGCTTTAGCGTTTCTACGTAAATCCCATCTGGTCCGATCGCCTTGCCATTTTTTGCGTTCTTTGTAGCGTATTGCACTTCTTCCTTAGTTATTGGAGGACCGCTTATGTCATTTAGCGTTTCTAGTTCGCTTCGTTCATCATCGAATAATTCCTTTATATATTCAGTCCATCGTATTAGTGGACCTTCGATATCCATTATAATTTTTCCATTTTTATCTTCGATTAGTGGAGGATTACATTTTTTATTCAGTCCTGCAACTTCTTTCAGTTTTTTGTGCATATTGAATGCGTCATAGATAAGCTCGTAGTTCTTAATTTCTTTACATTGTTCTTTATGCCACTCTAATTTAGCTGATCTTATTTTTCTTCGAATCATACTGTTTAGCTTTTTGTATTCTGTCAGATTAGCATTTTTATATTTTCTTCTTGCATCCATTAAATTCAATATCTATTCTGTCATTCACTGTTGCTTATTCCTACGCTGATTTTCCATTAGATGATCTTCTTGGACTTTTTCCAATGTTTCTTTGCATGACTCCCATAATTGTTCTTCTGAATTTATATTTCACAATTTCTGAAACTGATCTTCTAATTTATCGGTTACTATTTCTTTCACTTCCGCATTTGAAAGTTTATCTTTGCTGATCCTAGGAGATATTTTGGGTTTTTTAATCTTTTTAAATTTAAGTAATACTTTAGCTGCTAGTAAGTTGTGGTTGGAGTGTACATCTTGGATATGTTTTGGAAGATAAGATAGCATTTCTATATCTTTTTGATATACAGATATGATCAATTTGATTTCTTACTATTCTTCCACAAGTGTCCATAGGAGATTTCCAGGTGTAAAATCGTCGCTTAGGCAAGTCAAAAAAAGTGTTGGATATTACTAATTGTTTTTCTACGTAAAATCTAATCATTCTCTCTCCACGGTCGTTTCTCGTTCCTAAACCAAACTTGCCAACGACATCTTCTTCACTACCTCTTCCAAACTTGGCATTAAAATCCTCCAATACAATGTTTATATCTTGGCTTCCTGTGAGTGATAATAAATAGTCTAGATCTGAATAAAAGCTTTTGACAACTTCATCGTCATACATCGTCATGTTGTGTAGGTGCATATACCTGAATGATGTTTAAGTCTGTACGATTTGTTTTTATTTGTAACATTATTAATCTATCTGAGTATAGCACGATATTTTTTACTGATTTAGGGACATTTTGTTCTCACACCATTTCTATGTTGCGGACCTTCTTCACCAGAGTAGTCAATTTCATAATTATCTATCGTCATATGGCCAGAACCCGGCCACCTCATCTCGCGTATACCCAAGATATTTATATTTAAACTTCGCATTTCCTTGATCGTATTGTGAATCTTTCCAGATTCAAACATACTTGTAATATTCCAAGTCGCTATTAAACAGTCCTTATCTATTACCAAATTTGATGAATTACAGGGAATTCGCTTGCTGACGACTGAGGAAACACTGCTGTTTCCTATGCCGAATCTTGGATTCCGAGTCCCATGATTAGTAAATATATTTACATTATCAACATCTGTCATCATGAGTTACTAGGGAAGTTATAATCAGGTAGTCTCCCGTTGCTTTCCTGATTCCACTGCCGTTGATTAAATTTTCATCTCATCCGCCTTCGGGGCCGATTTCTCAACCCCAGGATAATAGAGTGCCTTTCCGTACCTCCTGGTAACGGTTGATTGCTTATACCGGCGCACATTCGGTTTTGGTTTAGGTTTAGGTTCGCAGTATCGCAGCCGGTTAAATCATTATTTGATTGTCGCCTGCGACTTTATGGCACCGCACCTGTTAGGAATTGTATTCCTTAGCCGCGAGCCACTAATGACACAGCTGCTGTCCTGTGTCATCTCCTCAGTTGATCCGCCGGTACTTATTTGGCGAAGCCTTATTCGTACCTGTCCTGTATATCTACAGGAACGTTCCCTAACAGCCATTGGGACGCGCCGTGTTGGGGTCTGTCTTTCACAAAGTACTGAAAAACCGCTACCCAATTCAGAGCTCTCTTGATTCTTCTTATGGAGACCTTAATCATGTATTTTTTCTTGCACTAATTATAAAAAACAATACTTAAGTTTTAGTAAACTCTCTCATTTTACGTAATGTACAGTTTCCCAATTAATAGTATAAGTACGTTATTATGCATTTCTGGTAAAGAGGTTCTTGATGCACTAATTGATTTCCTGAAACAATCTCAAATTCGCATTTAATCTTAACTAATCAACAAAATAATTGAAAAAAATCTGTGGCTAATGGATTATGTCCGAGGCCAACTACCATCCTGACACACACACAAGACTATTAGAATTTTCTCCGAATAAATAATATTGTACATATTGGAATGACTAAAAGATACTAAATTTAATAAATAATAAATTGACTTGGAAAATTGAATTGGAAAATAGCATTTTAGATGTAAAAATAATGTAAGATGCCAGGTCATTAACCTTTTTATGTAAAAAAATATATGTATGTAGAATTGTAAATATTTTACCTTGATTTTTAAGACCCCTGTATATATTTTTATTTTAATTATTAGTACAAACACGAAACGAGCGTGTGTCGGCCACGCTCTTATGGACAGATGTGGGGGCGTATCTAATCGACGGGTAGTTTAGCCAGAAGATTGTTTATTGTCAATCGTTTGAAATCGGACGATAAACAGTAGTCGCCTTGACTAATTTTATAGTTTTCGTTTATTGGGAAAAGTCGGTACATATTTTGATCCAATATTAATAATTTAAAACGGAAAAAAGGAGATTAGAAGTATTAAGAGAATTTGTTTTAGCGTAGGGAGACGAGAGTCAGTCGATTTTAACATGAGAAACGCGACGGACGTGTTTTTTGGGATAATAGAAAAAGACGAATTAAGAAGGGTATTATGACAAGACGGTTATAATATTGATTAGACGCAAATTATTATCTATAATTACATTTCTTTTTGTAAGAATAAGGACACGTAAAATTTTAGTTGCAATTACACAAACACTTTTACATTTTGTCAATTTAATAGTATCTATAATTTAGTTATCTATTTTATTAATTAAAACTGTTAAACATCACACGGACTTTTATTACGATTGTCTTTAACGAATCCTACACTTTGGGGGCTCAACCGTGATCTAAGAAAGACAATTCCGTCGTAAAGTTCGCGAAATACCGTAAAGTGACGTTTAATTTAAAAAATCGGCTCAAGTGACGTGACGTAATTTTTTGAAACTGTTTATGACTGTTCGTGGAACGTGGAAACTGTTGGTGACTTTCGGACTTTTTTAAACTATTGGTGACTTTCGGACTTTGTAAACTGTTGGTGAATTGTTGTGTTGGTGGAGTAGCAGGCTAGTACAGTGTAGACAACGCTGTTAAGCAAATACGACAGCTGTTTGGGCAGTGACGACGACGACGACGAGACGCAATCATAAGGAGCAGTATTACCAAGGAGAAATCAGGTGTGTTTGTTCCAATATTTTAAAAGTACTCAAGACACTTCTTTCTGGTGTCTGCGAAGAAGAAACCTGACCAAAGATTATTTTTTTCGAGGAACTGTGAACTGGAACTTTGACGATAAACAGTGAATGTTAAGAAAGAATTATCATAAATTATTTAACGATTAACTTCTTTTTGTGTTTTCATTGTTTTTTGTTCATTTATTTTAATAAATTATAACTTTGCTACTATTTGTAGTAAATATTGATAATTTTGAAGTAAAAGCGAGTACAATCCTACAGTTCACATTAATACAATTTGCATACGGGAAAAAATAATCTAACTTTGTAGTTAAAAGATAATCTAACCTTTATTTTTTTATTATATATATTTTTTTAAATGCAGTCTAAACAAACTCTTAACGATTTTCCAAAAATTTGTTTAGACCTTAGAAATTCGACATTAAGTGCTGTTAAGGCCTTGCATGTTGTTGCATACGGTGATAAAGGGTTGCCGCGACAAACTAGGAAGAACTTGCGGAATTTTAGAAATTTTGCGTGGGATAAAGAATCCGAGGAATATTCCACAAAAATGGACGACGTGAAAAATAAACTGAGTATGCCGGACTTAGTAGCAATTTGCAATGTTTTGGATCTGAACTACGCTGGTTCAGAGAACGACGTGATTGAACGTATTTGTTCTTTTTTGAACGACTTCAATTTTGAAGACGAGAATGACGATGAAGTTGAAGACGAAAACGCTAGCGAAGATGAAAGGACTTTTATCACAAGGAAAACGGTAAAGACGTTACCGAAGATGATGGCTATAATGAGGATAACGACGCAAATAGTGATAAAGACGCTTATCACGAGGAAGAAAGTAAAGACGTTACCGACGACGATAATAATAACGACGATATGGATGATGAAAAGACGACGGATTTGTATACAAGGAATAGATCAAAATCAAACAAAATGACGAGAAGTAGACTGTATGATGTTGCTGTATAATATTCCATATAGATGAAATGATTTGCAAATGCTAATTTTTGCTAAACGATCTCTAAAAGAATAGCTAAACTGTATATACAGTCAGAGAAAGTAGTTAATAGCTGGAAGCTCGTGAAGAAAAAGTTGACAGCAGAGTTCGAGAACAAAATAAGTAGTGCCGAAATACACAAAATGCTGATGAATAAAAAGAAGAAACAAGGTGAAAGCGCACAGGAGTATGTACTAAAAATAAGAGAAATCGGTAGCAGAGGAAACATCAAAAATGAAGTATATAATTGAGGGAATTATGGACGACCCTGCTAATAAAGTAATACTTTATGGTGCCAAAAATTTTGGTGATTTTAAAGAGAAGATTAAACTGTACGAGTTAATTAAAAAACAGACGACGCAAAAATCAGTTAAAACCGAGACACATAAAAAGACGTGGACGAACGAGGAAGTAAGACGAGTTGAAAAAAGAACGCCTCATAGTAGGAATAAAAAGGAAGAAAAATGTTTCAATTGTGGAAGTCTGGGACACAGATCGAAAGATTGTCCTGACAACGCCAAGGGAGTGAAATGTTTTCGATGCCATCAGTTTGGACATATCTCTTCTAGATGCAATGACAGAGAAGAGGAACCATCCACTTCTGATCATGTAAATGTTATTAACTTGGGGTATAAAAACTCGGTAACATTAAAGTTTGGAAAAACATCACTACGTGCATCATTGGATACTGGAAGTTACATTAGTTCAGTACGAGAGGATATTTTTGAAAAATATTTTGATGACGTGATTCTTTCAAAAAACGTTTTAGATTTAAGCGGATTAGGATGTACGAGAGTTAAAACTTAAGGTTCATTTAATAAAATGGTAGAAATTCAAGGAGAGGATTTTAATATTTTGTTTCATGTTATTCCAAAAGGAACAATAGACGTTGAAATTATTCTCGGAAACAATATACTAAGACAAGCAGAAATTACAATAACTGAAGACGGAATAATTTTATCTAAAAAACGAGTAGATACTTTTATAAGGAGGATTAAAATAATTAGCGAGATACAAAAATAAAGACGGATATAGAGGAATTCGAAGACTATTGCGAAAGTGAAGATATAAAACATGTAACAATTACAACAGGCGTACCAAGAGGCAATGGACAAGTAGAACGCATCAATAAAACGTTAATCCCAGTATTAACTAAACTCAGTATAAAGGAACCGACGAAGTGGTATAAACACATTCATAAGTCACAACAGTTCTTTAATGCAACTTATCAAAGAAGCATAAATTCGACGCCGTCTGAAGTACCTACTGTTCGGAACGAAGATGAAGAACAAAGAAGATCTGAGGATGAAGGAGATCATAGAACAGGAGATAATTAAACAACTTGATGAAGATAGAGAGATGCTGAGAAACGAGAGTCGATGTCAGTTTGGATTGAGTAATAGGCCTACGGTGTTTCAAGGGTTTATTAGGAGCATTATATATAGAGATATAAAACAGAATTGCATACAGACGCCAGCAGTTATGGATATGGAGCGTGTCTTTTACAAAGATCTAAAGACCATAATAAACTTCACCCAATTTATTACATTAGCAAGAAAACAACTCTAGGCGAGGAAAAATATATGAGTTATGAGCTAGAATTGTTAGCAATAATTCAAGCGGTGAAAAATTTCGTTTTTTTCTGTTCGGAATCGAATTTAAAAAATATACAGATTGTTTCGCATTTACGAAGACAAGGTGTAGAAAGGAGTTAACTAGCAGAGTTGTCAGATGGTCATTATTACTGGAAGATTGTCGATACGAGCTGAAACACAGAAAGAGAACAAGGATGGCACGTAGAAAAATTAAGTTTATACCCGATAGTGATGGCAATAAACGGGTACTGAGTATATATGAAGACATGGATACAGAACTACACGGAATTCGGGTCGAATTCGAGCAGGATGGCCGAATGTAGAATTGTAAATATTTTACCTTAATTTTTAAGACCCCTGTATATATTTTTATTTTAATTATTAGTACAAACACGAAACGAGCGTGTGTCGGCGACGCTCTTAAGGACAGAGGTGGGAGCGTATCTAATCGACGGGTAGTTTAGTGAGAAGATTGTTTATTGTCAATCGTTTGAAATCGGACTTTTAGATAAACAGTAGTCGCCTTGACTAATTTTATAGTTTTCGTTTATTGGGAAAAGTCGGTACATACTTTGATCCAATAATAATAGGTTAAAACTGGAAAAAGGAGATTAGAAGTAATAAGAGAATTTGTTTTAGCGTAGGGAGGCGAGAGTCAATCGATTTTAACATGAGAAACGCGACGTATGTGTTCTTTGGGATAACAGAAAAAGACGAATTAAGACGGGTATTATGACAAAACGGTTATAATATTGATTAGACGCAAATTATTATCTATAAATGCATTTCTTTTTGTAAGAATAAGTAAAATTTTAGTCGCAATTACACAACCACTTTTACATTTCGTCAATTTAATAGTATCCATAGTTTAGTTACCTATTTTATTAATTAAAACTGTTAAACATCACACGGATTTTTATTACGATTGTCTTTAACGAATCCTACATGTATTTATTTAACGGGTGACTTATTCAGGTTCTATCGGAGTAGGGTTTCACACTTGTCTCATTACTCCAGACAACAATTGGTAACATACTTTCACTGTAAAATTGCAGTTAAGACGTTGAATAAAGCTCTTCAAAATTTAGTTAGAATGATCAACCCGCCATTGATGTCACCGATTTCACAGCCACCAGTGAAGTGTCGTTAATTTTTTCTATCGTTCAACAATGACGTCAAATTACCACAGAATACCACACAGGGAAACCAATTTAACAACTAGGTAGTCGCAAACATTGAAGTGTGACATCATTAAAGAATATAGATATTAGAGAAGATAATAATTATATATAGTTCTTTTTCACGTGCCATGTCAGAATTATCCGACGTTGGCGATCACCATTGCGAAGGCTTCCCGATCTTCTGCAATATGGAATAGTTGTCCTGCATTAGATATTTGAGTCCATTCACGAATGGTTTTTAACCAAGAAACTTGTTTAATTCCTACACCTCTACGTCCCTCTGTTTTGCCTTTAAGGATCAGTTGTAATATTTTATATCGACTTCCCCTCACTATATGTCCCAGAAAAGACATTTTTCGATGTTTAAATGTCTTTAGCAGTTCTTTGTTGACGCTCCATAGTACTTCTTCATTAGTTTTTCTTGTGGTCTAAGGTATCTTTACCATTCGTCTATGAATCCACATTTCCAATGCTTCAATTCTGTTCATGATCGATACTTTTAGCTTCCACACTTCTACACTATACAAAAGTACGGACAAAATATAGCACTTTACTATTTTTTGCCTTAGTTCTAGCCTTGGATGATTATTGCAAAGTACTGACTTTACTTTCATAAAAGTAGTTTAAGTCATTGCTATTCTATTCTATAAGTAGGTATTTAAGAGAAAATTGGAGAAATAATTATAAGAATTAGAGAAATTAATCCAGAGATTAAGAGAAAATAATGATAAAAAATAATTAAAGATTTTAAAATGCTTTAGTAATGTAACGGACCGTCACACAACCTCATCTCACTTCTTATATTGAGTCTACCCTAAAGCACTAAGTGCTCCTAGGGGCGATTCTGATAGCCTATTCGGGTTCAGCTATTCCAAAAACACGCTAGTAATAAAATCTGGCCTATAACATACTGATTTTGACATATTTTCTTAAAATTCGATAGGACGCCAAAATTGCGTGTAATTATGGATGAATTTTATCCAATGTAAAGTCATTTATGCATTTCCATCCACTTTTTTCCTGATGTCATGCTGTACAAAGTGGAGAAAATGCAAGTGGATATGTATTTAAAAATCGATTATTTCTCCGTTTTTTATTCTAAATGCCCTGGTCTATTAATGATTATATCATATAAGAAATTTAATTCTTTTATTTTAAATTTAGATGGGATTTGCGAAAATAAAGTAATCCCTCTTTTTCTTAACCTCAAAGTTTCTAAACCTGGATGCGTCTAAAGTTATTGATATCGACACTTAAAGTGTTGATGTAAAAGACGAACATTCCACTTTATACCTTAAAAGAGTTCTTTGCCCTGTACGCGGCTTATCCATCGGCATTTTTATTGAAATTGATGTCTGCGTAGAATGGATATTCTGGGGTTTCGCTGATCCTTATGTTTCTCCTTCGATTATTGGAATTGTGTGCTTGTTTCGCTCCACTATCTGGGAGACGCGTTCCTGCTAGTTATTGCTAGATAAAATTCTTATATAAATATATATAAAGATAATCTATGGAAATATCTCAATATTTAGCACCTTCATGACCTATTTTTTTTTTAAATAGTTAAACATTAAGATAAAAAAGGCATACAGGGTAGGCCATCAGTGTGACAAAGTCCAATTACTCGTTTTAGTTCAGAAAGCCACTGCGCATCCGCTATGAAAAATATTCCGATTCGGATTTTTTTGCATAATCTTACTCAAAAAGGACCCCTTTTAACAAATTTGTATGCTACCAGGACCAAAAGTGGGTCAAAAATTTTTTAAACGTTTTTTTTTGTTTTTTTCCTAAAATTATTATTTTTGCATGGAGCAAAGTTTTTTTAGGTTTTTTGGATCATTCCAAACAGAAAAGTTTTTAGTGACGTTTCTCTAAAGTTGATAGTTTTTGACATAATGTCAAAATATATAATATTATAAGCGATTAAAAATTGAAAAATTGCGAAATCGGCCATTTTTAACCCTCAAAAATTATGTGAAAAACTGAAAATTGGAATGTTGCCAAGGTAGGTAGATATTTTCTAAACATCGATTGATGAAATCCCGAAGAGCTTTTTGCAATACAATATTCAAAACTCCTTTGTTTTTTAATTGCTAATCAAGCGTGCGCGACACTATTTTCCACCGACAGTATGGTGCAAATGAAAGGAATAAATCCCGAAACAGGTCGATTTTTATTTTTAAGTTATGATATTGTGGCATATATGGTATACTAGTGACGTCATACATCTGGACGTGATAACGTAATCGATGATTTTATTTATTTTTAATAAGAATAGGGGTTTTGTGCTAGCTCATTTGAAAGGTTCTTCAATTCTCTATTCAGTAATATAAACATTTATATAATTATTTTTACAGGGTGTCCTTCTACTTCTTTTTTTGTCAAATAATTTAATTTCATAAAAATTTTTGGGACACCCTGTATAAATAATTATGTTAATGTTTACATTACTGAATAGAGAATTAAAGAACCTTTCAAATTAGCCAGCACACGACCCCTATTCTCATTTAAAAGAATCATTGATTACGTCATCACACCCAAATGGATGACGTCACTTGTGTGGTATATATGCAAAAATATCATAATTTAAAAATAAACACCGACCTATTTCGGGATTTTTCCGTAAATTCGCCGGTTTACGAAATAACGAATTTATTCCTTTCATTTGCACCATACTGTATACACATGCAACGGTGGAAAATAGTGTCGCGCACGCGTGATTAGAAATTAAAAAACAAAGGAGTTCTGAATACTGTATTGCAAAAAGTTCTTCGGAATTTCATCAATCGATGTTTAAAGAATATCTACCTACCTTGGCAACATTCAAAGTTTAAGTTTTTCATATAGTTTTTGAAGGTTAAAAATGGCCAATTTCGCAATTTTTCAGTTTTTAATGGCTTATATTATGTCAAAAACTATCAACTTTAGAGAAAACTCACTAAAGACCTTTTCTGTTTAAAATGATCCAAAAAACCTAAAAAACTTTGTTCCATGGAAAAAAAATAATTTTAGGAAAAAACAAACAAAAAAAAAACGTATAAAAAATTTTTGACCCACTTTTGGTCCTGGCAACATGTAAATTTCTTAAAAGGGGTCCTTTTTGAGTAAGATTGTGCAAAAAATCCGAATCGAAATATTTTTCCTAGTAGATGGGCAGTGGTTTTCTGGACTATTTATCGTAAGATATACAAAAAAAAGTTATTTAGATAAACGTTGGGGTACAGAGTAAAAGTCATTTGAGTAGGCAAATATAGCGAGTTGACGAAATACCGGTATTTAAATTTATTTCTGTGTTTGTTATGTCCACTTTTATATTTTTCATTCGGTGGATTTGCTCTGATATCCACCCTAATAATAATAATCAGTGAAACGTTGTAACACCTAGTGCAATAGACTATACTGTGATGTGAATTTTTTTCTCGGGAAGATTCTTAAAAAACGACAAGCAAACTTTTATTGTTTTTTCAAATTTAATATTTTATAATATGCCATTGTTGCCTACAATATCTGAATTTGAGTATTATATAGCCCAGGTGAAATTTTCTTTCACACACTTGGAGGCCTAGTTATACTTTTCCTATTAATTAGCATGTCTCATTTTAAGTTGAGAGATATTTTTCGTGCTTATTGTAAATCACCACTTTCTCATTAATGTGATTGTTGCAAATTGGAGGACCACTTACTCAGAACTGCTGGCTGCCTTTACCATCTAATATTATTACTTCACATATAAATAGACTGATGTTGTTTATTGAACAAAAAACGAAACGTATCCAACAATATACAGAGTGTAACGAAAATACAGGTCATAAATTAAATCACATATTCTGAGACCAAAAATAGTTCGAATGAACCTAATTTACCTTAGTACAAATATGCACATAAAAAAAGTTACAGCCCTTTGAAGTTACAAAATGAAAATCGATTTTTTCGAATATATCGAGAACTGTTAGAGATTTTTTATTGAAAATGGACATGTGTGACATTCTTATGGCAGGAACATCTTAAAAAATAATTATAGTGAAATTTGTGCACCCCGTAAAAATTTTATGGGGGTTTGGTTCCCTTAAACCCCCCAAACTTTTGGGTACGTTCCAATTAAATTATTATTGTGGTACCATTAGTTAAATTCAATATTTCTAAAACTTTTTTGCCTCTTAGTATTTTTTCGATAAGGCAGTTTTTATCGAGTTGCGGCTTCTTTTATAATATGCTTACATAAAAATTTTATGGGGGTTTTGTTCCTTTAAACCCCCCAAATGTTTGTGTATGTTCCAATTAAACTTTTACTGCGGCACCATTAGTTAAACACAGTATTTTTAAAACTTTTTTGCCTCTTTGTATTTTTTGGAGAAGGCACTTTTTATCGAGATATTACTTCTTTTTTAATATCGTTCAAAATATACCTAAAAATGTAAATCTTAAATAAATTTTCATATTATTTATTACCAGTCTCCTTAATCGTACTTAGCCATATACAAATATGTGGTGGATTTGACAAATATTCAAAATATCTCGATAAAAACTGACTTTTCGAAAAAGTATTAAGAGGCAAAAAAGTTTTTTTTTTCATTCCCATTTCAGAAGCCAACGAGTAAAGTACTCCTCGCTTATCGTCTCTGCTAATAGTGTATCATATAAAAACTAGTTAGTTAATGTGCTGTGTTTACCAACAAAAATACTGGTAAGGCGATTTTTAATTAACAGCAAATATCGACAACCAAAAAATTAGGCCAGTTCTTACTGGCCATACATATTTAATATTTTGGCATCCAGAATATTAAAATCAAATTATGGCATCAACATCATCTCAAACATCATCACAAACAGTACAACCCAGCTTCGCCGCAGTAACAAAAATCACACCAAAAAAACCTACAACAGCAATGTCATGTCCCAGTAGAAGTTTCGCCATCGTTATGAACGCTCTTCCTGACGTCGTGCTATTTGAATACATCAAGGCAATCGGCGAAATTGTTACCCCTAAAGAAATAATCTTTGCTTCACGAATTTCTAACCAGCGTATATGCATATATCTTTCTTCCTTATCCGTAGTGGATAATCTTCTGCAAAATTATCCGACCATTACTGTTAGAAATCAAACAGTATCTATTCGCAGACTTATTACACCTGCAAAGAGGCTACTACTGTCCAACGTGAGCCCTTCGATCCCGAATTCACTCATAGAGCAAGCACTTAAAGAAGAACTTCGATTACAACTTGCTTCTCCTATCTCTTTTATCCGATGCGGCTCACCTGAGGACGAATACGCTCACATTTTCAGTTTTCGACGCTCTATCTATATTATACCGGATAAAGAAAACTTTGAATTAAATACCTCAATTTTAATATCGCATGAAAATAACAATAATAGAATCTTTATCACTTCGGATAAACTTGAATGTTTCTTATGTAAACAATCTGGACACACTGCAGACTCCTGTTCTAACCCTCAAGAAATATCTACCAATCTTTCTCAAAATACAACTTCTAGCCTAATCCCATTTGAAACTCCTTCTACTATGTCTCGTCCTTCCTCCTCCTCAAAAGAAGAAATCAATCCAACTAATAACGACTTAATAATTCCAAATGAACAGTCTCTAATGTCAGCGTCCTTACCTTCAAATCCTTGCATCAAAAGAACTTATTCTACCGACACAAGTCTCGAATCACCCACTTTATCGGTTACTGATAACCCCCCAGACTTAAACCCTATAAATGATAAATCTCCTACAGCCTTTGCAACTCCTAAAACAGCTAAAAAGAAATTAAAAACTGATGACAAAGAACTTGGTAAAATTACTCCCTCTGCTCAATCAACTATTGAACAATTAATTAGTGCTAACCCAGAGAGATTTTCTTTGAGAGCATTACAGCTTATTGCCTTCCTGGAAAATTCCTTTGGTAGCAGTGATCCTCTCAAAGAAGCTCATAACTTTACCACCAACATTAAATCTCTTTTAGAAGACCTTACGCAAATATATCAAGCTGTATCCGATAGATCGCTTAAAAATCGAATTACAAGATTATCTAAAAAGCTTAAGATCACATTAAATCCCGTAGACGCTGACGAAGTTGCAAGCCTTTCATCCAATAATTCATGTACTTCCAACACGAATGATACCGATCTTTTCTAAAAATAATACAAAAGTCACTTTATTATGGGTACCATCCCATGTTGGCATTAGTGGTAACGAAAAAGCCGATTGCCTTGCCAAAAAAGCTGCATCATCGATGGATACCATACTTAATGTACAAATCTGTAATGATCTAAAAGCCAGACTGAAGAAGCACACTCTATCCACCTGGCAAATTCACTGGAATAAAATTACTTCAGTGCTGCATAAAATTAAGCCCTCAGTGAACCTATTTACCTGCCCTAGTTTATCTCGGAAAAACATGGCAATCTTACGAAGACAGCGTATAGGACATACCCGTAACGCCAACAGCTTGGTATTAGTCCTAACTTCAAAGATGTCCTCAACAGTACAGACCAAATCAACAAGGTTACCAAATTCCTCGAGAAGAATCAACTGTTAAACAAAATATAATTATTGTTAACTGATCTTTTTTTACTTATGTTAACTACTACTAATGTTAACTATATATTTAGAATTTGTAATTTATAATATTACCATGTAAACTGTAACTCGTGCTAATGGCCATAGATGTCACATGCACGTTAATTTAAATAAAAAAAAAAAAAAAAGTTTTTAAAATATCGTGTTTAACTAATGGTACTACAATAATAATTGTCCTTCACATAACATTTCGAACATTTGTACTTATGGTAGTGGTCTTTTCGGGCCGCTGATCACAGTTTAAAGAAGCAGAAGAAGAAAAAGAAGATTATTAAGCTTCTTGACAAGTGACGTGTCCGCGCATCACTGTTTTTTTTTCTGTGCGTGTACTGATCACAAATGTTTTCCAAATAGTTTTATAAAAATTATTAGAAAGTGTTTAAAATACCACAACAGTCATCAGAGAATAATTATGTATCCCGAAAGAGGCGGAAATATGAAAATTTGCAACAGAAACTGGTAGAGTTAAGGTATTTATATGATATTTTTGGGTTTTATCCCAAAAGACCAAGTTATTTATAAGATATTTTTGAATTATTTTATGTTAGATAAATTAAATTATGTGTGAATAGATCGAACTATAAATATTTAATATTTACGAAATGACAATTTTAATCAAATTCAAACTTGGGGTCCTTTTTTGTTATCAATATATTTTCTCTGTTGTCATAGTTACTATATCTCGCCGTCTTCCCTATTCGAAATACTCAAAACGTCACTAGTATTTGTCAAAACACACAGAGATGTAACAGGCGCTATGTTGCCATACTGCACTGGTTTTCCTATTAATGTTTATTTTGTAGCCAAATGTCCGACAGACATGATATTATGCAAAAATTTATATTGTTTGTGTCAATAAGGATACCTTAAGGTAGCCCAAAGTAATACAGACTAAATTATTAGGGGTTTAACAATAAAATTATAGCCCAAAGGTTTAAAATAGAACAAAATAAAGGGTTTACCAATAAAATTAGAGCAGGGGTGCTTTTAAGCAGCCCAAAAAATCTTTATGATTATTTGACCTGCCTCTATTTTTCAGAGGTACTCTACAGTAGTCCAGAAGTTTAGAATAGAACAAAATATATTAGTTTAACTGCTTTTGTAAATTTTACTTCGATTTCACGTTACAAGCAAGTTTACTTGCACTAAATTATTTGTTTGGTTTTGTGTTCAAACAATAAAACTAAAGCAGAGGTATTTTTTAGTAGCCTAGACAATCTTTATGATCATTTTATCGGCTTCTATTTCTCAGAGGTATTTTACAGTAGCCCAGCAGTTTGAAATACAAGAGAATTATATTTATTTCACTACTTTTGTAAATTCTACTTCGATTTAAGATTACAAGCAAGTTTAATTACACCAAGTTTTTTGTTTGGCTTGTCTTCAAACAATAAAATTACAGCACAGGGTACTTTTGAGCAGCCCAGACAATCTTTATTATTATTTTATCTGCTTCTATTTCTCCAAGGTACTTTAATGTAGCCCAGAAGTTTAGAATACAATAAAATGTATTTATTCAACTACTTTGTGCACATTTTGCCTAGATTTCATATTACGAGAGTAGTAAGTTTACTGCTTACATTAAATTTTTGTTTGGTTTGTCCTCAAACAATAAAACTAGAAGAGGGTACTTTTTTTAGTAGCCCAGAAAATCTTTATTTTGAGCTACTCCTATTTCGCAGAGTTATTTATAGTAGCCCAGAAGTTTAGAATAGAATAAAATATATTTAACTACTTTCTGCACATTCTGCATTGATTTTTATCGTCTACCTTGATATTACAAAGTTAGTGAGTGTACTTACAATAAATTTTTGTTTGGTTTTGTCAAAAATATTAAACAAAGATACAAAATCAGCTTTATTAAGTCATCTCGAAGTCATTACGAAGCCACAAAAGACCACTGTTTATCCAAATACTGTACCACAAAGCCAAGCTGCTGTTTCCACTCAGCATCCAACAAGAGTTCTTTCAGAATCTAGCAACTTTAATCAGCAGCGTTTAAACTTCAATCCAACCTTGAGCAGACCAAGATTTGGACAAAGTCAGTACTCAAATCACCCTCTACTAGCATCGAGATACAAACAATCGAACAGACAGCAGTACCAATAGCAAATGAGAACAACCAGGATGTCATACTAAAGGTCAATAAAAATTAATAGGGTAATATGGCTAACTGTGTTAAAATATGGAAAGGGATTACTTCAGATAAGAAAGTTTTAAGTTGGGTCTAAGGTTTTAATATTTTATTTAAAACAACGCCCTCTGAAGAGAGAGCGCCAAAAGTTCTCATAGACCCAAACTGGTCGTATGACAAAAAAAAAATTACTTGAAAAGTAATTAAAAATTACTATTTCTCCTTCTTCACATACAAAAGGACAATTTATTTTTCGTAGTTTTTTGTACCCAAAAAGGACGGAAATCAGAGATTTTGTTTTGAATTTAAAACAATTGAATTGCTTTATAGAAGCCACATATTTTAAGCTGGAAGACTATAATAGGTCAGTCCTCAAGCTCATTTTCAAGGGTTATGGCAAAAATAGATTTTAAAGTTGTCTATTTTGCTATTCCTGTTCATTAAAATTCTAAAAAATATTTAAAATTTAAGTACAGAACTTTTTTATATTAATTAAACTGTTTACCGTTTGGTTTGAATAATATCTCGGCTTTTATATTTACAAAAACTTTAAAACCAGCCCTAAATAATCTAATAACAGGAGGTTTTACTTTTGTCAATTTTTTAGAGGACCATTTACCAATTTCAAAATCATATTTAAAATGTAAAGAAAATATTGTTTAAACATTTTCTATGTTTTTTCTGCTTGGGATTTACTATAAATAAAAAAAAAAAGGAAAAGTATACTTTCACCCACACCAAATATAACTTTTCTTGGTTTTACGTTTGATTCGAACCTGATATATTTTGCACCTGCTGACAAAAAAAAATATCTAATAGTATTCAGAACATCAAAAATAAAAGTACATGTAAAATAAGATCATTTGCAGCCTTAATCGGTCAGTTTGTAACAATTCGTCCATTTATGGAAGTTAAATATGGAAAATTATACTAAAAAAAAAAAATATATAAATAAATAAAAAAGAAAAGTAGCTTCTTTCTTAAACTAATAGTTATAACACTAAAATGACCATACCTAAATACTTAAAAACGGTTACAATTGGTGGTTAAATAACATACCAATTAGTGAGCAAAATATAAAATAATCCAATTATGTACTTGAAATATTTTGCGATACATATATCTTTTAGCATGGCGGGTATGCTGCATTGATAACAAAACTCATGGTTTTTGGAGTCATGAACAACAACTACATATAAATGTACTTCAGTTACTAGCAGCATATAGTGGCTTGAAATCCTTTTTCAACGAATATAGGAATTGAAACATTTTGCTAGGAATAAATAACGCAACAGCTGTGTCTTGCATTAACAAGATGGGTAGTGTACAGTACTCAACATTTGCAGATAAGTTTAATAATTCTGTGAAAATAGGAATTTAAAAATTATTTTTGCATCTATAACAGTAAAAAAATGCTTTTACCTGACTCGGAATCAAGATCTTTAAAAATAGAAACAGAGTAAGTATTCTTTAAGTGATAATTGTGTTACTATAATTTTTGAGCAGCTTCTTATTCCAGAAATCGATATGTTTGCCACATATCCTAAAAAAAATGTGCAAGGTATGTAATTTTGAACCCTGACCTCGGATCAGAGAAAGCCAATGCCTTAACTCTAGATTGGAATGGATTTAAATTTTATGTTTTTCAGCCTTGGTACACAACCTTTGACCACCACACCTTACACAACCAAAAAGATAATTATGGACCTGATAAAAATTTAATCTAGAATTTTTTTTGGGCTTTTATATCCAGGACATCCTTTGGGTTTCCATATTCTTGTCAGGCAAGCTTTTTAAGAAAAGGCATTCCTGAGGATTCCATCCCATCTATTACAACAAATCCCTAAATCTGTATGATACAGTTTTCAAGAGATGGTGACGGTTTAGTATAAAATAATAACCATTTTGCTTATGAA
This sequence comes from Diabrotica virgifera virgifera, assembly GCF_917563875.1. NCBI lineage: Eukaryota > Metazoa > Arthropoda > Insecta > Coleoptera > Chrysomelidae > Diabrotica > Diabrotica virgifera. The sequence continues at coordinate 118,417,811 of NC_065448.1, forward strand.
TTATCAAATTTTAATTTTATTAAATCTATCGTAGAACATGATTATAATTATAGCTCGTATAAACATTCACAGTGCTGCATTGGCGTTGATAAAAGATATCCTAGAAAATTATAAAAACATTTTTAAATTTTTTTACAAATGTATATATAACCTCAAACCTTAATTGCCCAAATATTAATTAACTTGGGACCCTCTACCAGTATTACTTTATTTAGAAACATTATTTCGTCTCACAGGCCTTTCCCTGAAAGATCTTACTTACAAACTTGTAATGTTGATTGCACTCACTTCAGTTCAGAGGTCGCAAACCCTGTACCTAATAAAAATTCAGAATATTTTCATGGATCAAGATAAAATTGACATTTGGATATAACATAGGATAAAGACTTCCCCAAAAAATAATAATAATAATAAATAAACAAATATCAACCTATTTAAAACAAAAAACACAGTTGAGAGTGTTTAGAGATTTCTAAAACATTCGTCCTCAATCGGAAGACAATTTTTTTATAACTAAAAAAAAAGAGACGTATAAAGCAACATCTACCCAGGCGTTGAGTAGATGGATATAACATTTTTTAAATTAAAAATATAGACACTAATATTTTTAAAGTGTATAGTGTCAGACATGCATCTACCTCAGAGGGAGTTAGAACTGGATTATAGAAGATATTAGAGAGGCGGCGAGATGGACAGAAAATTCTTAAGTATTCAATATTTTTTATAATAAACCTCTAGCAAAAGATTACGGACTCTTTGCAAAACCGTATTGTCTGGTGAGTCCATGTAATTGTATGTAATTGTAATTATTAGGGAGCGGATTTTATGCTAAATGCATATTGCATGCATATTTCGCATATTTGAGCACTTTACTAAATTTTGCATATTTTTAAAGAAACATGCATATTTTGTGCATATTATTTAAAAACATTTGTCAAAAAAAAATTAAATTTTTTAATTCGACACAAAATAATTCCCCGCACAGGCTGTCGTATCTATTAATTCGAGAACTACCTGAAGAGAGACGGTTCATTCATTGCCTTCTCATTTTTTCTTAGAAAATACCCGATCTTTACACAAAGTACTTTATAGTGCTTATAGAACGCCGTTATAAATTGATTGTAGGATGTTAAAATGATGAAGGATGGTTTACCGGGAAATCCGAATTTTATTTACTTTTATTATATTTAGTACAATTTGTATCCCAATATAGTAGGTACCTATAATTCTGGTGATTCTTTTAAATCCCCTATTGTTAAGAGAATGTACACATTTAACCATAGATTTACGATTTTCTAACGGAAATTGAAATATTCATGCTTTAGATCAGATCCCGTCTTTAAACGGCTTTAAAAATTTGGAGGACATAATAAGATATGCGAAATTTTTAATGGAAATTTTGAAATTGATTTTGGTGCAGAATTTTCGTCTTTAACAAGTTATTTTAATGCGCCCCAATTACTTCTGTTGAAGGTGAAAGGAATTTTTCAAGTTATAAAAATATTTTATCTGATCAAAGAAAATGTTTCCTCGTGAAAAATTTGGAAAAACACATTGTAGTGAATTATAATCGAAGATATATATAGTGATATTGTTGTTTTATTTTAAATAGGTAACTATTGGTATCAGTTTTTGTAAAAAATGTGAATAAATTGCATTGTATAAAAAATAACGATTTTATTTGAAAGATAATAAATAAGATTGCCGCCCCCCTGTAAAAGAACCCCCTAGAATAGAATAGAACAGAAAATTTGTGGTTTCTCGAAATGCGCATTTTTTGAATTTTTGTGCATATCTTGCGCATATTTGGTAATTTTTTACTGCATATATATGCGCATATTTCATCAAAATTGATCGCATATAAATCCGCTCCCTAGTAATTATATTACATGTGTAGGTTACTAATGTTAGTAAGAACATTAATTTTCTTATTGTGTTTATTTGTACCTGGTTGAAGGTACACATCTCATATAATTAAAATATAAACATGAATCTTAATTAATAATTGCTCTAATATGTTAGTTAGGTATACATATGTATATATTTTGTGTAAAGTTTCTAAAAAAAAAATTGCTAAGTACTATTCATTTTTGCGATTGCAATGTACGTTTGTTTATTTATCGCACAATATTGTTTAATCTTTCAACAGCCTACCATAAGTACAAATGTTCGAAATGTTATGTGAAGGACAATTAATTGATTGATTGACTTACCTGTTAAGGAGGGACAAACATAATTGTCCTATCTTACATTTCGAACATTTGTACGCTACCCCCCTTTTGATTCTTTTGAACCCACCCATGTCTTGTGCGATAAAAATAAAATAAAAAAAAAAACAGTGATGCGCGGACGTCACTTGTCAAGAAGCTTAATAATCTTCTTTTTCTTCTTCTGCTTCTTTAGACTGTGATCAGCGGCCCGAAAAGACCACTACCATAAGTACAAATGTTCGAAATGTAAGATAGGACAATTATGATTGTCCCTCCTTAACAGGTAAGTCAACCAATCAATTAATTAAATTGGAAGGTACACAACAGTTTGGGGGGTTTAAAGGAACAAAACCCCCATAAAATTTTTATGGGGTGTCCAAATTTCACTATAATTTTTTCTTAAGATACTACTACCATAAAAATGCCACATGTCTATTTTCAATAAAAGATCTCTAATAGTTTTCGATATATTGGAAAAAATCTATTTTCATTTTGTAACTTCAAAGGGCTGTAACTTTTTTTATGTGCACATTTGTACTAAGGTAAGTTAGGTTCAATCGGACTATTTTTGGTCCCAGAATATGTGATTAAATTTATGACCTGTATTTTTGTTACACCCTGTAATATGAATTAGTACGACATCGTAGCTTTTTTTTCCTCCTCGGTTATGACTGATATCTCCAAGTCTCACAGTGTAAAAGGTTTCCACTTTTTTCACTGTCCCCTTTACCATTATTCAGATAGACAGACAGTTGTTTGCTCCTTATATATATGTATATATATATATATATATATATATATATATATATATATATATATATATATATATATATATATATATATTAATTATACGAAAAGATTTCTCTGGTATACAGAAGAAATCTTTTCCGTAGCGGACGCGAAAATGTAAATTTCAAAGTCTTCATAAAAGACGATGAACGACAAAAGACACCTCTTTGTGTCACAGATTTGTCTACAAAGCAACGTTATTCGCTACACATTCGTCAATAACGGAGAAGAACCGTGATATGAAAGGAAACGGCAATTGCATTTTATTTCACTTCGACCACCACCGATATTCTACACGACGTGTTTCGAGCTCATGTCAAGCTCTCGTCAGGAACATCTAGGTGGATGGTCGAGGTGCAAGAAAATGCTTTTGGCCTTTCTGGTAATAATAAAATAACCAGACTTCAGTACACTTGGTACGACATCTATATTAATTATACGAAAAGATTTCTCTGGTATACAGAAGAAATCTTTTCCGTAGCGGACGCGAAAATGTAAATTTCAAAGTCTTCATAAAAGACGATGAACGACAAAAGACACCTCTTTGTGTCACAGATTTGTCTACAAAGCAACGTTATTCGCTACACATTCGTCAATAACGGAGAAGAACCGTGATATGAAAGGAAACGGCAATTGCATTTTATTTCACTTCGACCACCACCGATATTCTACACGACGTGTTTCGAGCTCATGTCAAGCTCTCGTCAGGAACATCTAGGTGGATGGTCGAGGTGCAAGAAAATGCTTTTGGCCTTTCTGGTAATAATAAAATAACCAGACTTCAGTACACTTGGTACGACATCTATATTAATTAAACGAAAAGATTTCTCTGGTATACAGAAGAAATCTTTTCCGTAGCCGACGCGAAAATGTAAATTTCAAAGTCTTCATAAAAGACGATGAACGACAAAAGACACCTCTTTGTGTCACAGATTTGTCTACAAAGCCACGTTATTCGCTACACATTCGTCAATAACGGAGAAGAACCGTGATATGAAAGGAAACGGCAATTGCATTTTATTTCACTTCGACCACCACCGATATTCTACACGACGTGTTTCGAGCTCATGTCAAGCTCTCGTCAGGAACATCTAGGTGGATGGTCGAGGTGCAAGAAAATGCTTTTGGCCTTTCTGGTAATAATAAAATAACCAGACTTCAGTACACTTGGTACGACATCTATATTAATTAAACGAAAAGATTTCTCTGGTATACAGAAGAAATCTTTTCCGTAGCGGACGCGAAAATGTAAATTTCAAAGTCTTCATAAAAGACGATGAACGACAAAAGACACCTCTTTGTGTCACAGATTTGTCTACAAAGCCACGTTATTCGCTACACATTCGTCAATAACGGAGAAGAACCGTGATATGAAAGGAAACGGCAATTGCATTTTATTTCACTTCGACCACCACCGATATTCTACACGACGTGTTTCGAGCTCATGTCAAGCTCTCGTCAGGAACATCTAGGTGGATGGTCGAGGTGCAAGAAAATGCTTTTGGCCTTTCTGGTAATAATAAAATAACCAGACTTCAGTACACTTGGTACGACATCTATATTAATTAAACGAAAAGATTTCTCTGGTATACAGAAGAAATCTTTTCCGTAGCGGACGCGAAAATGTAAATTTCAAAGTCTTCATAAAAGACGATGAACGACAAAAGACACCTCTTTGTGTCACAGATTTGTCTACAAAGCCACGTTATTCGCTACACATTCGTCAATAACGGAGAAGAACCGTGATATGAAAGGAAACGGCAATTGCATTTTATTTCACTTCGACCACCACCGATATTCTACACAACGTGTTTCGAGCTCATGTCAAGCTCTCGTCAGGAACATCTAGGTGGATGGTCGAGGTGCAAGAAAATGCTTTTGGCCTTTCTGGTAATAATAAAATAACCAGACTTCAGTACACTTGGTACGACATCTATATTAATTAAACGAAAAGATTTCTCTGGTATACAGAAGAAATCTTTTCCGTAGCGGACGCGAAAATGTAAATTTCAAAGTCTTCATAAAAGACGATGAACGACAAAAGACACCTCTTTGTGTCACAGATTTGTCTACAAAGCCACGTTATTCGCTACACATTCGTCAATAACGGAAAAGATTTCTTCTGTATACCAGAGAAATCTTTTCGTTTAATTAATATAGATGTCGTACCAAGTGTACTGAAGTCTGGTTATTTTATTATTACCAGAAAGGCCAAAAGCATTTTCTTGCACCTCGACCATCCACCTAGATGTTCCTGACGAGAGCTTGACATGAGCTCGAAACACGTCGTGTAGAATATCGGTGGTGGTCGAAGTGAAATAAAATGCAATTGCCGTTTCCTTTCATATCACGGTTCTTCTCCGTTATTGACGAATGTGTAGCGAATAACGTGGCTTTGTAGACAAATCTGTGACACAAAGAGGTGTCTTTTGTCGTTCATCGTCTTTTATGAAGACTTTGAAATTTACATTTTCGCGTCCGCTACGGAAAAGATTTCTTCTGTATACCAGAGAAATCTTTTCGTTTAATTAATATAGATGTCGTACCAAGTGTACTGAAGTCTGGTTATTTTATTATTACCAGAAAGGCCAAAAGCATTTTCTTGCACCTCGACCATCCACCTAGATGTTCCTGACGAGAGCTTGACATGAGCTCGAAACACGTCGTGTAGAATATCGGTGGTGGTCGAAGTGAAATAAAATGCAATTGCCGTTTCCTTTCATATATATATATATATATATATATATATATATATATATATATATATATATATATATATATATATATATATTTATATATATATATTCCGCTTCCATACAAAGTCAGTCCAGTAATAGGTAAATGAATGAACAATGTCAGACCAGTGAAACAATGTCAGACCATATACGTGGCTCCGGATTGTTTCTCGCAGTTTTCTACATCAATTTGCATATTTTATTGACTATTGCGGAAGAAAATGAAAGAGTATGGCATTATCTACTGCAAATGATACCAACATGCCTATATTTGAGCCACATATAGTCAAAAAGTGCAAGGCAAAACTGAAGTCAAGTGGCTCCACATTGTACGAAGGATTGTTTTGTTAGTTCCAACTAATTCCGCCTAAAATTATATACAAGCGCTTTTATTTTTGTATATGTCTTAAAATTAGCAATTCCGAACCAACAGAAGTGGCAACAGCGTTGGTTGTAACTATCAATACAGTATATCGTTTCGTGTCACCTCAGGTAAAAAGAGGATATTATATTGAAACGGTGGAGCCGAGGGAGTGACACAATACAATGATAAATTTGTCGTTCTTAAATTTAAATGGATTCTGGTTATTTGGAATACATAACAGATTTTCATAAAATGTATATTTATTGTAAATTATAGTAGAAAAAACAATATTCTTTAATTGAGTTCCAAATTTTAAAGAGAACAAAATTAACAAACTAATGTAGAGATATTTTGAGATATTTTTATTTTGTTTTATAATGTCGTACCTATAAGATATATTTTCTTTTGTTTTTTGTCACTTCTTTACAGACAAATTGGCTGTCTTAATTTTAACGTAGATTATAGTTTGGAAAAGTAATTAATTCTTGTAAAATGGTGAGAATGTGGCGATACAATGCTCTCGTCTCTTGTCATGTCGACCGATCTTTGTGACTTTATTATTTTAACTATATCTGGTTAGTCATATAAGTGCTGGTAGGTTCCCACTTTGTACAGTTCTCTGGTGTCATCTTTAACTGCTCCATATATTCCTGTAAGAATTCTTCTTTCTGTGATTTTTAAGCAGTTCTCGTATTGTTTTGTCATTGTCCATGTTTCACAGGCATACGTCATTATAGGCCCGAACGGTAGATTCTTATTTTGTAAAGCTGGATACATTTTTGGATTTTAATATTTTTTGTAACGCAAACCAGCAACGATTTGCACTTTGTATCTTGTCTTTAATATCTGTTTATGAGTAATGATGTTGACAGAGCTGATCGTAGCTCCCAAATGTTTAAACCAATGAACCCTTTTAAAGTTGTACTGGTCCATTGTAACGTTTTACTCTAATATTCTGTCTCACTGTTCCGTTCGTATTATAGCCATAAATTTTGTATTATTCTTATTTATTCGGAGGCATATTTAGTCTAAGAGCTAGAGGCGAGAAATCATCGTCATAAGTAATATGGAGTTTGGCATGTGAAATGTGTCTATTGTATGTTGATAATTATGAGTCAGCCTTGTATGCTCCCTGTATCCACGTATGCTCCCTGTATCCACTGTATCCCTGTATCCCTGTATCCTGTATCTATGTATGCTCCCTGTATCCACTGAGGTGTCAGCCTTTCAGGCTGACACCTCAGTGGATACAGGGAGTAGCAATAAGGGATGAAAGGGGAAACTTAACGCAGTCATTAAAGGTTTTCACCTCCTATTTTGTTGAACCTACGTCGATTTACATGAAAATTGGTGAGTAGTTAGAGCATACCTCAAAAAATAAAACTGATATGGTGCCAACGTGCGCTTTTACCCTGGGGGTGGATGCCACCCCTTCTCAGAGGTGAAAACTATTTTATTAAACATAACCCCACTAATCGATAGAGGGACAAATTTTAAGCAAAATTTATTACCTCTAATTATTAAAATAAATCAATGCTTTTTGAGTTATTAAAGATCAAAGATTTGAATTTTTCGTGAAATAAGTGCATGATGTAAAGCGGTTTTTCGTAAATAATTCAAAAACTGTAAGTTTTATCAAAATAGTTATGATTACAAAAATTGAAGATAATAAAAAATAAAAGAGATTTCTTATTCGAAAAACCTTTGAGAATTAATAAAAAGTGAGTTATAGGTGATGGAATGTATATATTTTTTTTCGGCTAGTACCCAAATCTATGTATTCAAGCTCAAATAACGGGAAAACGGTGCATTTTATAAAATATATTTACTGAACACTTGTCAAAGTACTTAGAAATATGTATCAAATGAGCCCCCGGAAAAGTTGATACCATTAAACGTTATGCTACAAACATTTTTCAAAATTTAGGCTCCAAAAATTTGGAGCTTAATTATTATATTATTTATATAAGTTTTTAAAATTGTTTTAAGACATTTATATAAAATATAGCAAAAATGTATTTGAATATTATGTCAAATGTGCCCATTATTGGACACCCTCAGTTTCTGTACATATTCAGTTTATACAGGGACGGTTCTAGACCAAAAAACTGGGGGGCAAGGGAACACAACCGGTGAATAAACAAGATAACGTGCCTTTTTAACGAAAATTATAGTACAAAAGTACTGTAAAAACTAAAGGGGGGCAGCTGCCCCCCTACCCTTGCTAGAACCGCCACTAAGTTTATATCGATAGAAAAAATTCAATTAAATATCGAAATAATATATCAACATCTTTTACGAGCACGTTACATTACAAGTATTTGGTTGAACGCCTATAAAAAAAAATCCAACAGATCTGGTTATTGAGCAAAATGGTTGGGAACTTGCTGAAGATAACACATATAAATTCAAATAGTTTGAAGGGCCTCAAATACCAGAGATTGTTAGAGATATTATTTTTGAGAATGAAACAGACGATGAGATGGATGATGAGCAAGCTGATGATGACATTCATAATAGCGAAAGTGATGAAAATAATTATGATAGCGATTTTAGTGAATGTGACAGCAAAAGTGAAAAATAAATAGTATTTTCAACGAAAATTTTGATTTCGTTTATAAATTCGCAAAGTCCGTTCTTTCGTTCCTGCGTTGCCACCCCTGCAATATCTGAACATTATGTACCGATGTCAATGCAGTTTTGTCTCCTAAATCCAAATCTGAAAACGGCATTTCGATATCTCAAACCATCTTCGAGATAACCGACCTCAAAAACAAGTTGCATCTCGGAACAGCAATTTATGATTTTTTAGCAATTTTAGATAGCGAGATAATAATTCTACAATGGAGACACTGTACGTAAAAATGTTAATAAAAATTTCATATTATTTCAAAAATATATTACTTCATATAAACTGTAAAAGAATTGAAATATCAAATAAATAAATATTACTTATTAATTTTAATGTAAGTAATGTTAAATGGCAGGTTAGAAATTTTCGGTGCTGTCTGCCCAATGATTTATGTATTATGTATATTATATTGTATAATATACAGTGTGTCTACTTAAGTTGGACATATATATTACGGGACACTTTTTATTTTTAATTTTACGAAATAAAGTTATAATTCATAAAAAGTTCTGCATCGTCTAAAACCTACGATTCAATCATCAGATAGTAAATTTTATCTCTATTATAGGAGGTATTTTAAAAAATATGAATTTCACTCAAAATTAAAGTACCTTTTTTTTCACACTGTTGTAAATTATTGTTACTACGAAAAATTGTTTGGAATTAAAAACTGTGTTCTAATATATGCAATATTTGTTATTATAATTAAATATAATTATTATACTAATGTAACTATTATCTACATTCTTCTAATAAACAGAAAATATTTAATTTTTTTCTCAAATTAGAGATACTTACCAATCATCATTTTCATTTGTAACCCTTTTATTATTAATTTTACGAACAAAAATTATTCTTCATAAAAAGATCTCCACGGTCTAAAATCCAAGATGCAATCATAAACATAAGATTATATAAAATTGTATCGATTTTAGTCGATGTGTAAAAAATATGAATTTCGCTCAAGAAATTCGCTCAGTAAAGTGCCTTTATAGCTCACAATATTTAAATAGTAGGATATAATTGCACATTAAACATAATTTTTAATTCTAAACAACTTTTCCTAATAGCAATTTTCCATATTAGGAATTTAAATACATAAAAACAAAGTTTTCGTTATAATAATGCTCGCATTTTTAACTTGTTATATTTAAATTGTAATAAAACGAACTTGATAATAAATTATAATCCCAACTTCATTCCCGAAATTCCTTTAAAAATTATTCTGTTAACAAATTTCAAAATAAATATATAAATAGCGTATGTTTTAATTTTCACTTTTTCCTAAAAACTTGAAAGGGTTCTCTTATTTTCATCATCAGTTGCTTAGCTTTGATGTTATAAACTTCATCTGGAGCTCACTTGTTAGGTATTCTTGAGTACTTTGACAAGCATTCAGTAAATATATTTTATAAAATGCACCGTTTTCCCGTTATTTGAGCTTGAATACTTATATTTGGGTACTAGCCGAAAAAAATATAGATTCCATCACCTATAACTCACTTTTTATTAATTATCAAAGGTTTTTCGAATAACAAATCTCTTTTGTTTTTTATTATCTTCAATTTTGGTAATCATAACTATTTTGATAAAACTTACAGTTTTTGAATTATTCACGAAAAACCGCTTTACATCATGCATTTATTTCACGAAAAATTCAAATCTTTGATCTTTAATAACTCAAAAAGTATTGATTTATTTTAATAATTAGAAGTAACAAATTTTGCTTCAAATTTGTCCCTCTATCGATTAGTGGGGTCATTTTTAATAAAATAGTTTTCACCCCCTAGAAGGGGTGGCATCCACCCACAGGGTAAAAGCGCACGTTGGCACCATATCAGTTTTGTTTCTTGAGTTATGCTCTAACTACTCACCAATTTTCATGCAAATCGATGGAGGTTTAACAAAATAGAAGGTGAAAACATTTAATGACTGCAACAACTTTCCCCTTTCATCCCTTATTCCTACTTCCTGTATCCACTGAGGTGTCAGCCTGAAAGGGGTCATAGTTATCAATATATTATAGACACATTTCACATGCCAAACTCCATATTACTTATGACGATGATTTCTCGCCTCTAGCTCTCCGTCTAATCTGTTTTGCGGTATTTTACAGTCTAATAAAGTCTTCCTTGATACCTATCGTTGTATTTTCTACTATCGGCCAAAACCAGTATAGTGTGAAACCCTTGTGTTATAATATGTAATGTGAAGATAGTGTAATATTATGCGAGGAGTGTTTATGTGCTCGTTTTGACACAATACTCTCCAATACGGCATTTGCTCTAACCCTTCAACGCCCAACCTTTTTTAGGTTCCATGTATGCCCAAGAGTTGTTGCAAATGGATTAAACTTAAGAATCTTATGTTATGCTTAATTAACACACCATCTTCTAAAATATTAATATAAACAATTTACAAACCTTACAACAAAATTACAATGTACATCAAAATTAAAATACGAGTAAAAGCCAGTAATTCAGATTTGTCGATTTTCTCCACATTCTTCTTTTCAGCCTCCCCATTGGCGGATAATTATGTCGATTATGTAATTATACGTAGATAATTATATGGATTATGTTCTTTCTTCTTCTTTTAGTGCCTATTCGTTTCGAATATTGGCGATCATTCTGGCTATAATTATTTTATTAACTGATGCTTTAAATAGATTAGTTGTTGTTGTGGAGAACCATTTCCTCAGGTTCTTTAACCATGATATTCTTCTTCTCCCAATTCCTCGCTTTCCGAATACTTTACCTTGAACGATTACCTTCAGTAATCTGTATTTGGTGCCCTTTCTCATTATGTGTCCGAGATATTCTAACTTTCTCCTTTTAATGGTATACATCAACTCTCTTTCTTTGCCCACTCTTCGTAATACGGTCTCGTTGGTTATTTTGTCAGTCCATGATATCCTTAGGATTCGCCTGTATAGCCACATCTCGAAGGCTTCAAGTTTTATGTTCCTACCAACGAGAAATTATATAGAGACCTTTAGTAGTAAGTTTTATCAAGGGTGTATTTTTTGTGCCCACCCATATTTAACTCAAGATATTACTTTTACTTTCAAAAATGTCGGTAAAACCAAATTAACATTCGATAAAGGGCTGTCTTTTTAAAAATAATAATCTAAAATAAATAATCTAATAATGACTAAGAATCAGAGAGGTGTTATTTGCTTTTAATGTGTTAGCTCAAAGATGTATAGATATGAATGTGGATGTGCATGTTTGTTACGTTGATTTTGAGAAAGCATTTGAAAAAGTAAGACATGAACAATTAGTACAAATTATAAAGACAAAAAACATAGACCAAAGGGACTTCCGAATAGTAACAAACCTTTACAGGAATCAAAGAGCATAAATTGTAATAGATACAAACCCGGTCCAGAAATTGAAATCAGGAGAGAAGTTAAGCAGGGATGTGTTATGTCTCCATTACTCTTTAATGTGTATAGTGAAGCCATTTTTGAAAAAGCATTACTTTCTCATAGTGAAGGAATAATACCAAACGGGAGATCTATTAACAACATAAGATATGCAGATGATACTGTAATTATCATAGCAAGCTCTGCTGAACAACTCCAACTACTACTAAACAAAACAAACAGTTTCTGTGAAGAAAATGGACTAAAAATGAATACAAAAAAGACAAAATACATGATACTAACTAAGAAAACATACAACCAAACATTCATTTGGGATATGCACCGATAGAAATGGTCGATACATACAAATACCTAGGAACCTGGATTTTATAGAATAATGACAAAACAACAAACAACAGAAATAAGGACCAGGATAGAAATAGCAAGAAGTGCGTTTGTAAAAATGAAAACAGTTTTCTGCAACAAAGACCTTGGATTGGAACTGAGAGTAGGAGCTTTGAGATGCTACGTCGCTACGTGTTCTCGATACAGCAATATGGACTTGAAAGTTGAACATTAAAGCAAGAACATATAAATAAGCTACAGTCATTTGAAATGTGGTGTTACAGAAGGATGCCTAGAATAGCATGGACACAGAAGAAAACGAACACGGAAGTATTGCGAGAATTTTGCAAATAATGCGAAATAATGTACACAATAAAAATAAGAAATTTATAATATCTGGGACACGTAATGAAGAGACAGCGATATGAAATGCTAAGACTGATATTACAGGAAAAGATAAGAGGCAGAATGAGTATTGGAAGAACGAAAGTGTCATGGTTGAAGAATTTTTAAGGAACTGGTTTAAATGCAGTTCTGTAGAACTCTTCAGCGCAGCGGTAGATAGATTAAAGAGAATGATGATGATATCAAAACCACCGCACCGATTGGTAGACGGCACTTAAAGAAGAAGAAGCAAAATCGCAGAATAAAGTTAAAACATTTAAAAGTACCTTTTGACGATAATGGGAGATATTTATTGGACAAAACTATAATAAATTTTTTAGAAGTTATTGAATGACTTATTCAGATATTCATGGTTGTATTTTATGTATTCTTATACTAACATTATTTAACATAAGAAATGCTGATCTTTTGTTTATTATTCCAATTGTAAAAACAAACTATTTAGGTACAAAATAACACAATATGTATAATAATTCCAACTATGAAATTATTAAAGGACTAACCTAAAGGAAGTGATTCATAGGATAGGTACCGATATTTTTTATGGCTAAGTCGGGATCGTAAACATGGGTAATAATACCTATTGTAAAATTTTAAGTGAATGCAGTCCGACAAATCCCATTGTGAAAATGTGAATAAGCAAATAACTGTAGGTAGGAGGTACATATCTTATTTACAATTCACAAAAATTTATTGAAACAGTAGTTATTCTTACGTTTCATAATTTCCGAGATGTTTAAATATCCACAATGTTAGACTTTTTTGTATTTGTTTATATTTAAATAAATTTTTAGGCCTGGATCCCGCGTGCCAAAAAAAAGTTGATTAATAACATGCTGAACATTTGTTAATAGCTTAACGGTGTTTAGTCGGACAAACTTTGATGTATGGGAACACTGGAACAGGGGAAGTTTTAATTGTGGAACTTATCATCCTGACAAGTTTATGATTGTGAAAACTAGCAGGGTGTTTTTTAAGTTTATTTAGTAGGTAGCAAACTTTACATAATATATGAAAAAGAATTTTCCCTCAACCTTTACCGAAAGTATACTTTTTCTGACCTGATTGTAGGGAGCAAAGTCGTACTTTTCCTGCAAAAAGTAAGAAAACCATGTATTTAAACGAATATAGATGTATGCTTCACAAAATCAGTATGGTACATTCCATGTCAAATCACTCAGGCAAAAAATTTTGGATCTCCGATTTGTCTGAAAATTGGTATATAGCTTCTGCGGGACGTAAACATAAGATATTTAAGGTCAAAAAATCTTCTTCTTCTTTTTTCTCAAAATGTTATTTTATGCGATTTAACAGTGATTTGGTGTTTATTTAAACAAATTTGCATTTTCTGTCGTAAAGTATCAATGAAAAACAGAATATTTTAATAGAAAGGACTCAAAAATGTCATTATATGGCATTATAACAAGTTATTTTGAATCAAACCAAGTTTTTGATCAAATTTTATAGTGTAAAAAACGTTAAAATACCGGTTTTTACATTTTCCTCCATTCCCAAAATACAGCATCATCGATTTGGCTGAAAATTTGCCCACGGATAGCCAGAAGATAGGACTTTAAGTGGTTAGAAGGATTTGAATTATATTACAATACCAAAAAAGTTACATGCAGTAATATCAGATTCAAAAGTATATATTAGTCCAGTCGGGATAGCATTTGATCTTGAATGCCGAGCTGCCCAAAATTTTATTTTTCTGATCTTTAGGGGAGTCAATAGTAGCCTAAATTTAAATCACAAATGAATTCTTCTGTTACGTTAGCCGCCATCTTGATTTTAAAGGAGAACCTGTTTTGCTCAATATCTCCGCCATTTTTAACTTTTCGACAAAAATGGGAGGACCTGAAATTGTTCCAAATAAATCGTATTTACAATTATTACAATTTCTTTTTAACAATTTTTGTCGTAAGGTCGATATTTTTGAGTTAATTGTACTTACAGTAGAAGCCTATATTTTTGACTATAATATTGCATGTGACTTTTTTGGTATTGTAATATAATTCAAATGCTTCTCATCACTTAAAGTTTCATGCTTTGTCTATCTGTTGGCAAATTTTCAGCCAAATCGATTATGATGTATTTTGGGAATGGATAAAAATGTAAAAAACGGTATTTTAACGTTTTCTCAGCTATAAAATTTGATCAAAATCTTGTTTTGAATCAAAGTAACTTGTTATAATGCCATATAATGACATTTTTGAGTCCCTTCTATTAAAATATTATGTTTTCCATTGATACTTTACGATAAAAAATGCAAATTTGTATAAATTAACACCAAATCACTGTAAAATCGCATAAAATAATATTTTGAGAAAAAAAGAAGAAGATTTTTTGACCTTAAATATCTTATTTTTACGTCCCGCAGAAGCTATATACCAATTTTCAGACAAATCGGAGGTCCAAAATTTTTTTTGCTCCAAAATTGAGTGATTTGAAATGGAATGACCCGTATATAAAAGTAAATTTATGATTTAAATCTCGTAACTCGAACAAGTTCTAATTTAAATCTCGTAACTTTTACTTCCCATTTCAACTAAGTACGTTGTATTTAAAATTTCTAGGCGTGAAATTTGTAGACGAGACTGTGAAGTTGATTTTGTAGACGAAAACGGCCAAATGTAAAATGATTTAAAAGTCTGCACTTTTTACGCGTTTTAATATTACGGCAACACTGCCTGGCTCGGGAATTACCGTATGGATACCTATTGGAGTATAAAGATGGACGGGGTTTGTATGAATCTGCTATCGGCTCAGGATTGTTAGAAATTTTTAGGTGATATATTTTTTTTTTCTACAAATCTTTTATTTGCAAACTATGTCAAGTATATATTTCATAATTCATTACGTCACATATCACCTAAGTTTAAATTTTGAAAGATATACTCCTCTAACTCTATCAGAAATCGATGGCTCGGGTTAACTGTTTTGTCTAATGGACTGACTTTGTACGAAGGATGTATATATATATATATATATATATATATATTTAAAGGTATTCAGCTAGTGAATTCAGAGGTTGAATCGGTCAATTTAGTTGGCAATTAAATAAGGAAGTCAACTACTTCATTGATATATTGAAAACGTTTCGCTTTACAATTTCAAAAGCTTCATCAGTTCACTACAAATAAAGAATGAAGTCTATAAGTATAAATAACCTTAACAAAAGTGATATAATACTTACAAAGCAATTTGTAGTATGTTTAAGATGTTAAAACAAAAATTCTACAGATACTACTCATTCTATAACAACAACTTAACGATTAACTGCGGAAAAATACACCATGTATTAATGTTCATTGGCTAGTTATTTAATTCGGTGATTTGAATCTCACTGAAGCCTTCATTTGTAGTTGATCACCGTTAGACGAATTAGCGGCAAATGAGATGTTATTTTTCCCTATGCCAAATCCACCCACTAGCCGACGACACGCATGTTTGTAAGATTTATGGCTCAAGCCCTTGAGTGAGAGGTAGAATATTGACTTAACTTATACAGGGGTGTTAGATATATATATATATATATATATATATATATATATATATATATATATATATATATAATATATATATATATATATATATATATATATATATATATATATATATATGATCACTGAGTGTGTTTCAAAGATCTACATCTTTTGTTTTTTCATATATATATATATATATATATATATATATATATATACAGGGTGGTTCATCTTATTCGCCTCGGTCTCTGTACGGAAAACCACTTGATATTTTAAAAAAATTTCTTCACATAAATATACAGGGCCTTTAATACTACAACCTAAAAATAATGTGAATTATATAGGGTGTTCCAAAAAAGAGTGGTATATCAAAGTTATATTTTTTCTTATGGAATGCCCTATATCTGATGACATTATTGAATTGACCTTAAAAAAATAAGCTATACTTTCATAAGAGTTCCCTATACCTAAATACAGGGTGTTTTGATTTATTTCGATTTTTATAAAAATGTAAGGTTTTAGAAAAAAAATAAATATCTACGAAGCTAAGAAGCAGTAACAAATTCTTTCTTGGATCTTAATAATAGACTATTTAGCATACTTAAACAGATGTTTATTGCAACAAAATTTCTTACAGGGTGGTCAAAATATGAGATTGTTCTATTAACAAATTCAAGCTGTAATAACTTACTTATTTTAAATGGAACACTCTGTATCTTACTAGTCTATCGCGTAGAAAATTTACTTAGCTTTCAATTTGTATTAGGGTTTCCTATACCTATCTTTTTACAGGGTGGTCAAAATATTAGATTCTTCTATTAACAACTTCAAGCTGTAATAACTTACTTATTTTAAATGGAACACCCAGTATCTTACTAGTCTATCGAGTAGAAAATTTACTTAGATTTCAATTTTTATTAGGGTTTCCTATACCTATCTCCCTTCATTTTTTAAATATTTAAAGATTTCCTAATTTGTAAGCTTTAAAAATTAGTTACATAAGTACCTATGTCGTGTTTATGTACAACACATCACCAACACTGGCAATATACTTAGACAAGATACTGCCATTAATAAAATTTTCATCGTTATCATGTAATCACACAGAGTGTTGTATTATTTTAGTTGATTTTGGCCTACATGTGAAATTGAATAATATGTTTATTTTAAACTGCATACCCTATATTAGATGCCGTATTCAGGAAGATATTTAAATTATATTTCATTCCGTATAAGTATTTTCCATATCTTAACCCAACGGTTATTAAGTAAATTTAAGAACGCCACTTTTTGTTTGAATCTTTAAATCGCAATTACAAACAATTAAATTTAATGGCTACTTTGACGAAAACGAGCCTATTGTACAAAAATATGTAAAAATGGGTATTTACAGAATAACATGGGAATTTATATTTACAGAATAATGAGAATGTTACATGGAATTGAAGAGATTTTAAATATCCTCCATTGTAAAGAATAGAATATCGAGTATGTCATTTAAAATAAGAACACTCTGTGTGAATAAATGATAAAAATGTGAATTTTATTAATGAAACTATCTTGACTAAGATATTTAAGTATATTGCCGGTGTTGGTGATGTGTTGTACATAACCACGACATAGGTACTTACTTCTAATTTTTAAAGCTTACAAATTAGGAAATCTTTAAATATTTAAAAAATGAAGGGAGATAGGTATAGGAGACCCTAATAAGAATTGAAAGCTAAGTAAATTTTCTACTCGATAGACTAGTAAGATACAGGGTGTTCCATTTAAAATAAGTAAGTTATTACAGCTTGAATTTGTTAATAGAACAATCTAATATTTTGACCACCCTGTAAAAAGATAGGTATAGGAAACCCCAATACAAATTGAAAGCTAAGTAAATTTTCTGCGCGATAGACTAGTAAGATACAGGGTATTCTATTTAAAATAAGTAAGTTATTACAGCTTGAATTTGTTAATAGAACAATCTCATATTTTGACCACCCTGTAAGAAATTTTGTTGTAATAAACATCTGTTTAAGTATGCTAAATAGTCTATTATTAAGATCCAAGAAAGAATTTGTTACTGCTTCTTAGCTTCGTAGATATTTATTTTTTTCTATAACCTTACATTTTTATAAAAATCGAAATAAATCAAAAACAACCCTGTATTTAGGTATAGGGAAACCCTTATGAAAGTATAGCTTATTTTTTAAGGTCAATTCAATAATGTCATCAGATATAGGGCATTCCATAAGAAAAAATATAACTTTGATATACCACTCTTTTTTGGAACACCCTGTATAATTCACATTATTTTTAGATTGTAGTATTAAAGGCTCTGTATATTTATGTGAAGAAATTTTTTTTAAATATCAAGTGGTTTTCCGTACAGAGACCGAGGCGAATAAGATGAACCACCCTGTATATATATATATATATATATATATATATATATATATATATATATATATATATATATATATATATATATATATATATATATATATATAAATAGTTGGTTTTTAATTCCTGGGTTTGCGGTCTGTTATAAATAAAACACTTGATTTGCTTAGACGTTTCGGCTGTTTGCCATTTTCAATAAGCACTTTTAATATTAAACATTACACTGTTAACAAACATATTTTATATACCATACACGTAATATTTTGAAAATTAAAAAAATTCACATCGTGTTTCTCTAAGATGTTATGAGAGAATGCCAGGCATTGGGCATATGGCAAAAGCACTTCACAACGGTTTTGGATGGTGGTCGTAAAACCAAACGCTGGTTTTACGACCACCATCCAAAACCGTTGTGAAGTGCTTTTACCATATGCCCAATGCCTGGCATTCTCTCATAACATCTTAGAGAAACACGATGTGCATTTTTTTAAATTTTCAAAATATTACGTGTATGGTATATAAAATATGTTTGTTAACAGTGTAATGTTTAATAATTAAAAGTGCTTATTGAAAATGGCAAACAGCCGAAACGTCTAAGCAAAATCAAGTGTTTTATTTATAACAGACCGCAAACCCAGGAATTAAAAACCAACTATTTAAAAATTCACGGTCAGGAAATAAGCAATATATATATATATATATATATATTATAGATATATATATATATATATATATATATATATATATATATATATATATATATATATATATATATATATATTATATATATATATACAGATATATTCTGTCAATCTGGCACCATTTTTAAGCAAAACATGTCAATGTCGCACCCAATTTGACGATGTGGCACCCGATTTTGGGTGCCAGTACGACAGCGTGTATATTTTCGTCCTAGGAGAGTACAAGTGTTCCTAATGCAGAATATGTAAAAAACATAATGGTGCCAGATTGAGACTTTTTCTAAACGGACATATTGATTTGTTCAGGCATTTTTCGATAGAGGGCGCTCTACTATATACAACTGTATGTAACTACATAATTTTAGTCAATTTGGCACCAACAAAAAAAGTGGCATAGTGGCACCATAAATCTGACAACCCCGCCTTTCCCTAATATATCCTAACTCATGTTAGGCACCGATTTGTTATACCGCTTAAATCTCTGCGATCAATGGAGATATACGAGTATATCCGATTCTATGTAACAAAGTATTTTTAAAGGTGCTCTTTGTGTGCAGTAAATCAAAGTAAGTGCAATAAACAATAAATTGGATGTTAACATGAGAGACAGAACGAAAAGAATACTTAAATTATTAGACAACAAAGTACAAGATAACTAACCTAATCTAATTAAAATAATAGTAATAAAGTATTAACTTTAACGTTTAGTGTTTATATTTGAAGCCACTAATGGTAGGCGAGCCCTAGCGGGGATTTTTGCAGTTACTCGAGCGCGTCAGATTATCATATGAGGAAAAACCTGGTACCCTGCAGATGTACGTCTACCATATATTGGCTCTTACAGGGCGGTTCGTTAAGGGGGCCCGAAAAAAAAATCTATCCTTAAAAAAACTCCAAATTGTCAGATTAAAAGGGTAAGTTAAATAAAAGAAAAAGAGTGTATATTTCAAAAATCTGACGATTTGGGCCGGGCGTAAGGAAATGGGCGAGTTCCAAAGTTTCACAAGAAAAAAGCAAATATTTCGCGAAATAAATGAAAGATCGAAAAACTAAAAAATTTGTGCTCAATATTTTTTAAACCTCTATCGAATGATACTATACACGACTTCCCACGGAGAGGGGTGGGGGGCAAATTTAATATTTTAAATAAGAATCCTGCGATATTTCGCGAAATGAACATCAGATCAAAACTGTAAAATACACTTATTCAATATTTTTGAAAAGCTATAGAATGGCACCACACACGACCTCCCACGGAGGTGGGGTGGGGAGTTACTTTAAAATCCTAAATAGGAGCCCCCATTTTTATTGCAGATTTGGATTCCATACATAAAAATAAGTAACTTTTATGCGAAACATTTTTTCGAATTATGGATAGATGGCGTTGTAATCGGAAAAAACGATTGTTGGAAATGGAAAATTAAATTAAAAAATGGCAAGCGCCTACTAAAATTGAAAACTTTACTTAACTTTTTTTGGTTTTGGGACCTTCTCTCACAACCCAATACCCCAAAGCGCTTGAGTGACTGCAAATTTAGCATACTTTGCTCCCTTCCACAAAGAATAGGTACTCTAAAAGCATTAATTTTTTTCTTGTAAGAACTGAGTCATTCTAATGTGGAATGAAGTGAAGAAACTAACGAGGTTTTTATCTAATGAAATTTTTATTTATTTGATAAAATAGAATCGCCAAGATAAATATACAGATTTAAAATCAATATACAGAGAGATTCTAAATTATGGAATAAATTCATTTTATGGCCACTTTGGAGAAAAATCCCAAGACAGGTCGATTTTTAATTTTAAAGTATGATTTTTTGACATATATGCCATAATAGTAACGTCATCCATTAGGGCATGATGACGTAATCGATGATTTTTTTTAAATGGGAATACTGGTTGTGTAGTAGCTTATTTAAAAGGTTATTTAATTCTCTATTCGGTAATATAAATATAATCCTTATTTATAAAGGGTGGCCAAAAAAAATATTTTTGAATTAAATGATTTGCTGCAAAAAGAAGAATGTATGTATTTTATTTAACTCAAAATACATTCTACTACTGTGAGAAAGGAGAAAAAATAATTTATTAAGCTACTTCAAATGTAGCTGTATTCTGCACCAAAATTTTAAAGCAAAACTTGCATTTGCCATTTTATTTATTTGATAACGTCATATTTTAACCCGTGATTGGAACAGTAGCTACTTAGTGTCACTTGCTGTTGCGTTAGTAAATTTCCGACTTATTTCGTATTCTTTAACTTTAAAGGATGACGCACGGGTAAAGACTCGTGGACTCATAGAGGACTCATCTGTATAGAGATGTTTAAAATAATGGAATAAATTCAATTTATCGAAAAACAGTCCACTTTGGAGAAAAATCCCGAGACAGGTCGATTTTATTTCTAAATTATGATTTTTTTTGACATATTATATACTATAATAGTGACTTCATTCATTCGGGCGTTTGATGTAATCGATGATTTTTTTAAAATGGAAACGGGGGTAGTGTGGTACCCTCATTTAAAGGTTAGTCAATTCTCTAGTCAGTAATATAAACAATAACATTATTCTTTATACAGGGTGGCCAAAATATATTTTTTTGGAATAAATTAATTGGCGCAAAAAGAAGAATATAATTAGATATGTAATTTATTTAACTCAAAATACACTTTACTGATGTAAGAAAATATAAAAAAAAATGTTTATTTTATACATAAACATTGCTTTTCGCATAAATTAAATGTCAAACAGCCACTCACTTACTTGTTGGCAGTTTGAACATTTTAATTTAAGCGAAAAGCAATGTTTATTTATCAAATAAACATATTTATTATCATTGATTAATAAATAAATAAGCAATTTATAAAAAATTTAATAACATATTTCTTTTTGATATTTTTATTCACTTTGGCGGAACATTGAACACAAGCATTCCTTAACTGTGTCAATGAGGTTAGTTGTCAAAATTAATCGTAAAATAACAGAAACTTATCATAAAATTTCAAACTCCAATATAAAATTAGTTGGGAAAACAACTGTTTGTATACTATAAAAAACTTCAACAAACTGACAGCCATAAATGTAAACAAACCAAAAGGTCAGAATTGTACTTAAAATATGTGAAAACATCCCCAATCGTCTTTTTTGTACCTATCTCTTTTCATTGTACTGAGCGCAGATCGTTCATAAAAATAACATGTGTTTTTACTTAATAAGAGGCGGTAACTGGTTTGTCATTTAATTTCATGCGTGGAACAGATAATGCTAGATAAAAAGTATGGGTTTTATAAAAGGCATAAGGCTCATAACGCACGGGTAAAGGCTCGTGGACTCAAGTGTATATACAGTGATGAACGCGCTAATAACCGGCAAAATCACGTAAAAAGATGGAAAACATATTAAGTTATTAGATAAAACAATGAAACTAGTAGATGTGGAAGTTTAGCGACAAAAACCTATAAATTTACATTATATTTACTGTTTCCCACCTTTAGACGTATCGCACGAGTTTAGCTACTGCCACTGTGAAAGTGACTGTTTTAGTTGACATTCTCCTCTGATACATCTAAAAGTGGGAAACAATAAATAGAATTTAAATTTATACGTTTTTATCACAAAATTTCCCAAATCTACTAGTTTCATTTCATTCTATCTCACAACTTAATATGTTTTCCATCTTTTTGCGTTATTTTGCCGATTATTAGCGCGTTCATCAATGCATACAAAAGTGACTACATATTAGGTACAGTTATTATTGTTGGAGTGGAAATGATAGTTTTTTTCTCTAGCTTTGAAATTTACAAGACTTCAAAAATTGTCCAGTGGATAAGATCAGTATATCAAAAAAATATAGTTTTTATATACTTGGGAAAGCAAAAATTCTATAGAAAATTATATTAAAAAATAAAATTTTTGTCTTCAAAGAAAAACAAACACCAGCGCAATAAGAAACAACAAACCATGGTTTTGTCAAGAAGTCAAAGAACTCGCAGAACAAAAGAGAAAATGCTATATGGGTTACAAAAGCACCGGAACGCAGGAACACGCGCAATCTATATAGAAAAAACAAACAGAATAAATTCGCTAATAAGAACAATAAAAAGAGAGCATTGAATCAAGTTCACAAATGACATGGATCACTACATCTACGGCGCACAGAGGAAAGTTTGGAAAATGCTAAAAAAAACAGAAAAAAAAACAATAAATGAATTTTTACAGACAATAGGGATACCAACTGAGACATGGGAAATATTTCAAAGAACCCTACGAAGGTGAAGAAGCCAATGACGAACACGGTTACAAAACAGAAGACAGGTATATCACTAAAGAAACTGAAAGAGAAACGAGAATGAAGATCTTAAAGAATAGACGGTCGCCAGGTACTGATGGAATACCGAACGAACTGCTGAAATACAGCGGCCAGAAAGTCACTAATTAATGTCTCACAACATTGCTTGACAACATTTGAGACAGAGCAGAGATACCACAAGATTGGCAAACCAGTATCACAATACCCATTTTTAAGAAAGGACAAAGATCATATCCGGACAACTACAGAGGAATAACTCTCTTAAATACGACAATAAATTTATTCACAGGCATATTCAAGAATAAATTGGATTCACAGACAAAGAGCAGAGAAGAACAGGAAGGATTCAGAAAACACAGGTCTACGACAGGTGCAATATTTGTTATGAAACAAGTGAAAGAGTAAACAAGTAAAATACAACAAACCCGCATATATTTGTTTCGTAGACCTAACGAAAGCATTTGACAGTCATAAAACAAATGAACAATAACAGCACGACAAAAATTAAAACAGACGACAGCACTACGGCCAACATACCAACACCAGGGGGAATCAGACAGGGAGAAAGCCTCAGTCCATTTCTATGCAATATACTAATGGATGAAATAATAGAAGATGTGGAATTGCTACAACTAGGATACAGACTTGGTCACAGTAGAATCAGTGTAGTGTGCTATGCGGATGATGCAGCCCTGATTTCAGAGGATGAGGATGACCTACAAAGACAACTTTATCGATCTACCAAGCATGTCGACGACTTACATGAACATATCCACGCAGAAAACAAAATGCATTACCATTGCGAAACGTTAAATTAGGTGCAAGCTCGTGGTAAAGAGGAAACCCCTAGAACGGCTAAACCAGTTTAAATATCTAGGTTTGGACTTATCAAAAATATGCCCCAACCAGAGGCCTAAGAGGACAAATTAACAAGGCCGCCGTCTTGTCCGGATGTTTGAGAGATGTGGTCTGGAATAACCCATATATGACAATGGACAGCAAAGTTAGAATTTATTAAAACTTGCATCAGACCTGTTATGAGCTATGGCATTGAATCAAGAGAAGACACCAATAAAACCAAAAGTATGCTACGGACAGCCGAAATGAAGACTCTAAGAGCAATAGCAGGGAAGACAAGAAGAGATATAATACGAAACAACTTCATCAGGGAACAATGTGGTGTTCAAGATGTAGTCAGATCGGGTAGGCAAAAATGAAAAAAATGGTTCAGTCATGTATAAAGAATGGAGGAGCACAGACTACAAAGAATTGCACTAGAAGGAAAGCCAGCAGGCAAGCGTCCACCGGGGACAGCACCAAAAAGATGGAGTGATAGCTGGTAGTCTACCTCTCAAAAAATACTTCAACGCCGGAATTAAGAAACCGACAGATCTACAACAAATATAAGAAGAAGGTATTCCGTAGTTTATTAATATTTATTTTGTTTTTAGTGTATATTTTGTTAGTTGAGCAATTATGTCTTTCCGTTATGTAGTTTTGATAGTTTATTTTTGATGAACATATTATATACGCACAAATTTAAAATAAAATAAAGTTTAATGCGTTTGAGGTCTTTCTTCATTCGAATAAAATTGCATATTTTTTTATTACGATAATTAGTGGCACCCACTTTTACATACATATTTTATGAACATGTAAAATCAGTGTCGAGTTTAAATAACTAATATACACTTTAATCAGAAAAACAGTCAATGTGACCCCCATAAATGTGGCAATGCTGCATGGTGCTTTTTTGTAATATATTATCAAAATTTTATACAGCTTGGGTGCCTATTTATCAAATAGTTTCTGGGTGCCTAAATATCAATATTTACTATATACAATATAAACCGGGAGCTACATTGACGTCGGTTTACTGGGTGCCTCTAGCTACAGTTAATATCTATATATATATATATATATATATATATATATATATATATATATATATATATATATATATATATATATATATATATATATACAGTGCTGTTTTTGTAACAATATAAGGTTCCGGTACGCAATGGTTCCGGTACGCAACGTTCCTGGATGTCTGGGGATTGTTCATAAGAGGGGTCCACCCCCGGGAAAACTTTTTAAATTTATCCTCAATAATGGCGTTTTAAAGCTATTTGGGAGCAAGGGAAAAATTCAGGAATTTGTCTATAATTTTGTTGATTTGTTTATTTTTTGTCCCAAGAGGTGCCGGTACGGCGTACCGGCGCGTACCGTCACAAAAACAGCACTGTATATATATATGTATATATTATATATATATATATATATATATATATATATATATATATATATATATGAAAGGAAACGGCAATTGCATTTTATTTCACTTCGACCACCACCGATATTCTACACGACGTGTTTCGAGCTCATGTCAAGCTCTCGTCAGGAACATCTAGGTGGATGGTCGAGGTGTAAGAAAATGCTTTTGGCCTTTCTGGTAATAATAAAATAACCAGACTTCAGTACACTTGGTACGACATCTATACTATATATATGACTATATATAACTATATATATATATATATATATGTCTTCATATCAAGGCGAGATCCGTTTGTATCAGAAGATATACAAGATGAGATCCGTTTTGCAAGGCGAGATCCGATTTTGGATCTCACCTTGTATTCACGTGTATATAGTGACATCTCGATGTAACAATGGTGGGGGTAGAAGGAAATCGATTTTTGTCTGGACCTCATTTTACACCCCTTTTGGTGGATTTTATATTGAAGTAGTTCCACTACGTCTGCTGTAGAGGGCGGCGCGAGCAATCCGATGTGTATATGCTATATATACATTTTGTAGACAACCCGAGATCCGATAAATTTGGAAACATCGCAAATGAATTTTACGGTCAGTTCTCTTCCTCGGCTTTTTTGTAGCTTGAATAGGAATATTTACATTATTAAAGGGCTCTGTCCAGAGAGGCGATTCTCAAATATCTCGAGAACTAGACGTCGCGTCGTATCGAAAAAACTTAGGAAGGCTTTTTTAATGGTTTTTCAAAATCTATATACTTATGCAATAGGAGGGTGCTTAATCTGCCTGCGAACGCGGTGGGTGTAGCAACTTTGAATTTTCATCTGGAACCCTTTATTTTTAATTAAATAGTTGAAATTTAGAGTTAAAAATACACATCTTTTGTTTGAATCGATAATAGCTTCTTTAATCCAGTCGGGAAAACTTCAAAATCGTCGTTTTGATGACATTCTAGGGGTTAGATGATTTTAAGTAATTTTTTAGTAAAAATTACGTAGAACACGTTGGTAAGTAGTCGAAGTTTAAAAAATTTCGGAAACATTGTTTATTTGTAGTATTATTTTTTTACAATTTTTCTTCACAAATCTTCTCCACTGTTCGTTTTACAAAAAATGTCAAAAACTTAATCGCTTTTAAAAGACCTACAAAATAAAGCTAACCGCGCTCAATTTGATTGAGAGTTATTAACACAAAACTATTTTGCATATCATTTATAATTAAGGGACCAACAACTATGTTGTTTACGTGCTATACTATATTAAGATTCCAAGGGAATATTTTTCAATATACAGAGTGTCCAGAAACTCTCCCGACAAACGAATACCGGAGATTCTTCAGATAATTTTAAGACAATTTAACCCAATTCTCCTAGTCCGAAAATGCCTACTAAGGGAGCTTCTCCAGAACACTTCTATTTAGAAAAACGAAAACTGGTATTTATTTATCTTCCAGAGATAAATCGATTACGAATTTCTAGTACGGGTCATAGGCGCACGTTTTGGGTAGGGCGTTGGTTATTTTATCGCATAACTTTTTTGCGTTTAACTTTTAAGCATTTTTAACATTGGATTATTAAATTGTGAGGTTTTCTAGAACTAAAAGGTATTCTTACTTTAAGTCGGTAGGATGCACCATTTTCTAGAAAAATCGATTTGAGAATTTTTCGCTTGTTGAATTTGAAAAAAATTTTTTCAAACACTATTTAGAAAATAGAAAACCGGTATGTTTATTTATCTTCCAGAAATAAATCAACTTTCTCAGTTGTGAAATTCTAGTACCGGTCATGGTCATATGCGTCCTTTTTGGGTAGGTCAACGGTTATTTTATAGCATAACTTTTTGTCTTTAATTTTTAAGCATGTTGACATTTGACGATTAAATTACAAGGTATTCTAGTATTAAAAGGTATTATTGCTTTAAATGGGCAAAATACCAAAATGGAATCACCATTTGTGGAACGAAAAATTGTCTCCAGTTGCTCAATATATGACAAGAAAATGTCTGATGGTTTACATAAACCACACTCACTCAAATGATCAACCCACATGTACGTTGAAACATCATCATCATCATACGTGGCTCGACAATCCGTTGTGGATCTTGGCCTGCTCGCAAAGAAGTTGCCACTCCTGTCGATTCCTGGCAACTTCCTTCTAATCTTTCCTAAAATCTTTAGGTCTTCTTCTACATCATCAATCCATCTTTTTCGTGGTCGTCCTCTACTTTTTGTGCCCTCTGGTTTTGAAAAGGTTAATTTCTTAGTGTATTCGTGATCTGGCATTCTAGCAATGTGTCCACCCCATCTAAGTCTCTGCACTTTAACGAATTTCACAATATCTGGATCGGTGTATAACTGATACAGTTCAAAGTTCTATATTCGACGCCATAGCCCATTTTCATTTACGGCCCCAAAAATCTTTCTAAGAAATTTTCTCTCAAAAATTCCAAGAAGTCTTTCATCATTTTGAGATAATTTCCACGTTTCAGCCCCATATATCAAAACCGGTCTTATTAAGGTCTTGTATATATTGAGCTTTATTGCAAGCTTTATATTTTTATTTTTTAAATGTTTCTGGAGACCGTTTAGAGTTCTGTTTGCTATTGCTATACGTCTTTTTATATCATCGCTTGTCGTGTTTATTGAGTTTACTAGCGACCCAAGATATGTGAATTCCTTAACTTGCTCAAAGGTATGGTTCATAATTTGAATTCTCTGTTCGATATTTCGGAAGTTTTTAGAAACCAACATATATTTGGTTTTTTCCTCGTTAACCACAAGTCCTAATTCACTTGCCGCGTCTGCAAGTCTTGTAAAACACTGCACCATGTCTTTCACACTTCTGCCCACTATAACTATATCGTCAGCGAATGCAAGAATTTGCGTCGATCTATTAAAAATAGTTCCATTCATTCTAATATTTATGTTTCTCACTGACTTTTCCAAGGCAATATTAAAGAGGAGACACGCCAGCGCGTCCCCTGTCTTAGACCATTATTAATGTCAAAGAATGTCGAGTTTTCTCCTTGAATTCTAACGCACGAGCTTACATTTTGCATTGTTAGTTGGGTCAACTTAACCCATTTAGCGCCAACGGTGCGAAAACGCACCATTTTTTTGTAGATGTTTTTGACAATTCGTAATTTTTTTTAAATCTTTGTATTTTTTAAGCAACCAGAAGATATAAGTGTAACTAAATTTAATTTTGTTTATTTTCCAAACTCATGTTTTCATCACAAAAATATTTTCTAAATTTCCGACATTTTCAATCCTTCGACACAACTTTATTTTTACTGTAGTAATTTTAGTGGCATAACACTTTTGTGGTCAAATAAATTAAAACATTATTTTTTTAACCTATTTGTACATTGTACATTTGTACATTTTCTGAGTCATCAAATCTCGTGTTTAAAAATAATGGTTCGATAAAGAACAGTTGGTGGAAGTCGACTTATAATCCTGTCTGATCAGGAATAAGTTCAAGGTGATGCACAGGCAGTAATTTGTTGGGATATTTCTTTATTATGTGTAAAAGCACCTATCCACTATGCTTGCGCTCCAAGCTCCTGCAACTGCTCCACATAGTGGACACGTTTGGCGCTCCCAGACTGTGCAATTGTGCGCATCCTGCCTCTGCGCTCCAATTTTTGGCGGTTTATATGTAAGGGAGCGTATACCGTATCGATTGGAGTAGTTGAAGGGAGCGCGGAGCGCAATAGGTTCGTGAACGTGGCGCTCTCGGACCGTGCAACAGTGTGCGCTCCGCCTCAGCGGTCCAATAGGTGGCGGTTTATATGTAGAGGAGCGCATGCCGCCTCGATGGGAGCAGTTGCAGGGAGAGCGGAGCGCAAGAGGTTTGTGAACATAGTGGATGGTTGGCGCTCCCGGACTGTGCAATAGTGCGCGCTTCGCCTCGGCGGTCCAATAGGTGGCTGTTTATATGTAGAGGAGCGTATGCCGTATCGATGTGAGAGTTGGAGGGAGCGCGGAGCGCAAGAGGCTTGTAAACATAGTGAATGCTTGGCGCTCCTGGACTGTGCTCCTGAACAGTGCGCGCTCCGCCTCGGCGTTCCAATTGGTGTCGGTTTATATGTAGAGGAGCGCATACCGTATCGATTGGAGCAGTTGCAAGGAGCGCGGAGCACAAGAGGTTCGTTGAACATAGTGGATGGTTGGCGCTCCCGGACCGTGCAACAGTGCGCCAACGACCGTGCATCGGTGGTCCAATATTACGAACATAGTGGATACGTCCCTTTAGAAAGACGGGTATTCTGGTATTTAGTTTTGTTATAATCTAGGGCTGGGGGGGGGGCTACATAAGGGAGGTTGTGTAGTGTTGTAGACAATAATATGTCGATTTGTCGAATTTATGCAACTGGCACAGTGCGAGATACAGGATTGGAAAGTGTAAACTGGAAACATCTAAAATAATTTCTAAAAAAGATAGAGGGCCGTTCGACTTCGTTTTTGAAAAAGAAGCTGAAGAACACTCTAAATGTTTTGAGACTTTTCACAAAAAATAAAATTATGTCTTTCAATTTTTATACCTCATTCCCGCCAAAGGTTCGAAAACGAACCATTTTGTTGTTGCGACACCTGCCATTATTAAAATGTAAAACAATTTTTTCACGAATATTTACGTTTATTTTACTCTAGTTTATCAAATATGTTACATATTATTGCAGTATTTCTTTGCTTGGCGGTTAATGGGTTAACCTATTCGGTGGGATCCCAAAGTCAATCATTGCATTATATATCATTATCTATTTTCTGTGTCTGTATATCGTGGGAAATATGCAATACAACACGAGCTCTGGTCGCTCGACTAATACTCTTTAGAGCTGGCATCAGTGTGTGATCTCGCGTTGATCGGTAAATATCTAAAATTCCGTATATAAGTCTTTCCCTTCCCTTTTCAGGTACGGATCTCGTTCCGCTGTAAATTTATCAGAAAATTTTAAGTTTAAAAATATTTTCCCCTCTAAGTGTGCCATGACTAATATGTTAATTATAAAGATAGTTATGAACAATATACTCCAATAATTAATTTCCTATTGGTGGATCTCGGGTTGTCCTCGATTTAGTCGGATCTCGCCTTGATATGAAGACGTATATATATATATATATATATATATATATATATATATATATATATATATATATATATATATATATATATATATATATATATATATATATATATATATATATATATATATATATATATATATATATATATATATATATGACTAGTGTGTGTATTCCTATGTTTTACCCTTGTTTTATTTTGTGACGTCTATTTATCTATTTATGTATTTCTGTTTCACTACCAACTTTGCATGCAGGGTAAGTCAAAATCTTTTATTAAATTTTAGTATTGTATCGTTGATGAATTGTTTTTTTAGTAATGTAATAATAATTCTTGAAAAAGGCATGGATACCCAGCCGAAACGTCGAATAAATATGACATAACATCATAGCCATCTCTCTTTTTTTATGAACCTAAACCCAAGAAACCAAATTAATAATATATATAAATATATATATATATATATATATATATATATATATATATATATATATATATATATATATATATTATTAATATATATATATATATATGTGTGTATACAAATGGAAACGATTATTGTGTAAGCAGCTGAAATAACGGAGCCAAGAGTACTCTTTTTTCAATATTAGATATATTTCGGTATTGCGTCTATACCATCATCAGTGATTGCTACAAGTGTGGCAAAAGTGAGTTGCTTTGTGAAATAAATAAAAATGTTATTCAACTTACAAAGTTGAGATTGCGGCTCTTCGGTTAAAATTTTTGTAAAAAATCTTCCAAAAGGGGAAACGTCAAACAGGTTAAAATTGTAAAAACACCAGAAAAAAAAACAAAACATCTAAATGGAACCAACTGTAACAATACACATTTAAAAAAATAAATTAAGTAATAAAATCTTTTGAATACTAAATGTTATGTTTTATGTTCTACGGTAAAAACAAATGATAGTTGCGGTTTTATTCACCCTATCCTAACCTTACTTTTTTTCCACTTAAAAAATATATATAATTCTCAAATGCAGATATTCAAGATGGAAAAAATACGAAAAAACCTACAGCTTTTGTGCTTTTAGTTTATTCATATTCATCAGAAATCATGGTGTTATGATGTACATAGTTTTTTTGCATTGAATTATTTATGTAAGTGAAGTGAGTGTGAGTATAGTTTAAGAGCTAGTGAACCCTCCGACTAACGGTCGTCCTGTAAGGCTAGAAATTTGTCTAGTGATAATTCATAGCACACCAAGGCTAAAAACCATGACCTGGCAGGCATCAGCCGTGCACGTGTATCTACCAGGTGAATCGAAAAGTTTATAGTTTAGTGGTAAAATAAACTTTCTCCTGTAAGTTTTAAATTTAAGTATGTGTTTGAGTAAGTCATTTAGAAGAAATGTGAACAATGACAGGCGATTCTGAAGAGCATAAGACCTTGCCAGGCGAGGGGAAAGATTAGGGGTTTTTCCTAAAATTATTTTTTTTTGCATCGAACAATTTTGTTTTAGGTTTTTTGAATCATTCCAAACAAAAAAGTTCCTTGGTAATTTTTCTCTTAAGTTAATAGTTTTTGTTATATAAGCGATTGAAAATTTTGAAAATTGCAAAATCGGCCATTTTTAACCCTAAATCGGACATTTATCTAAAAATTTTAAAGTTGCCAAGATTTGTTGATATTCTTTAAATATTAATTGATGAAATCCCAAAGAGTTTTTTGCAATACAATATCGGAAACCCCTTTGTTTTTTAATTGCTAATCAAGCGGGCGCGACACTGTAGTATAAGTGAGGACGTTTGAGTTGGCATAAATTCATTATCTCGAGAATGGGCAAATTTCAAGAGAAATCCTCAGACAGGTCGATTTTATTTTAAATTAGGACTTTTTGGCAACGGTTCTTTAGTGATTTTTGATACGTGTGCTAATTCAATTTAAATATATTGACAATAAAATATCGAATATGAGATTCATTTTCCTTCACATCAGAAAACAGAATACTATAGGTAATCTGATGATATAACGTATTTAAAATTATATATTGTAATTATATAGTATGCATTGTATAATTATTTATAATTTAACAATCCCCATTCCTTTCAGAATTAAACTCAAGTCGAAATCTCTCTTGACGAAATCTCACGAATTCTCTGTTAACTTATGTGGTATCACTAGGCCCAACCCTCGACAAAAGTGGTATCCACTTTCCGTGACAACGACAACGAAAGTTCCTCGCGCGGTATTCTCGCGAAATGTATACGCGGCTTAACAATTTTTTTGTATCTTATATATTATGACAAATGAGTAATTTGGCTTTATTGCACTGATGCTGCACCCTGTATTTATATGCATATAAATATAATAAATAGATAAATAAATACATAAGTAAATAAACAAATAAATTATAAATATACTAAATTAATTTGTAATCACTTATGTCTTCAGCAACCCAAACAAAGTTGACATTTACAGTGGGTTTACATTTTTGATTAGCGTTCGAACAACCGGCCCTTAAAATAGTATACAGTGATCAGCGAGCTAATAACCGGCAAATCAACGTAAAAGATGGAAAACATATTTATTAAGTTGTGAGATAAAAAGAAATGAAACTAGTGGAGGTGGAATATTTAGCGATAAAAACCTATAAACTTACATTCTATTTATTATTTCCCACATTTAGACGTATCAGAGGAGTATGTCCAATAAAACTGTCTAAACTAAAACTAGCGTAGGTGGAAGATTTAGCGATCAAATCCTATAAACTTACATTCTATTTATTATTTCCCACGAAGAGATTGAAGCGATATGATCCCTTGGACCTACCTAACCGATCCTGACAGAGCCTACAGCAGAGGAAGCTACGCCTTCAACAGCGTCCAGCCATTATGTTCTGTGCCAGTTTTAGTTTTAGTTTTCGTGCTCGCGTATCAGTGTATGTGCGCATCTCACCGGTAAACAAGGTAATGTGTGTGTGTGTCGTGATGCTTTGGTCACTGGACCTTACATCTCTCTGCCATTGTAAAGACAAACAATTTTACTTATTGTTTTCATTGTAAAACAGATTGTAAAAAAACTTGGATGTTAATAAAAAAAAAAAAAATATTTCCCACCTTTAGACGTATCAGAGAAGTCTGTGAACTAAAACTGTTAGTGTCACAGTCAGAGTTGCCAAAGTCGCCCGATACGTCTAAAGGTGGAAAAAAAAAATAAATATAATGTAAATTTATAGGTTTTTATCGCCAAATTTCCCACTCTATTTCTTTACTAGTTTCATTTCTGTTTATTCCACAACT
The DNA here is from genome assembly GCF_917563875.1 of Diabrotica virgifera virgifera. Lineage (NCBI taxonomy): Eukaryota > Metazoa > Arthropoda > Insecta > Coleoptera > Chrysomelidae > Diabrotica > Diabrotica virgifera. Next base: position 118,452,172 of record NC_065448.1, read on the forward strand.
TAATATGTTTTCCATCTTTTGCGTTATTTTGCCGTTTATTAGCGCGCTCATCACTGTATAGATAAAAGAAAATAGGTTTATAGTGTAACAATTTTAAAATACTTTTAACCACGTTGATACTGAAAGATGTTCTAGAAGTTTTAACATAATTGCTATATATCTACGAAACAGTAAGAATACACGAGTCTTTCAGAGTTCCCGCAACTTTTTTAAATTCAATTGAAATACAAAAGAAAGTTATTGTGTCTCACAAAGGTAATGTTTTTCTTCCAATAATTTTATTTCAAAGTTCGAATGTAATGAAATGTATACTTGAAAATCGATTTTGCGAAATTAAGGGAGAAGTACGCATATACAGGGGAAAATGTGATGTACAGGTGGTTGTTTAAAAGGTAAAGGAAAAATATTACAGTAAAATACATTGTGCGAAGATGTAGGTGTTGTTGGCCTTACACTTCGTCCTGGTGCCTTTGTTTCGCGCACCAGTTATAGATCGCTGGTTTTTCCCCTTGGGAAATTGAATTTTCTTTCCTTAGGGAAATGGTTTCACTTTTTCTCTACTTATGCGAAGGACCACCCAAAGCTTTGGCACAAATGAAATATACGAGAAGAACGTTTTTACTAAGTCTATTTACCAAAAACAATTACAATAACGAAATTTTGGACGCCGATAGCTTGCTTGCAATAGCTCAATGAATACACTATGAGCACGAAAACAAAAATAATTGGCACTAGTTACTGAACACGTATTAAAGAATCCGGTTTGCGCTGAACCGAGAGCGTTGAGCTCCAACTTTTCGACTCCTCCGTCTCGCAGTTGCAATTGTACTGTGCCTGGAACACAAGAACACCCCTCAACCCCTATTCATCGCAACCGTTTTTTGACATTCAAAATTTCCTTTTTTGGTTAAAGTTTACGTCAGCCGTCTTTCTCATGAAATGGCCTGGTTGGAAATTTTGGATACCAAATACTGAAAGATAAAAATTTCTAACTGTTTACTGTCATTGTTATAATTCTTAAGAACGCATTAGGATTATATTTAGAAAGTTAGTTTCCAAGCAAGTACCGGCATCCGTAAAGATAATTAAATTTTAGGAAAATTAGGAAAGTCTATATCTTAAAACTAATATACAGCGTGAGCGAAATTAAACTAAATTTAAACAGTGTTGTTTAGCAACATAGTCCCCCCGTTGATGTGACCTACATCTAAATGAGTATGAGGTAGAGGACACACTTTAACAATAGATCTTATGAATGTTCCGTCTTTAGTTCTTACTTTTATGGTTCGAACCTTGCCGTCTTTACCTGGTAATGTTTCAATTACTCTTGCCAATGGCCACTTTAGAGGGGGAGAGTTGTCATCGATTAGGAGTACCAGATCGTCAACTTTAATATTTTCTTGGGGCGTAAACCATTTGGGCTTGTTTTGGAGACGATTTAAATAATCCCTGGACCAGCATTTCCAGAAATGCTGCTGAATTTTGCTGCATTTCTGCCACAGTGACAAACTATTTTCGGATCTTGACGAGATGTCTTTCTCTGGATAGGAAGTCATGCTGCTGCCGATCAGAAAGTGACCGGGGATTAGAAATGAGAAGTCATTTGGGCTGTCTAACAATGGACAAAGTGGTCGTGAATTTAAAATTGCTTCTATTTGAGCTAAAATAGTGGTTAATTCCTCGAATGTAAAAATATTATTGCCTATCATCCTTACCAAGTGATACTTACAGCTTTTTGTTGCTGCTTCCCAAATTCCACCCTGATGTGGAGATCGAGGTGCAATGAACTTCCACTCAATTGATGTTGAGGCTGCGAATGCCTTTATGGCAGGTAGGACACTCGCTCCCATAAAGAAGTCGTAAAGTTCCTTTAACTGATTACGAGCTCCAAGAAAATTGGACGCATTGTCCGAATATATCGTTTTAGGGATGCCTCTGCGTGAAATAAATCTTTTCAAAGTTAGTAGGAAGGATTCAGTACTAAGACTGGACACTAGCTCTATATGGACTGCCTTAGTAACGAGGCATACGAATACTGCTATATAAGTCTTACAAATGGGTGCACGTCTCAACCTTGAAGATTTTATTTGAAGTGGGCCCCCGTAATCGATACCAACATTAGTGAACGGTCGAGAGACCTGAAACCGCTCTTTGGGTAGATCGGCCATTATTTGATAAGCCGGCCTTGCGTTAAATCTATAACAGCTCTTACATTTGTATATGATTCTCTTGATTTCTCTTAGTCCATCAAGAGGCCAATAAGTGAGTCTAATGTTTGACAATGTATTTTGAGGGCCGGTGTGCAATAGGCGAACGTGTTCTCTTTCAAGCAATGATCTAACTACATGGCATTTTGAAGGAAGAAGGAGTGGAAATTTTTGATTATATGAAACATTTGCGTGGCGAAGTCTCCCACCAACTCTTAAAAAGCCAGATGTGTCTATAAATGGATTCAATTTTAAAATTGCCTTATTTTTAACTAGTTTCTGGAGCTTTATGTCTTTAAATTCTGGTTGAAAGAATGTTAGTTGAATAATTTTGACTATCCTTTCCTCAGCTTCTATCAGTTCAGCAGCCGAAAGTACACCATTTCTTTTGTTTTTCTTATACTTAAGATTGTAAATATACCTATTGCAATATGCAATTACCCTTTGTAAACGAGTGAAGGATGAAAATTTGCAAAATGTTGTATATAGAGTTGGCTTCGAATTACTTACAGTGTGAAGAGTGTCTTTTATTTCAGGGACACCTGTTAAGTCAGTATTTGGAACTAATTCATTGAATTTAGTGGTTCTGTTCATTAAAAAGTGGGGCCCATGCCACCATAATGTATTTTCTATCAGCAGAGCGGGTGTGGTACCGCGAGAAAGAACATCTGCAGGGATATCTTTAGACCTTATGTGATTCCAAGAAAAAGTTTTCGTTAACTCCTGTATTTGAGATATACGGTTTGCTACGAAGATTGACCAACGAGAAGGATGAGAATTAATCCATGCAAGTACAATTTGGGAGTCTGTCCACAACCTAACCGAAGCTATGGGAGAAACCTTTGTTGAAATAATAAGGACAATATTTGAAATCAAGGTAGAGAGCAAAACAGCACCTAATAATTCAAGTCTCGGTAGGGAAATGATTTTTAACGGAGCTACACGGCTCTTTGAGGTGATTAGGTTGCACGAAACGGTTCCATTTTCATGTAAAACTCGTAAATAAATACAAGCACCATACGCTTTCATGCTTGCATCGCAGAAACCATGGATTTCAATTCGAGAAATATTGAGAGGATGAGCAGAGGTCTAGAAATTGTAAGTTTGGCGAGATCAGGAATGTGAGCTAAAAAATTTAACCATTCTGAGGAAATTTCTTGTGTGAGTTTGTCATCCCAATTTAAGTTACACATCCAAATTTTTTGCATTAGCAACTTTGCAGATACAGTAATCGGATTTATTAGACCAAGAGGATCGAAAATAGAGGCAATAATTGATAGAACTTCTCTTTTTGTGTATTTTGTTTCATTGAAAATGTCAGGGATAGATATAGAAAACAAATCAGACTTAGAATTCCAACATATCCCCAGAACTTTATTTGACGAATTTTCGGGTTTTACCACATAATTAGAATTTTGTGATTTAGTGGAAATGGAGTCGAGAAACTCAGAAGAGTTAGAAATCCATTTATGGAGTGGTATTCCGGCGGAATTTAAACTCACAGAAAGTTGTTTATAAGTCTTATGCAAAGTGTCGATGTCATTTGCACCATGTATAATGTCGTCTACATAACAAGTATTTTGTAGTGCATCAGCAGCTAATGGGTAATTTCCTTGATTACGAACTGCCAACTCTTTGAGGCATCTAGTGCTTAAAAAACTAGCTGAATTTGTGCCGTAAGTCACGGTCTGAAGTTCTAGACATTTTAATTCTTCTTGCGGGGAATTTCGCCATAGAATGTTTAACAGAAATGTATGTTCCGGATTGATTCTTATCTGCCTAAACATCTTTTCGATGTCGGCGATGAGAACATATTTATAAAGTCTAAAACGAATTAGGATTTCGAATAAATCAGGTTGTACAATATAACCTTCAAGCATAATATCATTGAGAGAGACATTTGAGGTTGATTTCATTGATCCATCAAATACAACCCTGTGTCGGGTAGTTAGGCTATCATGTTTGAGAACACAATGATGTGGAAGAAAAAACTTATGTACTGACGATTCATTAGTTTTAGAAAGGGAACGTATTTACAATGACCTAAAGATACATATTCTGATATGAAGTCATTGTACTGACGCCGTAATTCGTCTGATTTATTAAGCCTTTTTTCAAGATTGAAAAAACGCCTTTTTGCCAAATGAAATGATTCGCCTAATTTTCGATATTCATTAGGAGTTTTTAGAGGTAGGTCTACTTGAAATCTGCCACTAGGAAGAATTGTAAGCGAAGATTTGAATATGTCCTCAGCTTGCTGTTCTGAGAGAGTTAATGTTTTTGCATGAATAGGATTGATAGGTTTAGTCTCTTCTATTTCCCAAAAGTTCTTTAAAAGAGAATCGAGATCAGCAGTTTGTGCGTGTAATGAAACATTTGAGTAATGAGAGTGAACATTAGTTGAAGGATTCGAGTTTGATCCTAACATTGCATTACGAGAGTATGGTATATTTCCACCTACAATATACCCCAAATGAGTGTTTTGAAGAATAGGAAGGTTGGGACCTAGTTTTATTAAGCGATAAGTAACTAGATCGAAATAGATATCAGCTCCTAAAAGAATGTCTACGTCCGACGGGGTACAGAAATGTAGATCTGCCAGTTTTACATTTTTTGGTATTTTTAATAAATTTAAATCGAGCGCGGTTTGTGGATGCTGGCACGTAATGCTTTCAAGGATAGCGCAAAACAGATAAAAATTTTTGCCAGGAGATGTGTTTGAATGGATTTGAAGGTCTACCATCTTGTTTGAAACAGAAGAAGTTTGAGCTATGCCTGATATTTGAAGATTTCTGGTATATGGTGAATAACAAATTCTTTTGGCTAACCTGTCTGTTATGAACGAAACCTGGCTACCGGAGTCTGTTAAACAACGAACTGAGATGGGGTTATTTTGAACATCGTAAACAGTTACCAAAGCAGTTGCGAGTAAAACTTGTAGGTTTTTCGAATATACAGAGTGAGACGAAATATTGCTCGGACCTGGGGAATTTTGCACATCTGGCAAAGATTGCGGAGATGCATTTAGAACAGAATTGTTCTGCGAATTTGCTTGAATACTCTCCGAGGTAGATTGAGAAGGATGCTGGTTTTGACGTTGGTCACGGAAATTACGAACAAATTGATTTTGGGCGGGTTGACTTTGATGATTTGACCTACCGGAAACTTGCTTTGCATTATTTTCCGACGGATGCGAAATGTGGAGCAAAGAATGATGGCGCCTATTGCAGGTTTTACAATTCGACAATGAGGGACAAATATTAGATTTATGGCCACTAGCAAGGCAATTGAGACAGAAACCTTTGTTCGTTACTATTTGTATATGCTCTTGAGCAGTCAAATTTAAAAATTGTTGGCAAGAGTATACCTTGTGTGAGCTAGAATTGCAGACGAAACATTTAAAAAGTGTATCTCTGTTATCTGCAGAAGTATGCAGAGACGGTTTTGGTTTATGATTTGTTTTCTCTTCAAAGATCAAATTTTCCAATATCTTACATTTCTTTTCAATGAAATTCAAAAACTCATCTATCGTAGGAAGTTCGTTAAAACCTCTTTCTGATTCAAAGGATCGTTTCATATTAAAATCTAATTTTTGTGTGAATATGTGAATTAAAATTATATCTGCAAGATTGTCGGAAATTGAAATTGTTTATCGCACTTAAATTCTTTTTTATGTGAGTTAAGAATTCACGCAAGTTTTGAGCAGTATTTTTTGTTATTGAAGGAACGTTCAGAAGTTGTTTTAAATAAGTATTAATTATTAAACATTTATTTTCAAATCTATTTTTAAGTATATCGATAGCAACAGAAAAATTTGAACCCACAATTTCCAAATTTTCAATTAGTTGTAGAGGTTCGTTCTTGAGAATTGATTTTAAGTAGATTAGTTTTTCAATATCTGAAAGATGAGTGTCATTTACGATAAGTTTTGTGAACATCTCGGAAAAACTAGGCCAATTTCCTATAGTCCCATCGAAATGAGGAATTTTTAGCTCCGGTAAGCGAACATGACGGTTATTTGAGTTTGTGGGACTTTGTTGAGCTGAGGTACTCATAACAGAATTTACTAAAATTTGATCAATTTTATCATTTAGGGCTGATTCCCAGATTAGAAATCTCCCTTCTACATCTGCCATGTCAACAGCATATGCGTCATCTAATATTTCTAATTCATTTTGAACGTCAAGGTACTTGTCAAAAACTTTTGATAAATAATCTTTTCTAGAAATCAGTTCATTTTTTGAAATATTTTTATTTCCATTATCTTTTAACCAATTCTCTAATCTAGTTATCGAAGCTTTACTACGACCCCTTGCCTTAACAAGGTCATCTTTTGATTTAGTAAGATCGTCAACGGTTTTATTCATGGTTGACTGAGTAAATTAGACAAAAATTTGATAAGCGAAAACTACGTGAAACGATTTGATCTTTGAATTAAAAACCAAAAAATAATATTAAACAGAGAAAAATACGGACATATGAGAATGTCCAATAAAATCAAGAAAATATAATAATGTCCAATAAATATAAAAAAGCAGCGAAATAACGAAAGTGTTCAATAAATATTCAACGAGAGTTTATAGTATGCACTTCACAAGTATTATTAAAATAATTAAAAAGCTTACAGTTTGTTGCGAATTTGATGCGAGGCGTTGAATCAGCTACCACGATGAAGAAGTCTGGAGACGTCCACTGGAGGATCCTGAAGGTGCGTTGATACTTGAAGGTGAACCAAGCGAAGATCTTTGGTTCGAAGTTAAAATGTGAAGATATCCGGGCTCGAAGGAACATGTGCGAAGATGTAGGTGTTGTTGGCCTTACACTTCGTCCTGGTGCCTTTGTTTCGCGCACCAGTTATAGATCGCTGGTTTTTCCCCTTGGGAAACTGAATTTTCTTTCCTTAGGGAAATGGTTTCACTTTTTCTCTACTTATGCGAAGGACTACCCAAAGCTTTGGGACAAATGAAATATACGAGAAGAACGTTTTTACTAAGTCTATTTACCAAAACAATTACAATAACGAAATTTTGGACGCCGATAGCTTGCTTGCAATAGCTCAATGAATACACTATGAGCACGAAAACAAAAATAATTGGCACTAGTTACTGAAGACGTATTAAAGAATCCGGTTTGCGCTGAACCGAGAGCGTTGAGCTCCAACTTTTCGACTCCTCCGTCTCGCAGTTGCAATTGTACTGTGCCTCGAACACAAGAACGCCCCTCAACCCCCATTCATCGCAACCGTTTTTTGACCTTCAAAATTTCCTTTTTTGGTTAAAGTTTACGTCAGCCGTCTTTCTCATGAAATGGCCTGGTTGGAAATTTTGGATACCAAATACTGAAAGATAAAAATTTCTAACTGTGTACTGTCATTGTTATAATTCTTAAGAACGCATTAGGATTATATTTAGAAAATTAGTTTCCAAGCAAGTACCGGCATCCGTAAAGATAATTAAATTTTAGGAAAATTAGGAAAGTCTATATCTTAAAACTAATATACAGCGTGAGCGAAATTAAACTAAATTTAAACAGTGTTGTTTAGCAACATACATGACAAATCAACTGAAATACAATAATGAAAGCCAAAATCAAAGTCAAAAACCAAATAAGACATTATCCAAAAATAAACAAACTTTTTTGTGAAAAAAAAGCAATTTACAATATATTCATAATATCCAAGGGCGGGTTTGTGAAAAAACGTCTATATTTGGATGTGAGAGGTGGTCTTCTGGATTTTGTCGAAAAAGTTATAATAACTTCAATCATAATAACTGACTTATACGACCTCTCCAATAGATCGGGATCATTAACAAGAAAATTATTTTGTGTTTAATTGTAATCTTTTAGAATCTTCTTCTTAACCCTTTCGCTGCGGATGACGTCGAAAGGCGTCATTCTCTTTTTAAGTCACAGACGGATGACGTCTTTCGAGGCCATCGGCATGGGCACTTAATTTAGTATATTATCTTACTTTAACTTAATTTGAAACATCGTCAGCCTCAAGTAAACCACGCCTTTCGAGTCATTCGCAGCGAAAGGCTTAAGGTTCCATCTTCTATGGAAGGTTAGATATCAACAAGTAGGTAAATAGTAGTTAGTCTAAATAGTTGACCAGAGTTCAAACAAACCCATTCACTCAGATTTCGTAACCAGAAGGTTTGGCTTAACTGACCAGCAGCAGACTCAGCAGACTATAACGAGGACCTCTTACAAACTGAGCAAAATATTCAAGCACCCACCTCTTAATTGTCAGTATATTTTTTTGCCTCTTATTGACCCTATCAAGTACTTTAATGTTGCTAATATTGTCTACACATGATACTAGTAGCGTTCTTTGATAACACCAACCAACGCTGAAAACTTCCAATATCTTAATCTCCAATTGTGCCAATGTCCACGTCTCAGGTCCATAGATAAAGGTGTAAAATCGTAGCAGTGCAACAACCTTATCCATAGATCCATTCTTAGATGTCTATTATATAATAGATGTTTCATTTTCACAAATTTTGCCCTTGTTATTTCTATACGGCATTTATTGTCTTGTCTTTGTTCTGAGATTTGAATAGCCAATGTTCCTCGACATTTGTACGTGTCTACCCTTTTATCTGGATATTATTAATAGGGATTGCATTTTGGGTATTTTGTCATGACCATGAATTCCGTTTAAAATATTGCACAACAAAAACTAAACCATATCGAACTGTACCAATTTTTTACATATTATATACAAAAGCACTTCATCAAGGAGCACTCCAAGTTCTTATGAAATTAAAATCCGATTATTTTTGCCGCCTCAGAAATGTTTTAAATTATTCACAATTTTTGGCTTATATAGAAATATAAATAATATTTCTGTAATTATTAGCTTAAGTTAAATTCAAAAAAAGGCGTTAAGAAAACTCGGAATGACCGACGCTTGTTTTTGAAGTATAAAAAGTTTCATTGGAGAAGTAGTACCTGAGTTACAACCGGTCAAGTTTTACCTTTATTAGGATAAATAAAATTGAATAGGATGGTAGTTTTTGAACTAATATCTTTTTGTTTCAGATATTTTTTCGATACAAATTACCAGAGAACGGCAGTTCTCGCCAGTGGCGCACACCCACATCCACCTACATGCGACACTATATACCGGGTGGTGAATTGGAACACGGGCCATAGGAAACTCAATGTAAAATTATAAACTTTTGAATTCCTGCTTCCCTAATTATTTTACATCAAAAGTCATAAGAAACTATTTGTAGAGAATTGAAATCTGTAGTGTATTGAAAACAACTCTTAATATTTTTCTACGAACAATAATTATTCAAAATTTTGTAAAAATATCATACAATTTTCAGAGAAATACGCCAAAGTTACTCCTCACACAGTGTAATAATGTGTATAAGATTGCATTCGGTGACAATGAATTTATTATATTAACAATTTGAACTGTCAGTTAAATAGTAAAATGTGGCCTAACATGCTAGTCCAAAGAAATAAGATTTTTCTCGTGACACATCCCCCTCCAGGCCGAAACCAAATTTTTTGAGTAGTATGGACATCTATATTAATAACATTTATGTTTCCTGCAGCCGATTTTGATGATATACATAGTTATAAACAAATGAAGATCAAAAAACGGTAAATTTTCGCTTTTTTCTTCTATAACCAAAAAGTTAAGCATTTTAAACAAATCTGATAGTAAGAAACTCATAAATCGTCTAAAAGATTTAAATATGGCGTTCGCTGAATATGTCTATCCTTATTGGTTGCTTAGAAAATTGCAAAATAAATAATAAATTTTGAGTTTTTATAAATATCCATAACTTCTGTAAAAATTAACTTAAAACCTTCTTATCTCACGAATTGCTGAGACTTCTGGTGCTTAAATTATATTTTAAATTTCAAAGTAATTGGTCAAATAGCTTAAAAGTTATTTAATTTGTTTATCCCAAATTAATTTTTTTTTGCAACACTATAAGTCAGAAAATTATGAGGTTACAATAAGACTTCTGACAGTTTATGGAAGAAGAACATTTATACTATTGACTTAATTAAAAAAAAAATGACAAAAAGTAATTTTAAACAGTGTAAAATTATATTGCAAAAACACGTTGAATTTTTTATTTACTTATAAACAATTAGAATAACTTTTTAACCGTTACCCGTAGAAAAATTATTTTTTCATATTTGGAAAGAATGAATTTTTATACACATTTAGAAAGGAAAACAATTGTCCTGGCACAATTAGGGACGAAGTTAGCCCCCCTTTTTTTAATTTACATGTTTTTGCAAAATAATTTTACAGTATTTAGAATTATTTCTTGTCATTTTTTTTTAAATTAAATTAATATTATAAATCTTCTCCTTTCATAAACTATCCAAAGTATTAGTGTAACTTCATCATTTTCTGAGTTATAGCGTTGCAAAAAAAATTAATTTGGGTTAAACAAATTAAATACCTTTTAAACTATTTGACCAATTGCTTTGAAATTTAGGGTATGATTTAAGCACCAGGAGTCTCAGCATTCCGTGTAATAAGAACGTTTAACGTTAATTTTTACATTAGTTATGAATATATATATAAAAACTCAAAATTTATTATTTATTTTGCAATTTCCTAAACAACCAATAAGGATAGACATATTCAGCAAACGCCATATTAAATTTTTTTATACGATTTTTGAGTTTCTCACTCTCAAATTTGTTTAAAATACTTAACTTTTTGGTTATAGACGAAAAAAGCGAAAATTTACCGTTTTTTGATCTTCATTTGTTTATAACTATGTATATCATCAAAATCGGCTGCAGGAAACATATAGGTTATTAATATAGACGTCTATACTACTCAATAAATTTGGTTTCGGCCTGGAGGGGGTTGTGTCACCAACATGATATTTTTTTTCCTTATTTCTCTGAACTATGCCCACACATACCTCTGCGGTAAATACATTATATTTTTCAAAATTTTGAAATGTGTTTAAATCGTAGAACAATTGTAACTTCTGTTTTTAATACAGATTTTAATCCTCTACAAATAACTTCTCATGCCTTTTGATGTAACATAATCACAGAAGCAGGAATTCAACAGTTTAAAATTTTACATGTTTACTGATTAAAATCGGTTAAGCCGTTTAGAAGTTATTAAGTTACAAAGGTATAATCCAATTAACGATTATTCCCGAAATGGTTTATGTAGTTGTAGTGGTTACGACGCTAAATTTGATCTGACAACGGGCAATCCGACTTCATTTACCGGCCATCTCAATATTTTTTTTCAATCTATTTCGAATAGAAAAAAATCTAGTGTACATTCGATGGACACTAGATCATTTGGGAGATAATGCAACAAAGGTGACCATTTATAAAGATATAGAGGAACATTGGCTTCAACTTCATACATTTAATTTATAAATAACTTTGAAAAACTCCTGATACAAGAATAAAAAACCGCTAAACGCCGTAAAAATGAATGACGCATAAAATATTTCAGCTACAAAAGATCTGATATTATGAATATTACGTGGAGCGAAAATGTATTTTCAATTTGATGCAAAACAAAACTCTAGTTTTATTTTAAAAGATATTTCCATAATATTTGCTAAATTTGAAGTAAACGCGCCACAAAAGAGTTTCAAAATTCAAACTGTATCAAAGTTGGCGCGTTTTCTTCAAATTTAGCAAATATTATGGAAAAATCTTTTAAAATAAAACTAGAATTTTGTTTTGCATCAAATTGAAAATACATTTTCACGCCACGTAATATTCATATCAAACCTTTTGTAGCTGGAATATTGTATGCGCCACTCATTTTTACGGTGTTTAGCGGTTATTTATTCTTGTTTCATATTTTTAAGATATTTATAACGTATATTTAAATAATAAAAACAATCAATTGAACTTCGAAGGTCCTAGGTTTTTGCCTAACATTACCGGAAGTCGATATTAGAACTGGTTGTGAACTTGGCGTTAGAATTCTTCGAGAACTTGGCGTCTGTGGATATATTTTATGATTTCACTAATATTCAGTCATGTTTGCAAAACTTTTTAACCGGAACTGACATTAAAACCGAAACTAAATATTCCAGCTGGTCTTTTAAAACGCGTCAATTATTATACAGTGAGGACGTTTGAGTTGGAATACATTTAGTTCCTCGAAAATGGGTGACTCTGGAGATAAATCCCGAAACAGGTCGATTTTTTTTTTAAATTATTATTTTTTGACATATTCTACATCTATCATACTAGTGACGTCATAATAATGACGTAATCAATGATTTTTTTAAATGAGCATAGGGGTCGTTTGATAGGTCATTCGAAAGGTTATTTAATTCTCTATTCACAAAAAACAAATTTTTGAAATCAATTAATTGAGACAAAAAAGGAAGGATGTATGTAATTTATTTAATGCAAAATACATTTTACTGCTGTCAGAAAAGAGAAAAAAATGTTTATTTAAAAAATAAACATCGCTTTTCGCTTAAATTAAATGTTCAATCTGCTAAGAGGCAGGTGGGTGGCAGATTTAATATTGAATTTAAGCGAAAAACAATATTTATTTATCAAATAAACATCTTTACGTGTTTTCCGACAACAGTAAAATGTATTTCAAATTAAATAAATTATATACATTCTTTTTTTTTTGTCTCAATTAATTTAGTTCAAAAAAAGATTTTTGGGTTCCCTCTAAAAATAATTATGTTAATGTTTATATTATGGAATAGAGCATTGAATAACCTTTCAAATGAGCTATCACACGATCCCTATTCTCGTTTAAAAAAAATCATCGATTACGTCAGCACGCCAGACGGATGACGTCACTAGTACGATATACAGGGTGTTTGATAAAGATTGGGCCATAGCTTAACCTTAGATACCTGAGGTTAAAATAGGTCGATTTAAGCTAACTTACCTTAGTACAAAAGTTTATAATAAGCGAAATACAGGGTGTAAAAATTAAACTTTTATTTTATTTATTTTTGGATAGACAGGCATGTACAGATCTGACAGGCATGAGACAACAACAAGAAATTTGGTAAGTGGTGCTGATATTGTACAGTCTACTAAACTATGTTAAGCAAACGTTTCTGGCTACTACCAGAGGCGTCCGACGGGGGAACATGAATAGTTGACCCTTCCCAAATTCAACGCCACTGGCAGAATTGTCATTGCCATTTTAGTGAAATTTTTTGATTCTCCAATACTTTCTACGTAAAAAACTTACTCTTCATTCGTAACGATAAAGCCATTAGTTTTCGAGATACTTGACGCTAAAAACGAAGAAGCATAATACATTAATCAAAATAAGTGTGACTTTTCATTTTTAACTTCAAATATTTCGAAAACTAATGACTTTATCGTTTCGAATGAAGAGTATATTATTTGTATAGAAAGTACTGGATAATCTAAAAATTATGCTAAAATAGCAGTTTCATCAGTGGCGTAGAACTTGGGAAGGGTCAACCATTCACTTTTCCCTCACGTACACCTCTGGTATTAACCACAAACGATTATATTATTTAACATAATTTAGTTGGGTGTAGAGTACCTACACTTTCTGCCAAGTACCATAAGGATATATCAAATTGTTTTATAGTACCGGGCACACATAGTCCTTAAAGTTTTAAATAAAGAATAAATTATTTAAAAAAAATAATACTTTAAAATAATTTGATGTATCCATGTGATACTTGGCAGAAAGTGTACACCCTACTAAATTATGTTAAATAATCGTTTCTGGCTACTACCAGAGGCGTACGACAGGGGAAAGTGAATGGTTGATCCTTCCCAAATTCTATGCCACTGATCAAACTGCTATTTTAGCATAATTTTCAGATTCTCCAATACTTTCTATGCAAATTATATACTTTTCATTTGTAACGATACAGTCATTAGTTTTCGAGATATTTGAAGTTAAAATTGAAAAGGCACACTTATTTTGATTAATGTTTTAACTAATGTAAAACTAATGGCTTTATGTAAAACTAATGCTTTGACTAATGTAAAACTAATGGTTTTATCGTTACGAATGAGGAGTATATTTTTTACATAGAAAGTATTGGAGAATCAAAAAATTGCACTAAAATAGCAATTCCGCCAGTGGCGTATAATTTGGGAAGGGTCAACCATTCACGTTCCCCCGTCGTACGCCTCTGGTAGTACATAGAAACGTTTGTTTAACATAATTTAGTAGACTGTACAACATCAGCACCGCTTACCAAATTTCGTGTTGTTATCCCATGCCTGTCAGGAAATATTCAAAAATAAATAAATAAAAAGTTTAACTTTGACACTCTGTATTTCGCTTATTATCAACTTTTGTACTAAGGTAAGTTAGCTTAAATCGACCTATTTTAAGCTCAATAATCTAAGTTTATACTATGGCCCATTCTTTACCAAACACCCTGTACAAGAATTCATCTGTACTTATTAGATATCTTTTAAAACACCCTTTAATTATCTACGTTAATTTCTTTCAATTATTTAAATGTTATCATAAACAAATATCTTTCGTTACATAAATATTATTGACCTAGATTGTGAGGAGTAGTTATACATACAGTCACGGTCGGTGTTTACTATAAACACCTTTCAGGGTCGCCGCTGACTCGGCACTTTCAAATATACTTATACAATCAAAACATAGTAAGGGAATCCACATTCCACATTCCACATTCGTCATTATACTTTCTTAGACGTAAGATTATTCATATTCAAATAGTATCATCTCCACTCCGCGAGACGACGTCGCGTAGCTTGCTACCAGCTTATACTCATGCAAGTATAATAAAACAACTTAAGCAGTGATACGACTATTAATCATTCCACCCCTCGGATAAGGGTTAACCACCCTTACCGGGAGAAGATGGTCCTACGAACCCTGGACTATTATATGGCGATCCAAGACCAGGGAAGAAAGACTGGAAAGACGTCACAGGACTGGTAAACGAGAAATGGAGAAAAACGTCAATGTTCTGGTACCTCGACCACCCTAGAATACAGTGTGGTATGTAGAAAGGATGGAGACAGCAGGCCTGACATGGAGCTAAATGGACAATGGTATGGAGATGGAACATCGTGGGACAATGGACAATGCCATGGAACGTGCATCGAGAACTTTTGGTGATACGAACACAAACGTTTAAAAGTGGTGAGTCTATATTTTGTTCTTATGGTATTTCCACGATATTTCATAACAAATGAATAGTATAGCAGTAATGTAAGGTATATTTCTAGTATTTTTATCTATTTATTTTTAATTACCTTTATGGGTATTATTGGAATTTTTTATCACAAATATTAAAGTTATTCACATGGCATATTACCATTATTATTTGAGGTATATATTATTTATATTATTCATTACGAGGGTACATTTTTGCAATTTTTTTATGATTTTAATATTTGCTATCGTAAATATACATTATAAATATAAATATACGATATAAAAATATAACAAATATACGCTACATGCATAATACATTTACATTATTATTCTAACTACTTATTTACAAGGGTTAATATAACGTTATTTATTATTGAACTTTTATTTATTATTATTGCAATTTTTTACATATTTTTTTACCATATATTGACGTATTATTTTATCTCGTTATTTTTTTACTATATGTATATCTATATACTACACATCTATATACACCGTAAGACTATCGAATTTATATTTTCGCTAAGAAGTGCAGGAACTGAGGATAGAAAAATTATGTATAAATGAGTAGCAACAAAGTTACTTGGGAAGATTTTGTCAAAATAGTTGAGGAAATTGCGCAAGAAGTAGGAAGACAAAGCAGAAGGATCTTAAAGAAAAAAGTACCGAAATCTAAGGGCATACAGGAAGAAGTAACGACACAGCTAATTAAATCTTATAACAAGTTCACGCACTTAACTAAGAAAAACTGGGAAGCACTTTCGGACAAACAGAGGGAAGCGTGCAACAAATATTTTGGAAAAATCAGAGACAAAGTTATACGCTCATTTCAAGCAGTAAATGTAAGAACAGTGGTTCCAAATTCAATACATCAACCAATCGACAAGGAAGTTGAAGAGGAACAAAGCGACGAGGAAGTAGAAGAAGGAAAAAGCGACGAGGAAGTAGAAGAAGAAATAATTAACGACGAAATAGAAGAGGAAAAAGGTGACATAAAACAAGATATAACAATATTAAACATGGCTCTGACAATCAATGAATTTTTGAATATCGCAAGCAAGATATTGCCCAACGAGTTCGATGGAAGTGCAGGGAAATTACAACCATTTTTGGACGCATTAGAACTACTTGGAAAATTGGCAGGTCATGAAGACACAGCTGTAACGCTAATAAAAACAAAACTTACCAATAAGACTAGGAACCTAATAACCACGGAAGATACGATTCCACGGATAGCTGAAGCACTGAAGAAAGAACTAAGAGGCTTTAATCCGAAGAATTTAATAGCCAAATTAGCCAAGAAAAGGCAAGGGCATAGAGATGCAGCAGTGTAAGCATCTGAAGTGGAAGAGTTAGCAGAACAATTAAAAGTAGCATACATAGCGGAAGGAATGCCACTGGAGTTAGCGAAGAAATATACGACGGAAACAGTAGTAACAACAATAAAACGAAACGTTAATGCAGAGAAAGCTAAGCTAATACTGGAAGCAGGTAACTTTATATCACCGCAGGAAGTAGTATCTAAATTTTTATCGATCGATACGACTGAAGAAAATGCACAAGGAAGAGTCTTAAATTATAGGACAAACTACGAGAACAGGAGAGGACAGCAGCAATACAGAAGAGGATACCATAACAAATATGACAGAGGAAGAAGAAATAACTTCGGACAACGGAACGAAGGAGAAGCAACGGACAATCAACGAAATTATTCGAACAGAGGATACAGACAATTTAACAATCAAACATACAGAGGAAACCGGAGAGGAGGATGTAACAGGAACGTAAGGTTACTAGAGATAGAGGACAGTCAAGAAGAACAAGAAAACCAGCAGTTGGGGTTTTGAATGAACAAGAAGTTGGAAGCACACAGGCAGAAATAAAATATAACATTTACAACTTCGACCTAAACCTAACGAACTTTGTAGGAATGAAAACAGGAATCCTTGAAAACACAAGCACCTTTATCATAGACACAGGAGCTGATATTTCAATACTAAAATGTTCACAAGATTTTATGAAGGAACAGGTGAAACTAAACACAAAGGCGAAAATAAAAATAGTCACTAAAGGAGAGTTACAAACAATGGGAGAAGTTGAGACAACACTAGAAGTAAAAGGAACTCGATTCGAACACATCTTTCAATTGGTAAACCTAACTTTCCAATTCCAACAGACGGAATCATTGGGAGAGACTTTATTTCTAACTTTCAATGTATACTGGACTACGCAAACCTTAAAATGCACATTAAAGAGGACAACGATTGTTACATTAGTACGAAAATTCTGGATAATATAGATAATGACACCATAATAATACCACCCCGATGTGAAATTTACAGAATAGTCAAAATTTTTCAAACGCTAAAGAACGACAGGATAGTGGAGCAACAAGAAATACAACCAGGAATATTCATAGCAAGAGCAATTATTTCAAGTAATAATCCATACATCAAAATTTTGAACACAACATACGAAACAGTAAATGTAGAGGCAAGCACAATCAGGACGTTGGACATTAAACTATTCAACATATATAGACTAGTCAACGACAGCAAGGATAGAAAAAAAGAATTACGAGAATCACTGAAATTAGACATACCAGAATACATACGAGATAACTTAGTATCGTTATGCGAAGAATATTCAGACATATTCGCCCTAAGGCATGATATGTTAACCTGTAACAATTTCTACGAACAGAAACTAAGAGTTAAAGACCAAACTCCGGTATATATCAAGAATTATAGGACACCTCATACGCAAACAGAGGAATTAAATCGACAAGTACAAAAACTAAGAGACCAAGGAATCATAGAACCATCTACATCCGAGTACAACAGCCCAGTAGTACTGGTACCGAAAAAAGCTATAGATGGAGGAAAAGCATGGAGATTATGCATAGATTTTAGACAATTGAACAAGAAGATAGTTACAGACAAATTCCCATTACCAAGAATAGATTCGATATTAGATCAACTAGGAAGAGCAAAATGGTTTTCAGTTATAGACTTAATGTCATGTTTTCATCAAATACCATTAGAAAAGTCATCGAGAAATTACACATCGTTTAGCACGGAAAACGGAGCATTTCAATTTACCAGATTACCTTTTGGATTAAATGTAAGCCCGAATAGCTTTTCAAGAATGATGTCAATAGCATTTTCAGGATTAACACCAGACAAAGCATTTTTTACATGGATGACATAGTAGTGATAGGAATATCTGAAAAACATCACCTAGACAACCTGAAAAACACATTTGAGACATGTCGAAAATTCAATTTGAAACTTAACCCAGGAAAATGTCAATTTTTTAGAAGGGAAGTAACATATTTAGGACATGATCTTTCTCAAGAGGGAGTATCACCCGACAAAGCGAAGTATGCAGCAATTGAACAATACCCGACACCTAAGACAGCGGAAGAAACAAAGAGATTTGTAGCATTTTGCAACTATTATAGACGTTTTATTAAAAATTTTGCGGAAATATGCAGACCACTCAACAGATTATCGAGGAGAGGAGTAGAATTTTTTTGGTCTGAGGAGTGTGAAAAAGCATTCAATAAGCTTAAATCATCTTTAATGAAGCCACCGATCCTAAAATATCCGGATTTCAACAAACAGTTTATCCTAACAACAGACGCATCCAATGAGAGTTGTTCAGCAATCCTAAGTCAAGATTACAACGGAATAGACCTACCTATAGCATATGCATCAAGAAGTTTTAGTAAAGGAGAAGGCAATAAACCTATAATCGTTAAGGAATTATTAGCGATCCATTGGGGAATTAATTATTTTAAATGTTATCTATATGGAGCACCAACATTCAAAGTAAAAACAGACCATAAACCTTTGACACACCTGTTTGCAATGAAAGAACCAACCTCAGAATTCACGAGGATCAGATTAGACCTAGAAGAATATGACTTCGAGATAGAATATATAACAGGGAAAAGTAACTACGCAGACAGCCTTTCAAGAATAACATTGCATCAACTAAAGAACCTATACATAGACAACACCCATATACTAGCTATAACAAGAGCTCAAGCAAGAGAAAAGGAGAAAGAAGCAAGACAAACAAAGGCTGAAAGTGAACTCACACTACAGCCAGAAGCCACCAAACAGACAGTAAGGAAGGTACTAAATAATTTAGAGGCGCATAGACTACCAATTTTGTCCTTTGGAGCAGAACTAATCTCACCAAGACTGAGCATTAGGGCCAAAAACAAAATAAAATGCAGCAAAAGCATAGCCACAGGATTGGATCATTTCGATTTAAACCAAGCGTTGGCACAGCTTGATAAGCTGGCGGTAGAGAATGCAGTACGTAAAGTAAAGATATACGTAAATGATATTATTTTTAAATTGTGCACAATTGATGAATTTATTAAAGAAGGAAATAAAAAATTGAAGAATATAGAAATATACATATGTGAAGTACCAGAAACAATAAAAGATGACAAAGAAAAACACAGATTAATAGAAGAATACCATAATCACCCGATGTTCGGAGGACACGTAGGGAATAATAGATTAATAAAGAAGCTAAAGGCAAGATTCCGATGGAAAAATTTGGAAAAAGACGTAAGAAAATACGTTAAACAATGCCACAAATGTCAAATTAACAAACCGAAAAGAACACATGTCGAAGAGTTCGTGATATCGGACACATCTTCCAAACCATGGGACATAGTATACATAGATACAATAGGTCCATTCACTAGAAGTAATGAAGGTAATAGATACTGTATCACAATGTTGTGTGAACTGACAAAATACGCGGTCAGCATACCAGTGCGCAATAAAGAAGCAGAGACAATAGCACAAGGAATCTTTGATCATTTCATACCAACATACGGACTCATGAAGCAAATAAGAACAGACCAAGGCACAGAGTATAAGAACGAAGTAATGCAGGAATTAACAAATCTATTAAAAATAGAGCACAACTTTTCAACGGCATACCACCCACAGTCCATTGGAAGTTGCGAAAAACTACACAGAACGTTGAACGAGTATGTAAGAGCATTCATAGACGAAGACAGAGAAAATTGGGATGTGTGTTGCAGAATGTTCACATACTGCTACAATACAACCCCTAACGCGTATCATGGATACACACCGTTCGAACTGTTATATGGCAGGAAGGTTAACCTACCGGAAGACCTTACACAGGAGATTCAACCATGTTACAATATAGATGCCTACTACAATTAGTTACGATACAAACTACAAAGCGCACACGAGAGAGCTAGAACCTTCTTATTAAAAAACAAAAAAGAGCGGCAAGAAAAGAATAAGCTCAAAGCAACACCTCAACACTTTAAAATAGGAGACCTGGTCCTGGTAAAAAGGGAAGAGAATGGTAAGTTTGATAGTCTTTATGTAGGCCCCTTCACAATAACAGAAGTAAATAACGTTAATTGTAAAATCAGAATAGAAAACAATAAAATCAAGGAAATACATAAGAATAGATTATATGCTTACAATCCGAAAACACAGTGAGTGACAAGTGTAATGAAACAATGTTGTTAAACGAACATTTTTATTTTTATTTATGTATTTACGTAGTTTTAGGAAAGTTTTTATATAAAATAAATTTTTTTTTATATTGATTACAACACAGTATTGGTTGGTAGCACTACTTGCAAAATTTTCTTCCCCGTAGTCAGAAAATTCTTAGGAGGGAAAGGTGTACAAGAATTCATCTGTACTTTTTAGATATCTTTTAAAACACCCTTTAATTATCTACGTTAATTTCTTTCAATTATTTAAATGTTGTCATAAACAAATATCTTTCGTTACATAAATATTATTGACCTAGATTGTGAGGAGTAGTTATACAGTCACGGTCGGTGTTTACTATAAACACCTTTCAGGGTCGCCGCTGACTCGGCACTTTCAAATATACTTATACAATCAAAACATAGTAAGGGAATCCACATTCCACATTCCACATTCGTCATTATACTTTCTTAGACGTAAGATTATTCATATTCAAATAGTATCATCTCCACTCCGCGAGACGACGTCGCGTAGCTTGCTACCAGCTTATACTCATGCAAGTATAATAAAACAACTTAAGCAGTGATACGACTATTAATCATTCCACCCCTCGGATAAGGGTTAACCACCCTTACCGGGAGAAGATGGTCCTACGAACCCTGGACTATTATAACCCTGTATATGCAAAAAATTATAATCTAAAAATTAAAATCGATCTGTTTCGAGATTTACCTCCAGAGCAGAGGCGACTCTAGCCCATGTAGCGCCCGTGTGCAGTCGATGCCCTGGCGCGCTTTGGTAGACGCGCAGTCAAAATGGAATAGTCGAATAGGTACCCACCTAGTTCTTGTACATATGGTATTAGGTACTCTTATAATGTAAACAAAAATCCAGATGCAAATAGTGCAATATTAAATGATGTCGGGAGCCAATAGATATTCACGGCGTCAGAACAACCTACCGAAATCTGTTAAAAATATTTAATTAAAAACGAACTTTTTATCTATGCGGTAAGGTTGAAAATTGGTAGAGGTTGATAAAATGATGAACTACATACTACGTATTTTCAGTATTACTTAAAAAACCAACAACAAATTGTTAATATGGATCATTTTTGATGAGCTCTGACTCCACTGAAAGTCGCAATAATTGTGGTAGTCTTCTTTGTGTGGTGCCTGTCCGTTCCGAACGTTTGTGATCATTCTGGATATGATGACTTTGTTGGTTGCTATACGGAATGGTTGTGTTGAGGTCTTTCTATACCGTGCTCTCAGGTTAGCAAGCTAGGATATTCTTCTTCATCCTGCGGCCCTTTTACTTCAATTTTATTTTGTAAAATGCATTGGAGTAGCTCTTATCTGCCTCAATTTCTCATTATATGTCTGAAGTACTGCAGCTTACGGGCCTTAACGATGTTGACTAAATCCGCGGTTGTGTTAGTCCTCCGTAGTACTTCTTCATTGGTGACTTTGTCTGTCCATGGTATCTTCATGATCCTTCTGTACAACCATAGCTCGCAAGCCTGAAGTTCCGATAGTGGCCTTCAATGTCCACGGTTCTATTTCGTATAGACGCACTGAGTACACGTAACATTTAACGAGCCTTATTTTTGTTTTTAGGGCGAGGTCATGGTTCTTAAACACAGAGCTAATAGTCAAGAATGCACTTTTTGCCTTTCCGATGCGACATCTAATCTCTTAGTATTGTCCCATGACTCACTGATTATAGTCCCAAGTAGTTGTATTGTGAGACACGTTAAATTCTCATTTGGTTCCCATATAGATTTGCTCCAGTTATGTTTTGATTGCTGATGATCATTAGCTTGGATTTGTTGGTGTTTATATCTAGTCCATATTTTCTGCTTGTTTCCGTTATTTTGTTCATTTGCAGTTATATGATATCGGAAAACACTATTGTATCATCTGCATACCGCAGGTTACTGAGCTTGATTCCATTTTTATTGAGATGCCTTCATCAATATCTTTTAGAGTTTAGAGCTTCTTCAAAAATGTGCTTTGAGTACAGATTGAACATCAGCGTGAAATTATGCATTCCTGTCTCACTCCCCTTAAGATTTTGACCTGTATATTCTCCATCTATTCGGAGTACTGCTGATATATTCCAATACAGGTTAGCTATTATTTTCAGGTCTCTTCCGTCAATCCCTGTCCTCTTCAGCACTTCCATCACTTGTTCATACATGACTCTATCAAAATCCTTCTTTAGTCAATCAGGCATGCAAAAACCTCACAGCTGACATCTCTACATTTCTTAAACAACACATGTATGCTAAATAAAACCTCCCTCGCACCAACTGTTCACAAATCCAAACTGATTGGGCGCAATTTGTTCTTCGCATTTTCGGTAAATTGTGGTAGTAATAAAAGAAAATCTTCCTTTTATATAATTTTAATCAAATGAAAAGCCGCTTTACTTTATATTTACATGTTAACTTAAATTAAATACTTAATCCATTCCGTCAAAGTTTATTTCGCAAAATTATCACCGCGTACCAAGTGTCCCAATAAGAATGGCTCTCGGCCATATCTCAGGAACCGTTTATACTACAGCTTTGGGAAAAAAATTTTTATAACAAAAGTTGCCTCGAGAAAAGCCAGGAAATTATTTTCATAATTGTAAGTCCACCACTAGAGGGCGTAATTGAATATCAAAAATTAAAAAATTGAAATTTTACAAAATTTGCCTAATGAAAGGTAACTGGAAATCCGATAATTGTATTCTTCATAAAATTCTGCCCATATTTTATTTCACAAGTTTAAGTCTACCTGTGCAAATAAGAGGTGGGAGTGAGTGGGAACCTTATTATGAAAAAATCGCTGTAAGTCCGGTTCTGCTTAACCGATTTTTGCAAACTTGGTCTTGTTGAAAACAGCTCTTTTTCGTTAATGTAATAGTTATAATTTGGAAACAGCCTATTACGTAATATGACGGCTAGGAGGCGCTATTTATTTTTTTTAGAAATTTAGTTTTCTTTGGAAAATGCTAAATACAAGTATGTATGTATTTTTTTCCCTGTATTACAAAATAAGACCAAATAAGCAACATAATACCGAAAACCGCATGTCGATACCTCTTTTATATCTCGAGATATCTTAAGAAACGTGTAAATTTCAAACATAACTGTTGCTATCATAGGGAAATATATAGAAGCAAGTAGTGTGCTATGGAAAAAAACAAAGAAACATTTTCCAGATGTCACCGTATCCCTCCCTGGGATTGTATTTCTACCTCTACGACGGTGGGAGGGCCGAGTAACCGATCGTGGTCCCTAAAGTTGTGAGGGGAGCACGACCGGTGAAACCAAGGACAGTCCCAGCGTCCAGCGACTGTGCACCGGGTGAGCGCCGGACACCGCCGCTGGACGCTAAAAAGGCGTCGCAACTGAGGCGAGCAGTTGCGACGCCTTTCGCCTTCAGCAGATGTATATCACCCTCCAACTTCCCTACGGCTACTCTAATCCCTAAAAGTTAATCTCGTCCACCTCAGCATTGTGACCGGGGGTCGATGGGGGGCCCAAAGCACTGTGCGGGGGGCTCCGCCATCGGACTCTGATCACAAATTTCTATTCGAAAACTTCTTCGACATACCCACTACGAGTAGCCGTCATGTCTTACCCCACCACACATCCATTCCAAATCCCGCGTAACAGGGGAGGCACCAGTTACGCGGAAACTCCAGGTAGCCTGTGAATACAAACTGCCACTGCGTCCGGAGGCAACCGTGAAAAAAACCTAGAGGAGTAAACCTCAATAAAATAATCCCCACTATCACGGTGGAAGGCATCGTGCCAAAAATATGAGAGATGCGAGGGTTAGAGCATCACAAACGATCCCTTCGGGATACCTGGCGACCTCCCGAAGTAACCAAGCCTTGGCGTGGTAAGGGCGCACTGCCGCGCCAGACGTATAGTACGTCCCAACTCGTGGGAATTTATATGAGTACCAATAAACAAAATTCTGAACAGACGGGGGTGAGTGAAGACGACCATCGGCGAGACACGGACAATGGAACGGATATGGAAAATGAGAACTTGAAATGGGAAGAAGGAATGAACAGTTTTGAGAGGGAGCTCATAAACTCACATAAAAAGAAACAGAAGATGAACAGGTCGACTGCCCCAAAACAGTCGACACTAGTAGAGGATGAAATGCTGGAAAGCAGTGAAAATGATGACGATGAGATAGGGGAGGAAAGATCACAAGAAGAAGTGGAAAAAATAGAAAAAGGATGGCAAAATATTCAGGAGAGGGTGTTAGCCTCTTTCCTGCTTGATGATGAAACCATGAATAAGAAGAAAAGGAAAGGGGACAGTCTAGAGAGAATACATGATCTGAAGAGGGAGAGACTCGAAGAGAGTATTAAGTTTCCTAACGAAACCAAACAACAAAAAATAAACAGGAAACTCGAAGAGTTAAATATAAAACTAATAGAGATATTTACTAACCTAAGCGAAAAAAAGGGGGAAAAGGTGGAGATGGATACGGAATTAAAAAAACTGTTAGGGGTCATAAAATCCACTAACAACAAAAAAGAAGACGACAGTATAGCCGAAAAAACACAACAAGAAGTAAAATGCGATCACTGCAAGCTAAAAGTGGAACAAGAAAGACAGAGAGAAGAGCAATAAAAAATTAAAAGGGCTCTAAACATGGGGGGAGGAAAAAAACCTTCATGAGTATATGTAATAGCAAATGGGAGGAGAAAGCATATATAACGACAAATTGGGAACAAGGGGGGTTACGAGAAACGGTCGAGAAGAAAACATGTCTGATAGTAACAAAAAAGGATGCGAAGGACAAGGGGGTAGAAAATATAATAAAGGACGTGGGAGAGGACCTGGCAGAAACACTAGAGGAAGTGAACGAGGGAGAAATCAAATTCCTTGAGAACTTTAGGAGGAAAGAAAATAAAAAAACAATTTGGTACACGTTCGTCGCTGGACTAGAAAAAGAAAGTGGTGGCGATATATACGACCTAGCAGAAAAGGCTCTAACTAAAATTAAGAAAGACATGGATGAAACACCAAAGGTTGTACGGCAGATGGAATCAGCTGAGCTCCTCTTTCCTACTAAGGATCATCAAAATTTCATTAAGATATTTCCAACGATGGTAGAGGAGTTCACGGAAGAGGAAGTTAGAATAGTTGGTCAGGAGATGAAGACAGGGAAAGCTCCCGGCCCTGACGGGCTGCCACCAGAGGCAATAAAAATAATAGCAACGGAGAAACCAGGTTTGATCAGAAGAATATACAACGACCTACTGCAGAAGCAAGAGTTTCCCAGGGACTTAAAGGAAGCGACCTTAGTTCTACTCCTAAAGCCTGGGAAACCCCCCGATTCAGCAGCCTCTTATCGGCCAATATGCCTTCTGGGCTACCTTGGTAAGTTCTACGAAGGGCTTATCAAGAAGAGGCTGGAGGGTGTGTTGGAAGATCAGATAGTGTTATCAAATCAACAATATGGATTTCGAAAAGGTAAATCGACAGTCGATGCCGCGACCTGGATAAGGGACGCGGCTAAAGCAAGTAAAAAAAGATGGGTGGTCCTTGTTCTGTTGGACATAAAAAATGCTTTTAATTCAGCAAACTGGGGTCACATAGTAGACCGAATAGTCGAATTTGGGGCTCCAGAGTATGTGTCCAACATAATAAAGGACTACCTATCTGAAAGAACCGTATGCATATCGAAGAAAAAGAAGAAAGAAATTACCGCGGGTGTACCCCAGGGGTCAGTCCTGGGACCCTTACTTTGGAGTATACTATACAACGGGGTACTAGAAGTAAACAGGCAGAGAGGAGTGAGAGCGATTGCATATGCGGACGACCTAGCCTTACTGGTCGAAGACGACATGAATAGGGGAATAATACAAAAAGTAAACGAAGCAATACAGAAGACCGCAGATTGGATAGAGAGAAATGATCTAAAGTTAGCAGTAGAGAAGACCTAATCCATTATCTTGAGGGGACCAAGAAAGAGAGATGACATAATATTTGGATATAAAGGCTCTGTAATAAGACCCCAAAAGACGGTTAAGTACCTCGGAATTATTTTCGATGACAAGCTTAAATTCGGACAACACGTACAAGAAGCATGTCGGAAGGCAGAAGAAAGGACCTCTATACTAAATAAATTTATGCCAAATATAGGGGGTCCTGGATCCTAGAAGAGAATAGTGATGGCAAAATCCATCTTATCCATAGTTTTATACGGAGCCCCAGTGTGGCACGAGGTCCTTCGAATGAAAAAGTACAAAGACGTGCTTCTTAGGACACAAAGGAAACCTCTGATCAGGGTGTGCAGCGCGTACAGAACCGTATCAACCATTGCCTTACAGGTGGTGGCTGGGTCTGTACCGGTGCACATCCTGGCCAGAGAAAGAGTCCGAATGTACCAGAGGGGCAACGGGGCAATAGGTTCAGGTCCACAAGAAAGGAAAAGAAGTCTAGAGATGTGGCGAAGTCGAGAAGGCGGCCTGGACGAGATCCCTGATTCCAGATGTGGTGAGGTGGTACGAGTGCCGACATCGGAGCGTCGGCTACTATTTCACATAATTTTTGACGGGACATGGATCGTTCAGGAAGTTTACTCATCGTATAGGGAAGACCGTGGACGACTATGCCCTGAGTGTGGAGTAGTGGATGACGCGCAGCATGTCGTCTTCGTGTGCCCTGCATACCAGGCGGGACGTACCGAGCTGCAGCTGGGACTGGGATCCCCTCTAGGCGAGCCTCACGAGCTAATTGATAAAGCTATCAATAGCAAGAGAGACTTCGACCTGATCATTGCTTTTGTCACGAAGACAATGAAGCACAAAGAGGAGAAAGAGAGGCGACTGCAAGCGGGATAACCGTCTATTTATTTATTTTTTAACGTTTTTATTTTTGTGTCGCAGATGGCAGCCAGTGGGGGGAGGATCCTTTACATCCAACCTGCGCTGTCTGTCTTATTTTAACTAGTTTTACTTATTTATTTATTTTATCTTGTTTTATCTCCTTATTTACTTCTTCAATCTTATTTATACAACATTTATCATTTTAAATCAATTTTATTACTCAAATGTGTTGCGTGTTGTAAGCGGTAGTCAGCAGGGGGAGGACCTTTTACATCTAACCCATGCTGACCGCCTTTGTAGGGTTTTGTTTACTTTCTGTTTTGTCTTGTTTTTTTTAGCCTGTTGTTTGTTTTGTATCAGGTAGTGGGGGAGGATTTTTACACCCAACCTCACTGACTGCTTCCTTTTTAACTGTAGAATGAATGGGTATGAGTGTGAGTGCGAATTGATGAAAGCACAAATGTTTGGAGTTGCTCGTAACTGTCGACTGGTATCCTTTTGCTAGTTCATGTTTGATTGGGGGCACCCCGGTCGCCCCACCCGCACATAGGCTGCACGGGACGGTCGTCTTCACCGACCGGTCTTTGTGCGGGGTGTGTGCGGGACGGGGCGGCTGGGTGGCCGCTTAATCTACGGAGTACACGCAGAGGGTGCCCGGGGGGAGTTATGAGTAAGGTAGACGGGTCAGACATGCCCGAAAAAAACGGTTCCAGACCCGTCGGCTGGAGGAAGAGGAGGTGAGTTTAGTCGGTAGGCGGTTCGGCACGGTGAAGCGTGACGGATCGAATCCGACACACCTGGGACACCGTCCCAGACGGTCTTTTGAAGATTCTCACCTCCCAAAAAAAAAAAAAAAGATGTCACCGTATATAATAAATCAAAACAAAATAAGACAAATAACACTATAACATATAATAAAAAAAAGTGTGTGTACTTTATACAAAAAAAATTATACATCTATTATTATGATTTAAACGAAAAAAAATATATTTTAAACTGTTTAATTGTATTTTTATTTAAATATTAAACTAATTTAATACGTAAAATAATACCAAAAACTAAAAATAACTTTAATACGTAGAATCGTAAAAAATCTAAAAAACGTCAGATTTTCTACCCAATTTTAATGAAAGTATACCTTCTAACGTGCGTACAAAGTACACAAAAATTCTATTTTGCTATAATTATAAGTCCAAAAATATATATAAAAACTATTTAAAAAGTCAGTAAAACTATAAACCCACTTTTGTCTCTGTTAACAATAAAGACAACTACTTAGTGACGACCTAAATGTTCAAATTGCTGCCCATCATTTTCGATGCAAGCATTTATTTACTCTTTCAAGATTAGATTGAATGGCTGTCTCAATTTCTGCTCTCGAAATACTTTGAATGGCGTTACGTATTCTCTCGATCATGGTTTCTCGAGTAGTGGGCCTAGTTGCAAAAACCAAGTCTTTAATCCGTCCCCATAAATAAAAGTCTAAAACAGTTAAATCTGGTGATCTGGCTGGCCAAAAATATAGGCTTCCACGTCCTATCTATCTATCAGCGAATGCCTCGTCTAAAAATCTCTAACCGCTCTGGAGAAATGCGCCGGACAACCATCGTGCTGAAAAAACATGGACCTACGAACTTCTAGCGGTACATTTTCCAGAAGAAGAGGCAATTCATTCCTTAAGAAATTTAGATAGTCTTCACCAGTAACAGCATTATGGAAAATAAAGGGTCCAATTATCTGACCATCTAATATGCCACACCATACATTTATCGACCACCGACCTTGATGTTGTACTTCTTCCGTCCAACGTGGATTATTCTGTGACCAGTAATGCGCATTATGACGGTTTTCCGTGCCATCACTTCTAAATGTAGCTTCATCTGACCACAAAACACGCGACAGCAACTGAGGATCCTGAGATACCATACCTAGCAACCAGTTGTAATAATCCAACCTTTAATCCTGATCATTCTCATTTAACCTTTTTTTTTTTTTTTTTTTTTTTTATTATGCTTTATTTAACAATCAGAATACATTAGCATCCTATAAGTTAAAGTGTTGGCTTGGGAGCTGGGCCCCTCATTGGCGTGAAGGGACTCCCTCCAATGAAGGAGTCCTAGATAGTCTTCATGTCAGCTGGCCATAATCTCTTCAACCTTCTGGCAATTGGAGCTTGTACTAGTGGCTGTAATACTGCGTTGGGGTGTGTTTCCATTTTCTCGTGGTGTTTGTTGTACCTATCTTTAATGACATCTGTGATGAATGGAACCTTCAGATCTTCATGTAATGTTAAATTCGACACGAACCAAGGTGCATCTGTGATCATGCGTAGTATTTTTGACTGGCTCCTTTGGATGATAGCAATATTAGATTTGCTTGCACATCCCCAGACTTCGATACCATACATCCATATTGGTTTGATTATGGTGTTGTATATCAGCAGTTTATTTTCCAAACTTAGTTTTGATTTTCTACCTATCAACCAGTAGAGTTCTTTGACTTTCATGTCTATTTGTTTTCTCTTCTTTGTTATGTGCACTTTCCAAGTAAGTTTAGAGTCTAGATGTATGCCGAGGTATTTGGAAGAGTTGTTTTTAGCAATAATTTTGTTATTTATGTATAGTGATGGACACTGATCTTTTCTTGTAGTAAAGTTGACATGGACGGATTTAGCCTCATTTATCTTAATTTTCCATTTTTTTACCCAATTTTCTAGGTTTGCTAAGTCATTTTGTAGGATGTTGGAAGCTTCTACTGGATCTTGGTGAATTGCTAAGATGACGGTGTCATCCGCAAAGGTTCCTATGACAGTGTGTGGAGACGTAGGAATATCTGATGTGAATAATACATATAGAATGGGACCCAGGACACTGCCTTGCGGAACTCCGGCCTTGATTGGGAATTTTTGCGAATATTCATCATTCACTTTTACAAGAAACTGTCTGTCGTGAAGATATGATTCGAGCAGTCGATAGAAGGATAGTGGAAAGATTTTAGATATTTTGTATAAAAGTCCATCATGCCAAACCTTGTCAAAGGCTTGGCTAACATCCAAGAATACTGAGGGGCAGTATTGTTTTTGTTCTATTGCTAAATTTATTGAATGTGTTATTCTGTGTATTTGCTGAACTGTTGAGTGGCCTTGTCGAAAACCAAATTGGTGTGATGGAATCCAATCCTCAGGGAGTACTTCCTTATTTATTCTTTGAAGTATGAGTCTTTCTAGTAGTTTTGACATAACTGGCAATAAGCTGATTGGCCGATAAGATGAAACTTCGTTTGGGTTTTTGCCTGCCTTCAGTATTAAAATTATTTCTGCTGTTTTGAGTTGCGTCGGCCAGTAGTTTAGTCTCAGGATAGCATTGAAAATGTACATCATGAATATGACTCCTCTGCGTGGCAGTTCTTTTAACATTTTGGAGGTTATTTTATCGATCCCTGGAGATTTTCTTGGATTTAGGAAGTTTAGTTCATTTTGAACTTCCTTTACAGAAAGTTGTTTGGTTGCGGGTATGTTGTTTGGGATATTTGAGAGATGTCTAGCTATTTCGTCATCAACTACATCACAGTTCGGTGTGAATACATTGGATAAGTATGCACCAAATAGTGAAGCCTTTTCTTTATCGCTTCTTGCCCATATAGCTGCAGGATTGCTGGAGTCACGTACAGGAGAATTCTGCATTTGAGGCTTGTTTTTGAATTTGCATGGTTTCCAGATGGAGTTATCACTTCGGTTAAGACCCTTCAAATATTCATTAAATGAACATTCACGCAATTCTTTAATTTTTGCTTTTAGTCGACTACTGGCTCGGTTGTACACTGTTCTGTCAACAGGGGCTTGCGTGCGTTGTAATCTAGCTCTTGCTTTTCGTTTTAGAGTTATGAGTTCCTTCACTTCTTTAGGTACAGAAATATCTTTCTTTTGGATGGTGGGACGAGGAGTGGCTTGTTGTACTGATTCAATTAGGAGGTCATTAAAAGTTGTGATCGCCCCTTCGACTTCATTGGGTTCCTTTAGTCTGATGTCGAGTTTTACTTTTTCTTCAATTCTGGTACGATATTCTTCCCATTTGGTTTTCTTATTATGTAGTCTTGTGGGAGTTTTTCTATGTAACGCTGCTGTTCCTATTGAAGCTATTATCGGAGAGTGGTCAGAAGAAAGATCATAGCTTGGTATTACGTCTAAGTAAGGAGCTGGTAACCCATTTGTCACAAAAAAGTCAAGCAAGTCAGGAGTTTTAGCAGGATCAGTTGGCCAGTAAGTTGGAGTTCCTGTTGACAGGTATGCGTAATGCTTCTCGTGAATCACTGATGCCAATTCTCTACCTTTGGTTGTTGTAAGCCTAGACCCCCATAAAATGTGTTTGCTATTGTAATCACCGCCCGCAATAAATTTGGATCCTAGTGTATCGAAAAAATCACTGAAATGTTCCTTTTTTATGTTGTGTCGTGGTGGACAGTAGACGGCGGCAACTTTTAGATTATATGAGTCCATGCAGACGTTGACAGTTGTGGCTTGTAGAAAATTTTCGGCATATTTTGGCATTTCATGGTGCTTTATTGTGTTTTTTATTAGGATAGCAGTACCAGCATGTGCAGTGTTGTCTGGGTGATTGCTGTGATATGTTGTGTAATGTGGAATGTAAAAGTAGGATCTGTCAGTGAAGTGTGTTTCGCTGATGAGAAGCAGGTCTATGGAATTGTGTTTTAGAAATATTTCAACTTCTTGTTTGTGATGTAGAATGCCGTTGGCATTCCACAGTGCTATTCTAATGAACTTAATGAATTTTATTTATTAACGTAGTAAGCATATTCATCACCATGGTGTTTTGATGAATAAGTTGCTGAAACATGGCTTTGAATTCGTCTAAGAATCTATGTAGCATATCTGTTGTGGTGTCACATTGATTCTGCTGAGTATAATTGTTGGATGCTACATTTGCATAGGTCACATTATTTCTTACCGGCGTTGTTGTTGGCTTGGTGGTAAGATTAGGATGGGCATTTGGGCAACCCTGACTGCTGACTGGCTGTACATTTTGCCTATTATTTTGATTATTAGGGCGTCTCATTATGTTGTGATAGTAGCTACAACCTTTATAGTTGGCTGTATGGGCACCTCCACAAAGTGCACATGTTGCTGGAGTGTTCCTTGTTTTTGTGCAGGTTGATGTACTATGGGCTCCCCCACACTTAACGCAGACAAAAGGTTTATAACAGTAACCCTTGGTGTGTCCATATTGTTGGCATCGCGTGCATTGAGCTGGTCCATAGTTAGGTTTTGGAGGTTCTACCTGTATGATTAAATTTTGCATTTTTTGTATTTTATATACGTCTTTGTTATTTACCGCAGGCTCTAAATCCACAAAAAACAGATTAAGAGGCTCCTTAGTTCTTTTGTCCTTGGCATTGAGGATATTTCTGACTTGATGGCCTTTTGCGTTGAGTTCTTTCACTATTTCTTTTGTATCCATAGTGTGGTGAAGGTGTCTGATCACTACTCGGAATGCACGTTCTTCTTTGAGTTGGTATGTGTGGTGTACAATTTTTTTCTCACGCATATACGTTACTAGATGCCTGTAAGACTCAACAGTATCACTAATTATTTTAATTGTATTATCTGCAAGTGTTTTTGTACTGTAGTGCACATCATCAATGGCATCTCTTAAACTTAGTATCATTTTCTGGTAATCTGTTACTCCGTACACAAATATTGGAGGAGGTTTTATAGTTTTAGCTTCGGTGATATCTATTTGTTGGTCTGTTTGACTCTCTTCTACAGTTTCTTCTACAGGAAGCTGACTATATCTATTGCTTATATCTATGTCGGAGTTTTGTGAGTTGCTTCTTCTGATCTTCCTTCTTTTTGTATTCGTTACTTGTTGCCATTCGTTCTCGTTGGCTGCGTGTTGTTCTAGCTGCTCATCGTCACTTGTAGAGGACAATCTGTGATAATATTTCTGACTGGTTGATGGTATATGTTGTGATTTTTGGATCATTGGTACCTGATGTATGTAATTTTGTTGATTAATTGGTACCTGCTGAGTGGAATTTGCTTGAGAAGCATCAAAATGTTGTTGAGATAAACAAGAATTATTATTATTCATTGCTGCTTGAGTTATTGGTTGAGAATTAATAAATTGTTGTACTTGCATATTTGTATCTGCTACACCCTGTATGTTGGTTTGCGAAACTGGCTGGCTATAAGAATCTCCAGGTCCATTACTAGCTGGTAACACATTCATGTTTTTATTTCACTTAAATTAGCACTGGGTTCAAAAACTCATTAAATTTCAATGTAAATGAAAATAAATATTTCATTAATTGTTTTTAAATTGTAGGTATCGGTTTTTAACAAAAATTCCGGTTCGAAATTTTTATCGTGGCGTACGTTGCTTGATGATTAAGGCAATACATCCGCACAGCACGAGAGGCGATTCGGTACTATTTAACCTTTGATGCAGTAATTGCAGTATTATATGATATGGATGAAATCTAAAAAAAAATATGACATAGTATAATAGATAGGTACAACTAATTATACCTTTAATGATTTTACCTGGCTTCTCTCAAAATACGTTGAACGGTGGTTCTGCATATTCCTAAGTCTCTAGCTATTGCTCTAATGCTTAAATGGGGATTAAATTGCACATATGCTAAGACATTTATGCCATTTTCCTCCGAGCGACCTCCGCCACGTCTTCTATAAACAGGAACATTTACATTTCCCGTCGTTCTTAAACGGTGAATGAGCCGATGAAAAACTCTACTACTGGAGTGACGTCTTTGGGGATATTTCATTGCATATATTCTAGCCGCAACAGTTGCATTTCTCATGCATTCAAAGAATGTGGCTATCATGTCAAATGCTTCTTCATTTGTAAGAATCATCTTGAATTTCACTCCGAATAAATTTTATATAAAATTTAATATAAACAAACCGCAACAAACCATCAATGAACAAATTTTTATGTTTTACTGATTCGACACATAATTTGACACACGATGACTTTTTGATGTTAATACTTCTAATCGTTCTATTTTTTCCGATAGCACACTATTTGTTTCCATTTTGACTTCCTTAACTTAGTTTACCGGTGACAATAACGGTTAGGTATTTATCTTAGTTGGGAATAGGATAATTAGTATTAAAATATAATGAACTAAAAATTAAAAATTTGTGTAGAAAATCTGACTTTTTACATTTTCTATGATTCATCGAGAGAAAAGCAAATGCGCGGAGGCAACAATTCATAAAAATTTACATACTAACGCTATTTTTAAGTATTGGTATTATTTTAAGTATTAAAATTAGTGTAATACATATTTAAATAAAAATAAAATTAAACTGTTTAAAATATATTTATTCCGTTAAAATCATAATAATAGAAGTATAATTTCTTACGCGCGTACAAAGTACACACATTTTTTTTTATATTTTACAGTGTGATTTGTCTTATTGTTGTTTTGATTCATTACATACGGTGACATCTGGATAATGTTCATTTGTTTTTTTTTTCCATAGCACACTACTTGCTTCTATATATTTTCACTTATATGACAGCAACAGTTATGTTTAAAATGTACACGTTTCTTAAGATATCAGGAGATAGAAAAAAGGTATCGACATGCGGTTTTCGACATTCTGTTGATAATTTGGTCTTATTTTGTAATACAGGAAAAAAATACATACTTGTATTTAATATTTTCCAAAGAAAACTAGATTTCTAAAAAAATAGCGCCTCCTAGCCGGCATATTACGTAATAAGCTGTTTCCAAATTATAATTATTACATTGTCGAAAAAGAGATGTTTTCAGCAAAACTAAGTTTGCAAAAATCGATTAGGCAGAAACGGACTTACAGCGATTTTTTCATAACAAGTTTCCCACTCACCCCAACCTCTTATTTGCACTAGTAGACTTAAACTTGTGAAATAAAATATGCGCAGAATTTTATGAAGAATAAAATGATCGAATTTCCAGTGCCCTTTCATTAGACAAATTTTGTAAAATTTCAATTTTTTAGTCTTTGATATTCAATTACGCCATCTAGCGGTGAACTCACAATTATGAAAATAATTTCCAGGCTTTTCTCGAGGCAACTTTTGTTATAATTTTTTTTCCCAAAGCTGTAGTATAAACGGTTTCTGAGATATGGCCGAGAGCCATTCTTATTGCGACACCCGGTACAAACGCCTTTAAAAATGCCCGACAAGTCTCAAGCAATTTGAGCTTTATAGGTTATACAACAGATTTCGGAACCATTGTCGGTATGTCTTCAAACGAATCAAAAGATCGCCGTCCGTCCGTTGGACGGACAGCCGGGCGGGCGGCGATCTATAAATCGCGCTTAAGTGCCAATGTAATTTTTCATTAATCGTTTTAAAGCATATTTTATGTTGAAACAAAGTAAAAGACCAGCTCTTTGGCGATCGGGGACCCCAACATCCCAGCGCCCGTGTGCACCGCACACCCTGCACAATAGGTAAAGCCGTCTCTGGCGACACCTGTACAAACGCCTTTGAAAATGCCCGATAAGTCCCAAGCAATTTGATCTTTATAGGTTCCACAACAGATTTCGGAACCATTGTCGGTATGTCTTCAAACGAATTAAAAGATCGCCGTCCGTCCGTTGGACGGACAGCCGGGCGGGCGGCAATCTATAAATCGCGCTTAAGTGCCAATGTAATTTTTCATTAATCGTTTTAAAGCATATTTTATGTTGAAACAAAGTAAAAGACCCGCTCTTTGGCAATCGGCGCCCCTCAACATCCCGGCACCCTGCACAATAGGTAAAGCCGCCTCTGCTCCAGAGTCGCCCATTCTTGAGAAAATGAATTTCTTCCAACTTCCAACTCAAACGTCCGCACTGTATAACATGCATTATTCCTTATTAAAGCGACTGCAATTTGCCACTATGTGTGTTTTAGTTGTATATACTATTTGTTCTCGTCTTTTTATGAAATGTTATGCGTCAAATAATATACCTCTTGTACTATTTCGCGACTTTAAAACAGTATTTCTGGTTCCAACTCTGGAACCGGTAGTCCGAGGTCCAATTTCTTACCTTTAAGGCTGTTTTATCGGTGCACCAAAACCTAGGGACAGTGTTTTCCCTGTTATTTACCGACAGAATATCTCGAAATTTGGACACGTTATTCGAAATTATGTTGCCTTTAAAATAATGGTTTTACTTTTTTATTTTTTTGAAAATTCTGTTGAAAAATTGGATTATAATGTTTAACGTTCTATTATAACCAAACTTTTACTCCCATCACTTGAAAGAGTTTTTTTTTCTGTAACCGTTGCTTTTTTTCACCTCTCTATGTCCAGTAATAATCGAGAAAAGCGTGTTCCAACTTTGAAGAAAATTGCTAAAAATATTGAAATCTAATAGTGAAACGGGTTACTCATAATTGGCGCTTAGTTTCATCGTTATCTCCTTCGTGACGTCAAATCTCATGAACGTACGGTCAGTCGGTCAGTTCGCTTGAATCAAAATCCATTTCCAGTTATGTTCATTCTTGTATTTTCTTCATGAACTTGCTTATGCTGATCACCTATCGCATGTGTCCGTTTGTCTGATTATTCGGGTGGTAGTAGCTATGTTTGGAAACCATCTGAAGATGAACTAGAGTGTAATGAGCCCGAAAAGACTGACGAAGAACAAAATGATATTGAAAATGAACTCGACGAGCCCGAAAATATGAGTGCGAAACTAGTGATAAAGACCAAAATAATTCAGACTTCCTCCCATGAGGTGTAGCAGATGGATTTCTACTACAATGTTTTATAAAAAATATCCATTTTTTAATCCTATCCCAAGAAAAATATTTATTTTTCTAATATATTTTGTGAGTTAATATATCATTAAAAATTCTAAGCCGTCCCTGCTTATGAGTAATACTGTTTGTTTCGCAACATAGTAAAATCATAGGAAATTTCCTGTTTACTTGTATAAACATTTATTGTTCTGGAAGGATCCGTTGAAAAATCCCAGTATATTTCCCTTAAGTTTTGAGCGCTAAAAACCCTATGATATTATTGGTCTGAATTTTGAAACATCCTTGAGTTGTAGTTGACGATTGGTCAATAGTTTTGGTCGAAAGATCGAGAAGAAATGCATCCGTTGGACGCGAGAGAGACGTGACGATGCAAGGCAGTTCTAAGAGTGTGTTCGAAGGTTGAACATATCTTTTTGATAGAACTCAACAGACTCAAAAAGAAACGCACTTTGCCGGCTTTAAAATGGTTTTCTTTTTACGGTAAAAGAAGTGAAGGACTGGCAGTTTGTCCAGTAAATGTCAAGGAATATTATTACAATAGTTCCACAACATTTTACATGGATATATTCTTGTGAAACACTATTATTGTTATGCAGTTTGATTTGCCGGTAAAAAAGAAGTGTGTGGTTCCTGGTTCCTGTTTTTATGATGTTATGGTAACATTCCTGTATTGAAGTACCCCGATTATATTTGATTTGGTATCAATTTTATCCTGTGTCCTGTTTGGTTCAAAATTGAATGTCTTCCCTCCCAGCCCCGCTTAGAATGGAAAATTTTGGATAAGTTTTTGATGTGTGACATGGATTTTTGTTTTAAGGTATGGATAATGTTTATTTTAAATAATTCACAAGTGGATATTAATTTGGTAAAGGTTTTACATATTTAAATAATTTGTTTTCAACATGGATTCTTGGAAAGTTTTATGTAAAGTAAATTTAATGACAGTGACTTTTGACAGCCATAAGTCAAATTTTTGTTTTGGTACTCTGCTAAAAATAAATAAGGTTAAGAATTGTAAAACCATGTATTTGTTTTTATTATTCATTTCTTGTTTGAGAATATGTTTATTCTCATAATAAAAGGTATAAAGGTTTAAATAAACCTTATCAAATGTACACATTTTTATTTATGTAACCTCTTTCTTCAAGAAAATTATTAACAGATATCTAATACAAGCGAATTAAGTTTTAGAATAGAAGAAAATGTAATGGCATAGAAGCCAATAAAGGTAAATGATAGCCCAGTATAACCCCAACGAGGAATCTATGATGAATGTCCCCCCAGTTGGTTTCCAATAAGTACTAGATATGAGAATTTGAGGATTTTTCAAACGGCGTCCCAATTTGTTTAAATAGTAGGAAAGTCCTCAAGTCTGTGTAAGTATCCTTTGCTTATTTGGTTATGTAGTTAGTCTTCTTTAAACCCTCTTACCCCTCCCAACGAATCTACGACCCGCCACCGCACAAAAATGATCTGTCGTTCGCATGAAGGTTTGCGTGTCTGTTCCTTCTACTAGCCCCATTTCGACTCCCCCAGTATCTCTATAGTTAGTCTTTCCTTGTCCCCATATGAGCAGACATGTAAAACGCTTCAACTGGCCCCGACAACGTGGGGCATGTTTCTTTTTAGCCTCTTCTGGTCCTATTTGCATGCTCCAACTGACCCACCAGTGTGGGCCAAGTCCCTTGGGCCTCCTTTCGGTCCCATTTGTACTACAACTGTTAAGGCAGTGCCCGTCCCCTTGGGCAGCCCGATCTCAGTGTGTGCTACAAGTGTTTCCGACAACATGGAAGCTCGACTCTTTTTCTGTTTTGTGTACCCACTGTTACAAGTTTAGCTTGTATACCATTTGCACTAGTAGTTAGCCTATCTACTAGTTTCCAAATGTCTTTAGCCAACCCCACTTGGTGTTACACTTGTAATACTTGTAACGATCACCCTGAAGTTTGACCCTGAGTAAATATCGCCCCAGTCTTCCCAAGTAGTTTAGCCCAGATTCCTCTTGTCTTGCCCCTAGAAACTGTTTCAAGTCTTTTAGTGCCCCCGAAACTGTTTCAGTCTTTTAGTTCCCACTAAAGAGCCCTCTCTCACTCCGATCACAAATCTCTATTCGAAATCTTTTTCGACATACCCATAACGAGTAGCCGCCATGTCTTACCCCGCCAAAGTACCTTTCCCAACACACATCCACTCCCAATCCCGCGTAACAGTGGAGGCAGCAGTTACGCGGAAATTCCAGGTAGCCTGTGAATACAGGCTGCTACTGCGTCCGGAGGCAACCGTGATAAAAAGCCTAGAGGAGTAAACCTCAATAAAATAATCCCCACTATCACGGTGGAAGGCATCGTGCCAAAGATATGAGAGATGCGAGGGTTAGAGCATCACAAACGATCCCTTCGGGATACCTGGCGACCTCCCGAAGAACCTAGCCTTAACGTGGTAAGGGCGCACTGCCACGTCGGACGCGTAGCACGTCCCGACTCGTGGGAATTCATATGAATAAAACCAACTCAAAAAAACCTAAAGGAAAAAATAAAGACGACCAAAGGCAAAAGGACAATGACGACGCATTAATTAGTAAAATTGAGAATAGGGAAGAACAGTCGCAAGACGGCACAATAGATGAAGATGAGCTGAGAAAGTTTGAAAGGGAATTGCTACAACGGCACGATCAACAGCCTAAACTAAACAGGTCGGGTGCCATAAAGCACTCGACACTTGTAGGGGAAGAAATTAATACAAGAGAAGAAGAAGAAAAAGAGGAGGAAGAGAAAGAAGAGGAAGATCCCTCGGTGAAAATCCTGGAAGCGAAAGCCTTCACAGAAAGTCACGATGAAAAAACGGAAGAAGAAAGGGGAGGAACTTGGGAAGATATAGAGGAGAGTGTTTTAACAGCCTTCTTGTTCGACGAAGAGGACAGAAGAGAAATGCAGCAAATGAAAAAAAGAAAAGGGGACAGCCTTGAGATAAATGAAAAATTCAAAAAAGAAAAACTTGAAGAAAGCAAAAAATATCCAGAAGAAACCGACAGGGAAAAGGTCCAACGGAAAATGAAACAAATACTCGATATACTTAATACAGAAGGCCCAATAGAGGACGAAAGAATAAGAATGAAAAAACTCATAGGGGAAATTAACTCTATGCAAAACAGAAAAATTAGCCCAAATCAAACAACACAAGGGGAGGAGAAAAATATAAGATGCGAACAATGTAAAATTAAGATCGAGCAAGAGAGACAAAGAAAAGAAACAGAAAAAATAATAGGAATTGTAAACAAGGGAGGAGACATAGACACCTTTAGTCAAATCCACGAGAAGAAATGGGAGGACAAGGTGTTTGAAAAAACGAAGTGGGAACATGGGGGACTGCAAGAGACAATTGAAAAAAAAAGAATGCATAATAATAACTAAAAACGAAATAAAAGACGGAGGGGTAGAGGGCGTCATAAGAACGCTCAGGGAAGAAGTAGCAGAAATCATTGAGGAATGCAAAGTGGGCGACATAGAGTACATAGAAAATGTAAAGAAAAGCTCTATGGCCAACCAAAGGAGGCAGTGGTACACATATGTAACCAAAGTGGGTGAACAGGGAATGTATGAAATGGCTGTAAAGGCCATAAATATAATAAAAAAAAGGGAGAAGCCCCCGGAAACCGTTAGAGTCATCGTTAACAACGAGATAAATAAGGAAGATGTGCGAAAAGCTCTCGAATTTGTGGGGAGAAAAGAAAATATAGTATGGGAAATAGTTATCAGAGGGAAGGAGATGGATAAAGGGGAGAGGCATGAGCAGGAAGAAGCGCTCCTAATCAAAACGGGGGGGAAATCATACACTGATGTATTAAAAGAGATGAATCAGAAAATTGATATAGGGAAGATTGGCTTAAAAGTAAATAGGCTAAAAAAAACAGAAGGGGGAGACATCCTCGTAAAACTAAAGGGGAAGGGAGCAGCGGAGAAACTGAAGAAGGAGATGGACAGTAAAATAACGGGAATGAGCATGGCTGTTCGGAAGAAAGAAAATTATTTTTCCATCACGGCAATAGACCCTGGGTTTACAGAAGAACAGCTAATAAGCGCGATAACAACATATACCGGTATCCCCGAGGACGAAATAGATGTCAAAACGCTACGTATAAATAGGCATGGGGAACAGGTGGCGACCATAGCCGTACGCCCCTCAAAAGCAGAAGAGCTACGGAGGTATAGAACGATAGTAATAGGTTGGGTTATATGCCCCATAATGGAACGCCATACGCCAGTAAGGTGTTATAAGTGCCTCCATTATGGTCACAGCACCTATGAGTGCACAGGGGAGAGCAGGGTAGCATGCTGCTACAACTGCTTTAAAAACGGGCATACAGCGGTGCAGTGTAGCAGCACTGCGTACTGCTTAACTTGTAAGGAAGAGGGTCATAGAATGGACCGCATGACATGCCCAGCCTATAGGGCGTGGGTGTACGGCAGGGGAGGGGAAAGGGAACACATAAAACATTAAAAGAAACAAAAGCGAAAGGGTGAGAAGTGGTTTCCTGATGAACGGAGGTGGGTCCGTATACAGCCCACCAGTGAAACAGGAAATCACCTTTTATAGGGTAAATTTATCGATTTTAATCATACATATTTTTATTTATTTATTTAATTTATTTGAAAATTTTATCTATACACATTTTATTTATATAAATTTTATTTATATAAAATTTAATTTCACATATAATTTTAAAAATCTTAGTGTGTTGTGTATTGTCCAGTATACCATTTTAATCTTTTATTTATTTATTTACCTATTTATTCATTTTATATTTACACCTTTATTTTATTTATATTTATTGTGTTCAATATATACAAACGGATACGGGTCAACTCTCTAGGGAACTGAACCAAAAATGAACCTCAAGGATCAACCTGGTATAAGGATAATGCAGGTGAACGTGGGCCGCGCAAAACGGGCACACGATCTCGTCCACGCGAAAGCCTGCACGCTAAAAATAGACTTACTCATCGTCCCGGAACCTAACAAAAAAATAACGTCGGACGGTGGCTGGGTGCAGGATACAAACAAAAACGTGGCGGTGCTCTTCAGAAATAAAGATCTTGGCGTGCGTGGCATAGTCAGGGGCGGAAATTATATTCTCATTAAGATGAAGGATTTTTGTCTCCTGGCATGCTACATATCTCCAAACATACCCATCAGAGACTACAAACAAAAAGTAGATGAAATAATGAGCATCGCTACAAGAGAGAAGCAAATAATGATTGTCGGGGACATCAACGCAAAATCTAGGTCATGGGGCTCTCCCATGAATGATGAGAAGGGAGAGTTCTGGAATGAATGGATAGCCCAGGCTAGCCTCCATGTACTCAACAACAACAAACCCACATTCGTAAGAGGGGCTAGCAAATCACATATTGATGTAACCATTGCAACCGAAAGGCTATCCAGACGCATAAAAAATTGGGATGTCCTCGACGAACAGTTATTCACCTACCACTGTTACATAACGTACGAGGTGATGGTTAAAGGGAGGGTTCTAAGAAAACCGATAGGTCGAAGAGAGAAAATATTAAACAAAAACAGGTACCTGTCGGAGATTAAAAAAATCGACGAAGATGCAATTACAGATCTCGGCCAACTTAGGAAGACACTCGCTAATGCCGTTGAGTTGGCCACAGAAAAGACAAAAAATAACGAAAGAACCCCCTATTGGTGGACGGATGAGATA
This sequence comes from Diabrotica virgifera virgifera, assembly GCF_917563875.1. Lineage (NCBI taxonomy): Eukaryota > Metazoa > Arthropoda > Insecta > Coleoptera > Chrysomelidae > Diabrotica > Diabrotica virgifera. The sequence continues at coordinate 118,495,395 of NC_065448.1, forward strand.
AGAGAACTACGGGAAGTGTGCCTCCGAGCTCGGAGGAATTACACAAGAAGCCAGGGCAACCCCGAGCTCAATGAGATATATAAAACAGCGAAGAGGAATCTAAACAACAAAATAAAGAAAGAGAAAAAGGAAAGGTGGCAGAATCTGATAGACGCGCTAGAAAATGACATATGGGGAGACGCATACAAAATAACAATGAAGTCTCTCAAAATGATCGCCCCATACAGACTAGACGAAGACCAGCGGCGTGAATCCGCGGAACTTCTCTTTCCTGCCAAGGAGGAGCAAGCTTTCTTGAAGATTTTCCCCACGGTAGTGGAGGAGTTTACGGAGGAAGAAATAAAAGCCGCTGGTCAGGAAATCAAATCGGGTAAAGCTCCCGGCCCCGATGGTCTGCCACCCGAGGCACTGAAGATAATAGCAACAGAGAAACCAGGTTTGATCAGAAGAGTATTTAACAATCTACTGCGGAATCAAGAGTTTCCCAGGGAATTAAAGGAAGCAAATCTGGTATTGCTACTCAAGCCTGGGAAACCCCCCGACTCGGCATCCTCCTACAGGCCGATATGCCTTCTAGACTGTCTTGGCAAGTTTTATGAAATTCTTGTGAAGAAGAGGCTGGAAGGGGTATTGGCAAGTGAGAGAGCTCTATCCAGTCAACAATTCGGATTTCGAAAAGGTCGATCAGCAGTAGACGCAGCGATCTGGATTAGAGACGCGGCACAAATAAGTAGAAAGAGGTGGGTGGTACTTGTTCTATTGGACATTAAAAATGCCTTCAACTCGGCGAACTGGGGCCTCATCATCGACAGGATTGTCGAGCTGGGGGCCCCGGATTACATGTCCAATATAATAAAGGACTACCTATCGGAAAGAAGCGTATGCATAACGAAGAAAAATAAGATGAATATGACTGCTGGAGTACCCCAAGGGTCAGTCCTGGGACCCACATTATGGAACATATTATACAATGGGGTACTAGAGGTAAATAGAACACTAGGAGTAAGGGCAATAGCATACGCAGACGACCTAGCCCTACTAATCGAGGACGACACGAATCGGGGCATCATACATAAAGTAAACACAGCAATAGAAAAAACCGCGAAATGGATAGAGAACAACGATTTAAAATTGGCAGTAGAAAAGACTGAGATAATTATCTTGAGGGGACGGCGGGATCGAAAAGACATTAATTTTCGGTTCAGAGGCTCCGAACTAAAACCCCAGAAAACAGTTAAGTATTTGGGAATAATCTTCGACGACAGAAGGTCATTCGGCCCACATATACATGAAGCATGTCGGAAAGCGGAGGCAAGGACCTCAGTCCTACAAAAATTAATGCCGAATATAGGAGGCCCTGGATCACACAAACGGGCAGTAATGCTACAATCCATTATGTCAATAATATTATACGGGGCTCCAGTATGGCATGAAGTTGTAAATAAAGCCAAATACAGAGACATGCTTCTCAGAGCACAAAGAAAACCCCTGATCAGAGTGTGCAGCGCGTACAGAACCGTATCAACCGTTGCTCTACAGGTAGTGGCCGGAGCTGTGCCGGTGCACATTCTGACAGAGGAGAGGGTACGAATGCATCGAAGGGGTAACGGAGCTATAAGTTCAGGACCAGAAGAAAGAAGAAGAAGCCTGGAAAGTTGGCAGGATCAGTGGTCAAGAGAAACAGGCAAAGCCGCCTGGACGAGGACCCTTATCCCTGATGTAGTGAGGTGGTATGAATGCAGACACAGGCGCGTTAACTATTATTTCACACAATTTTTGACGGGCCATGGATCCTTTCGGGCATATACATATCGTATAAGAAAGACTGAGGACGATCTGTGTACCGAGTGTGGAGTGGTAGATGACGCGTACCACGTGATATTCGTATGCCCTGTATATCATGCAGGGCGAACCTCGCTGCAGCTGAGGATGGGGTCCCCTCTGGGTGAGCCCCAAGAATTAATGCATAAAGCCATTATGAATGAAAAAATGTTTGACTTGATCATTGGATTTGTCACTGAAACGATGAAGCATAAGGAAGAAAGAGAGAGGAGACTCCAACAAAGATAATCTGTTTGTATTTCTTTTGAACATGTGTCGTTTTGCACCGACCGGGGTGGGCAGTCAATATACAACTCCCACTTCTGCCGGGGCAGTGTCCTTTAAAATAAAAGGATTTTTAATCCTAGTGTTAGTAAATGTTAGATGTTTTGTTTTTCATGTGTTTATATCTTATGTTGTGAGTGTATAGATGAATGGGCCACTCCTACAGGGGGTGGGGAATGAAAGTTTAGTTGTTCTCACTGGCTGTTTAGTAATTCTTTGCCAGTTTACGGTGGATGGGATGATAGCGTGGTCGCGCCTCCTCACCCATTATCATGCAGATAGGTCGGTTGCCTTACGGACCCTGGCTGGCTGCATGCGTGGATGGGGTGGCGAAACCGGGTTGTCATGACAGTCACAGAGCGCACGCAGAGAGTGCTAGATGGGGTGACGAGCAAAGCTGGTGGGTCAGAGCTATGCCCGCTAAGGTCGGTTCCTGGCCCGCCGGTTGGAGAAAGAGGAGGTGAGTTTAGTTGGTAGGCGGCTTGCTACGGTTAGGCGTAGAGAGTTGAATCCAACACACCTGGGACACCTTCCCAGAAGTCTTTAGAAGATTCTCACCTCCCAAAAAAAAAAAAAAAAAAAAAAAAAAAAAAAAAAAAAAAAAAAAAAGTTTGATTTGCCGGTAAAAAAGAAGTGTGTGGTTCCTGGTTCCTGTTTTTATGATGTTATGGTAACATTCCTGTATTGAAGTACCCCGATTATATTTGATTTGGTATCAATTTTATCCTGTGTCCTGTTTGGTTCAAAATTGAATGTCTTCCCTCCCAGCCCCGCTTAGAATGGAAAATTTTGGATAAGTTTTTGATGTGTGACATGGATTTTTGTTTTAAGGTATGGATAATGTTTATTTTAAATAATTCACAAGTGGATATTAATTTGGTAAAGGTTTTACATATTTAAATAATTTGTTTTCAACATGGATTCTTGGAAAGTTTTATGTAAAGTAAATTTAATGACAGTGACTTTTGACAGCCATAAGTCAAATTTTTGTTTTGGTACTCTGCTAAAAATAAATAAGGTTAAGAATTGTAAAACCATGTATTTGTTTTTATTATTCATTTCTTGTTTGAGAATATGTTTATTCTCATAATAAAAGGTATAAAGGTTTAAATAAACCTTATCAAATGTACACATTTTTATTTATGTAACCTCTTTCTTCAAGAAAATTATTAACAGATATCTAATACAAGCGAATTAAGTTTTAGAATAGAAGAAAATGTAATGGCATAGAAGCCAATAAAGGTAAATGATAGCCCAGTATAACCCCAACGAGGAATCTATGATGAATGTCCCCCCAGTTGGTTTCCAATAAGTACTAGATATGAGAATTTGAGGATTTTTCAAACGGCGTCCCAATTTGTTTAAATAGTAGGAAAGTCCTCAAGTCTGTGTAAGTATCCTTTGCTTATTTGGTTATGTAGTTAGTCTTCTTTAAACCCTCTTACCCCTCCCAACGAATCTACGACCCGCCACCGCACAAAAATGAGCTGTCGTTCGCATGAAGGTTTGCGTGTCTGTTCCTTCTACTAGCCCCATTTCGACTCCCCCAGTATCTCTATAGTTAGTCTTTCCTTGTCCCCATATGAGCAGACATGTAAAACGCTTCAACTGGCCCCGACAACGTGGGGCATGTTTCTTTTTAGCCTCTTCTGGTCCTATTTGCATGCTCCAACTGACCCACCAGTGTGGGCCAAGTCCCTTGGGCCTCCTTTCGGTCCCATTTGTACTACAACTGTTAAGGCAGTGCCCGTCCCCTTGGGCAGCCCGATCTCAGTGTGTGCTACAAGTGTTTCCGACAACATGGAAGCTCGACTCTTTTTCTGTTTTGTGTACCCACTGTTACAAGTTTAGCTTGTATACCATTTGCACTAGTAGTTAGCCTATCTACTAGTTTCCAAATGTCTTTAGCCAACCCCACTTGGTGTTACACTTGTAATACTTGTAACGATCACCCTGAAGTTTGACCCTGAGTAAATATCGCCCCAGTCTTCCCAAGTAGTTTAGCCCAGATTCCTCTTGTCTTGCCCCTAGAAACTGTTTCAAGTCTTTTAGTGCCCCCGAAACTGTTTCAGTCTTTTAGTTCCCACTAAAGAGCCCAATTTTGTAATTTTTGTTTACGAATGTTAATAATTTTTCCAAAGAGGTGTAAGTATGTACACATGGTGTTGTGGTGTTGATTTGGTCATGCTGCTGATTGTATAGGCATGTACCATTTCATACATCATAGTGTATTTAACTTGTAACCCCATATTATGTAAACCGTAGTATACTGGTATTGTATTGTATGTATCGTACAACAGAATAGTATGTTTAATATTGTAGCGTACTTACTATATTGTATTGATATTGTACCCATGATGAAAGCATTGGTTAAATTTTTTGGAAAATATTGATGAATTATATAGACAAACAGTTGAGTAAAAAATAAAGTAAAAAATTTTTTTTGAAAATTTTGGTATAAGTAACGTTTAAATTTTTTTGAAAATTTTGGTAAAAGTTACGTTTTGGAAAATGTTTTGAATATTGAATCCACTTATAGAGTACAACAATATGTTATATTTTTTTGCATGTATTCTTATAGATCAACAGTTTTTTACAGAATAAACGTTTTTTGTGATTACTGATTTGGTCGTTTGAGTAGATGTGTGATAATTGTTGGTATGGTCCGTGTATGAGCTAATTCGGTATGGTCTGTGTGAGTAAGTCCCGTGATTTTCCAGCGAAGCCTATCTATATTGGGTATGTTATGCCACAGGTTATTTGGAGAAGTCATCCTTAGAAGAAGTAACCCCATGAAGAAGTGAAGAGGGAAACCGTGGCGAGGCCCCTCCACTTGTTCATGAAGAAGTGAAGAGGGAAACCGTGGCGAGGCCCCTCCACTTATTAATGAAGAAGTAGACCCCTTGTTTTTTCAAGCAGCCAGGAGAAAAGCTATCGCTGTTAGATTTGAAGATAGCGTTCTCTGTCGACACTGTTTTGAAAAAACTGTTATGATTGATAAAAAGTGAAGAGGGAAACTGTGGCGAGGCCCCTCAACTTATCTGTGTTGTCTTTTTTTGACTAATCTATCTTTGTAGGTGTCGTAAAGGATACCAATGATTAGTTGAAAAAGGTTTGAGAAGTGACGAAAAAGTAACCCCATGAAAAAGTGAAGAGGGAAACCGTGGCGAGGCCCCTCCACTTGTTCATAAAAATGATGTATGTTTTCTTGTATCTGGCATATCGCAAGTGTAATACTCGTGATGAGGAAGTGTTGTTCAGTTGTCTGGAACACTCCTATTAATAGTCAGAGCAAGAACGGTTTTATTTGTGTAAGCTCATACAAGAACCAAGTTTCAATATTTGTTTGTGTTTGTAAGCCCATGTATATGGAGTATGACTAAGAACCAAGTTTCAATATTTGTTTGTGTTTGTAAGCCCATGTATATGGAGTATGACTAAGAACCAAATTTCAATATTATTTGTGTTTGTAAGCCCATGTATATGGAGTATGACTAGAAGTCTTTGAGTCTGTAGTTTTCTTTTTGTTTGTCTATCCCTGTTTTGTCTGGAAATTTTAGAGTCTGTTATCCCGTAATGTCTATTAGCCCATGTCCGTGATAGAGTTTGATTTTTTTTGGCGAATAGTTCGTTGACCTCTCTTGTGTTTGTTTATTGAAAGTAGGCTAAGAGCAGAAGCTGTGACAAGGCTAATGAGCTTAGGATTTGGCCGCGTTGAGTACAGGTGAAGCTTGCTTTCGGTAGATAAATGGAAGTGGTCGTTCGTCGGAACTGTCATTCTTTCCAATGTCCCTTTGGTCTTTCCCCTGTGTGTTGCTTTCATCCCTGTTTTGAAAAAGTAGTCTAACCCCAGTTTGGAAGAGTGAAGTCTACTCATGTTTTGGAAAAATAAAGTCTACTCATATCCCCGGTTTTAAAAAGTAAAGCCTATCCCAGTTAGTGATTTGAAAATGTGAAAGTTGTCTTGTGAACTTTCATGAAAGGCTTTTATGTCCTAGGTAGGACTGTTGATTGGAAACGTAATGATGTAGTATTTCCTATGTCATGTGTTACGTTCATTTTTTTTTGGTCTTGATTAAATGGTTTGATATCCCGTTTGAATCCAGTATACTAGTTTTTTTTTGGTCTTTTTATGTTGTCACACGTACCCCCCCCCCTTTGTTGGTTTTGTTTGAATGAGTTGTTGAGATGAGTTATTTGTGACATTTTATCTCAACGAGGTATTTAGACTGGATTGTCTAAATCCTCCTTTTGCTGAACCGTTGCCGAATGTCCCGTGAAACTCGCTAGGTGTTAGCAGAGTTTGGGCAGATATTTATCTGCCGTAAATTTTTTTAAGTTTTTGAAAACCGCTCCCGGTTAGGCAACGAAGTGATGAGGCTGTGTCTGTCCTGGTATATCACTTGTGTTACTGCAGTGGATGTCAGCGAGGTCCACACAGGGCACAAGATTAGTTTCTTCCCCAAGACACAGAAACTCTTATCACCTACAGTTCTTATTAGAGTCTTTAAACATTTAAGTCTACTCGACTTTAAAGAGTCTGGCGATTGATGGCACGCTAGCCCACTCCCTAACAACGATGTTTTTGTTTAATCCCCAATAGCCATTATTTAAATATTTTGGTATTGTTGTCCTGTCACACCCAAAATGTCAATGTTGGATTTTTGTAGCTATCGAAAACTGAATAGGTAATCCAGTTTCCTCTCTTCCGAGGAGGCTATTGTAGCAGATGGATTTCTACTACAATGTTTTATAAAAAATATCCATTAATTTTAATCCTATCCCAAGAAAAATATTTATTTTTCTAATATATTTTGTGAGTTAATATATCATTAAAAATTCTAAGCCGTCCCTGCTTATGAGTAATACTGTTTGTTTCGCAACATAGTAAAATCATAGGAAATTTCCTGTTTACTTGTATAAACATTTATTGTTCTGGAAGGATCCGTTGAAAAATCCCAGTATATTTCCCTTAAGTTTTGAGCGCTAAAAACCCTATGATATTATTGGTCTGGATTTTGAAAGATCCTTGAGTTGTAGTTGACGATTGGTCAATAGTTTTGGTCGAAAGATCGAGAAGAAATGCATCCGTTGGACGCGAGAGAGACGTGACGATGCAAGGCAGTTCTAAGAGTGTGTTCGAAGGTTGAACATATCTTTTTGATAGAACTCAACAGACTCAAAAAGAAACGCATTTTGCCGGCTTTAAAATGGTTTTCTTTTTATGGTAAAAGAAGTGAACGACTGGCAGTTTGTCCAGTAAATGTCAAGGAATATTATTACAATAGTTTCACAACATTTTACATGGATATATTCTTGTGAAACACTATTATTGTTATGCAGTTTGATTTGCCGGTAAAAAAGAAGTGCGTGGTTCCTGGTTCCTGTTTTTATGATGTTATGGTAACATTCCTGTATTGAAGTACCCCGATTATATTTGATTTTGTATCAATTTTATCCTGTGTCCTGTTTGGTTCAAAATTGAATGTCTTCCCTCCCAGCCCCGCTTAGAATGGAAAATTTTGGATAAGTTTTTGATGTGTGACATGGATTTTTGTTTTAAGGTATGGATAATGTTTATTTTAAATAATTCACAAGTGGATATTAATTTGGTAAAGGTTTTACATATTTAAATAATTTGTTTTCAACATGGATTCTTGGAAAGTTTTATGTAAAGTAAATTTAATGACAGTGACTTTTGACAGCCATAAGTCAAATTTTTGTTTTGGTACACTGCTAAAAATAAATAAGGTTAAGAATTGTAAAACCATGTATTTGTTTTTATTATTCATTTCTTGTTTGAGGATATGTTTATACTCATAATAAAAGGTATAAAGGTTTAAATAAACATTATAAAATGTACACATTTTTATTTATGTAACCTCTTTCTTCAAGAAAATTATTAACAGATATCTAATACAAGCGAATTAAGTTTTAGAATAGAAGAAAATGTAATGGCATAGAAGCCAATAAAGGTAAATGATAGCCCAGTATAACCCCAACGAGGAATCTATGATGAATGTCCCCCCAGTTGGTTTCCAATAAGTACTCGATATGAGAATTTGAGGATTTTTCAAACGGCGTCCCAATTTGTTTAAATAGTAGGAAAGTCCTCAAGTATGTGTAAGTATCCTTTGCTTATTTGGTTATGTAGTTAGTCTTCTTTAAACCCTCCTACCCCTCCCAACGAATCTACGAACCGCCACCGCACAAAAATGAGCTGTCGTTCGCATGAAGGTTTGCGTGTCTGTTCCTTCTACCAGCCCCATTTCGACTCCCCCAGTATCTCTATAGTTAGTCTTTCCTTGTCCCCATATGAGCAGACATGTAAAACGCTTCAGAGGAAGTGTTCCATTCATGCAGATTTTTCGAAAAATATGAAGCCAACTGATATATTTGGTAAGATTTTCCCACGCTCACTTTTTATTTATATCACTCAATGCACAAATGAAAGAACACAAACATTTAAAAGTTCCAAATCCACAAAAAGTCGTCTTATAAGACAAACTGACGTAGGTGAAATCAAAATACTTTTTGGAACTATGATGATCATGGCATACAATCGTTTGCCAAGCATTTCAGATTATTGGTCAACGCATCCCTCTATAGGAAATAGAGTCAAAAATCAATTTCTCGGGATAGATTCAAATTGATTTCATCTAAATTATATTTGCGTCGCCTGAAAAACGTGCATATGCATCCAAAATTTATTACATTAAGAGCGTAGTACAGTGTCTGAAAGCGACATTCCAAAAATATCGTCAGGATAGCAGTTCTCAAAGTATTGACGAGTGTATGACAAAATTCAAAGGCAGGTCATCACTCAAACAATACATGCCTTTGAAGCTGACCAAACGAGGCATAAAACTTTGGATTAGGTCTGATTCAGATACGGGATATGTTTATGACTTCAATATTTCTCAAGGAAAGGAACCTGAGCAATAGTCTGACACATTAGGAGAAAGAGTTGTGCAGAGACTTACCTCAACCATCAAAGAGGACGATGTGGCATTATGCTTTGATCGGTTTTTCACTTCTGTTAGAATGATGGAATCTACCAATTACGCTGCAGTAGGAACTTGCATACCTAACAGAAAAAATGTGCCTGCACTTACAAATTAGCAAAAGGAGAATCAGTGTTCAAATGTACAGCTACTGGGTTGATGTTTACTAAGTGGCACGACACCAAAGAAGTACTTGCAATCCGTAACTGTCATACTGATGCTACAACATTGATAGACAAAAATACAAGGATGGTACGAAGTCCCCAAGGGATTGTCCTGATATGACAGCATTTTATCGTAAGAAAATGGGTTGATCGAACCCACCAAATGTCAACACTTTATGAGTATAAGCGGAAGTCCAAAAAGTGGTGGATAAAAGTGTTCCATAGGCTCCTTATGATACTTCATTGATTTTCTGGTGTCTGTTTCAGAGAGCTTTATTAAGGATGGTATGCGGGCGACTCTGCTAAAAAGAGGTCCACCACGTGGTTATTTCTCTAGAAATAGAAAAAGTCTTGGCAGTGCCTCATTACATTTACCAATAGAAGGTAACACACGGAGACGTTGTACCAATTGTTCTGCAAGAAAGAAGCAAACCAGAACAAAAATCATATGTCAGGGGTGCCAGGTACCACTGTGTAACAAATGTTTGGCAAATTATCACCGTTAATCTTTTTGTGCTTCTAAAAATAATTATCGTTGTTACTAGTTTATTGTTTATGAAAGTTCAATATGGATATTTGGTTTAGGACTGTTGGTGCATATATGTATTATATATATTTAAAGAATGTTGGAAACTGTTGCTACACTATGGTACCACCACCCCATTTAACCCTTATGTATTTTTGTCAATAAAACTTGATATTGAAAGTTGTTTATAATTACACACTTATTCGAAAATAACAAAGCTGCACTTCGTCACACGCTTGGTTGTTTTTCGTCTCGAAATGGTTAACCCTCTCGAGACGAAACACAACCAAGCATGTGACGAAGTGCAGCTTTGTTATTTGTTATTTCAGTAGTATTTTGTATTTTGACAACGACACCCGATTTGGGCGTCGAAACGTTAATAAAATTATTTTTTCAATTTGAGTGGAATCATGGACGTTAAATGCAGAGACAATGAGACGACTTAACACCTTTGAAATGTGGACCTATAGAAGAATTATGAGGGTTTCCTGGGTAGATAGAGTTACGAACAACGAAGTACTAAGAAGAATAGGTAAAGAGAAGGAAGTTGAACTTACAATTAAAGAAAGAAAACTACAGTATCTCGGACATGTGATGCGGGGCGAAAAGTATGGCATCCTGCGACTCATAATGCAAGGAAATATAGATGGCAGAAGAAGCATCGGAAGAAGACGAATTTCATGGCTGAAGAACCTGCGAGAATGGTTTGGATGCAGCTCAAAACAACTATTTAGAACTACTGCCTCAAAAACTAAAATAGCTATAATGATTGCCAACCTCCGTAAGCGGAGATGGAACCTGAAGAAAAAGAAGAATTATGAGATCATTAGAATCAATAGCAACAAAAATACTTGGGAATGACTAGGAAAACCCTAAGCAATTGATTACTAAAATGGTCTATTTTTAAATTATGCAAGAAGTGTGAACGAGAAAGCGAAGTTGTTGAGCATGTCCTATGTGAATGTCTTGAGTTATTGTCAATACGACAGTACGTGTTCGGTGAGCCCTGGCTTATACCTGCCCACATAATTCCCCTGGTGACTTGTTCAGCTCCCTTGAAATGGCAGGAGAGGCAATGAGCTTAGGAGGACAGCTCCTTAAGAGGATGCACAATAGGATAATTGTGTCATAAGTGCTGTGGGCCTGGACTAGCCCTCCCTACTCTACAGATACAGAACATACTTAAATAACTAGCTAAATCACCATTATAGAACTGTATACAGGCGCGTAGATAGGTTTTTTTTTTCTAGGGGGTACTTAGTATCTTATTTTAAGTGCCGAGAGCAATTTTTTGCGCCAGGTACCACGCTCAAACAGCTAGGTAAATTTGAACTTTTATTAAAGTTTATTTACACAAGAAAATACAGAAGTAACAAACAAAAATCATTGAAAACCTGTCTATATCAGTCAATAATAAAAAAATACAAATCAACATATAATTAAACAAACATAACACGAACTCATTTTATATATGTTATATATTCTAGGTAAAAGTAAAAAAAATCAATTCCACTATTAGGTAATATAGGTAAAATAACTTAAAATGCAAAACTCATCATTAGGTCTATTTAACAAAATATTACACCACAGTAACTAGATTATGAAACAAAGTCAATTTTTCTTGTCCGTTGCTTTGAAAACCTATCAATAACAGCATCGATATTTATTTCAATATCTCTGTGTATATTTAATAAACTTAATCCAACTAGTCTTTCCTGACACATCGTAGACCGTAACCATGATTTTAGTCTCTTAAGTGTGGAAAATGATCTTTCAGCACTTGCCACACTTACCGGCATAACAGAAATTATCTGCATGAGTGATGTGATGGTGGGAAATATTTCGTTACTGCAAAGCAGCACGGTATCTAACGCTGTCGCTGGCAAATCATTTGTTTTATTTTCTATTCCTTTCCATTTATTTATCAAGAGCGCTATTTCCGATTCCAACAAATCGGATAAAAATTCTACGGAATCATTTCTAAATTTACTAAGATATTCCGAAACCTTTTTTACTTGAAACTTTAAATCATTATCGCTCTGGTTTAAAACATTAACCGGTATTAAGTTGTTTATATCTACAATTTCGAAAAGATCTGAATTGAAACGAAACTCGAGGTCTTGGAATATGTTTTCTAAAAGGGGTATAAAAACTGACACTCTAAAATAATCTTCAGGATTTTTTGTTTCAATATTACTGCGATAAATTTGTCTGGCATTGATTCTTGGCAGTAATATTGGAAAATCTAATTTTTGATGAAGTTTCGTTACTTCTTCAAAAATACCTTTAAACACATTTTCAGTGGCGGGCTGTGGTCGCGTTATAGTTGACATTTTAAAACTTAAAACACAATGTAATAAAAATTGGTTTTTAAGCGAATAAGATTGAATTTTTTTTTGATGAGGGAAGTGTATCATTAATTTCTCCTACATCTTTTAGTATTTTATTGCTTCTATTAGAATGCTTCTTAGGGGGTACTGTCCCCCAGTACCCCCCCTTATCTACGCTGATGACTGTATATATAACATATGCGGGAAAAAATTAAGATAGATCACACGCAATTGATCTGTTCCATCTGTGCAATCAAATGATGAACGAAACGTAAGAATTAGAAGCTTAGACAGAAAACTTTAGCCATAAATATACATTCACCACTGAGGATACATCAAAATCAATTTAACACGTTGACGGACAGAACGTCTATAGACGTCTAATTTCCATTGATTTAATGTGACACAACGTCTATAGACGTTGCATTTTTCTCCATTCTACTTTGCAAAATACATAGTGTCACAACACTTGCTTATACATTTGACGCACTGTCCGTCAACATGTTAAGGTATTTATCACATTTTATAAAATTAAAAAAATATATTAGTCCTTTTTAAAACTTCCATTAAATTAATACCACTAATTACTCTTCGTAATATTTAATACCACCGATATTTTCGTAATTAAAAATAATTTCCACCACTTTATAAATCCCGATAGGTAAAGATGGAATGACCCAATATCCAATCCCAATAGGAAGACGATCAGTGGGAAGACCACGAAAAAGATGGAATGACAACTTACTGGAGGCACATTGAGAAACAGACAGAGTAATGTCTATAAAAAAAGAAGAAGAAGAAGAAGAAGAAGAAGAAGGAAAAGAAGAATAAGAAGAAGAAGAAGAAGAAGAAGAAGAAGAAGAAGAAGAAGAAGAAGGAGAAGAAGAAGAAGAAGAAGAAGAAGATGTTTTCGTAATTGAAAATAATTCCCACTACTTTATAAATCCCGATGGTGGGTATTTTGAGTATAAAATAATTTTCCCGTACTCTTCTACATTATTAATCACCTCTTTATTTAGCTATATCGAATCTATAATTGGAGTCGTAAACATCCTCACCCCGCAGCAGATTACATTCAACCGCTATAGGCATTTTCAGTGTTCCTTCACTGACCTTCCTTACAATAATTTGGTTTAAAACTCCCGCATCCTTAAAAATATCCTTATCCTTTCTTGGCCTCTCAAGGGGTGTCATGTAATCCATCTCATAATCTGAGTACAATATTTGATAAGTTTAACTATTCATGGGGTTGACGTCTGGCAGGATAAAAGAATTGCGCAAGCGCCCGCTCTCCCGTAATTTCGAAATTCCCAACGAGAGCGGCAGTTGTCTCGCGATTACCGCCGAAGTAGGAAGATAGTTGAGGGTTGAGAACAAATGAGAAACGGCGCTCTTACGCGAAGTGGTTACGTTCTTGTTTTTGTCTAGAGTTTGCACCCACTCGGATTTTTTTGTCGGAATCCCTCTGAAGTATGTTTATTGTTAAGGTTCTATGTATAGAAACTATTTAATAAAGCCTGCTTAAAAATGAAAAATAATCGGAAAATACTACTACCTGATCCACTTTACTTCCTAGTTCAGTACTATATTTTTTAAAAATTATAAAAAGTATGAAGTGAAAAAATAAGAATTTAAAGAAAAACACATTTAATTTATATAAATTTGAGTGTCCAAATGATGATAAATAATACAGTACTTATATGTATATACATTATTGATGGAAACCGGGTTTGCCGTGGTGAAGTAGTTTTATAATACATAATAGATAAAAATGAGAGTCATAGATCAAGATTATGATTGGAAGTAGGTTAGAAGAAAAAACTGTCCAATTTTTATTTCTGCATATATATTTTTTAGCTCTCTTAATTACACTTTAATCAGAATCAACAGTGAGTATTCTAAGTTTGTTTATCTCATGTGGCTATTACCATATTGTCAACGTACCCTATAATTTATGTAGAGCTTTGTAGGATCATTTTGATAATTTCAGTTTTTTTAATCGCTCCATCCAGTGCTATGTTAAACAGTGTTGTGGACAGGCTGTTGCCTTGTCGAACTACTACTCAATACTGATAGTTTCTGTATTTCTCTCGTCTGTTATTGCTTCTACTACAGAGTTGTCCATTGTTATTTTCGCTAATCTTAATTAGTTTTGCTGGTATGTTTTACATTTCTAGTAAGAGTTGGTAGTCGGTCCAGTCGGTGTGTATTTACAAAGTTGAAAGCTTGCTGGAATTCTATAAATACTAAGGGTCAATTTATGTCATGTTTGTAAAACTTTTCAATAAGTTATGTAAGTAGATAAATGGCATCTAATAGTCGATTTTCCTTTTCTGAAGCCTTATTGGTATTGTCCTAATGTATTTTTAGTCTATTTAAGTATCTATTCTAGTTCTCAAAAAATTGTTAGTATTTTATATGTGGCATTTAGTAGCATTATTCCTTTCTACAGTAGTTACTGGTATCCCTTGGTTCTCATTTTTTGTATATGGTTATTATATGACCCTTTCTTCAATTCATTGGCATATTTTCTGTGTTCCATATAAATATTTTTTATTAATTTATGAGTCCGGTGCATTAGTTCTTCTTCTCCACTTTTTATTAATTCATTGTTAATTTTATCCGGTCTTATTGCATTTCCTGATTTCAAGCTTTTCACCGATTCAATAATTTCTTTATGTACGCTTATACCCATACATTAATAAACTAAATATTTGATCAATTACTTCATTTTGTCAGTTCTAGCGATTGTGAAGTGCCATAAAGATGTATAAAAAAAAACAATATCATTACAATGGGTTTTGTTAACAAGAAACTTAGTAGCTAAAAGACATATTAAATTTCTTATGTTATACATATAAAAATTGACTCAAAGTCACAAATATCCTGAGTAATAAAAATTAAGTATAAGGTTAAGAACTCATATATTTTACATTAAACATGATGCCAGAAGAAGAAATATTTTGTTAGAGTAAAAATAATTATTTTTAATAAAATTCTTGTTCTATTAAAAAAAAAACGACGAAAAAATTAGGCAAAAAGGATTGATGTTTAACTAAAAATTATAAGACTTGATGTGATGGTATAATATATGTCGTATAGTATAGCGATAGCGTAAGAAATTTGAATGTACTTTTTAGTTATTAAGTGTTTTAGAGATAAAACCCATTGTAATGTTATTGTTTTATACATTTGTATGTAACTTCACAATCAGCAGAACTGATGAAATGCAGGAATACTGCACGAAAATTTTCTATTAAAAATTGAAATATTTTTTTTTCCCCTTTTTTTTTCTCCTTGACCGACAACCTCAATTAGAGGGAGATGTTTTCCTTACTTAATTTATATGTACATTAGCAATATTCAAATATTAGGTCAACGCAAAAATATTACTTTGAATTACCCGTAACGCCCATATTTTTTTCTTCAAAATTAAACAGTTTTATCTATACGTAATTATTAGTAGTAATTGCACAAGAGCTCTAAAATTATCAAATTTTTCCCGAATGACACTTTGACAGTTTTAATTTCACGACCCGAAGGGGAGTGAAATTATGTCAAAGTGTCGCGAGGGCAACAATTCGATAATAATTTTAGAGATCGAGTGCAATTTGCTGCGATTATTTCATGAATAAAACTGTTTGAAACCAAAATTTAATTGTAATTTATTTATGTAAGTACAGATTAGTACAATTAAACACACAGTTTTTATAAATATTTGACGGTTGAAAGTCATCACTTTTATAACTTTTAAAACATTAATTGTCATAAATGTCACTGAATGTATTTTTTCGTAGCAACGAAGGGCATCTGACCTAATATACTTGACGACGGGATATTATCAAAAATTATCACTTTGATTTTTATTTCTGTAGCTTTCTATTGGTCAGAATCTCCTATGAATGAACTAATCAATATTTTTGTTCTTAATATGGAAATATTCATAAGTTGTTTTATACAGGGTGATTGATTAGTGTGATTAAGCTAAGCAAATCCGCTATCGTAATAGATATCAATAAAAGTTAATAACAAAAATCAAGAATTGTAGCCAACTTTGAGTTTCACATTAGTAAAGACTTTGAGCTTCACAAAATTATAATGTTACAGGGTGTTCAATAACATAGTGGCAGACCAAACATATGTTTTTTTAATGGAACACCCTGTATTTTATTTCATATTCGAAATCTTCTTAGCTTCCCCATCACAAAATTAGATTAGACATTATTTTTTCAGTAATTTTAAATAGAACACACTGTACTTTATCGACAATTACCATTACCGTACTTTAGTATTTCCTATGTCAAAATTTATCAGTTCTCGAGATATTTTCATTTATCAGAGCAAATTATTAAATAGGTGTCTAAATTTTTCCAAATTTTAAGTAAGCCATGATTGAATTGTCTTAAACTGACATTTTACGATTACCGATTATCAATCCTATAATCAATGTAACAATGTAGTAAACAAAGATATAAAAATAATTTATTTGTAACAAATTTTACAAAAAAAAACGCAACTACAACATATAACATTTTTGAAACCATTAAAAATTACTTTTGTACTTAAATGTAAAAAATAATAATAATTTATTATCTTTTAATAAAATATTTTTAATATCTAATTACATACGGTGTTCAAAATGACCTCCTAACGCATTTATGCAAGCCTAAAAACGATGATTGAATGAGTTACTTACACTACGAAGCATTTGTAAATTAACATATCGAAATACATTTTGTATTCTATTTTTCATATCATCCCTTGTTGTTGGAGGTATTTTATTAACGTAACCCCAAAAAAATGAGTCCAGTTTATTAAATTCTGGCGATCTCGGTGGCCACGCTACTGGCCCATTGAAAAATAAAAATATCTCGAAAACTAATAAATTTAGACATAGGGAATATTATCTAAAAATTAAAGTACGGTAATGGTACTTTTCAATAGTAATATAAATACAGGCTCTTTCATTTAAAATTACTCTGAAAATAATGTACTTGCGTTTTGACTCACCCTGTATTTGATATAAAGAAAATTAGCAATATCAATAATTTATGAAAATTTTGAAAATAGACAAAAAATATGTCATCAATAAACCATTGCTGTTGTGCGTATTTTTATTTATACAGGTAGTTGAACTTATTACGATTTTCATGTAAAATTGATTATAACTTTGTAAATACCCTGTAGTTTATAAACATAAGAAACTTTTATATTTTTATAATGGAGAAGTTAACAGGATTTCGAATATAAAATAAAATAAAGGGGGTTCTATTTAAAAACACAAGTTTGGTCTGCCACTATATTATCGAACAACCTGTAACATTCTAACTAATTTTTTAATGTAAAGTTCAAAGCTGGCTACATTTTTTGTTATTAACTTTTATTGCTATGTATTACTATAGCCGACCTATGGAGCTTTATTACACTAATCAATCACCTTGTATATTTACATTTTTGAATTTTTTCCCGTCCTATAAATAGATAACTGGTATTAGCCTTATCATAATTGCAAGTATGTATGAATTTAATAGTATATTATTCAACAAGCATAGTAAAGGTTACTAATATTCACGCGTATTAAGTTTATTTCTGAAATGATTCTGAATGGTATGATTTTGAAAAAGATTTCTTTTTTTGTCAGTTCCCCATTGTGTGTACGATTTATAGGCAGAAATTATAGAGTTTTCTCGATTCTCAGATAATAAATTTAAACTAGCAATTTTTGCAGCTTCTTCTATATCTGGAGTTATACAAGATATCAATCTCATTTTCACTAGCTGTGTCCATTATTTCTAACAAAATAGTTTAAAACTGATAAATGGATCCAACAAATTTTTGACGTTTCAGATTAAAATAAACCGCGACAGCGCTTTGAGTAACATTTCATAGCTAACTTTGCATTTTATCTTGTACGTACACAACTCTATCAGAACCAGTGAGTACTGTCCTGATATGGTTGATCCTGAATAATGGATACGAATTATTATTATTTAGTTAACTCATCTATAATGAATCAGTTCTAGATTAGTCTTGGATAAAAACATTTATGGAAATTAACATTTTTATTTGAATCTAATAAAAATAAGTTATGGTTTTTGATATTGAAGAAAACAATTTTTGCACAATGTTACGCTTAATTTTCCAAAATCCGTTAGTGGTTTGGTTTTACCATTTTCTCCTAGCTCGTCTCTCCACCTTCATCGAATTTTATATTCGTAAATACTTTTGATGTTGATATTCTCGATCTACCTACTACACTACTTCACGTGCTAAAGAGTCAATTTTAAGTAGGGAACTGGTACAGTTCGACGAAAATTTAATAAAGTAATATTCAACTTATTGTCTCGTTTTTAGAAAAGCCATGAATTTATTGATGCATATAAAATAATATATGTAATAATTTGTAAAAAACCAAAAAACATGCAGGACAGTACATCTTTCACAGAACACACGTTAAAAAATTTTTGATCATGGCAAGGTTAAAAAACTTATCATCTGAAGTGTACGCAACCGGCAGAACGAACTGACAGTCGACTGAAACAGGATGTGCTCTCTCATAAAGATGATTTCCTTTTTCACAATAGGTGACAGTTGACATATGTCATAAACAGAAAACTAGAATATTTAAACAATATTTAACCCGGTAGCAGTCGCGCACACTTCTGTAACGTAAGCATTCGCGCGTAGAGAAAAAATCTCACAATACGAGTTTAAATACGAATTTGAAACAAATTTCTATATTATAATATTTTTATTTGCTTGTTATGTTAAAAATATCTATTTATAACAATTTTAAAGCTAATTGGTTCTCACCAAAGCCATAAATTCAACAAAAGATAAAAAAATTAAAAAAAACTCCCCCGCATTACTACAATCTTTCTCGAGGAACTTACGAGTAGAAAGTTATGTTGCAAAATGTTTCATCAAGTTATCACGGAAAAGGAAAAATGTTAGTTTTTTCTAACGGTGCGACTACTGCCGGGTGCATATTTACAGATGCTAGCGTGTGTAGACACCAGGGTGTCGAAATCAGTTAGGGTTTAGAAAAACAGTACATTTACAGATGCTAGCGCGTGTTGACACCACGGTGTTGAAATCAGTTAGGATTTGGAAAAAGAGTACGTTTACAGATGCTAGCGTGTGTTGACACTATGGTGTTGAATTCAGTTAGGGTTTGGAAAAACAGTACATTTACATATACTAACAGATTTGGACACCAGAGTGTTAAAAGCAGCTAGATTTTTAGTGGTTATACGATACATGCATAGATGCTAACGGCTATTGACACTGATTCTATATACCTACTGGTGTGGAAAAATATTTAAGTGGTTTAGGTATTAATAAATAATTAAACGTTGTTGGGATATAAACAATAATATATTAACACAAAAGAACAACATAAAAAATAATGTTGTTCTGAGGCTTGATGATTTCCTTGTGGCATTTTTATAATTAACTATTTAGATGGGAAACAAGTCACAATTAAATTGAAAAATATAATTTTATTAACGTTTCGATGCCCAAGTCGGGTGTCGTTGTCAGAATACAAAATAGTACTAAATTAAACAAAAATGTTGTTGCTTAGTAAAAAATTCTTGTAATAATTTATTTAATCAGACTCATTTATATTGGCAATTCAGACATATATTATACATTTTAAAGTATTTTTTACTAAGCAACAACATTTTTGTTTAATTTAGTAGTATTTTGTATTTTGACAACGACACCCGATTTGGGCGTCGAAACGTTAACAAAAATTATTTTTTTCAATGTAATTGTGGCTTATTTCCCATCTAAATAGTTGATTATAAAAATGCCACAAGGAAATAGCTTCAGAACAACATTTTTTATGATGTTCTTTTGTGTTAATATATTATTTTTTATATTAGGTCTGGATCCCGCGTATAAAAAAAAGTTGATTAATAGCAAGCTGAAAATTTGTTAATAGCTTAAGGGTGTCTAGTCGGACAAACTTTGATATATGGAAACACTGTAACAGGGGCAGTTTTAATTGTGGAACAGGTTAAAAATTTGGAACGGTCAGACCACGAAAACGGCACATGTATTTTGTCCGACAGAACAGACTTAAACTCTCCTAACAGAGATTAAACTCTCATGCAAAAATCAGACTGCTATTTATCACCAAATGGGCGTTTTAATGAGTGGAACATGTAGAATATGTCAAATGACAGGAATTATGACAGGTGATGAATAGCAGTCTGATTTTTGCATGAGAGTTTAATCTCTGTTCGAAGAGTTTAATTCTGTTCTGTCGGACAAAATAAATGTGCCGTTTTCGTGGTCTGACCGTTTCAAATTTTTAAACTGTTCCACAATTAAAACTGCCCCTGTTACAGTGTTCCCATATATCAAAGTTTATTCGACTAGACACCCTTAAGCTATTAACAAATTTTCAGCTTGCTATTAATCAACTTTTTTTTCATACGCGGGATCCAGACCTATATCCCGACAACCTAAATCACTTAAATATTTTTCCACACCAGTAGGTATATAAATTCAACGTCAATAGCCGTTAGCATCTATGCATGTATAACCACTAAAAAAGCTAGTTGGTTTTAACACTCTGGTGTCCAATTCTGTTAGTATTTGCACAGATTAACCCAACACAGATGCGAAACCCTGGCGATAACTCTGGTACTGAGTTTTGGTAAACTCCTCCCACTTTGAGTTACCAAAAGGGTAGTCGCTTAGTAGCTCGCTTAGTATGTAGGCTTACGCTTATTGTCAGTTCCTGAATAACCTCGACAGTACATGCGCTTATTGTAGTGTTAAATTGACGGGCGGGCTGATTATTGGGAATTTTTTCTATTTATCAAGTGTGTTTAAATAGTTTTGTTATATTTTTAAAAATGGTTGGATATACGTGTATTTGTGAAGGGTATTGATTTACTTTCTAAATACTGATTAAGCGGCATATTACTTATATCATATTAATTATATTAATCTCAAAACTTACATAAAATGGTTACTCAAGCTATGTGTGTTAGAAATAGTTCCAATAGTATTTTTTCAAGAAATATTTTGATACGTGTGAAAAAAATCCTGTCTTGAAAACAGTAAATTTTAGTTACTACTAAGAATGAATAACGCCCTGTTATTGAAGATAGTCAAAATAATCTTAAAAATAGAAGAGATATTAACAAGACATTAAATTTTTATTAAAAAACATCTTATGTTATAGGAGTGAGCTATGGTTAAAAGCTACTAAAAGACAAGATTTGTTAGAGGAGGATTTAACTAGATACAGAATTTGCACAAAGCACTTTGAAAATAAATTTTTATGCACATCTTCACGACGAAAACTCTTGTATGACAATGCTTTGCCGTCAATTTTTACCGAATCTAAAGATATCTGCGCGAATACGTCTGAGGAGCCGCCGAAAAAAGTTCAAATATTGTCAGGTAAAAAATTAGGTAAATATCAATAATTGCCCTATTGAAACTCAATAAGTTTCTATCAGCCCCAGTAAGTAAAAAGATGGACACATTTCTACAAGAATTACAAAAGATCTTTCCCCGTTATCACCTTCAGTATCATTACAAACACCAGCATCTTTTATGTATAACTTGTCACGTGAATCTAAACTGAAATATAAAATCAGGTTTTTAAAAAGAAATCTTTTAAATAGAAAAATATGTAAAAAACAAAACGGTACAAAACAGGAGTTAGAGCAGTTTAAAAAATTGCATGACAAATTTCTTAATAAATCATTGGCCGAAATTGTAAAAATTCAGGCACTGTTGCAGAAAAAAGTCCCAAAGGCCAGAAGATATTCTCAGGAATACAAACAATTCGCTGTAACATTATACTTTTTTGGACCCAAAACGTATCACTTTTTGAAAAAAATTCTTTATTTACCAACTAAACGTTGTTTGGAAGAAATTACTAGAAAAATTGTTTGTAAACCTGGATTATCTCAGTCCTCTATATTTAATGCGGTCCAGTTAAAAGTTAAGAATATGTCAGAATTGGATAAAAATTGTATTATATGCATTGATGAAGCTGCGATCAAGTCAAATCTTTATTTTCATTTGGGTCGTGATGAAATTGTTGGATTCCAAGATATAGGGAAAGAAAAAAATAAATCTTTAGTCGCAAAAAAACGTTGCGGTTATTATGGCAAGAGGGCTGTTTCAGAATTGGAAACAGCCAATTGCTTATTTTTTTATAATACAACCTTTAATGCCAATGACTTAACTGAAGTTCTCACTGAATGTGTTAGCAAATTATTGAATCTGGGTTACATGTTCAAGGTCTTCTAACTGATTTAGGGTCAGAACTTTATAAAGCTTTTCAGAAACTTAAATGTCACTGTCGAAAACCCTGAATTTGAGTTGGGAGATCATAAGCTTATTTATTTTTTTGATCCTACACATTTACAAAAAGCAACTAGAAACAACTTGATTAACAATTCGTTCCATTTTGATAATAAAAAAACTTCTTGGATGTTTGTGGAGCATTTTTATAGGGACAATAAAAAACAGCCTTATAGATGTGCATCTAAACTTACCGACTTAATTTGATTATATAATTAAATGCCAATCTATTTGATTATATAATTAAATAACCTGGAACTAGAAAATTATTATATTAACTTCACTTTATCTGGTTTTGTTCTGGAAGGCCATACCTGGAATTCCCAAATTACTGTCACCAAACGACTGTCACTTTTCTAATACCTAGTTTACTTTCTCTTGTTTTGTCAAGGACAAAACTTTGTTTTGTTTTGTAGCTAGTTTACTTTCTTTTGTTTTGTACCTAGTACCAAGAATTCCCAAAGTATATTCCCTATTATATTTATATCGTGTTCACTTCCAAGCAACTTTTTATTATTTTTCAATATACACAGAAATTTAATAAATGACCATTTATATATAAATCTTTAACGATTGTCACTTTTCTAATAGTTAGTTAACTTTCTCTTGTTTTGTTAAGGACATACCTATAATTCCCAAATTACCTATTGCATTTTTATTTCCTTTTTCGTTTAACACAGAAATTTATTAAATGACCAATTTTTTGTTAAGTTTTGTTTGTCTGAATTTTTAGTAAATATCAAATCAGGTGTAAAAGTAAGTATTAGAGACCAAATGAACTATCTTGTAAGTTATCAATTGTATTGTTGCAAACACCGGCACAACAACTGTGCTCCTTAGTTTCAAGGTTACCAATTTTTGTACCGGCATCATAGCGTAGCTTTCGCATCTGTGTTGGGTTAATCTGTGGTATTTGTAAATGTACTGTTTTTCCAAACCCTAACTGATTTCAACACCATAGTGTCAACACACGCTAGCATCTGTAAACGTACTGTATTTCCAAACCCTAACTGATTTCAACACCGTGGTGTCAACACAAGCTAGCATCTGCAAATGTACTGTTTTTCCAAACCCTAACTGATTTCAACACCCTGGTGTCTACACACGCTAGCATCTGTAAATATGCCTCCCGCATAAAATGGTGAAAATTTCAGAAAAATTTAAATTCACCAATTGAGAAGTTTATTGAAGAATGTCTGAAACTAAGTTACATAAATCTTGTTTTTAAAAATTAAATGTAGATTTAGGTGAAGGTCCAAAATAATTCAAATGACAAGTTACCTTCAAAACACTCTTTCTAATTTATCTTAGTTTTGGTTTTTCGTATCGTTTCTTACCAATTTTCTATTTGATTCTTTTCAAAACTTATTTCACTACTTTTTACAAAATTACTTTACAAAATTAAAATTACTTTCTACAAATTTTCCATCTGATTTATTCCTACCCCTGTAAAAACTCCAGCGTTCTTACAATAAAGTAGAGGGCTAGAGATATTTATTAGTACCTATGTAATTTATTTTTTTATGAGTTATATCATGTTGTTTTTGGTTTGCTAAAGAATATTAAAAAAAATTGAAAATAAAGTCGGTCAAATTTTTCAGTAGATATATTTTATTATGAAAATTTTGTCTAAAAAAAAATTAAATTCTTCCTGCATACTATCTAGTATATTTTGAATGTTATGTCATAAAACTGACTTTGCATTTTAACATAATCCATTTTTTCTACAATCACTACTAAAAAAAACGCTTTTCTGCAGAGAAACGTGAAGTTTCCTCGCAATTATTGAAATATCAAATTAGTATGCCGGAAATTAGCATTTCTGCGCCAGGAAGTTTTTTCTGTACAGTTCCATCTAAAATTCTATACAAAATACTATATTGCGCAGAGTCTGCAGAAAATTACTAGTTTTTCAATTAAAAATTACAATTCAAACGAGAAAAACAAAACTGTTCATTCAAATTTTTGTCTTGAAGTTGAAGTTAATAAGTTTCATAATGACGAATTGATATGTCATTTTGCTGATGACAATTTGAGATATACCTACTTGAGTTCTGGTGGCCTAATTTTAATTTCAGGATTATATTCAGAACAACTTTTGAAGTTCTGGAAATTGGCTAAAAGGGTTGTGTCTATTATTTAAAATATAGAGAACAACAAAAAGGACTAAAAACTTTACATGTTTTTAAATTTAACTTATATTTGATTAAACTTTTAATTTATAGTCATTTTTTTAAAATTAATTAATGGTGTGATGACAAAATTAAAAATGATATTTTAATTTCTTATAAGAATATTTTTCCAGTTATTTAATTTGTGTTTAGTGCATTTTGTTTTTCGCAGCTGCCACGCTGACTCGTTTATATTTTTTACATTTCGGGGTTTCCTTTGCTACTTATTTTAATTAAGGCAAATTCGACAACTTCACGTATTTTACGATAATCGATAATCACAAAATTTAAATTAAAACTTCCATTTGCTCTGGCATTCCATTATATACGTAGTTTCTATCAATACTAATACATGTATTGAAGCGGTATTTTCGTTGTTAAGAAGTAAAGTCAACTTTTAGAGTTTTTGCTTTTAAAGTAAAACAGTAGTTGTACGTAGTTGTGATTAAATTGAGTAAATATTTCTGTTTATTAGTCTATTATACTTACAATAGTTTAATCGGAGTCAAACTAGGAAACAAATCTTCTTTTGGATTTGGACACTTAAGGCATGTACATTGTACATATGCAAAATTATTAAAATAATTTCAGATTTTTAGGATTGTATTATAGGTGCGGTTCCAATGAATTCGGAGAAATTATTTCATTCATAGGAGACTCTGACTAATAGAAAGCTACAGAAATAAAAATTACAGCAATAATTTTTGATAATATCCCGTGGTCAAGCAACACATCAGATGCCCTGCGTTTCTACGCAAAAATGAACATTGAGTGACATTACTGAAAATTTATTTATTTATTTAAAAAGACAGTTTTATTCATGAAATCATCTCAGCGAATTGCACTCAATTTCTAAAATTATTATCGATTTATTGCCCTCGTGCTACGTTGACATAATTTCACTACCTTTTGGTATTGGTTTCACTATATGGTCGTGAAATTAAAACTGTCAAAATGTCACTCTAGAAACAAATCGATAATTTTCGAGCTCTCGAGCAATTACTACTGATAATTAAATGTTATACTGACAATAACATAATTAACTTTATAACAAGACTTGCCAATATGACTCGCGTCACTATTAACGTATCATAATCGTCACGTAGGCAGGCTTCACAGGTGGCAATTTTTAGCGGATAAAACCGATATAATTTGTCTCCCTATTACTCGCGCATCGATAATACGCGATAATTATTCATTCGCGCATCGATAATCGTCACATATGCAGGCTTCACACGTGGTCATTTATAGCGGATAAAACCGGGATATTTTATCTGTCTCTTGTTCTTTCGCAAATATACGTTTACATGTCAAGTTTGCTTTTGACACTAGTTCACAAGGAGAAGAAGCCTTTGTTTATTACGAGAGGCATTATCATAGACCTTCGCGGTGCAACTGTTTTTGTTGGGCTAGTCGTTATCACTGAGAAGATAACAGCACGTGTCTTCTTTTTGAAAGGCGGCAACAGAGGGTCTTTTGTTTGCAATGTTCAAAAATGTCTTTCTGTATTTCTAAAGGAGTGTAGTAGAGTCAGTAATAGGAATTATTAACGGTTGGAGTGGTAATTTATGATTTGATACAGTGAAAAATATAATATTATTTTCCGCGGGTTTAATCATATACATACAGGGTAAGACAGATAAACACCCTATTAAAAATATCTCGAGAATTAAAGGCAACAGAATCATGAAAGTTGGAATTAAGGGGTTTTGAAGAGTTATCTATTTAACGAAAATATTTTCATCTATTTGTTACTTTCGGTTATACCAGAAGTTGTTTATAACTACGTTTTTTTAAATAGAACACACTGTATATTTTTACATTTTTGGATTTTCCTTAATGTCTTCTTTCTTACAATATGATATTTTGGAATGTTATACAAGGTAGTTTAAAAGGTAATTACGTTTGTTTTCTGAATTTCGTAGCAACAGTCACACTCTGTAGAATTGTAGTAGTTTGACATCAAAAACTCTGTTTATGTTCAAATAATTTTTAATTTATAGCCCAGTCGGGATAGCATTTGACCTTGCATTAAGAGCTGCCCCAAATTTTATTCCTCTACTCTTTAGAGAGGGTCAATGTTAGTATAAATTTAAAATCTCGACTGAATTCCCCCGTTGCGTTAGCCTCCATCTTGATTTTAAACGAGAACGGTTTTTGCTCAATATCTCCGCCATTTTCAATTTTTTGATAAAAAGTGTAGAAACTGAAATTGTTGAAAATGCGATTTTGTATAATTTCATTTATTAAAATTTTTTTCGTGCGGTCGATATTTTCCGAGTTATAAGGGGAAAATAGTGACAGTTGTAGCATAATAATTAAATTATTGAATCATCTCGTTTATTATTGGTTTTACAACAAATATTTACATATACAAAAATGAAGAGAATTAAATTTTGTACAATTTTGATGCCGTTCATTTTTTTGATAAAATCAATATTTAAGGTAGTACGTATGTGGTAAAAGTGCGAGCGTAAGGCCTGATTGATTTTGTAGCAATTGTTTTTGTTCAATATCTCCGCCATTTTCAACTTTTCGACAAAAAGTGTAAGAACTGAAATTGTTGCAATTACGATTTACTACAATTTTTCGAGAGAACCAGTGGTGGGTCTACAAGGGGGGGAAATGGGAAAATTCCGCCCAACAGGGTCCAAAATTAAAAAAAAATTGTTGGAACATCACGATATATTAGCTCACATAAAACTTAAGTTAATACTAAAATAAACTAGTTAATAAAATTAAGTGAACTTAATGAATATAATGTCCTTTTATGTGTTTTATATACCTAGTTTGGTTGATGTTTCATTGGAAGTTTCAAAAATTGTATAAAATATAATTCTCTTTATTTTTGTTTATGTACAATTATGTCGTAAAGGTAATAATAAATGAGACAATTCAATAATTTTGCTTCCCCTCCGCTTCCATTATTTTCCCCCTTAACTCGGAGAATATTGATCGTATAAAAAAATTGTGCCAAATAAATTGTAGGAAATTGCATTTCCAACAATTTTCTTTCCCACCATTTATGTCACAAAGTTGAAAATGTCGGAGATATTAAGCAACAACCGTTCTCATTTAAAATCAATATGGCGGCTAATTCAACCGCGGAATTCAGTCGAGATTTTAAATTTACACTACTATTGATCTCTCCTAAAGGACATAATTATAAAATTTGGGGCAGCTGTGATACAAAATTCAATTCAATAATTATGCTCCCCCCACTACTTTTTAATATTTTCCCATGTAACTCGGAAAATATCAACCGCACGAAAAAAAATGTTAAAAGGAAATTGTAGGAAATTATATTTTGAACAATTTTAGTTGAAAATGGCGTAGATATTGAACAAAAACAATTGCTATAAAATCAATTTGTTCTTACGCTCGCGCCATTAACGCATACGTACTACCTTAAATTTTAATTTTAGCAAAAAAATGAAGGAGATCAAAATTGTGTAGAATTTAATTCTCTTCATTTTTGTACAGGTACATATTTGTTTTAAACTAATAATAAACGAGATAATTCAATAATTCAATAATTATGCTCCAACTGTCACTATTTTCCCCTCATAACTCGGAAAATGTCGACCGCATGAAAAAAATTATAAAAAATGAAATTATAGAAAATCGTATTTTCAACAATTTCAGTTTCTACACTTTTTGTCAAAAAATTGAAAATGGCGGAGATATTGAGCAAAAACCGTTCTCGTTTAAAATCAAGATGGCGGCTAACGCAACGGTGGAATTCAGTCGAGATTTTAAATTTATACTAATATTAACCCTCCCTAAAGATTAGAAAAATAAAATTTGGGGCAGCTCCTAATGCAAGGTTAGGCCTGTTATTCGTCTAACCCGACTGGACTATTAGTCTACTATTGTTAATAATTTTTAGTATACCTAAATTTTTAATTTTAGTGTACAGGATTGGAATTCAAATTCGGAATGAATATTTTCTGAGTTTTCTTAAATGGAACACCCTGAATTTAAGTATTGTAATAAAATGATATTTTATGGTACTATTTTATTTATTAAGTATTTCCTATACCTAACTGCTTTAGTTTGTGAGTTATTGGGGATTTAAGCCAAACATTAATTGCAACAAGAAATACGTGATATTTTATTAGGTTGGCCGTGAAAATATTTCATCACAAATAATTTTTCGGAAATAAATACATATTAAATAAAAATAAAAATGTATACTAATATAAAAGGAGTAATACTAGTATAAAATAAAAATAAAATAAAATAAAAAATAAAATAAATAAACTTAACTTTACCTTTTAAATACATATTAAGTTAGACTGATCCTTAAAATTGCCAATAATGGTTATGCTATCAAAATACGTACGTAGTTAAGGTTGTTGATGCGATTAACAATTAAGCACAAATTAAAGCGGTTAGGTATAGAGAATGCTTAAGTTATAAAAAAGCACCATAAAATATCATTCCATTACAATACTAAAATACAGGGTGTTCCATTTAAGAAAACTGAGAAAATACTCATTCCGAGTTTCGACCAACCCTGGATACTAAATTTAAAAATTTAGCCATACTAACAATTCTTAACAATAGAAGACTATAATAAAAATTATTTGAACATAATTACAGTGTTTGATGTCAAACTACCACAATTTTACAGGGTGTAAAGTTGCTACAAAATTAATAAAAATACGTAATTATCTTTTAAACTACACTATATAACATTACAAAACCTCATATTTTAAGAACGATGACATCGAGGAGAGTCCAAAAATGTAAAAATATATAGGGTGTCCTATTTAAAAAACGAATTATAAACAACTTCCGGTATAGCTGGAAGTAGCAAATATATGAAAATATTTTCGTTAAATAGGTCACTATTCAAAACACCTCCACTCCAATTTTCATGCTTCTGTTGCCTTTAGTTCTCGAGATATTTCTAATAGGCCTGGATCCGCATACAAAAAAAAATTAATTTATAGCAACCTGAAAAACGGTGTCTACTCAGACAAACTTTGATGTACAGAAACACTGGAACAGGGGAAGTTTTAATTGTGGAACAGTTTAAAAATTTGGAACGTCAGATTACGAAAACGCTCCATGTATTTTGTCGGATAAAATTTCCAATTGATTTGTTACCGTTTCATTAAACTCTCATGCAAAAATCAGACTGATATTTATCACCAATATAATTCTTGTCATTTGACATGATCTTCGTGTTGGACTTATTAAAATGCCCAGTTGGTGATAAATACCAGTCTGATTTTTGCATGAGAGTTTAATGAAATGGTAAAAAATCAATTGGAATTTCTGTCCGACAAAATACATGAAAGGTTGTTGTAGTCTGACGTTATAAATTTTTAACCTGTTCCACAATTAAAACTTCCCCTGTTATAGTGTTGCCATACACCACAGTTTGTCCGACTAGATATCGTTAAGCTAATAACAAATTTTCAGCTTGCTATTAATTAACTTTTTTTTTCTATGCGGGATCCAGGCCTATAATAGGCCGTTTATCTGCCTCACCCTATATAGTTTCATTAAGCCGTCACAAACCAACATGTTTACTACATTTCTTCTAATGTTTTGCTCACTTTAGCAGATGGGACGTGAATTATAAATTGTAAAATTCCCTCATCTTCCTTAGTCTCAGCATCCGTTATGGCTTGCCAATTGTAGAAGCCCCGGAGATGTAACCAGAGAAGGTTCCCATTTTTTTCAGTCTGGTGATATGTAGAGTAACATTATGTTGTTTTATATGCCATTAGATTGAAAACTTAGTCTTTTGCTAGCAGTTGCCGCTAGGGCATCTATGCCATTTCGTTCGTTGCAATCCGTGACTGCACGCCGGGGTTTGTTTTGGTTGGATCAGGGAGAGCAGCATATGTGCCTCCTGATGAGAGACTAATAAGTTTCGAAACCGGTAGAGGTGCTTGCTGCACTCTCTTATTGGATTAGAATATGGTGCGGCTGTATTTTAGTTTTGCAACGAAATTGAAAATGGTTATTAATTTTTGAATTTTAAACTATTTGTTCTTTTACAAATTTACCCTTTTCAAAATGATTTCCGGAGGGGTAGTCGAAACGTCAAAATTGTTTAAATAAAAATTTTCATTACAACTAACTGTGACTAATCCCATATCAACATAATATTTAGATGTTTTATTGATTTTATACTTCAAGCTCAGTTCATTTAAAAGTTTTCATGATGACATTCTAAAAAATTCAGAATGTCATTACATGTCTTCTTCAGCACCTCTCATACGTCGAGTAATAATCATGTACCTACTTGATGCTTTAGTCATTGCAACACTAACTCATCATATTTAATTTTTGATTTTCGATGACACGTATCAATTTATTGGAAAAGTTATAGACCAGGAAGGATCTATTTTTAGGTGGATGTGAGAGGTGGCATTCGGATGTTTGCGGATAAAGTTAGGTGTTAACTTCGTTAATAATAATTGACTTATTCTCCTTCTCAAATATACTCGGAACATTAATAAAAAAAAATAAAATATTTAAAATTTTCAAAAAATTTCGTTTCTTTTCTATTTTCTTTGCATATAACTTTAAAACGATTCAGTTTGGAACAAAGTCGTATAGGAATAAAACAAAGATAATTAAATTTTCTATCAGATACTATTGGTTAAAAAATCTTAATTTAACACCCTTGCTGCAAAATAGCAATAAATATAAAATAAGGGGGCAAAACAAGCCTCCATTACTTAGGCTACACTTGGAACCTTCCTAATTCGCTTAGAAAATTTTTGTAATGTACTAAAACCGTCCACCAAATTTCATTAAAATTGACTTACTAGATTTTGCATAATAATTTTGCAATCTAAAGTTTTTTTAGAAAATTAAAATTTTTTAAAATCTTGCACAACAAAAACTAGAACATACAAAGATTTGTCAATTTTTTTTACATATAAATAAGCACTCCACCTATGTAATGCACTTTACAGAATTGAAATCGGATTATTTAAGCAGACTCAGCAATGTTTTAAATTTATAAACAATTTTTTGGCTTATAAACAAATTAGTGCTGTGTCCAGGAGGGGGTACTACTGGCTCCTTTATTTAGATGGACCTACCCAAGTTTTTTTATGTATTTTGTAGAACACAAATCTTTTTGGGTAACAGTTGATACGGATGTCGATAAAATTGTTATAAACAAAGAACTTGAGGAATTACATAACATCTATTTTTTGCAAAATAAAACATTTTTTTGTATTTCTTGGGTAATTCTAAACAAAAAATGTTCTGACAAGTTTTTTCGTATGATGCATAGTTTTCGACATAAACGCGGTTGAATATTCAAAAAATCGAAAAATTGCAATTTTTGAACGAGAATAACTTTTGATTAAAAAATAAAATATCTATTCTGCTAACAGCATTTGAAAGTTTATGTCAAATTATTAGTGTAGGAAACAGAGGTTGAACCTTGCAAAATGGACACAAGTCCGGTTTTATTTTTTTTCTGGCATATCAAGGGGTGATTATTATAAGACTAACTTTTTCTGAAAAAATTTCGCCCCGGAACCCCCCTTTTCACCCCTTTAAAGGGGGTAATTTATGGTTTTTGCAGAACGTAGCCCTTCCTGTACCTTTTACAAAAAATTTTTTTTATAGAAATATGAAGAGGACTATATTTTCTACGATTTATTTCCGACAGCATCTCTCTATCATCCACCGTTTAACAAGGGTGGCGCCCCAAATTTGACAAGTTTTTAAAAAAGATGTTTTTAAAAAATATATATTTTTCCCTAACTGTAACGGAAATTAAAAAGAAATGCTGCGGAGATTATTCACAAATAGATGATTGATTTTTTGGTATAGGTTTCACTTAACGATAATTGCCCTTTTTTTAATTACAGGGTGTTACATTTTAAAAAACCCCTTTTTATACCATCTGAACCATTTATGCTAGAGTAAAAAGACTTTCAGCGATTACCCATGTATTGGTGTTATTTACAAATTTGTATAATGCACCCCCATTTTTTCCCCGGAACCACCCAAAAAAAAAGAAGAATTAATAAATAAAGTGATTTTCTTGGAACCCTTCACACACAATGCCCTTCATTAATATGCTTCATATATCATTTTGTGCAAGTTATTATTACTCATGCATGGACACTAAAAGCGATTTCCTAGTGCAACCCCTGTAGCCAAAAACAATAAATAAAATGGGGGGTTGAAATTTTTTTTTTGTTTTTTGCTTTTAGATCCATATGGGCATATGCTTCATCAATAGTGCTTTTCAAAAATATATATAGTTATTGCAACATCCCTGCGCAAACCACCCCTATCCTTGAAAATATACTGCAGAAACTACCCCTATACCTTATCCAGCATGTTTTTACGATTTTCTCATTACCTATTCATTTTTTTTAAACAAAACTTATACAAGGTTAAAGACCACTATTTACTCTAAAAATTAGGTCCTATTCATTTTTTTCGTTTAAGCAACCGCTCCGGCACAGTGGCGCCGTAAACCTCATATATGCTTTGACGGGCTCCAGTTTTTCTTTATTTTTTTCGTCATCTGTTTGTTTTATTGATCAAGTACTTATGTAAAATAAAAGAACACAGTGTAACCTACAAATCATCACCTATGCACATTTTACATTCTTTCCTCCCCAAAGCTACAGTGGTGGCCCAAAATAAATTTTTTCATATTTTCGCCACCTACACGCATTTTATTGCCTTAATGCTACCTTAATAGCACAATATTCACCCCTAAGTGGTCGCTAAGCAGTGGCGGATCCAGGGAGGGGTGATGGGGGCGATCACCCCCACCCCTCTCAAACCAAGTGATATTATATTTGAAGATTATAAAAATATTCATTTATTTTTATAGAAATACTTATATTATATTAATATTATTTTTATAAGAATGACTTTTTATGCTTTAGCGACAGTGGCGGATCCAGCATCGTTAAGAGGGGGGTGCCAATTGGTTAAATTTCTATAAAAATAAATGAATATTTTTATAATCTTTGAATATAATATCACTTGGTTTGAGAGGGGGGGGTGATAACCCCCATCACCCCTCCCTGGATCCGCCACTGCGTAGCGACCACCTAAGGGTAAATATTGTGCTGTTAAGGTAGCATTAATGCAATAAAATGCATGTAGGTGGCGAAAATATGCAAAAATTTACTTTGGGCCACCACTCTGGCTTTGGGGAGCAAAGAATGTAAAATGTGCATAAGTCATAATTTGTAGGTTACACTGTGTTGTTTTATTTTGCATAAGTACTTTATCAATAAAACGAACAGATGACGAAAAAAAAAAACAAAACCTGGAGCCCGCCAAAGCATATATGAGGTTTACGGCGCCACTGTGCCGTAACGGTTGCTTATACGAAAAAATGAATAGGACATAATTTTTAGAGTAAATAGTGGTCTTTAACCTTGTATAAGTTTTGTTTAAAAAGAATACATAGGTAATGAGAAAATCGTAAAAACATATTCGCCAAGGGATAGGGGTAGTTTCTGCAGTATATTTTCAAGGATAGGGGTGGTTTTCGCAGAGATGTTGCAATAACCATATATATTTTTGAAAAGCACTATCGATGAAGCATATGCCCATATGGATCAAAAAGCAAAAAACGAAAAAAAATTTTCAACTCCCCATTTTATTTATTTTTTTTTTGCTTCAGGGGTTGCACTAGGAAATTGTTTTTGGTGTCCATGCATGGGTAATAATAACGTCCACAAAATGATGTATGAAGCATATTAATAAAGGGCATTGTGTGTGAAGGATTCCAAGAAAATCAATTTATTTATTAATTCTTCGTTTTTTTGGGGTGGTTCCGGGGAAAAAATGGGGGTGCATTATACAAATTTGTAAATAGCACCAGTACATGGGTAATCTCTGAAAGTCTTTTTACTCTAGCATAAACGGTTCAGGTGGTATAAAAAGAGGTTTTTTAAAATGTAACACCCTGTAATTAAAGAAAGGGCAATTACCCTTAAGTAAGACCTATACCAAAAAATCAGTCAATTATTTGTGAATAATTTCCGCAGGATTTCTTCTTAATTTCCGTTACAGTTAGGGAAAAATATATATATTTTTTTTAAACATCTTTTTTTAAAACTTGTCAACTTTAGGGCGCCACCCCCGCTAAACGGTGGATGATAGAGAGATGGTGTTGGAAATAAATCGTAGAAAATATAGTCCTCTTCATATTTCTATAAAAGAAATTTTTTGTAAATGTTACAGGAAGGGCTACGTTCCGCAAAAACCACAAATTACCCCCTTTAAAGGGGTGAAAAGGGAGGTTCCGGGGCGAAATTTTTTCAGAAAAAGTTAGTCTTATAATAAACACCCCTTGATATACCAGAAAAAAAATAAAACCGGACTTGTGTCCATTTTGCAAGGTTCAACCTTTGTTTCCTACACTATATACCGGTTTTTAATAATTTGCATTGCTAAAAATAAATTGTTTTATTATTAAACAAAGCTAATTTTTTTATAAGCCAAAAAATTGTCTATAATTTTAAAACATTGCTGAGGCCCCTTAAGTAATCCGATTTTAATTCTGTAAAGCGTATTAGATAGGTAGAGTACTTCTTTATATGTAAAAAAATTAGCCAACTTCTAAATGGTCTACTTTTTGTTCAGAAAGATTTTAAAAAATTTGAACTTTTTTAAAAACATTTATATTGCAAATTTATTATGCAAAATCTATTTGGTCGATTTTAATGAAATTTGGTAGACCATTTACGTAAGTTATAAGAATTTTCTAAGCGAATTATTAAGGTTCTAAGTGCCACCCCAAAGTGGTTAAGGAACATTGAATAATAACAGGCTTATTTTGCCCCCTTATTTTGTATTTATTGCTATATTGCAGAAAAGGTAACACCTTAAGACATTTTTGACCAGTCGTATATCATACAAAATTCAATTATATTTATTTTATTTCTCTACGACTTTTTTCCAAAACGAACCGTTTTAAAGTTATAAGCAAAGAACTCAGTATCGTGATAGACTTGCTAGGTATCAGACGTATTTCTATCAACAAAACCAGTGATAATTAACGGTATCGGTTATTAATTATTTAAGTTTTACTTTGTAAACTAGTTTAAATTCTTTTTGTGATATAGTGTACGGAGTGTAAATAGCTCACCATAAATGGGGGAAGCTGTAAAAATAAAGAAGCCGTTAGGTGTAACGATTAACCAGACAGTGAGTGTAAATAACTCTAAAAGTGATGGGAAATCAGAAAATTATTTATCGGTCCCCGTACAAGATATGAACAGCACTTCTAGTTCTGAAGCAACAGCTGGAACCAGTCGTCAGCTCATTAGTGATATTGAAAAGGATATTTATAAACAAAACAAAACACCTAAACTTTTTAACCTAAGGAATGGAGATAAGTATAATTTGAATAATATTTGTGTTTATATCGAACGGAAAAATATTCAAAATGCAGGACGTTTACAACCCTTATTTTTGGGAGTTCTCTTACATAAGAAATTGAACGTTAAGAATATTATTCAAATTCGAAGCGTTGGAAAAAATAGAATAAAACTTTGTCTAAAAACCTTTTCCGATGCCAATGCTTTAGTAAACAATCCTCTTTTATCAGAAAATGATCTTGTAGCGTTTATACCAAATCATTTATTGGAAATCAGGGGTTTGATAAGAGATATCGATACTCAATATGATACGAAATATATTTTGGATAACATAACATCTCCCTCAACAGTAGTTGATGTTAAACGTACACATCGTAGAATTGAAAAGGATGGTGATATACAGTATGTCCCCAAAAAACCATTATTGTAACCTTTGAAGGGAATACTTTACCTAATTTTATTTCAATAAATAGTGTTTATTTTTCGGTAGAGCGGTTTTTCAGCAGAATTACGCAATGTTACCGGTGCCTGCGCTTTGGACACGTTTATGGGAACTGTAAAAAGGTTGAGGAATTGTGCATTAAATGTAGTAACGTAAAAGGTGAAAATCCCGTTTGTAACGATTCATAAATTCGCTGTATATATTGCAAAACTAATGACCATGTTTCCATTTCAAGAAAATGTCCACACTATGAGAAACAACGTAAAACTAAGAATTTTATGGTTGAGGAGAATATTTCCTTTATTGAAGCAAGAGAAAAATATGAAATGTCTTATTCGGGAATATCTGTTAACAATAGTTTTTCTATTTTGTCCAACGAAAATTTTCCGCCTTTACCAGCAGTTGAATCTAAGTCTGGAAATTCTAACTCCTTTTTACACTCAAATTTTAAGAAAAATAGCAATTATGTTTTGCCCACACATCCTACACGTAGTCCTACCGGCAATAGCAATAAAAAACGTCGAATTTCTAATGACACTGGTCCTCCACAACCAATGTTCCCTTTTCAGTTTGGCCCTAATCAATCGCTGCCTCGAAATAATAATCCACCAACTTATCAAAATTTAAATAATAAAAACATTGTAAAGTCAATTTCAGATTTTATAGTTGAGTTTTTAAAAAAGTATTCATATTATTGAAGATATAAAAAATTTAAATAATGATTTAATTCAAACAGGAATAAATAAAGTGTTGGAGGACAGATATGTAAAAAGTAACCTTCACTCCATTACTAAAGACATTAAATATTTGTCAGTGGAACGCACGTTCTGCTGTTTCCAATCAAAATAGTTTAATGCATTATCTTGTAAATAATAATATTGATGTGGCAATAATAAGTGAAACATAGTTTAAACCCAACAAAATATATAGTTTTGTAGGTTATAATATAATTCGTAAAGATAGACAAGATGGTTTTTCTGGAGTTTGCATTTTGGTCAAAAAATCGATTTCACACCTAGAATTAAGCATAGTTTCCAATTCTAATGTCGACCTTCTGGTTTGTGGTATTAATATTAAACTCAACAATAAAACTTTAAGTATAATTTCCGTTTATAGGGCACCGGACATTAAAACCAACACGACTGATTGGGTAAATATTTTTTTGCAGTTTTCAACTCCATGTATTATTGGTGGGGATTTTAACGCGCATCATGCCACCTGGGATCGCATAAAAACGATTCTATTGGTAAACAACTCATTGAAGCAAGCAATAATTGTGATTTTGTAGTTATGAATACGGGCGAACCTACGTGTATTACCCGGCCAGGCTGCAATGATTCTATGATAGATGTTACCTTTTGCTTCTCGGATGTAGCTAGTGATATAGATTGGGCAGTTTACTCTGATACACTAGGATCGAATCATTTTATGATAAAAAAAACTCTTGCAATGCAACAAATTCCGCAGAATATCACAATTCCGCGATATAGATGGAACCTAAAAGGAGCTAATTGGGAGCAATATAAAGAGACTGTGGAAGACTATTTTTATAATTCTACTGATGCAGAATATCCAACCACCAAAGAAAAATATGCATTCTTCATCAATTGTATAAATAATGCAGCACAAAGAACTTTAAAAGAATACAGACCATTTAAGTGCAAAAATCGAACCCTTTCACCTTGGTCGGATGCAGAATGTGACAACATAATTTCTGAAAGAAAACATGTACTGCAAGTATACAAAGAAAACCCCACAAAAGGTAATTTTCTTGCATACCAAAAATGCATGGTACTTACTAAACAAACATTAAAAGAAAAAGCTAAAAAAAGTTGGATTGAATGGTGTTCCAATCTCAACAAAAATACTCCAGCGAGCATGATATGGAAACAAGCAAAAAAAAAATGAATCGTAAAACAATAAACCTGGGTAAGCTACATAATGATGATTTAACCCTTAAACGCCCAAGGGTGGGTAAAAAATGTCCACCGAATGCGTATTCCTTTGTAACATATTTATTACGTGTTTAAAAATTTAAAAAAAATTATTTATTGTTAAAAAGACAGCCCGTTATCGAATATTTATTTGGTTCTACCGATATTTTTGAAAATAAAAGTAGCATCTTGTGTTAAATATGGGTGGGCATAAAAAGTACACCATTGGTAAAACTTATTACTAAAGATTTCTATATAATTTCTCGTTGGTAGGAAAATAATCCATATAACTATCGACGTATAATTACATAATTTACATAATTATCCGCCAATGAGGAGGTTGAAAAGAAGAATGTGGAGAAAATCGACAAATCTGAATTACTGGCTTTTACTGATATGTTAATTTTGATGTACATTGTAATTTTGTTGTAAGGTTTGCAAATTGTTTATATCAATCTTTTCTAAGATGCTGTGTTTATTAAGCAGAAGATTCTTTAAGTTTAATCCATTTCCAACAACTCTCAATAAATACATTAGCTATTTTCGAGGTAGACATTTTTTACCCACCCTTGGGCTTACATGGAACCTAAAAAAGTTTGGGCGTTTAAGGGTTAATAGATGAGTTTTTTAATCATGTAGCTCCCCAGACTGTTCCTTCCACTGTAAATATCGAACAAACGTTCTTAGATAAAAATCGTTTTTTGGCAAATAATTTTCACATTAATGAACTAAATTATGCTTTAAGAAATAAAAAATGTACTGCTCCGGGTTTTAATCAAATAAAGTATCCAATGTTAGAGAACCTACCAATTATAGCAAAAATGTTTCTTCTACAAATTTTTTATGAGATGCTTGCAGGTGAATGCATTGAAGACTTTAGAAAAATTATAATAATCACACCGATTCCTAAACAAGGTAAAGACCCTAATTTGGCCAATTCGTATAGACCGATTTCTCTGCTATCATGTGTGCAAAAAACTTTCGAACGTATGATAAAACATAGGCTGGAATGGTGGCTACATAAAAAAGACCTGCTTACGCCCTGTCAATTTGCATACAAAAGAGGAATGGGTACGCTAGATACACTTACAACCTTAGTAACAAATATTCAAAATAATTTCTCTAGAAATAACTATCTTCCAACAATTTTTATTGATATTGAGAAAGCATATGACACCTTAGGCTTAAATATTTTGAGTAAAAAATGATTATTGATTTTAAAATTCCCAAGGCAATAGTATATGCTTTAATCGGATTATATTCAGAAAGACATGTTTATGTCAGGGATTTTAACAACCATTTATTAGGCCCAAGATATGTTTTTACAGGAATTCCAGAAGGAGCTGTCTTAAGTCCTTTTCTTTTCAATTTATACACAGCTGACCTACATAAATTAAAGTTGGAAGAATATCCTTTTAAGATTATCCAATATGCAGACGACTTCAGTATATACTGCGAAACAAAGAAGAGAGATGAAGCTTTTGGATTTTTAATGGATACTTACAATGTTGTAGAAATATGGTTGGAAGAAAACCACCTTCAACTGTCGACCACAAAATCAGCAATGACCATTTTCAGTAGACATTATATTCCCAATATAGAAACATTTATAGTAAAACAGCGAGAAATTGCTTTTAAAAAGGGAGTTAAATATTTGGGAATTATACTGGATGACAAGCTCACATGGAAATTTCACATAGAATATATGTTAAATAGATGTGAAAAAGGCCTAAACTTTCTGAAAATGACAACTAAAACTTGGTGGGGAACATATGTTCAGACTTCCTTACTTTTTTTATAGGACGTACATTCGCTCTATCGTAGATTATGGATGTTGATTATATGGATCTGCCAACAAGAACTTACTAAACAAATTAAATATATTTATAAACCAGTGTCTGCGGATCTGTATTGGTGCCATTAAGACAACTCCTATTGAGCCTTTATGTTGAAGCACTTGAGCCTCCAATTTCTCTTAGAAGACTTTTACTGGCCAAAAAATTTTTACTGAAAATTAAACACCAGAACACTTTCCTTTATACCGAATTAATAAATTTAAACAATTATGATTTAACGAATAAATACTGGATAAAGAAAAACTCTCCAACCCTATGTGAAGCTCTTAGAGAAAACACAGTTTCTGCTGATCTATTAACTTAAAATCACACACAAATATAAATTATTTTGAAACATTTTTTTATGACGTTAAATTTATTATACCAAATTATGTAAACACTGGAAGAGCAAATAACAACATTATAACAAGCATCTTATCCAATTGGGATTACTACAGTACTATCTACACGGATGCCTCCAAATCAGAAGACGGTACAGGATGTGCCTTTTACATCCCCATGGAAAAGGTAGAAAAAATGTTCAAATTAAAAGCAAATATTTCCATATTTAGTGCGGAAGCAATTGCCATATATCAAGCCCTAGTTTTTTTTCTAACAGGGAATCCTCTGTTATTATTGTTACAGATGCGATGTCAGTTCTCACAGCTATTAACCAACCTTTTTTTCCAACCACATACTCCAATCCCTACATAATATTAATTAAAAAATTGGTGAAAAAATTTAAAGAAATTAAAAAAGATGTGATATTTATATGGGCCAAAGCACACAGTGGGATTAAACATAATGAGCATGTGGACCAATTAGCCAAATTAAGTATTTAATCAGGGGATACCACAGAATATCTACCAAGTATTTCTGATTTGGTAGCCACACGTAAGACAGTCTTGAAACATAAATGGAGTGATCTATGGTCTGAGTTTTGCTTTACCAACCCAAATAGATACACTTCTTTACACACAACTGTCCCTGTTTCACATTGGCATAGAACCTATAATGTCCCTAGGCGTTATATAACAACTATATCTAGGCTAAAATTTGGACATGCTTGCTTTCCTGCTCATCTTGCAAGAATGCATGTGGTTGAGAGTAAAAACTGTGTGGAATGTGGAGTAGAAGGCGACCTAGATCATGTAATTTTTGGTTGTGCCAAATGTAATCTGGAATCCACCTTATTATATAATAATATAGTTCATATTACCGGTAAATCTCCGTTTAACGTTTTATCTGCCCTAGCGACTCAAAATAGATTAATTTACGACTGCATAATCGATTTTTTGACCAAATGTAATATTTTTTTTAGTTGAAAAAAAAAAAGAGAAAATAATAATAATAATAATAATAATAATTTGTGTTTACTGTTTACCTTTGTTTTCTCTCCTTTATATGTTTAATCCTATTTACCGTGGCCTAGTATTCCTGTGTATGTTTTATATTATAATATCCTGATGGGCTCCTGGACGTGAAGCGAGTGGCCCATGTTAATGTGTATATATATATATATATATATATATATATATATATATATATATATATATATATTTGTACAAATATTTTCGACCGTACTGTGTTAAATAGTGATTTTTTGAATAACGGCAATTCGGTCAGATGAAATAAAACTCTATTTGTTCTAGGTCTCAATATTTATATATATATATATATATATATGTATATATATATATATATATATATATATATATATATATATATATATATATATAAAGGATGTTATCTTTGTTTTCTATGTATATATATATATATATATAAATGTAAAGAAAAAAGAAGTACTTTGTTGACTTGTTTATAAAAAACACTTTTGAGTTTCGGTGGGTTGGAGTCAATAAAAAGGGGCTGTTAGAATACTATTTTTTATTACTCGAGCTTTCGAATGTGTTTACATTCATTTTCAAGAGCTAAAAAGTAACTGATAAAGTGGAAACAAAGATCATGTAAAAATATAACTCACCAGATAAATCTAGATTGGTTATTAAAACTTGCTAACATTAATACATATAAATAAGAGGAAAACTATTAATATCCATAAAATGAATTCTTCCCAGACTGCATAATATAAATTAATGGCCAAAAGATTTAAATTTTTGAAATGAATTTTGAATTTGTATGATCGGTAAATTGGAAAAAAATTTTAATACAAAAAGTCAATGTCAGTGAAAAAATCAGCCTACATCGACAAGTAGCTAAAAGTAATTTATTTAAATATATTATAACGTGATGATTTGTTAAAAAAAAAGAAAGAAGAAATAAATAAGTAGAGAAAAAAATATTTTAGTAGTTTACAGAAGTACAAAAGAAATGTAATAAGGATGTGAAAAAAGTGAAATATTTATGGTGCTCTGAATATTATTTAAAATTATAAGGAAATGATGTAATTATAAATAAAATCAGAAATTCAAAATTTAAGCAAAATTTATAATTACATCATTTCCTTATAATTTTAAATAATATTCAGAGCACCATAAATATTTCACTTTTTTCACATCCTTATTACATTTCTTTTGTACTTCTGTAAACTACTAAAATATTTTTTTCTCTACTTATTTATTTCTTCTTTCTTTTTTTTTAACAAATCATCACGTTATAATATATTTAAATAAATTACTTTTAGCTACTTGTCGATGTAGGCTGATTTTTTCACTGACATTGACTTTTTGTATTAAAATTTTTTTCCAATTTACCGATCATACAAATTCAAAATTCATTTCAAAAATTTAAATCTTTTGGCCATTAATTTATATTATGCAGTCTGGGAAGAATTCATTTTATGGATATTAATAGTTTTCCTCTTATTTATATGTATTAATGTTAGCAAGTTTTAATAACCAATCTAGATTT
This sequence comes from Diabrotica virgifera virgifera, assembly GCF_917563875.1. Classification (NCBI taxonomy): domain Eukaryota; kingdom Metazoa; phylum Arthropoda; class Insecta; order Coleoptera; family Chrysomelidae; genus Diabrotica; species Diabrotica virgifera. The sequence goes on from NC_065448.1 coordinate 118,538,461, forward strand.
ATCTGGTGAGTTATATTTTTACATGATCTTTGTTTCCACTTTATCAGTTACTTTTTAGCTCTTGAAAATGAATGTAAACACATTCGAAAGCTCGAGTAATAAAAAATAGTATTCTAACAGCCCCTTTTTATTGACTCCAACCCACCGAAACTCAAAAGTGTTTTATATATATATATATATATATATATATATATATATATATATATATATATATATATATATATATATATATATATATATATATATATATATATATATTCTTTTTTTTTTCTCTTCCTTTCACTAATTGTTGTATTGATTTCCAACTTTAAATGTATCTATTCTAGTCTATTCATAAACTTTTTACTGCGCCAAATGAGATTAAACGATCATGGAATTGGCTGTATGGCAAACTGCCGAAGCCATATTAAAAAAAAAAATAAGCAAAGAAAGCAGAAAAAAATCGATGTTTTTCGAAATTTTTAAATATTTAGTTTTTTTAATAATGTTCCAGGCATATTGAGAAAAAGCATAAATCAATTATTATTACTGAAGGTCACCTAACTTTATCTGCAATAATCCGAATGCCACCTCTTACATAAAAAATACACGTTTTTTACAGATTAGTCCTGGTCTATTAGTTCATATAAAGGGAATGCACCGGATTTTGGTCATTATTTTATTTACTTATTATAAAATAAATTCATTATAGCTAATTTTTTAGTACATTATATTTCTAACAGTAAAGTGTATGTACAGCTGTCACATTACTCTCTGCGATTGTGATTAATATTTTTTCTACAACCAGTATTAAAAGTGCCCTTTTCTGCACAGCTTTATATTAACAAAGTTGACATTTTCTCACAGTATAAGACTTATGACATTCTTCTTCTTCTTAAAATGCCGTCTCCTCGATGGAGGTTGGCTACTACAATTGCAAACTCTTCTCTGTCTTCAGCTGTTCTTACTAGCTCTTCAAAATTTAGCCTTGTCCATTGTCGGATATTTCTGAGCCACGATAGTCTTTTCCTTCCTAGTCCTCTCCTTCCCTCGATCTTTCTTTTCACTATAAGTTGATCATATTGGTACTTATTATTTCTCAGTATGTGGCCCAGGTATGATGTTTTTCTAACTTTCACTGCGTTGAAAAGTTCTCTTGCCTTGCCTATTCTATGCAGCACTTCTTCGTTTGAAGTATGCGATGTCCACGAAATTTTGAGAATTCTCCGGTAGATCCACATTTCAAAGGCCTCTAACTTATTTATGGTTGATGTTTTAAGGGTCCATGTCTCACTTGCACAGAGAAGAGTCTACCAGACGTAGCATTTGGATAAACGTAGTCGAATTTCGAGATTTATTCGAGATGTAATCACAAAGCAGTTTTTTGATTTTTTCGAAAGATTTTCTGGCCTGTTCTATTCTCGATCTTATTTCTATTCTCGATCTTATTCTTATCGATCCAACATCCCAAGTACTTAAATCTATTGACTTGTTCTAAAATGTGCCCATTTATTGTGCAAGGTTGAGGTAGGTTATGGTTTTTTCGGATTGACATCACTTTGGTTTTTTTAATGTTTATTTTCATACCAACCTGCTCACAGGTCGAGTTAGTCCTGTCGATGTGTCGTTGTAGACCCAAGTCAGAATCCGCGATCAACACCGTATCATCGGAGTATCTGATGCTGTTGATATTTACGCCATTCACCTTGACTTCTTCCTTGGAGTCCTCCAGTGCCTCTTTAAATAGAAACTCGGAGTAAAGATTAAACAGCAGAGGCGACAGAACACATCCCTGTCTAACTCCCCTCCTAATTTCTACTTCTGCGGATGTAGAACCCTCGATCCTAACTCTGGCGTTTTGGTTTCAGTACAAGTTCTTTAGTAACTTGATGTCTTTTCCATCTAAACCGACTTCTTGCAAACGTTCTAATAGTAGGTCGTGTCTTACTCTATCAAATGCTTTTTCGAAGTCTATAAAGCATATAAATATATCTTTCTGTTGGTCGTAGCATTTTTGTGAGAGAACTAGTAAATTGAAGAGGGCTTCTCTCGTTCCCATGCCGGCTCTGAATCGAAACTGATCGTCTCCGATGATTGTTTCGCACTTTCTATAGATACGAATATGTACGACTTTTAACAGGACTTTTACTGCATTACTCATAAAGCTTATCAGACTGAACTCATTGCAATGTTGTGGGTTTGGCTTTTTTGGTAGTGGGATGAATATTGACTCTAGCCAGTCTTGTTGGCTAGAGTCAATAAAAGGACAAATATTTCGATATTTTCTTCACTGATTAGTTTCAACGTTTCTGGGTATATTCCATCTGGACCTGGCTTTTATTTGTTTTGAGTTGTTTAATTGCATTTATAATTTCAGATTTCAGAATTGCTGGCCCTTCGTTGTTATTTTCCAATATTGGTTCGTCTCGTATGTCATGAAAAAGAATTTTAATATAGTTTTCACACTCTTTTAGTTTATCTTTCGTTGATTCTAGCAGTTTGCCATCCGTGTTCAGCATGGTGTGAAAAGTTGTTCGCTTGGTAGTTGATGTAAACTCTTTTACCTTTTTATGTAAATTAAAAAAATCGTGCTTTTGTTGCAGTTCTATTTCGATGCATTTTGTTTCCAGCCACTTTTTTTTGCTGCGGTTATTTTTCTTCGAATTATTCTATTTAGTCTTTTTTATTCTCCATCCTGATCATCTTTTCCTTTAGATTCTCTTCGTTTGTCCATGAGTTGTAAAATCTCATCTGTCATCCATTCCTGTTGGTTATTTCTGGATGATACTTTTAGATGTTTTTCTAGTCCAAGTGTATAATCTGCGAGGATGTAATTTAATCCACGTATTTGTCGCTACCATGTTGTGTTGTTGGCAGAATTCGGTCATTCTCTCTCCCCTGTCGTTCCGCACTTCAAGTCCGAAATCTCCCATCAATCCAGATACCTTTCCTCTACATAACTTAGAGTTAAAGTAACCTAAGATAAATGTTAGGTCTCGTTTTTTAGTCATCTTTATAAGTTTTTCTACATCAGTATACCACGCTTCTAGCTCTTCCATGGGTTTATCTGTCGTAGGGGCATAAGTCTGAATGATATTAATATATACTGGCTTTCCAGATAGTTAAATAAGTAGGCATCGGTCCTAAAATGGCACAAAGTTTGTGACGGCATTGTTGTATTTGTCTTCTAAAATTATTCCAACTCCGTTACGATAAGCCGGATCATTATTGCCAGAGTAATAGAAAGTTTTGTTCATGGTTTTAACTTTACCTGAACCTGGCCATCTAACTTCAGTCAAACCCAATATCTGCAATCCTAAACGTTTCTTCTCGTGGCATGCATTTGCGAGTTTTCCTGTTTCGAACAGACTTCTAACGTTCCATGTTGCAATCTTAAAATTTGTATTCAAAATATTTAAATTATTCCTATTCCTCCCGGGGATTCTTCGCACCCCTTGATCATCTAAGAACTGCCAGGGACTATGGGCCATTTCTGTTTGTGCTTTCATTGTAATTTTCTTGGGAAATATATACCAGAGTGGTTTCCCGTTGCCTTCTTTGTTTTTTTTAGCCGATCCTCTGGATACAGACGCTATTTGCAGCCGCCCACTCTGGGTCAGACGCTGCGTGCTAGTTGATTTCATAAAAACCCTAAAATCAATGGGTTGAAACCTCCGCCATCCATACCATACCAAAGGTGTCCTTCTCCGCCATGGCTGCCGTTGTGGTCTTCATCCGTAACCCTGGACAAGGGACCCTAAACAGGTACTAGTTTCCCGGGTCAGGAAACCCCTGCAATCTACGAGGGACAGGGATTGATTCATTTTCCTGATAGTACTATCTAAAGGAGTTCCTACCCACTACCCAATCATTATGACATTAGTGTGCTACCTTATGACATTAGTGTGCAGAAAAGTGACGTTTTTGTGCCGGAAAGTGACGTTTCTGTGCCGGAAAGTTCGTTTCTGCACAGTACCATTATATTCCACAATAAAATCATCAATATAATAATTATAACATGTTTAGACGAAATGGTTTTATTTAAAATATTAGATTTGATAGTGCTTTCATTTTCAAAAATGAACCGATTTAACTCATGTCCGAGAAACCTGCAAAATCAGCTACTTTTACACATTATTTTTAAATTTTACTACATTTGGTATTTGACAAATGACTGCCTCATTCTAAGTAACCTTATATATTCTGTTTACATGTGTGGGAATGTAGATGAATATACAACCTGTAAGACAATAATTATACTTAATTATCGAATAGAAATTAAATAATAGATATTACAACTGTTTTATTTTACATTTTTATCTTAATAAACATTTTATAATTATCAACTAACAAATACAGATTTAGCAACCTCAGCAAGATACGTCGAATGAAGTAAGTCTGGTGGAAATCCGTGACTGCATAAATATATCGCCAAATGTGACATTAATTTGTAATAATTTATTTAAAATAGTTTAAATTCAAACAAATTAAGGCAGTGCATTAATTTTTTAACTCATTTCTGTGTAGTTTGTTTAGTATATAAGCTCTTTTCGTATAGATTATAATTTCAGAAGCCGATGGAAACTGAATGAACAGTTTAGCCACAATTGAATTGTTAATTAAAAATTTACGGTCGCTATAATAACCACAATAAATATGATACATAAGAGTAACTATGATTTTTGTATAAACAGACATTCTACATATCTAATGTAATTTACAGAATTGAAATTGTACTATTTAAGCGACCTCATGAATATTTAAAAGTTATAAACAATTTTTTGGCTTATGTAAAAATTATGTAGAATATCTCGGAAAATATTAAATTAAATTAAATCGTGAAAACGGTATTGGAAAAAAGCGGCAGGATGCCTTTTTTAAAAGAAAAAGAGTTTGATTGTGATGAGTAGTTCCTGAGATACAACCGGTCAAAGTTGATCGGCATTTACGACAAAGATATACAAAGTAGGATCATAATTTTCGAACCATAACCTTTTCATTTTTGTCCTGTTTCTCCACACCAATCTTCATATCTTTAAAATACTTATAATATATATTATTATAATAAATACTATCGATATTACGAGTGAAAATTGCCAAAAATAACAAAATTCCAATTGAAAATTGGGTTGGAGAAAATTTAATCTCAAAGTTCAAAATCGGTATACGTTAAAAAAATGCATTTTCTCGACTTCCCATGGAGCAATTTTCTTTATTCTTTTTTTGTTCCCAAGTAACTCGAGTAGAGCCATCTACTTAACGCATGATTAAATGTCAAAGTTGCTTTTGTTTTGTTATAATAAATTAATTTATTTATTATAACAAAAATTTTTACTTTTTGTTTAAATAAAGATTGTTTAAATAAATATACAGCTTTCAAATGAGAATATTTGTGTTTTTAACGTTAAAAGGTACACTTGTAGTAAGTTTATGTAAAAAAAGTCTACAACTGCCAAAAATATGTAGTTTTCTTTTCTTAGAAATAAATTTATCTATTATAACAAAACAAAAGCAAGTTTGGCATTTAATAATGCGTTAGTTAGATGACTCTACTCAGTTACTTGGGAACAAAGAAAGAATAAAGAAAATTGCTCCATGGGAAGCCGAGAAAATGCATTTTTTAACGTATACCGATTTTGAACTTTTAGCCAAGCCGCACACCAAAGAAACATGAAACGAAAAACATGAAACATGAAACGAAAAACATGTTTCATGAAAAGAAAACACTGCTAAAAAAATCTCAAAGTCCGCCTACTAATGAAACGAGTGTGATTCATGCTCATGACACATTTTTATTTTCGGAGAGTCTCATAAATGGCCGGATATATATTTGTTTAGCAGTGGTTTATTTCCATGAAACGTAATTTACGTTTCATGTTTCTTTGATGTGCGGCCGGGCTAAGACTACATTTTCTTCAACCTAATTTTTGATTGGACTTTTGCTATTTTTGGAAATTTTCACGCGTAATATTGATAGTTTTTATTATAGTAATATATGTTATGGGTATTTCAAAGATATTAAAATTGGTGTGGAGAAAGAAAACAAAAATAAAAAGGTGATGGTTTTAAAATTAGGATCCTATTGTTTATATCTTTGCCGTAAATGCCGGTCAATTTTGACTGGTTGTATCTCAGGGGCCGCATATGAAATGCCTCCCGAAAAAGGGGATCTTACCTGTCACTAAAATGGTAACATATGAATTGCCTCCCAAACTTTAAATAAATTACATGGTTCTAATCTTTATGTGAAGGTGAAACGTTGCCACATCTTCGTCCCTTTGTAAATTTTTGGCAAAATTGGTATTTTATGTAATTTTCAACCTTTATGTATTAAACATTATTCACACTAGGCGGTATATATAAATTTCAACTAACTACTTATACATAATATACAATTAGTTTTCTAACCATTATAATATATTTTATAATAACCATTATTTTTTGTTATTATAGTTATTAAGGTACCAAGGGTATTATAAGGATAATAAAGCTTGAGGTCAATGGTGTATAGACCGAGGGCCTTCGGCCCGAGGTATATACGTTGACCGAAAGCGTTATTATTATAATACCCGTGGTGCCTTCAACGTTTAATGTCCCACTAAATTATTCTTTATATGCAAATAATTTGCATGAATTTTGAATTGAATAGTTTTCAAATACAGTATAACATCCGTTAACCGAAACCTTTTAACCGAAACATCGTTTAACCGAAACGACCGACAGTTTCAATAATTTCGTCAATAAAAACTAAATTTTTATCAAAAAATGGAAACAATTCGATGTTAATTTGTCAACATCCTCAACAATGCTTTCATACAACTAAAGAACGCAATTAAATATACAACACATTACGAAATCACCTCATAGTATTTTTTAATACCAACTTTGACCAAGAATACTATGTAGCTTGATACAAGAAGAATACAAAAAATAATGTTATTTTTAACCGAAATTCTTGTTATCCGAAACGACCTTCCTCCCAATTATAATTATTTCGTTTAACGGAGGTTTTACTGTAAGTACATTTACCAGAAATAATCGTAACGTAATTGTGGTAACCATAGTTTTACTTAGAGTTTTATTTGTCAACTTCACAGTATTTAACTCGTTATTTAAATTTAATAAGCCCTAGGGCGTTATTTTTCAATAACACGCTCTGGGCGTTATATCGTACTTAATAGACTTCGCAATAATGTCATTATTTGTCAAATAATAAACCAGTCGGACATTAATAATTTAATGTACGACTGGTATATTATTTGACAAATAATGACATATTTCGAAGTCAGTTAAGTATGATATAATGCCCTAAGGCGTTATTTTTAAAGACAACGCCCTAACGCCATAGGCCAGTAAATTTAAATGGCTAGTTAAATACTGTCAAGTTGACAAATAACAACCTAAGTAAAACTATGGTTACCAAAATTACGTTACGACTATTGCTGGTAAATGTACTTATTTTAAAATTAATTAATTCAAAATTCACTCAAATTTTTTGCATATAAAAAATAATTTAGTCGGACATTAAACGTTGAAGGCACCGCGGGTATTATAGATAATAACGCTTTCGGTCAACGTATATCCCTCGGACCAAAGACCCTCGGTATATACACCATTGACCTCAAGCGTTATTATCCTTATAATACCCTTGGTACCTTAATAACTATAACAGAAAATACAAAAACATAATAAGTACATATTTTACAGATTTATTAAAAATAACATCACAAAAAACTTATTTGGAAAATATTACAAAATGTGTATAGAAATATAAAATTACAAAATATTTTTCCTAAATTTATATGATACTACTTTGAAAAATTCTACAATTTTTGCTTTACTTTCGGCAACATTTTTTTTGGTCTCGTAACAGAATTCATTTTAATATAGGTATTTATTTGAAATTGTAAAATTATATCAATAAAATTATTAATGTTGGGATGAGGGCAGTCGAAAGAAGAATTATACTTGGAATGAACACTTTCGCATGGGTTTGTGGTTATTTGTAAGGATGAAGAGTGCTCAGCCCTAAGATGTGGAGGAAATGTTGAATTTTCAGATATGTAATTATCAACAAGATAATCACAAAATTGGGTGACTCTTTCATCGACTGGTTTAATTTCTGCCAAATTTATAGCAAAAAAATCGCTAAGAACTTCAGGATATAAGAATGAAAGACCAAAAATATAAATAAGAAAATGCGTAATTTCGGTTGAGTTAACACCTTTTTTCTGGTATTCTGGAGCTAATTCCAGTGCTTGAACCTTTCTATACCATGCCCGTCCCAAATGAAAACGACATCCATGAAGATCTGCTTCAGGAAATGCTATACGAATACCATTATAAATGGAAATTTCAAAGTCTGAATTTGTTACTTTAGAGGATAGAGGACAATTAATTGTAAAACGTTCTTCTATGATATATTTAAAAGCGAGATACACCCATACCTCGCTATACGGCCGCTCTGTATACGGCATTTCGTTATAACGACCTGGTTCAATTACGGCACGGTTTCGATTTACGGCCTAAAATGTTTCGCTATAACGAACGGCCGCATGTTGTCATTCTAGAGCAAACGCAGTCTCGATGCACACTCTTTTCTATTTCCACTTGTTTATGCATAATTTGAAAATAAAATGAGATAAGGCCGCATCTAAAGAATATCTTAACATTTTAAAGTGAATTATAGAAAAAGGTGGTTATTAACCTGAACAAATGTTCAACGTAGACAAAACAGGACTTTGTTGGAAGCAAATGTCTGATCGCATGTACATTTCAAAAACTGAAAAATCTGCGCCTTGTTATAAATGGTCTAAAGAACGATTAACTTGGCTACTTGGTGCAAATGCCACTGGTGATTTTAAGCTAAAACCACTTGTAATTTGTCCAAAAATCCAAGGCCTATTACAAGACTAAATAAAAAGCATTTACCCGTTATATGGAGATACAACAAGAAAGATTGGAGTTTGTAGATTATTTTTGGTTTTTGGAATTTATTATTATTTTATATACCAGTGTATGTGCTTTTTCGTATGTATTTCTAGTTTAAATAAAATAAACAGATAAAATGCATTTCTAACGACAAATCATATAACATATTTAACAAATTTGGAACCGATCCCATTAAATTTTTATGAATTTGTATTAGAATATTTGATTCGTTATACGGCATTTCGCTTTGCGGCCATGTTTCGTGGAACGTATCTAGGCCGTAAAGCGAGGTATGGGTGTAATATGAAGACGACTTTTTATCTTGAAGTAAACAAAAGACAAGAGGAATATAATGTCCATTTTTCAAGCCATGTATATTAAACAAATGAGTGAAAGAACGAGGACAGTATTCAAAAGTTCCGTCAACATACCAATTGGAAACAGTCGAAAGAAAACGAAGATTTGAAAAGCATGTTAATATAACAATATTAACATATTGTCATTTTTAATTATAAAATTTTCATTTCTATTTGTAATAAAAAAATATAAAAAAAATTTTTAGGAAACGCTTTTCTTTAGTTACGAATGACTAAAATTAAATATATAAAAAATCAACTAAAAAGCAAAAAATAAAAAAAAATTGAAAAAATCTAACACATTCGTCAAAGAAAAGAGTGGCGCGTCTTCATCGAATAAACGGTTTTCGCCCCACGCTTTTCTTTAACCAATGTGTTGGATTTTTTCAATTTTTTTATTTTTTTCTTTTTAGTTGATTTTTTTATATTTTTAATTTTAGTCACTCGTAACTAAAGAAAAGAGTTTCCTAAAAAAATTTTTTTTATATTTTTTTATTTTTTATTTTTTAGTCTTACACTTTTCAAACATTAAAATATATCGTCACGTTTATTAAAATATGTATAAAACATATGATGTACTTACTAACATGAAAAGTAGTCGGAATCGGCAAAAATTTGAAAGTTTATTGTTTATTTATGAAGCATAACGTAAACAATTAACGTAAAAAGTGAAATTATGTATATGTAGTTCATATCATTAGCTGCAATCCGTAAAAGTTTCAAGTTTTTACATTGCAAAAAAAACAAGAAAATTTGAGCATTTTCCGTTAAAATCGTATTTTTTTTTATTTAAACAATTATTAAACATAAAAAAAAATTTAATGACTATTCGTGTATTGTTCATTTGCACTGGAGAAAAGGCAGTCAAATTAACGTCAGAAGATTTGACGCAAACTATTGAAACTAAATAAAAGCGTTTAATAATAGGAGAAAAATCAAGAGCTTGATGAAATTCATATATATTTTTGGGAAGTTTAATTAAAGAATTACTGGTTCTAGCATAATATAAATTTTGTCTCACCTTATTGATATCATTGATAGTAAATGTATCTATATTTGTCTTCTTAAGTTCTTTACAGATGAGCTTCATTGGTTTTTCATTGAGATCTTCCACGGCTGTTCTTTTTATTGGATTGCTTACGGCTTTTCTATTGTAAACTTCGGCAGACAACTTCTCGTGGTTATGATCTAATATTGATTCAATATTATCGTATTTTCACATCCCTGTGTTTTCACAAATGCTTTGCAGGTTTTTTAGTACATTAGTACATATTTAGTACAATATAAACAAACAAAAAGATTAAGGTAAAAGTACCTATTTATGGAATCGTTAAGAAGAGATAAGAATCGGAATTGGAATTACCCAGAAAAGCTGGCTATTAGATTGTCGGAACAAGTTTCTTTTCTAAAAAGAAATATGTCATACTGTGAAATATTTATGTTACCATATTTTATGTACATTTAGTACCTATTTAAATTATTAATTGGCAACATTGTCTCATTATACAGAGATTAAGTAGACAAAATATCAGACTAAATGTTTAACAAACCGGAGGCATTTTGATTGTACCTGGGAGGCATTTCATGTATGAAAATATTTACCTGAAAAAGTGGGAGGCATTTCGATAACGCCGATCTCAGGAACCACTTATCGCAATTAAACACTTTCTCTTAAAAAGAAGCTTCCTGCAGCTTTTTTTCCAACACCGTTTTCATGATTTAATTTAATTTAATATTTCCCGAGATATTCTATTTGTTTATAAGCCAAAAAATGTTTATTATTTTAAAATATTCCTGAGGCCGCTTAAATAGTCCAATTTCAATTCTATATACGTGTCTTTAAGTGTGATAATGTGTCTTTTTATACAAAAATCATAGTTTTTCTTATGTACCATAATTATTGTGGTTATTATAGCGACCGTAAATTTTTAATTAACAATTCAATTGTTCCTAAAATGTTCATTCAATTTTGATCGGCTTCTGGAATTACAATCTATACGAAAAGAGCTTTTATATTACAAAGTTAGTTAATTATTGAAAAACAATTACTTATCTAAAACTTTAGTTGAAAATTAAAGATTTTGTTAAAAAAACCCGCATTTTTCGGGGAAAATTTTCATCAAAGTAAATGGTGAAAAACATGTTTCTATGCAGAATTTAATTACGGTGAATTTTTGTTTGGGTATTTTTGGTGTAAAATTAAAATCTTTGGAGTTATATAGCAAAAATAAAAAAAACACGATTTTCGGCGTCATTTTGTTTATAAAAAAGTAGCACACTACCTGCGGACTTTGCATACCTTTATTTTTATTATACAGTGATGAGCGCGCTAATAACTGGCAAAATAGCACAAAAGATGGAAAACGTATTAAGTAGTGAGATAAAAAGAAATAAAACTAGTCGAGCTGGGAAATTTAGCGATATTAACTTAAATATTTAGATTATATTGATTGTGTCCCACCTTCAGACGTATCAGACGAGTTTGAAAACTACCACTGTCACAGTGACAGTTTTAGTTGACATACTACTCTGATATGTGTAAAGGTGGGAAACAATCAATATAATGTAAATTTAAAGGTTAATTTCGCTAAATTTCCCAGCTCGACTAGTTTAATTTCTTTTTAAACGCTTTTATTTAGTTCAATAGTTTGCGTCAAATCTTTAGACGTTAATTTGACTGCCTTTTCTTCAATGCAAATGAATGAAAATTTGCAGATATATGCATTCGCGGGAACAATACACGAATAGTCAATAAAAAATTTTTGTTCATGTTTATTAATTGTTTAAATAACAAAAAAAAAACGATTTTAATGGAAAACGCTTAAATTCTCTTGTTTTTTACAATGTAAAAACTTGAAACTTTTACGGATTGTATAGCTAATGATATGAACAATACATAATTTCACTTTTTACGTTAATTTTTTACGTTATGCTTCATTAATAAACAATAAAATTTCAAATTTTTTGCCGATTCCGACTACTTTTCATGCTTTAATAAACATGACGATATATTTTAATGTTTGAAAAGTGTAAGACTAAAACATAAAAAATAAAAACATATGAAAAAAATTTTTTTAAGAAACGCTTTTCTTTAGTTACGAGTGACTAAAATTGAAAATATAAAAAAATCAAATAAAAAGCAAAAAATAAAAAAAGATTGAAAAAATCTAACACATTCGTTAAAGAAAAGCGTGGGGCGAAAACCGTTTATTCGATGAACACAAGCCACGCTTTTCTTTGAGGAATATGTTAGATTTTTTCAATTTTTTTTTATTTTTTGCTTTTTATTTGATTTTTTTATATTTTTAATTTTAGCCACTCGTAACTAAAGAAAAGCGTTTCTTATAAATTTTTTTTTCATATGTTTTTATTTTCTGCCCAAATGATGAGGTTTAAAATGTTTTTGATATCGTTTATTCATACTTTTAATCAAATACTTGTTGAATGTTCACCGTGTATATAAAAATTAATTGACTACAGTTTTCCCCAGTAATTTTTCTGTAAATCACCTATAGAGTAATATTAACTTATGACAAAGAACGCTTGCTTATAATATCTCTATATTTGTGTTAATTGGAATACATCTTAACGTCGTAAATCATTAAAAGCCACTTAGAGGTTGAATTAAAATTACATATTTATATTATAATGGGTAACTATTTAGAAATGTGATAAAATGATAACTTCATATTATTAAATAATATTATCATTATTTCATTTATGTCCAGTAGTATAGAACTTTTAAGAACAATAATTAATATGAGTCATAGGAATGAAAGAACTTTTATAGAATTTATCTCAAGAAAGAATCACATTTTGGGTGCAAACACATTCATAGTTTTCATCTCAAAAATCTACTAGTTCCAAAATAAAAACGTAGTCTAGATAATTGTTAGGGAAAATATTTAACTTAATTTTTCCTTTGAGTCCATAATCACTTTTCATAATATACAGTTGAGTCCCTGAATCTTTACCCGTGCGTCATCATTTAAAGCATACGAAATAACTCCATGCCAAGTCGGACATTGAAATTTACTAAACGCAACAGCAAGTGACAGTAAGTGACTTGCTGTTGCGTTTAGTAAATTTCAATTTCCGACTTATCATCGACTTATTTCGTACGGGTAAACGACTTATTGACGCACGGGTCAAGATTCAGGTTCTCGACTGTATGTCTATATTTTACATACTTCGTAACTTAACCTTTAACTATCCATTTGAATATTTCTGCATAAGTTACCTCTAATGTGTTAAATTTACAACTTCACAATTATTAACGATCAAATACTATGTTGATTGTGCTTCAGATAAAATTTTAATTATCGTTACAATTATTATTATAAAAATGATACACGACAATATTTATTACGTAGTTCAAGATACCAAGGTGTATATTCTTTGTACAGGGTGTAACAAAAATGCAGGCCATAAATTAAATCACATATTCTTGGACCAAAAATAGTTCGATTGAACCTAATTTACCTTAGTATAAATGTGCACATAAAAAAGATACAGCCCTTTGAAATTACAAAATGAAAATCGAATTTTTCCAATATATCGAAAACTATTGTAGATTTTTTATTGAAAATGTACATGCGGCATTGTTATGGTAGTAAAATCTTAAAAAAATTATAGTGAAATTTGTGCAATCAATAACAATTTTATGGGGGTTCTGTTCCCTTAAACCCCCCCAAACTTTTGTGTACGTTCCAACTAAATTATTATTGTGGTACCATTAATTAAGTAAAATGTTTTTAAAACTTTTTTGCCTCTTAGTACTTCTTCGATACGTTAGTGTTTATCGAGTTATTTTGAATATTTATTGAATCCCCCACATATTTGTATATGGTTTAGTATGATTGCAGAGACCTGTTAATAATCTGAAAATTTATTTATATATTATTTTTTATAGAGGTAGTTTACATTTTTAGGTATATTTTGAAACATATTAAAAACGAAGCAACATTTTGATAAAAGATGGCTTACCAAAAAATACTAAGAGGCAAAAAAGTTTCAAAAACGCTGTGTTTAACTAATGCTACCACAATAATTGTTTAATTGGAACGTACACAAATATTTGGGGTGTCTAAAATAACAAAACCACCATAAAATTTTAATGTAAACATATAATAAAAAAAATATGAAAAAAAAATTTTTAAGAAACGCTTTTCTTTAGTTACGAGTGACTAAAATTAAAAATATTATAAAAAAGTCAACTAAAAAGCAAAAAATAAAAAAAAAATTGAAAAAATCTAACACATTCGTCAAAGAAAAGCGTGGGGCGAAAACCGTTTATTCGATGAAGACGCGCCAAGCTTTTCTTTGACGAATGTGTTAGATTTTTTCAATTTTTTTTTTGCTTTTTAGTTGACTTTTTTTATAATATTTTTAATTTTAGTCACTCGTAACTAAAGAAAAGCGTTTTTTTAAATTTTTTCATATTTTTTTATTATCTTACAACTTAATACGTTTTCCATCTTTTGCGCTATTTTGCCGGTTATTAGGGCGCTCATCACTGTATAGGATCATAAGATTCGATTTCAGCAATTAAATTGTTGGTAAATAACTTTTCCTTGTATTTTGCTAATTGGCCCAAAGTATTACTAATTTATTTCAAATTTATCTTATAGGCCGTGGCCTTATCCTGATCCATGGATCAGGAAATAATTTTAGAAACAAAACGAATATATCGCAGAAAGTTTTTAGATGAAGCAGTTGTATGAAGAAGATAACGCAGAAGATACAAGAGGGCAGCATATTTTGCAAAACTTAACTGTTACAATTTGAAATCAACAATTTGTTAAGTTTGCTACAGCATGGAAAGGCAAACATTAAGGGGTTACATACATAGGTCTTGCGGGTAAAAAAAGTGACTTTTTAAAAAAATTATATCTTGGAAACTAAAAATTAATTTTTATTTATAATTGGAACGTGTAAAAGTATAGTACTCTCAAAAAAATTTCAGCGAAAAATATTCATTTTTGTAGAGTTGACTGCAATTTTTCGACAACAGCCCTTTTTTGCGGTGAGCAGTATAACAAGTCCAGTCTCATCTGAAATCAAATAGTTTCTTGTAGTTTATACATCTGGCTAGTGAATGAACGAAGGATTTTTTATTAGATGAGGTCGTTTTTGTTTTATAAAAAAAAAACAACTTTAAAAATGGTAATTTTTGAAAAAATGAGAAAAATAGGGGCCGAAAATGTGTTTGAACTTATGTAAAATCTTCAAATTTCATTTTTTTAAATTCCTTCGTTCATTCACTAGCCGGAGGTATAAACTACAAGAAACTTTTTGATTTCAGATGAGACTGGACTTAGTTATCCTGCCCACCGCAAAAAAATTACAGATCAAAAAATTACAACTCTACAAAAATGAATATTTTTGGCTGAAACTTTTTTTGAGACTACCTTAACCCTTAAACGCCCAAGGGTGGGTAAAAAGTGTCCACCTAATGCGTATTCCCTTGTAACATATTTATTACGTTTTTAAAAATTTTCCAAAAATTATTTATTGTTAAAAAGACAGCTTTTTATCGAATGTTAAATTGGTTCTACCGATATTTTGAAAATAAAAGTAATACCTTGAGTTAAATATGAGTGGGCATAAAAAGTACACACTTTGTAAAACTTGTAACTAAAGGATTCTATTTAATTTCTCGTTGGTAGGAATATAATCCATATAATTATCGACGTATAATTACATAATCCACATAATTCTCCACCAATGAAGAGGCTGAAAGGAAGAATGTGGAGAAAATCGACAAATCTGAATTACTGGCTTTTACTGGTATGTTAATTTTGATGTACATTGTAATTTTGTTGTGAGCTTTGTAAATTGTTTATATTAATATTTTAGAAGATGCTGTGTTTATTAAGCAGAAGATTCTTAAGTTTAATCCATTTCCAACAACTCTCAATAAATATATCAGCTATTTTCGAGGTAGACATTTTTTACCCACCCTTGGGCTTACATGGAACCTAAAAAAGTTTGGGCATTTAAGGGTTAAGTACTATACTTTTACATGTTCCAATTATAAATAAAAATAAATTTTAGTTTTCGCGATATAATTTTTTTAAAAAGTCACTTTTTTACCCACAAGACCTATGTAACCCCTTAAAAAAATGTTTGAAAGAATTTGTTTGATGGCCAAGATGCATACATATATTTAGAAGGAAAGTTCCTGATCTCTGTAGTATAATACATAATAATACCGAAGAGGAAGTAACCCTAAGCGCCGGACTCCACTTTGCCATTTTTAGTCGTGAAGATTGAACACATTCTTTCAAATAGAAGTCAATCCATGACTGTTTAGTCACAAATGGATTTACTTGTATTTGAAACAATGTGTTCAATGTTCCTGACTACAAATCGCAAGTGGATTCCAGCGCTAATAACACCAAAACATTCCGTGTATGATACTAGACGGTACACACAGGACATTGAAAAAGTTCCTGGAATATCCCAAAAACACAAGAACGTTCCCTGAACATCCCAGGAAAATCCTGTGTCAGCATTTTAAACATTACCTGAATGTCTTATTGGAACATTCCATGAATGTCCACGAATGTTCTTTGGACATTCAAAATACATTTTTTAGACATTCCCTGGACATACCAGAAATATATCCTTGCTGATGTGACAATACCTCCTATCTGTTTTTTCATGAGT
Organism: Diabrotica virgifera virgifera; assembly: GCF_917563875.1. Lineage (NCBI taxonomy): Eukaryota > Metazoa > Arthropoda > Insecta > Coleoptera > Chrysomelidae > Diabrotica > Diabrotica virgifera. The sequence continues at coordinate 118,555,398 of NC_065448.1, forward strand.
TTTGTAGGAGAGATGGAAAAACATGTTTTAAGGTCACCTCCTGTTTTCATATGTAAGTTTTGACTTGTTTTGTAGCACATAGATATACCCTATTCCACGAACATACGCCTGTTTTGGATTATTCGACAACGAATATTTTACTGTGCAAAATAAGAAGAACGAAAGTAAATTGCAAATTACGTTTTTGTTTATTGGAATAATTATTAGCCACATTTACTTTCGTACTTCTTATGTTGCACAGTAAAATATTCGTTGTCGAAATAATCCAAAACAGGCGTATGTTCGTGGAGTGGCCCATAGTTTAATTTACTACAAAACAAGTCAAAAAATATCATATGAAAACAGGGGGTGACCCTAAGACAAGTTTTTAGTCTCTCTTACAAAACTCATGAAAAAACAGATAGCATGTATTGTTTTACATCACTGACGATATGTGACCATACCAAATAATACATCCTTGATAAAGATAAACATTTTTATTGAACAAAATCTTTTCATACATTTTTTTAATGTAATTTATATGATATTCCTAAATATTTAAAAAAAAATGTGTCACATTTGCTTTGTAAACCTTTCTTTTGCCTTTTGTAGCCACATATTCCGTTTCCTTCCTGGTTATTTGTAGACCACTTCCCTCAGCTTGAAACCTCTATACTCTGGGTATAGAGATTTTGAAGAGAAGAACTGACAAAAAATGGGGAAAAATAAATGAGAAGAGATTTAAGACGAAAAGAAGAGGGGCTTAGCTCAGGCAAAAATTAAAAGGGCAGAGAGACACTAAATCTCAAGTGAGTATTCGGGCTAGCTTTCATACACCGAATATTGGCTTTGGAGATATGAGAAAAAAATTTGGTAATGAAATGATAGTAACTAGGAAGAAAATGAGACTATTAAAACAAAAATGGAAGGAAAATAGATAATAATGCTAGAGATAAACTAATATTGAGATACAACAAAGAAAGAAGAAGAACAAAGGGCGCCAACTCAAACGAACAACTCGGCTCTTAGAACCAAGAAGTTGGAGAGGTTCGAGATTTTTAAAGTAACGAACAACAGGAACTCTATGATACTGGTTACAACCACCTGAAATACAAAATGCTAAATACTAACCTTGTCTTGCTATTTTATATACTAGTGATACAGACTGAAATAAAACATCAACCTTTCTAATAACAAATATATTAACAATAATAACTATATTATACATATATTGACAATGTAATATATAAATCAAAACACAATAACAGTGGTAGTGGGTGGTGTAACGGTCAAACAGGACCAAAAAGCCACTAACTTACAATTAACCACTACACACTGCGCTAAGTAAATGTATTAGTAGAAAATCCAACGCAAAAGTCCGTGTGAATAGCACAAAGTTCTTACAACTAAAAGTTAGTAATATTCCCTAAATTGAACTCGTCTAGAGTGAGATACGTACACGACAAGAACGCTACGGTTACCAAAAATTAAGTATCTCATCTAGCAAAAATACTAATTATTATATAATTGATTTATATAAATGAGCTGGTCAGACTCCTAATATACAATGTAATAACCCACTAGACATATTCCCTATTTAAAAAAAAAACTCGACAAAATTTTACCCCCGATTCCCTATCAAATTTTAAGCTACAATTATTTACGATTATTATTAAACAAGACTTATTTAATTGGAAAAACTACTATTTATAATATGGAACCAAACAAAGACCTGAAAACCCTATCTATCACGAAAATATGTACCTAGTTCCACTCGATTGTATGCATACAAACAGTTTACACTGGAGAAAATATAGATTACCCAAAATATATAAATAATAAAAGTAAACAAACTTATCTTTCACCACAGTTCCTATTTAAGAATACAAGTTGAAGTCCACAGGGGAGTCCTTTTGGCACGACAAACTGGTTGGATGCTGTGGTAGGCAAGTCCTACTGAAAAATCCTAAATGTTGTGAAATCAGGTACTGGTTTTCTCCAACAAAACAGCGAGCTCTATGGGTAAACCATGGCAAAGTTGCTAACAGTTACTGGTACATACTTCAAGTGACATAAATTATGCAAAGGAATGCAAAGTGAATAAGTTACTAAATTGCTATGTGACGACGTAACTAAGTGACTAAGTGGCGGAATCTACAATAAAGTTTATTAAATTTAGTTATTATGTATTTCAATAACAGTAGCAGTACATATTGAACAGGCCCAAACAAAAACATCAAATATTAGGTAGGTTAGGTATCCATATGTCATGTCAAAATTTCTGAAGTTTACTTCAATTCAGACATGACAGGGACGTGCGAATTAGATGGAAGTGACAGAAGGCTGTATAGATACTCGTTAAAACTTTTTATAAATCACAGATAAAAAAAACCTTAAGTAAAAAGCGTAACGATAAGGTATAAAAGATATTAGATTTTAGGTTTGGACACTAAAAACTTGACCTTCTGTTCTTTTCAAATATTTAAAGGATAATATGAGCTACAATTTGGAATTTAAATTTAACACTAAAACCCTGTGGCCTTGATTGATTGTTCCTTTGTAAAGGGAAATGAATATCATTATTATAATATGGATTATATATGAACTTAACTACAATGATGCATTACCACGAAAAATAATATGAAATATATCAACAGTTTACTTACTTGGAAAGACGAAACACGCTGGCCTTAAACTTCTTTTATGTGAAAAAAACCAAAGATAAATTGAGTTTTGATATCATCGCTATTCCAAAAAAGATGGTCTTAATGTTCCTTGATTTCAGTGATATATCTGCTCCATTTTATCCAAAATCTCGTCCAAATCCGCCACTTAGAAAAAAAACACAGCGTGTTCGCCCTGAGTCTGACCAAAACTGAAGTTCCGATTCGGATCGACAAAATCGACCGCCGAGGTTTGCGCGCGTGAGCAGAGAGATATCGTTCTTAAGTCGACCGACGGCGTCGCACACGGGATTTATTTAGGGGTATTTGATGAAATTTTATTGGGATTTATTTAGTTAATAGCGTAACTGCTACATTCTCCCTCATCTCCAGCAAAAAAAAAGGAAAACTCCCAAAAGTTTCATTTTTTTTTAAGATTTCCTGAGCGAACTAACGCTAGGGCGAACCCGAGGATGGACACAGTAAAGGAGAAACGTGGTGGTATAAAACCATAATTATGGTAGGCTCAACAGCCATACTATTTGCTGATGAGGCTGAACAAAAATCAGGAACGAACTCATACAGACAGTATAAAGGCCACGCGAGATATATTTAATCATATTTGCAGAAAGTATAAAACATAGAAGGGATATGTAACTGACCGACAAAGGTAACTGACCGACATAAGTTATTCAACGCGATAATTTTAATTTAGTAAAACCAAAGATTGAAAAAAAAAACAAACAATTACGCGTTAATCGCTTACATTCTAAATATAATTATACCACCTTATAGAGTAAGTTAACTCTCAACACTACTTACTATCTACATTCTCATGTGTTAACAAACCATCATTAAAACTAAATTACAGGCGTTTATTAACAACCCCTAACACAATATTACCAGAACCATTCAAAACAATCCAACTAAAACAAATCCTATTAACTTTACCCAACATTGACACTAGAGCGAAAAAATTCTATTAATCACCCGAGAGTTCAATGAGGGACTAATTCATCAGGACTAGTTGAAACTACATGGCTACAAAGCTAAACCTATATGATATGGTTCCGGATATCAACAACAACTAAAAAATCAAGGTAAAAGATAATCCATAACGTCTACTTGCTTTCGTAGCGATAGGAAGACACAATCTAGGTAAAGATACTAGCAAGCCCACTATACTCATGGTATAGGGTATGCAAAAAGGTAAAGATACTGGCAAGCCCGCATCTACTCGTGGTAGAGGGTATGCACAAAAGGTAAAAGGTAATAAAAATCCTAACTGTAATACCTAAACTGTACTATTGACGTGGTCCAATTCTTTACTCACGACAAGAAAGTGAAGGAAAGATAAGATATACATTCAATCAAGATACAGATAAGAGATAAGCTCATCAAGGTAAAGGTACGAGATAAACTCAAGGTAAAGATAAAGCTAAACTCACTTCAGGTAAAGGTAAAGATAAACTCACATCTCCCTTTTCATATTTAAGGTAGAAGGACATCTACTAACATAATGCTCAGTAGAGAGACAAATAAGGTAACTCAAATACTCACATCAACTAATCCAAGGAAGTGGTAGAGAGACAGGTAACCAAACCTAAGGTAATATGATATGTTACAACTCAAATCATTTGAAAGATAATAACATAGGAGATGACAACCAAGTTAAACAGACTTACGTACTGCTGAATATCAGAACGATCCAATTATATATGACACATTCTAATTTCAGTCTAAGAGACACTCTAGGAAAACTGATAGGTATTGGTATATTCCTGAGCCAAGTGAAGGGCACAAGTCCAGGGTGATCAATCCTGAACCCACGCTAAAACACCGACACAGTTAAGTGAATGTCTAAGTTTATGGCTTTGGTTCGAACCTATACAAAACCATAAATCAAAGAAAATATTTGAAATGGGTTCCTAATTATCCCTATAAATACTTATTTAACTCAGAATTCAAGATGGGGAAAATTCCCATTATCCATCTTGTACTCCTATGATAGGCAGTTTGGGCTTTCAAGACACTAGGCTTTTGCTTAACAGCAAAATGAACAAGTCCATAAATTAAGATATTAACCAACATTAAGATAAGATAAAAGGCACAACAACAGATGTTAACCAGGTAAACAAAATAAATAAGCAGATCTTAAATAACAAACTGGTCCCTCACGATTTAATCTTCATCTGAAGATGAACCATCTGAATTATCAGACAAGTTATGTGGACCTACAGTCTTATCCTCAAGTAAATCTTTGACATGAAACCTTCCTAGTTTCCTGCCAGTGGAGGTTTCCTTCAACTCATAGATCAAAGGAGAAATAACCTTAATAACGGTGCAAGGTATATATTTTTGACACAGCTTGGCAGATTGGAAATTTACTTTATCAGATTTAATAAAATTTTTCTTTAAAACGGAATCTCCAACTCTGAAAGATAAGGCTCGCTTTCTCAGGTCATAACGGCTCTTACTTCTGTCATAAGATGCTTTCAAGCGTTTGCGAACATCCACATATATGTCAGGAAGATGCTGAATATCTTCTAAGCGGTGTAACTTATCTGATATTGCAGGAAAATTAGTGGCATTTTCTGAGATTTTACCAAAATAATCACCAGAAAGAGGAACAGGACGACCAAACATTAAGTACGATGGAGGACATTTGGTTATTTCGTGAGAAGAGGTACTGATAGCTTGTACTACAGAGTGGATATGAGTATCCCAAGCTCTCTGATCAGGAAAAGAATACGATCTTAAAGCAGTCACGATTGATTTGTTTACTCTTTCAGCATGATTAATTTGAGGATGATAGTTCGCATTGTACCAGATCTTTTGTACATTAAATTTAGACATGAGATTGCGAAAAGCCTTAGCTGTAAATTGGGGTCCATTGTCGCATGACACGATCTGTGGAACACCATAAATTAGGAAAACTTCATTCTCTAGATACTTGATAATGGCTGAAGTAGTTGCTTTAGACATCGTATGAACCAAAGGAAATTTTGTAAAGTAATCAACAACTACTAAGGCATATTGAGCACCTTTATATGACCTACGATAAGGACCAATAATATCTAAAGATATAAGTTGGAATGGAAAATCAATCCGTCGATAATTACCCATTAAACCTGGTTGGGGAAGATTTGTCGGCTTGCATGTAGCACAAATTTTGCATCGAGCGAGATAACTACGAATAGTCTGACGCATCTTCGGCCAGTAATACAGTTCAGATATACGACAGTAAGTTTTTTAGAAGCCAAAATGAGCTGAAGTAGGATGGTCATGAAAAGTGGCCAAAACCTCTGCTCTATTTGCTGTTGGAACGACTATCTTCCATTCAGACATTCCCGTAAGGGCATCCATAGAACTTAAAACATGTTTATATAAAACACCATGCTCAACTTTAAAATCAGGAAATTTACCTGGTACATTCTGTACATCATAAACATTTTTCGATACCAATCACCTGGTTGTAAAGTAGATAAATCTAACAAATTAATATCAAAAGTTCTAGAGAGTGCATCAGAGACTACTACACCTGCAGCTTTACGATGAACAATTTTATAATCATATTGTGCCAATTTTAAAATCCACCTAGCCAAACGAGGAGATGGGTTCTTCATACTCTGTAACACACCAAACTACTATGGTCAGTTATGACCGTAAACGAACGACCTTCCAGAAAATATCTGAAATGCTCAATACCAGTAATGATAGCTAACAACTCTTTTTCGGTTGTAGTATAATTTTTCTGGGCTTTGTTTAATTTCCTGCTTGTATAGGCTATAGGGTGTTCGTCTCCATCGACAATTTGATAGAGTACACCACCAGATGCTGTGTTTGAACAATCAGTCATCAAATAGAAAGGCTTAGTGAAATCTGGGGCTACCATAACTGGGGAGTTGGTGAGAGCCTCCTTGATTTTAATGAAAGCTTCATTAGCTTCAGGAGTCCACACAATATTTTGTCCCTTTTTCCTATTTTGAAGCAAATCAGTGATAGGGGACAACAAGGTAAAATAAGACTTAACAAACTTTTTATAATAGCCCACCATTCCTAACAATCGACGGACCTGGGTGGTATTTTTAGGCACAGGAAAATCACGAATAGCTGACACCTTGTCAGGGTCAGTATATAAGCCATGAGAATCTACAACATATCCTAAAAACTTAATAGAATCACGACAAAAGCTGCTTTTATCTAAGTTAATAGTCAAATTTGCATCTTTGAGACGCTGAAACAACTGTTGCAATACAGAGATCTGAGTGTCGAAATCAGGAGTAATGACTAGAATATCATCAAGATAATATTGACAATAGAGATCTAAAGCAGGACCTATTACCAAATCCATTAATCTACACATAGTCTGGGGAGCAGACACCAGACCAAAAGGCATTGTAGTAAACTGGTACAATCCTTTGCCACTTACTGCAAAAGCCGTAAGTTTCTTACTCTCTTCGCTTAATGGGATCTGTAGAAATGCCTTCTTTAAGTCGATGGATGAAATGTATTTAGCATTTTGTAGCTTGGTGAGGATGATATCTATACGAGGTATAGGATAGGCATCCCTATTCATCGTAATGCTGTTAAGTTTACGTCCGTCAAAACAGACACGAAAAGTCCCATCCTTCTTCTTTGTCATCCATAAGGGACTACAAAAGCTAGACGAGCTCTGCTCGATAATACCAAGCTTAAGCATTTCATCCACCTCCTTAACTAAGCTCTCATGCCAGGCTTGAGGCAATGGATACTGGTATTGTCTGAAGGGCTTAGAAGAACCCACATCAATGTGATGTTCAATGAGATGAGTTCTACCTAACTGATTCTTCGAAGAGATAGAAAAGAAGGATTTGATGACATTATTCAACTGCTCTAACTCCTGAGCATTAAGTCTACTCATATCTTTAACTGCATCAACACAAGAGATATTAAAGGAAGAGACAGATAAAGAAAATTCAGTAAAATTCAATTCACTATTAAAAGTTTTCAGGAAATCCATCCCTAGGATAACTGAATTCTTAACAGAAGGTATAACAAAAAATGTAATCATCCTTTTACATGAACTAACAGAAATCTCAGTTGTAAGCTGACCTAAAATTGGTTGGACTTGACCATCAGCTGTAGTCACTTGCAAACTCTCATCCATACCTATCTTAACATTAGAGTTCTGGAGAAATTCCAGACCTAGAGAACCTAAAATAGAGATATTGGACCCTGTGTCCAGTAAAGCTAAACAAGAATGTCCTAATATAGATATTTCAAGGTATGGACGATTATCCTTGTTTTTTCGAACTAATAATGAATTAATGTCAACATCAATAAAAGAAGATAAGGTACTACTTGGAGAAACTACAGAAGAATCACAAAGGACATGATCGACTAACTTTTCGGTTGGTATCTGCCGTTCTGTTGGCTTTTGTCTTTCGGTGGGGGTTGGGATATTTGAGTGGTTGGGGCATGGACCTCCTGACTCGAGAAACGTATTTCTAGGTCTTGAGGATTTTCTAGAGTGTTCCCTGTATTTTAATGAGGAGTGGGAGTCACCCCTTCTGTCATTTCCCGAACAGAATTCACATTCACTCTTACGTACACCTTGACATCCACACCCATAACAAAACAGAACTCTAGGTTCAGAACATTCAGGATACCGATGTTTGGACCGAAGACAATTCCAACAGGTAATCTTCGAATTAAAAGTAGAGATATTACCAGACCGAGAATAATTTTGCCTATCAGAAAAGGTTGATTCCTGATTTCTGAAATTTGACCGACTTGGGACACTAGATATAGGTTCAGAAGACCAGGACAAAACTTCTTCTAACCTCTTACATTTTTCTGTCAGATCAGCAATCGAGAGAATGTCAGTGAGTGCCAGACTCGGATGATAAGACGGCAACAAATTTTTCCTAATAGTTCTTACTATATGGGACTCAGAAAGAGGAACTTCCAGACGGTTACACAAACTAACAACTTCATTGATAAAGATGGTGACTTTCTCCTGGGGAGCCTGTTTACGAGATTTAATTTCATCCAGTAAGTTGTCGTCATAGTTATAAGGAAGAAAATCTGATTTCAGTTTAGCAACTAACTGTTGCCATGAAGTAAAACTACCTCGGTTATTGAGGTACCAAGTAAGAGCTGAATCCTTAAACAAGTCACCTGCTGACGAAAAGCACTCCTCTTCGCTATTCCCACGTGCTAGACGCAGACACTCTACTTTTTCCAAGAAACCAACAACATTTTCATTAGAACCACCAGAAAAATGTACGCCCAATTTATAAATAGGAGCCGACTTAAAGAAAGGGAAGGAATTTACTGAAACACTAGGGTTATGATGAGTGGAGTGAGCCTGTGGAACTACTTTAAATTCAAGTTCGCCTTCCAGATTAAGTATCTTGAAGTTGAGAGACTTCTTAATGGCATCCTCTTCCTCATTTACCGACTCTAACAAATGAACCCTACCTGAAACATGACCTAAACGGGAAGTCAAGCGACCATACACTACATCACTATAGGAGCCAACAAAAGAGGTAATTTGGGTCTTTAGATCTGTAAGAGTGGCTTCTATTTCACGGACCTCACCAACAAAATTGAGATGGGAAGCTGACAGAACAGCATAACTACGATTTGCTGAAGCTTGCTTCAACGCACCTCTCAACACCACTATTTTAGCATCATCCGTAGTCAAAGATGGATCACTTAATTGACGAATTTTTAATTCGTAGTCTAGTTCAGGAGTTTAGAGATGTTCTGCCTTAAACGATGTCATTATAAACAACTGGGAAGTAAACACGAGAATGAGATAAAATGTAAGTAGGTAAAGTGCAACTTACTCTCTGTCCTCAAGTTAATGTTGTGAGTGGATACCTATACCAGTAATGTTTATTTGTTTGGTCCAGTCGTGAAATCCGTTGAAATGTACTGCTACAACTTCCGATAAACCTAAAATTGAAAAAACTTTTAATTCAAGGTAGTGATTCACTTTTAAGGCTACTCCGGACTTGTAAAAATAGGTGAAATCGTTAAATTCAAGATATTTAAATTTTTAATTTTAATTTAATTTGTTATTAATCCAAAATAGTTATTTAACCAATCAAAACAAATAAATTTATTCAGTCAACACAGTATACTACAGCAAAACAAGTTTATTCAAGATATAGGTATAAGATAATCTCCGGAAAAACCAAATTGAAGTACAACACTGAACATTAAAGTGAGAATCTAAAAACACAATTACTGAAACCACCAAGATAAAAAAAACAAAAGTTAAAGGAGATATTTTCAAAGCCAAAAATGTAAAAGAAGCCACACGTTGGGTCTAGCCAATTGAAACCTCTATACTCTGGGTATAGAGATTTTGAAGAGAAGAACTGACAAAAAATGGGGAAAAATAAATGAGAAGAGATTTAAGACGAAAAGAAGAGGGGCTTAGCTCAGGCAAAAATTAAAAGGGCAGAGAGACACTAAATCTCAAGTGAGTATTCGGGCTAGCTTCCATACACCGAATATTGGCTTTGGAGATATGAGAAGAAAATTTGGTAATGAAATGTTAGTAACTAGGAAGAAAATGAGACTATTAATACAAAAATGGAAGGAAAATATATAAGAATGCTAGAGATAAAGTAATATTGAGATACAACAAAGAAAGAAGAAGAACAAAGGGCGCCAACTCAAACGAACAACTCGGCTCTTAGAACCAAGAAGTTGGAGAGGTTCGAGATTTTTAAAGTAACGAACAACAGGAACTCTATGACACTGGTTACAACCACCTGAAATACAAAATACTAAATACTAACCTTGTCTTGTTATTTTATATACTAGTGATACAGACTGAAATAAAACATCAACCTTTCTAATAACAAATATATTAACAATAATAAATATATTATACATATATTGACAATGTAATATATAAATCAAAACACAATAACAGTGGTAGTGGGTGGTGTAACGGTCAAACAGGACCAAAAAGCCACTAACTTACAATTAACCACTACACACTGCGCTAAGTAAATGTATTAGTAGAAAATCCAAAGCAAAAGTCCGTGTGAATAGCACAAAGTTCTTACAACTAAAAGTTAGTAATATTCCCTCAATTGAACTCGTCTAGAGTGAGATACGTACACGAAAAGAACGCTACGGTTACCAAAAATTAAGTATCTCATCTAGCAAAAATACTAATTATTATATAATTGATTTATATAAATGAGCTGGTCAGACTGTTAATATACAATGTAAAAACCCACTAGACATATTCCCTATTTAAAAAAAAAACTCGACAAAATTTTACCCCCGATTCCCTATCAGATTTTAAGCTACATTTATTTATGATTATTATTAAAAAATACTTATTTAATTGGAAAAACTACTATTTATAATATGGAACAAAACAAAGACCTGAAAACCCTATCTATCACGAAAATATGTAGCTAGTTCCACTCGATTGTATGCATACAAACAGTTTACACTGGAGAAAATATAGATTACCCAAAATATATAAATAATAAAAGTAAACAAACTTATCTTTCACCACAGTTCCTATTTAAAAATGCAAGTTGAAGTCCATAGGGGAGTCCTTTTGGCACGATAATCTGGTTGGATGCTGTGGTGGGCAAGTCCTACTGAAAAATCCTAAATGTTGTGAAATCAGGTACTGGTTTTCTCCAACAAAACAGCGAGCTCTATGGGTAAACCATGGCAAAGTTGCTAACAGTTACTGGAACATACTTCAAGTGACATAAATTATGCAAAGGAATGCAGAGTGAATAAGTTACTAAATTGCTATGTGACGACGTAACTAAGTGACTAAGTGGCGGAATCTACAATAAAGTTTATTAAATTTAGTTATTATGTATTTCAATAACAGTAGCAGTACATATTGAACAGGCCCAAACAAAAACATCAAATATTAGGTAGGTTAGGTATCCATATGTCATGTCAAAATTTCTGAAGTTTACTTCAATTCAAACATGACAGGGACGTGCGCATTAGATGGGCGTGACAGAAGGCTATATAGATACTCGTTAAAACTTTTTATAAATCACAGATAAAAAAAACCTTAAGTAAAAAGCTAACGATAAGGTATAAAAGATATTAGATTTTAGGTTTGGACACTAAAAACTTGACCTTCTGTTCTTTTCAAATATTTAAAGGATAATATGAGCTACAATTTGGAATTTAAATTTAACACTAAAACCCTGTGGCCTTGATTGATTGTTCCTTTGTAAAGGGAAATGAATATCATTATTATAATATGGATTATATATGAACTTAACTACAATGATGCATTACCACGAAAAATAATGAGAAATATATCAACAGTTTACTTACTTGGAAAGACGAAACACGCTGGCCTTAAACTTCTTTTATGTGAAAAAAACAAAGATAAATTGAGTTTTGATATCATCGCTATTCCAAAAAAATGGTTTAAATGTTCCTTGATTTTAGTGATATATCTGCTCCATTTTATCCAAAATCTCGTCCAAATCCGCCACTTAGAAAAAAAAAACACAGCGTGTTCGCCCTGAGTCTGACCAAAACTGTAGTTCCGATTCGGATCGACAAAATCGACTGCCGAGGTTTTCGCGCGTGAGCAGAGAGATATCGTTCTTAAGTCGACCGACGGCGTCGCACACGGGATTTATTTAGGGGTATTTGATGAAATTTTATTGGGATTTATTAGTTAATAGCGTAACTGCTACAAGCTGATTCTAAAAAAATTAAAATAAATTGTAATTTTTCTATACTTTACAATTAACAATCAGAAGAAATATTTACAGGTAATAATATGCATAAATAATAATATTTTGTATGTTGACAATGACGTCTGATGTGGAAGTCAAAAGGTTAATAAAATTATTTTTTCAAGTTAAATTGTGGCTTATTTCTAAATTAGAATAGTTAATTACAAAAAAGCCACAAATAACTAGCTCCAGAACAGTAAATAATTAGTTTCATAGTCTAGATAGGTTTATTGTTATTCATTCACCAATATTATTTCTCGTTACCTTGTCGTTTACTTAGCACAGATACAAAAAACAAAGAATAAAGGAAATTGAAAACAGATTTTATAAATCCTTACATAATTATTTAAACAAAAAAAGATCCAGAGCAAAACTAACAAACCAAAAAGAAAAGCAAAAACCACTAATTTCCAACATGTTTCCAACCACAAATTTTTAGATTAACTTATGATGTGATAAAGTCGATTCGCTTTTCTGAGATACAACTGTCTAGTGGCGTTAGCAATTTCTTTTTTGAGAAGTTCAGTTGCTAGCCGTGACTGGAAATCACTACACAACCGAACGTACTTGCTCTTAGCCAATATTATTAATAGTCATCATCATCATCATCATCATCATCATTGGCTCGACAGCCCTTTCTGGGTCTTGGCCTGTTCCAGGATTCTTCTCCACTCTGATCTGTTTCGTGCTTTTTTTCTCCAGTTTTTTATTTTTAAGGTTTTTATATCATTTTCTATTTGTTCCAAATATCTCAGCTTCGGTCTTCCTCTTGTTCTGTTTCCTACTGGCATCTGTTTGAATATTTTGTTTGGTATTTCGCCTTCTTCCATTCTTTCTATATGTCCCATCCAAAGCAGCCGTCCTATTTTAATGAATGTTATGATATCCGGATCCTGGTATATTTCGTATAGTTCAAAGTTAGCCCTTATATATGTGTCGCAAGATTTTTCTTTCAAAGGTGGCTAGCAATGTTTCCTCTCTTTTAGTGAGTGTCCAGATTTCTGAGCCGTATGTGAGTACCGGTCTTATTAAGGTTTTTTATATTTGGCATTTTGTTTTCCTTGCGACGTTATCTCATCTTAGTTGCCGAATTAAGCCATGGTAACTTTTATTGGCAATAAATATTCGCCTCTTCACTTCCTCTGCTACGTTATTATCAGATGTGACTAGGGATCCCAAGTATGTAAAGTTTTTTACCCCCTCAATGTTTTATTCTCCTATTGTTATATTTTGTGGCTTCCTTATTTTTGTGTTTTTACTTACCTGCATATATTTTGTTTTGTTCTGGTTGATTTTAAGGCCACTATTTTGTGCAGCTCGTTCTACTTGATTGAATGCCTCTATCATTTCTCTTCTTGATCTTGCGATTATGTCAACTTCATCTGCAAATGCTAGTATTTGCACGCTTTTATTAATTATTTTTCCTCGAGTATTTACTGTTGTGTCCCTCATTAGTTTCTCGAGTACGATGTTGAACAAGATGCATGATAGAGCGTCTCCCTGGCGTAGTCCCTTTTCACATCTATTGTTTCCGTTAGTTCGTTTTGTATCCGGATTTTACTTTCTACTTTTAGCGATTCTTTTATCAGTTCTATTAGTTGTGTTGGTATATTAAATTCTTTCATTGCTTTTATTAAGAATTCTCGGTTTATATTGTCATATGCGCTTTCGAAGTCTATGAAGAGATGATGTGTGTCGATGTTATGTTCACTTGTTTTTTCGAGGATCTGTCGCAGAACAAATATCTGGTCTATTGTTGACTTCTGTCTACAGAAGCCACTTTGGTACCTGCCAACTATTTTTTCAGCGTGTGGTCTAAGTCTTTCATAAATGACGTTGGACATTATTTTGTATGCTGCATTCAGCAGCGTGATTCCACGGTAGTTTCCACATTCTAACTGATTCCCTTTTTTATGTAATGGTACAATAATACCACTATTCCACTCCGCTGGTAGCTGTTTATTTGACCATATCTTTGTTATCAATTCATGTATTGTTTTCTGTAGTGCGTCTCCTCCTTCCTTCAGTAATTCCGATGCTACATGATCCGATCCCGTCGGATTATATTATTAATAGTAAACAGACATAAATAAGATAAACCTTACGTCAATCAATAAATATTTATATATAGTCCGTCCGCTATAACTTTTCCCATGCGGTACAATTCATTTTCAATCAAATTAAGTCAAAACAGAAAGTGAAACGTACGCCGATGTGTGTAGTATATAGTATACAGTATACAAAATGTATATACACATCGACGTTCGTTTCAATTTATGTTTTGACTTAATTTGATTAAAAATGAATCGTACCGCATGGGAAAAGTTATAGCTAACGGACTATACACCATTATAATGTATTGATAACAAATGAGAAAATTATTTATTGTACAAAACCAAAATATTTTGTAGAAATGAACTCACAAAATTTTATGAGATTAGTTAGTACCTATACACTCCCACTATTTCTAATAATTCTTTTTTTTTTAATGAAAGATGATTTGAGCAGGTAATAGTGTGAAGTAGGAATTTTTGTGTTGTATGTTTCCTATTCCGAATGTGTCAAGGTGAATCTCAGCAAAGCGAATTCAGTATATCACACCCCCATCGAGTTATCAAAGAATCCTAGTTACCAGTTGCGGTATTGATACTTAAGATTTGCTTTATTGTATTTATTGTTTACTATTTCTGATGTTTTTATTTATTTACATTGAATTATATAAAATAATCCACTTAGCAATAATTATGTGATATATTTGACTTAAAGTGAATTCAAAAATTGTTTGTAATTGGGCGACAATGTCAACTTAGATCTCTGATGTAGATAATGACGTGCAATGGATTTATATTGTACGGACTGTATTATTAATATATAATTAGATTAAGCATATTACCTGTGTGATATAAGCCATTGGAACAGCACAGTCTCTCAAACGAACAGATGGAAGTGCAGTTCTGTCAATATATTTTCCTAAAAAATGTTTTGAACATACTTAATAAACTATTTTTGTTAGGTTTCCATACTCCTCTATTAACAAATCTTATCCATACTTCACACCTTTCAGGAGCTTTTGGAAACCTAAAAATACAAATATATGATTATAATTCGACCAAGATTGTGCTGCAGTTAATAAATTTCTAGGTGAGTCCTTATTTCGAAAAAGTCAATTATAACTGTAGTATTTCCATGAAAAGATTCTTTAAGTGAATTTGGCATCGTTTTCTTTAAAATGGCTCTATCAGGCCAGATCACAAAATTTTTTAACCTAAGGCACATTATATACAAAGAATTTTTGAACAAGTTGATACCGAGTAGGGTGAAATACCAAACCTATATCCCAAATCTTTATAATCTAAGTTTAAGCTTAGTTTAGCTAAAGTAAGCAATACATGACCACTTGGTGACAAAACAGTATTTTGATGGTATTTGATAAATGGTGTAATATATTTTAAAGCTATTTTAAAAACATTTTAATTTGCTAAACAAGTATAATTTTTAGTTTTGGCATCATCATTTTCTATACTTTCAAAAGATAAAGCTAGTTTCTTCAGCTGATATTTAAAATCCTGTGTTAATGTTAATGACATAAAATGTATTATATACCCTATTCCACGAACATACGCCTGTTTTGGATTACTTCGACAACGAATATTTTACTGTGCAAAATAAGAAGAACGAAAGTAAATTGCAAATTACATTGTTGTTTATTGGAATAATTATTAGAGCCATTTACTTTCTTACTTCTTATGTTACACAGTAAAATATTCGTTGTAGAAATAATCCAAAACAGGCGTATGTTCGTGGAATGGCCCATATGTTATATTATATTATATGTTAATTTTTCCATTGTAATATCTGTTTGACAGATTTGACTATTTGGCAAAATCTTGTCTTCTACCCTTATACTAAACTAGCTTCTATACCAAAAACTGCTATCTACCACTAACTATCCACTGTTTCTAAATCTACTAAAGTAACAGTAACCTATCACCTATCATTAATGAAAAATGTGTAAAATCAGACCTACCTAGTAATTGTAGAATATAAGACAGTCCAGTGCCTTATAGATCATTTCAATAGGAATAAAAAAAGCAATTTTTTCTTGTAGGTACCCTTTTCTTTTAATTCTCTTTTGATATCACTCCATTTTAGATTTTGGGGAACTAATTTCATTGTGTTTATACCCCATATTTATTGAAGGAACCCAATCTGGATTGTTATTATCGGTTAAGTCGGCTGGTTTTCCTATAAGCTTAAAATGTTAACATCTTTAAAAATCGTTAATGTTGTAACTTACCAGATATAAAATGATTACAGCAGACAGGAGAATTTTCATTTCGCTAGTAAACCTTTACGTTTTATTGCATTTAACCATTGTTGTTGTCTCTCAGATGATAACTATAACTTATTTAGTTCAGTTGGTTCAGTTTTGTCCTTAGAATGTAGCACTTATGGTAAGTGGTAAAAGCTAACTTTATCACGATTACTTTGCATTTCACTCTTCAAAACACAACACCAATGAGGCATATTATCTTTCTAAATTAATACTTCCAGAGAAAATGTTAAATTAATCTTTGTATAACACAAAATTGCAAAGAAACACAACTAAAATGATCTAAAACCATAAGAACCTGATAGAATAACATTTAATGTTTGACTCCCGGTAGCCATATTGATTTAATTTTGACAGCATCTTGAAACGGCCTATTGTGTTCACGTTTTAATGAAAATAAAGCGATAATTCGTTGAAATATAATTACTTTGACATAATATTCAAAAGTCAAATCGGTAGACAATAACAATGGTTTTGAACACTGTTCTTAGACATTTACTACGGTTGCATATTCCGACTAACCAATGAACAGTAAGCCCGCGATTACATCACGAGAGTACAGTAATTTGAATCGTAATAGCATAATCGGTATTTTTATGTCTTTGATGTATGGAAAATAGTAAAGATAGTTGTGGAATAAAGATGTTTAGTGGATTAAAATAACTAATTATGAAAAATAACTAATTATATTTGGATGGTTTGGTACTTAAAGTTAATCAGGATCGATTGTTTATATATTTTATTCAACGGTTAATGCTAAATTTACGAAAATCTAGTACTTTAATCTGAATTTTACACTGACAATGTGTCGCCCTATATTGAATTCCCATCAATACTATATAAGCGATACATTTTCAATAAATAACTTTTCATGGATAATTCAAAATAAATTTTTACGGGAAACAACACCAAAATTGCAAATACAAAAATATGAAGTAAACTAGGATACATACCAACACAGATAATACACATACATTCACAATAATACACATTCGAACTGGGCTTGTGTACTCTTGTGACGTAGGCCAGTATCATTTAGTAGGGAACTTGCAAACAATTTATAAATCACAACAGAACATAATTTAAAACATGTATCAAAGATAAAAAAAAGTTGTTTTTGTGTTCCGTTTGGCCCCTAAATTAAAATTATTGTAGGTAGCCCAAAACGCGTCGTGACGCCATAATATGGTTGTGTGTTTACATTATGCAGCAACAAAGTAAACAAAATTGTATACAGTGATGAGCGCGCTAATAACCGGCAAAATAACGCAAAAGATGGAAAACATAATGCATTGCGGAACAAAAAGAGATGAAACTAGTGGAGGTGGAAATTCTAAATTAAAAATTAACATTATATTACAGTCGGAAAAATGAAAGAATACCCATGAACGATCACATCAATCACTTATTTTGTATTTGCTATCTTTTTCTATAGCAAACGTTTGTTATTAAGAGAAAAATACAGCAAATAGGGCTTTTCATTCACAGTCATTTGTTTCGAGCTTCTGTCATATGTCGTATGATCCGTGTATATTTATATTATACACAGATTATACAACTTATGACAGAAGCTCGAAACAAATGACAATCGATGAAGAGCCCTATACGCTGTGAGCTTCGCTGGTGTCGCTCCTAGCGGTTAATAATTCAACTTTTACCGGTAATTTTTAAATTTATTATTTAATTGTTATCGCTTAATATTTACAACGCAAAAAAGTAATTAAATTGTAATCGATTTTTTTAAGATTTTTCTAATCATTTTGACGTTCTATTGATAAAATATCAATTTCTTACTTCGGATACTTTGACAATAATCGTGTAGATGGCGCTAAGATTATAATAGATTATTTATAATTAGATATTACGGAACATTAAAAAAACTTAAATTCAGTATTTAAAACGTAAGTATATTTAAGGTAAAAATATATACCACAGCTTTGACCAACTAACATTGTTTATAATTAATGTTTTAATTTTAATTTTAAATTAATCACTTTGACATTTATGTCAAATTTCCGGTAAACGTTTAGAAACTTGTCACTACTGGCGTTCGCGAATTTGTAAATATCCCCTCTACGTACGAGCTCACAGCGTATACAAAATAAGTGATTGATGTGATCGTTCATGGGTATTCTTTCATTTTTCCGACTGTACATAGTTTACCACCTTTAGACGTATCAGAGGAGTATGACAACTGTCACTGTGACAGTAGAATTTTATAAAATACTCCTGTCACAGAGTCTAAAGGTGAGAAACTGTGTAATGTTAATAATTATTATCTATATGTTTATAACGATAATTTCCACTTCCACTAGTTTCATCCCTTTTTGTTTCGCAATGTATTACGTTTGCATCTTTTGCGTTATTCTGCCGGTTATTACTGCTCTCATCACTGTATAATTTTAAATTAGACATTATAAACGTCAGTAGAAAATACGTTTGATCGTTTGAACTATTTTAATTACATAGAAAACTTATACTTTTACAAAATGGCACTAAACAACACTTAGTATTTTCTTTTATTTTCCATAGTAAACCTTATTTCATTTTCTTCAAAAACCGTATCAAACTCCAATCTCAACAAACTGGTATATATTATTACAATGACATAGGATAAATGTCATTAGAATATAAATATTTTTCCTTATTTCGCGACGACGAGCTGGCCAAATACCCAAGTAGGTGGAGGCCAATAAACTAAAAAATAAGAAAAATATACCTAAACATAACCATAAATATAAATATAACCATAAAATTCAACTATGTGACGTCACGGGTCGTTTGAACTATTTTAAATCACAGAAGACTTTAAATTTGTACTTCTAAGTTACTATGAGTTTTTGAAGCGTGAAATTTTGGAAATCTCATTTTTAAACAAATCTAAACATTATTATGTAATAAAAAAATGTGCAAGTTCCCAATTTACTTACCGCGCGCAGTCGGACTAGGTAACCGTAGTAAATGTCTAAGAATTGTGGGTTTTGAGTCATCGGAATCGAATTTTATTGAAAGTTTAGTTATGACAATCTTGTACAATTCAAGGCTTGCATCGGTGATACATTTGCAAAATGCGACGCATTGCTTGTTTACATTTAATAATACCAAGCAATAAGTAAAGACCTTCCTGTTTTTCCCGATGATTTAATTTACATACAGTTTGTGTTACGTATTAAATTACGTAAATTAAAATTGATATAACTCTATTTGTTGTGGTTTTTTTTTCAAACGTACGGCCTTAGAAAAACTGTTGTTCTAACTCTTGCGGAAAGGGTCTTTCCGCGCTAGGTAGGAAAATAACTATTACCCTGCCAATATTTTTTATAAACAGACTTTATTTCCGAATGATCAACGCAAGGCACATTAATTTGTTTACCCCATTCTTAAACACTAAACTAACATACAAGTAGGTGTAACAAAAAAACATAAAGCCTATGCTTTTGCGTATCACGAAAATACCGCAACGAAACAAGTGTTCTAGAATCAGTCGAATGCCGGAAGTTAGTTATTAAATCTGTCGACCTCCAGATGAGCTTTATCCGGAAACCTAAAAATTTCGTTTGGCAACTTCCCCAGCAGCTACCAGTGACTTTTAATTTTATAAAGTAACGTAAGCCCGCTTTTCCCTTTTTAGGAAAAATTTCTTTGGTTCGAGCTAAAATGTTTGCGGGAATGTATTAAGACCAGGAAATGGGTTTTTGGCACTTTAATTTCAATTTCGATTGATTAAGATAATTTTTAGAAATGAAACTTACCACACAGCCGCCTTCAAAAGTTTACAGGGCATGCTGTATTTATACTGATATTTAGATTTTTATAATAAAAATATTATTTATTAAACCTGAAACCAAAATACACATGAAAAGAGAATTTTCTGTAGTCAGCTGTATACCATTAATTCCAAAAAATGAATTAAAATCCATTATAAAGGTATAATTAATTTAAAATTTCCTTTCGGGCTACTTCACAGAACATTTTCGAAATAAAAATTTCATCATCAGTGCTTCTAACAGGTTTTTGACATGCTTGAGCCAACAAAATATCTGGGTGAAAACCCTTTAAATAATAAAAAGTTATAGAAAAGTTACATATTATACAGTGATGAGCGCGCTAATAACCGGCAAAATAGCACAAAAGATGGAAAACGTATTAAGTTGAAAGATAAAAGAAATGAAACTAGTCGAACTGGGGAATTTAGCGATATTAACCTACAAATTTACAGTATATTGATTGCTTCCCACCTTTAAACGTGTTAGACGAGTTTGGCAACTACCACTGTCACAGTGGCAGGTTTAGTTGACATACTCCTCTGATACGTGTAAAGGTGGGAAACAATCAATATAATGTAAATTCATAGGTTAATATCGCTAAATATCCAAGCTCTACTATTTTCATTTCTTTTTATCTCACCACTTAATACGTTTTCCATCTTTTGCGCTATTTTGCTGGTTATTAGCGCGCTCATCAGTGTATAAAATAATGTATATTATTATGTTTAAACTAGTTCTCAATTTTACATCAGGTAACGTAGGACTTCCCACACTGTGGTGTGGTAGTCCTGAGGGACCTAAGGGTCCTACGGACTGAAAATAGCAACTGAGTGAGAGAATTGATGACGGAATTTTCATTTTGAAAACGTTCCGTGATATAGCTCGAAAGTAATTTTTTAAATTAAATATACCTTTGATAAAGGATTTTAATTAATTTTTTGTAAAACCAACAGTTAAAAACTAACCAAAGAATTTGGTGCATCAACATTAAAAATAGAATTTAGGAAGGAATGTAATATATAGGGTGAGGCAGATAACTGGCCTATTAGAAATATCTCGAGAACTAAAGGCAACTGAATCATGAAAATTGGAATAAAGGGGTTTTGAGGGATGATCTATTAAACGGAAATATTTTCATCTCTTTGCAACTTCCGGTTATACCGGAAGTTGCTTATAACTTGGTTTTTTTAAATGGGACACCCTGTATATTTTTACATTTTTGGATTCTCCTCAATATCGTCTTTCTTAAAATATGAGATTTTGTAATATTATACAGGGTATTTTAAAGGATATTTACGTTTTTTTTATTAATTTCGTAGCAACATTCACACCGTGTAGAATTGTAATAGTTTGACATTAAAAACTCTGCTTACGTTCAAGTGATTTTTAATATTGTCTATTATTGTTAGGAATCATTAGTATAGCTAATTTTGAAATTTTAGTATACAGGGTTGGTCGAAACTCAAACTGAATATTTTCTGAGTTTTCTTAAATAGAACACCCTGTATTTTAGTATTGTAATGAAATTATATTTCATAGTACTTTTTTATTTTATAAGTATTCCCTATACCTAACTGCTTTAATTTGTGAGTTATTGGTGATTCAAGCTAAACATTAATTGCAACAAAAAATACGTAAAATTTTATTAGGTTGGCCGTGAAAATATTCAATCACAAATAATTTTTCAGAAATAAATACATATTAATCCAGACTGATCCTTAAAATTACCAATAACTGTTTAGCTATCAAAATACATACGTAGTTAAGATTGTTGGTGCGACTAACAATTAAGCACAAATTAAAGCAGTTAGGTATAGGGAATGCTTAAGAAATAAAAAAGTACCATAAAATATCATTTCATTACAATACTAAAATATAGAGTGTTCTATTTAAGAAAACTCAGGAAATACTCATTCCGAGTTTCGACCAACCCTGTATACTAAAATTACAAATTTAGCTATACTAATGATTCTTAACAATAGTAGACTATATTAAAAATCATTTGAACGTAATTAGGGTTTTAGTTGTCAAACTACTACAATACTACAGGGTGTGAATATTGCTACGAAATTAATAAAAAAACGTAATTATCTTTTAAAATACCCTGTATAACATTACAAATCCTCATATTTTAAGAAAGAAGACATCGAAGAGAATCCAAAAAGGTAAAAATATACAGGGTGTCCTATTTAAAAAACGAAGTTATAAACAACTTCCGGTATAACCGGAAGTTGCAAAGAGATGAAAATATTTTCATTTAATAGATCATCCTTCGGAACCCCTGTATTCCAATTTTCATGATTCTGTTGCCTTTAGTTCTCGAGATATTTCTAATAAGCCAGTTATCTGCCCCACCCTGTACACTAATCACAAAAAGTATTGCATAATTTTTGAAACAAAAAAATTTAAAAATATTTTTTTATTTTTAGCAGAATCTTATAATACTCATCTACCGTCTTCTTCAGGTGTCTACAAATTCATAACATTTCAAGTTAAAGCGTGTTTTTGCCGAAAAAACAAACACAAAACGTTGTTAAAGGAGAATTTTTTTCGGATATTTGTGTTCGAGAATTTGATCCGTGCACTATATCTGCTTAAGTTTTCAATGAGGAGGTGCGTTGTTACAAAAAATGAGTAATATAACGTCATAACAAGCAGCCCAAATTGTAGATTTAATTGGAGATGGGCGACCGCAGCAATATATTGCTGACGTTATGGAAATCTACCAATCCAGAGTTTCAAGAGCTTTAAGAAGGTATAGAGAAAGTGGAAGATACACAAGAAGACCAGTTCCGGGATGTCCCAGGTGCACGAACCCCGCAGATGAACGTTATTTACATCTACATACCATGAGTAAACATCATGTTACAGCTAGAAAATTGCAAAAATGATTTTTCCACAGTCCGTATAGTCAGTCCATTGAAATGTTACATTTAGGGTTGCATTTCTTAGAAGGGTCAATTTTATTTTTTTAATATGTAGGGGGTTCAGTAGAAGCTTAAGTTCAAGTTTTTGGGGTCGCCACTCTTGTCCCCCGGCCGCCATCTTAGAAAAGGGGGTGCAAAGGGCTTTTGCGATGTATCTCCTAAACTAGCAACTCTACAGAAAACTTAATTACACGTAAAATGAATAAAATTAAATTTTCTACAATTTTTTATCTAACACTTATCGTCAGGTGACCAACAAAAAAGTTATAAACAAAAATAACAAAAAATTTTGTAAGAACTTTCCTTTTGGAGGTTATAACTTTTTTTCAGTTCATTTAACAATGAAATAACATTTTCGCGATTTTTTAGAGGATTTTTCAATGAACAATCTCTACTATCAAGTTGTTCAATTTCATTTATTTGTCTAGGTTTTACAGCCCTACAAACTTGACCAGTTTCTCGAATTCTCATAGGAATACGATAAAAACAAAACCTTAGGTTTAGATACTTTTCTATCTATATATTTATTTATTATAATTTTAACATTCCTATGCTATTATTAAGCTATTTTTGACCCTTTTCCCCTCCACCTATGAGGTAGAGTCTGGAGGCAGGTTTTTTGTGTGGTATCCCCAATAGGCCTAATCCACGGGCAATTTCTAGACAAAATAATAATATTTATTGTTACATCTTGAAAAAGATCTATCATAGTTATTATTTTTTCATTTTTTTTCTGTGG
Source organism: Diabrotica virgifera virgifera (assembly GCF_917563875.1). Lineage (NCBI taxonomy): Eukaryota > Metazoa > Arthropoda > Insecta > Coleoptera > Chrysomelidae > Diabrotica > Diabrotica virgifera. Next base: position 118,579,552 of record NC_065448.1, read on the forward strand.
TCCAGGCTGCGAGACAAGATCTGAATCAGTATTTGAGGACGTCCGAGGTGAATTTTTGTGGTATAATGAGAGTTAGAGCTGGCGTCATTGCCGGTAATTCATCTTCCAATTCATTTTCTTCAATAATTAATTAATGTTGATATGTCCACGATGTTGCTGCAACTTTCACCATCACAATAGAGGCACACTGCTGAACATTTGAAGTCTGCTTTTTCCATTGCATCTGCAAAAGATGAATTTAATAAGCTCAGGGGTACTGGAGGATTGGAAGTTTGGATTGGTATCCAAAATTGTCCATGCTTTTTTCAGCCACAATCTTCTGGATCGCAATGTTTACCGAGTCATGACTAAATCTGGTGATACACTCGGAGTCTGTGGAATCGGGCTGCATCTTGTGTTGGAGAAAGTGAGAAGAGATTAAATGCATTTTTTGTCACTGTTCTAGCGAACCGCTTGTATCTCAGGGTTTCCAGAGAATCGTCTTTATTTCCGCCATAACGAAAAACGTTCACCCACAACACTAAGTAAAGATGGCTCGACTTTTCCACTGACAAATAATTTTCCCCAGAGGTTTCTTACAAATAAAATAACCACCACTCATGATGCGCGTTTACAAAAAACACAAAATGCTTAACTAATCACAAAAATATAAATTTTATCCACAGGACTCTCAATAGTATTATCTATAGAACTCAAAATACTTTTCACAATTTTTAATACGACTTCACGTGGCCCAATAGGTAGCACAACTGTAAGAAAAATTAAGTAGAGGGGAACCGACTGCTGTGCCACCAAGGATAAATTATAATAATAAAACTTATAGCAGGCAGATATTCAGTCCGGTATGGAGGAACAATGACGTAACTGCAAATTTTCTCAATTCCTGTTTATTGTGAATTAACTTCTAAAATATTATGTACAGATGATACAAAAACGACCGAACTGTAAAAATTTACTGAGCCAATATAGGGTAGTTGCGTCGTTACTGAAATACGCGCTACTTTAGACCTTGTTTCAGATGCATAATGACGCAACTGTAGATAGGGTTGAAAAGGGGGCGATTAAATTAAGATAATGAAATTCGAACCAAAAGCGTTGAAAATAAAAGCCATCGTTTTCAGAAAACAAACGCCATACCGATGCTCCTGGACGATTACTCTTAATTTAATCCCTATTTTAAATACATACTCAAAAATCGTTTTTTGCTCTTCTGAAGAATATTGCATTTTTCGGTTACGTCATTCATCTTCTGGACCGACGAATTTGTCCTCAAACAACTTCTTGTGCCTTTTCTATATATGCTTAGGGTTCTAAGTTTTATAGTGGAAAGAAAGGTTAAAAATATATTAATAATAAGAGCATAGAAATGTTAAAATCATAATCAATTGTATGAAAATATATAGATGGAAAAGTAAGCCTAACGTTTTGTTTTTATTGTATCCCTATGAGCATTCGAGAATCTGGGCAAGTTTGGAGTGCTTTAAAACCTAGATAAATAAATAGAGTTAAACAACTTTATAGTGGAAATTGTTCGCTGAAAAACCCTCTACAAAATTGGTAAAATGTTATTTTATTGTAAAATAAACTGAAAAAAAGTTATAACATTCGAAAGGAAACTTGTTAAAAAATGTTTACTTATTTTTGTTTATATCTTTTTTGTTGGTCACCTGACGATAAATAGTAATAAAAACAAAATTGTAGAAAATTTAATTTGCTACATTTTATGTTTAATTAGATTTTCCTTAGGGTTGGTAGTTTACGAGATATAGCGCAAACCCCCTTTACCCCTTCTCCAAGATGGCGGCCGGGGCACAAGGGTGGCGACCCCAAAAACTTGAACTTAAGCTTCTACTGATCTCCTCTACGCAATATAAAAATAAAATTGACTCCTCTAACAAATGCAAGCTACGGCAAGCTGTGCAATTTCAATGGACTAGTAATGTTCGAATGAGTGCCAATTCGGTTGGACACAGGTTAAGGGAATTTGGAATCAGAGCCATAATGCCTACTACTGCTGCACTGTTAGAATAGAATAGAATAGAATCGAATGGAATAGAATAGAATAAAATAGAATAGAAATATGCTTTATTGTCATGAAAAATTGTACAATTTTATCGACAAAGCTTATAAAAGTCAAGAAAACAAAACAACAACAATCCAATTTACTAAAATAACATAAATCGTCAATATATTTAAATTAATAATAACAATAATGAAGTTAAACACAAATAATCAATTGCAAAATTTAAAATAAATTGCAAATGCATAGTCTACCTATTAATTAATAAAAAAAGTTTTAAAAGTTAAGCTGCTGCATATGACACCCAAAATATAGATAAAAGAAATAATAAAAATACTACTTGTGCAAAGGGTACTGTAATTTCTTATTTATTGATTAAGAAAATCGTCTACTGACTAATATGGTCTTTCAGATAGGTAGGCTTTTGTCAGTTTACGGAATTTGGGGAAAGATGCTGCAGATTTAGGTTGTAGAGGGAGATGGTTGTAAAGTTTTTTGCGGAGTTTAATATAGATTTCTTTACTAACTCCGAGGACGAGGTCGACAAATAGAGGTTAAACGTAGAATTTCTCGTGAAGTAGTCATGATTAGGTCTTGGTGGAAAGACATGTAGATGTTTACGAATTAAGCAAACAGTTTGTAAAATATACAAAGATGGAAGGATTAAAATTCCGTGATCTTTGAAATAACTTCTGCAATATCTTGTTCTTCTGAGGCCAAACAGATATCATATTGCTCTTTTTTTGTAATTTGAAAATAACATCGAATTAGGCAGCTGTACCAGAACCCCAAAAAGGAAGACCATACCGAAGATATGACTCGAACAAAGAAAAATATGTTATTTTGGAAGATGCTAGATTGAGTTCATTCGAAACAGATCTTATAGCATAGCAACCTAAAGATAGTTTCTTTCTTAACAAATCGATATGGAGGGACCATTTAAGGTTGCTGTCTAAAAAAATACCAAGAAATTTTACAGAATCAACGGTACTGATATGGCTGTTATTAAGAGGTAAGGGTTGAAGAGCTCCTTTATAAGACAATGCTACTGTTTTATCTACGTTAAATGAGAGTAAGTTAGAGCCAGACCAGGTTTTTATTGTAAGTAGATCAGAAGTTATAGTAGCATGAAGAGTTGCAATGTTTGAGTTGCTGCAAGTGATACTGGTATAATCAGCAAAAGGAAAGATTTTTCTATCAATCTTTAAACTAGTGATGGCATCTATAAAGATAAGGAAAAGTAGAGGATCCAATACTAAACCTTGAGGTACCCCACATGCAATGTTTTTGAGACTAGAGTCTGTATCATTTGCTCTAACCAGTTGTTTCCTATCATCCAAGTAAGATTGGAACCAATCTAAAGAAATACCTCGAATTCCGTAGAAATTTATTTTTTTTTTATCAAAATGTTGTGATTTACAGATTTACACAATCAAAAGCTTTGGCGTAGTCACAAAAAACGGTGGCAGTGTGAATATTATTGTTCAGTGCTTGATAAACCTCATGTAATATAGAAAACATAGCATCAGTGGTGCATTTATTATCTAAAAAGCCGAACTGATTTTTTGATAAATGTTGTTTTCAACTAGAAAGGACATAAGTCGGGCTTTTATGAGTCTCTCAATAATTTGGGAGAGTACCGGTAGTAGTGCAATAGGTCTATAATTGCAGGTACTAGATATTTCACCACCTTTATAAAGAGGAATTATGATGGCTGTCTTCAGGCACTCTGGAAATTTACCTTTCTCAAAAGAATCATTAATTAGTGAGATGAGGACTTCTAACACATTTTCTGGAAAATTAGAAAAAAATTTTATCGATAGACCATCAGTACTACAGGAAGATTTGCTTTTGATACTATTGATTGTTTGGATGAGTTCAGATTTATTGACTGGTTTTATAAAGAATGAATTTCCAGACCTTTCTTGAATTAGGGAGACAGGAAATGGGATTATCTTGTTGTGGCAAAATAGTTGATGTAATATTTTTACCCACATTAACAAAGTACTCATTTAGATTTTCAGGGTTTGGAAGGGAAACTCTTTGAGCAGTGTGGGTTTTATTTCGAAGATCGCTTATTATGGACAATGTTTCTTTTGCAACACTTTTGCAGCTTCCCAGACGGTTATGGTAGTAGACTTTTTTAGCTGATTTTATAAGTTCAAGATAGATTGCCCTGTAATTGGTGATATATTCAGTGATAGAGACGTTGGTAGTAAATTTCTTGATATAGAGAAGAGAACGCATATTCTTGGAAGATATTCGGGTAACTTTAGTAGTCCAGGTTTTGCGATGTTTTGGCTTAATTGCAATTAAAGGAAATGCTTTATTGAAAATGCAGACAAGGTTATCTAAAAAATCACTGAAACTATTATCCACGTCCATAGCAGGAAAGCGAGTTAACGAGTGTACAACGTATAGCACGTTTAAGTTTTGCACCAGAGTATTCCGATTGGGATATTAACTACTGGACTAATATTAGTCAAATGGATTTTAAAAATGAAAAAAATGATCATATTTTCAAAATTTCTTTTTCACTTTCCAATAATGTGTAAAGAATGAGATAGGTTTATTCTACAATACTAACAGAGACAACATATAATTTAATTATTTTTGAAGATAAATTTTTAATATCCCTACGGTCTTCAGACGTTTTCTTAAAAAGATTAATTTTTAAGTTAGTCAGTTTGTTTACATATTGAGAACTATCGACATTGGTCACTGAGTAATCTGAGTATATGCCACGTTCATCGCGAATGTCATCTCACGATTCTATTGGTTAAAAATCTGTATCATAATGAAGCTCATTATGAGACAGGTAGAGAAATCATAATTGATATATTAAAGTATGACAGTACAAAAAAACGTTTAAATAATACCTATTACAGTGAAACCTCGATAAGTCGGATTAATCGGGATCGTGGCCGATACGGGTTATCGAAAATCCGGGTTAGCCGGAGAATATGGTAACAATTAATAAAATACATATAAATAATAAACAATTACACATTATAATTGCAAAAACATGAAATACATATGCACAGTACATCTAAATTACGTACAGTTGTATACAGTATTGTTTATTTCTTGGCAAAAAACTCAGTCAAAGTAAAACAATGTTTATCTTGTCTGATGAAAATCGGAGGCCGACTTATCGGGGTTCCACTGTATCTTATTCCGGAGGAAGATAAATCCAAAGATACAAAAACTGTTACAATATTTACTACAAACACTAATATATTTTTTTCACACTTTATTTGCACCGATAAATTCATAAATTGAAACATTTAGTAACTAACTCCATACGGTCTGTGTGCGCATGCGCGCAGGTTTTTATAAAAATTCACTCTCAACAATTTTCCCAATCGCGCCTAAAGAAGTATAACTTCAATAATAAAGAACTGAAATAACTTTTATTATGTAAAATTGCATCTAAATTACTAAGAAATCAGTGTGATAATAAAAATACCTTCAGTTCAGATTTAGAAATATTAGCTTATGTTTTTATTATTTAAACATTCTTCTATGTATTTGAGTTGAGTGTAAGTTGTGCTTCAATTTGCTTTTATGGGATTTTATGTAGGTGCTTCGGGGACCTATTGAGTTGTGAAGAGTCCTAAAACCAATACCAGTTGAGCTAACTTTTCCATAAAGTGGGGGAATTTCCATTTTTTAATTTAATTTTCAATTTCCAACAATCCTTATTTCAATTATAGCGCCATCTATCCCTAATTAAAAAAAATATCTCGAATAAAAGCTACTCATTTTTACGAGGCGAATTAAAATCTACAATAAAAAAATAGGGGCTGCTATTTAAGATCTTAAAGTAACCCCCCACCTCATTTCCGTAGGGGTTCGTATTTGGTGTCATTCGATAGATTTTTCAAAAATATTTAATACGTGTATTTTTCAGTTTTTAGATCTGATGTTCATTTCGCGAAATATCGCGGGGTTTGTATTTAAAATTTTAAATTTACCTCCCACCCCTCTCCGTGGGGGTTCGTCTTCGGTATCATTCAATAGATTTTTGGACAGATATTGAAAACGTATTTTTTAAATTTTCAATCTGACGTTCCTTTCGCGAAATATTCTCTTTTTTTTTGTGAAACTTTGGTGACTCATCCATTTCCTTACGCAACGCTCAAATCGAAAAAAAAATCGTCAGATTTTTGAAATATGCACTGTTTTGCATGCATTTAACTTACCTGATCTTCATCTGACGATTTCAAGTTTTTCTAAGGATAGATTTTTTTTCGGACCCCCTTAACGAACTCCCATATATTAAGAGCTAATATATGGAGGGATACATTTACAGGGCACAAGGTTTCTCTCCATGTGATAATCTGACGCGCTCGATTAACTGCAAAAATGCCTGGTCTCCCCTACCATAGTAACAAACTACGAAATATGAAATGAAGCAGTATCAATAATATTTGTAGAAGGTTTTACAAGTTTCTCTATTCAGAATTTAATTTAATTGAACGAATTTTAACTAAAAGACGTATAATACAAAGAAATATGAATAATTACGTTCCTTTCACTAATAGATTCAAATTGTACGTGAACTGATATTGAACTATATTTTTACTTGGACCAAATTTTTATACAGAGATACGAAACAACAATGATAAATAACATCAACTGCGTAAGTAGTGGTTGCTTTCTAAGTTCGACTTACCGAAAATTTATGTTGCATTTACTGTGGGAAAGCACTGAATAATTTACGGCTCTTCCCTAAAATGCATTCGGAGCAGAATAATCGACTCATTGGTGTAAGCTCCAACAACCAACCTCGTTCGACATTTCTTTGCCTCACTAAGTTTGTTACAGTAGCGGTTCAAGCCAAACAAAAAGGGACATAAAGACACTAAGTATGAAAGATACTTTCTAGCAGCAGTTCCTAAATGTTTTTGCATCTATCAATTCTATGCATTGTGGATCTATCATATAATCAGCAAACAATAAAGATAATATTATTTTGTAAATCCTTGGGTTTATCTGATTAAAGTTAAAAAAACACTGAGTCGAAGAAAAGAGAGTAAGTTATAACATCGAAAATTACTTACGAATGCCGTAACGAAAATATCTTTTATGTTCAGAAAATCTGAAACTCAGTAAAAATGAACGTTACGATACTAAAATCACAATAAAAAATGGACTAGAAATAAACAAACTAAGAAACGTTAAATGTTACAAGGAGCACTCCCAAAAATCATTATTTTTTATAATGTTACGCTCAAACTCCGAATTCGGACAATGTCCGAAATATTTACTCACATTGCGATGTGAGCAACGTGATTTACCCACATCAGCTTAGTGATCATTTTATTCGGACATCAGCCGAAGCGAAATACCCAGAACGCGTTGTGGGTAAACGAAAGTACTCAATTGCCGAAATAAACACGTTCACCGGCGATTGATTAAAAGCATAATACCCATAACCCGACGTGGGTAATCTATTTTACCCACGTAAATCCGTTTCTCCTGGTTCAGACGTGCTGGTCGAGACATGTAACACCCACTGTCGTTATAAACCAGCAGTTATCTAGAAACCAATTCCAGCTAGCTCCTAATACATTTATTAATAACATCGATGTACCTGATGAACAGCTCAATGTCCGTATAGAAGCAACGATGTCATCGGTCTAACCAAGGATTCATCAGATGTGGATGCAAAAAGAACTGTTCAGGCAAATCTTGCAGATGTGTAAAATCAAACATAAAACGGAATAATTCTAAATATCACTGTAGCAATTCTTGTGCTAACAAGTAAAGTTAAAGTTTTGTGAAAATAACTGTAATAAACATTAAAAATGGTACATGTATGAAAAATAATCATATAAAAGACGTATATCTATGTATAAAAACGTTTAATTTTTTTTTTCGATTTTCAATAATAAGATACTTTATCGTTTGTCACATTTTACTGTTTAAAGTTTTTTTTTTAATTAAAATAAATGTAATTTCAAGGAAAATTTTATTTTATTTTACTGGTTATTATGGAATTAGTGTAGGGCATCGTTGTGTTTGGAGGCTTTTCGGCGTTTGCGCAAATTACAAATACCCACAGCTCGACGTGGCTAAAATAGATTACCCACGTCGGGTTACGGGTATTATGGTTTTACTCAATTTCCGGTGAACGTTTTTATTTTGGCAATTGAGTATACCCACAACGCGTTCTGTGTATTTCGTTTCGGCCAATGTCCGAATAAAATGCTCACTCCGCAACGTGGCTAATTCACGTTGTCCACATCGCGAAGTATACACATTGTAAATACCAAATCATGATTTACAAAATTTTTACATTGTAAATCATGATTCAGGAGTTCTTTTCTAGTCTAAGGGCTAGTGAACCCTCCGACTAACGGTCGTCCTGTGAGGCTAAAAATTTTTCTAGTGATAATTCATAGCACACCATGGCTAAAAACCATGACCTGGCAGACCTCAGCGGTGCACGTATATCTACCAGGTGAATCGAAAAGTGCAAATTTAGGGGGTAAAATAAACTTTTTCCTGTAAGATTTAAATTTAAGTATGTGTTTGAGTAAGTCATTTAGAAGAAATGTGTACAATGACAGGCGATTCTGAAGAGCATAAGACCTTGCCAGGCGAGGGGAAAGATTATGGGTTTTTCCTAAAATTATTCTTTTTGCATCGAACAAATTTTTTTGGGTTTTTTGAATCATTTTAAGCAGAAAACGTATTTTGTGAGTTTTCTCTTAAGTTAATAGTTTTTGTTATATGAGCGATTGAAAATTTTGAAAATTGAGAAATCGGCCATTTTTAAACCTAAATCGGACATTTATCTAAAAATTTCAATGTTGCCAAGGTGCGAAGAGTTTTTTGCAATAAAATATCGAAAACCCCTTTGTTTTTTTAATTGCTAATCAAGCGTGTGCGACACTGAAGTATAAGTGAGGACTTTTGAGTTTGCATACATTCATTATCTGGAGAATGGGCAAATTTCAAGAGAAATCCTCAGACGGGTCGATTTTTATTTTTGAATTAGGACTTTTTGGCATATATATAATACTGGTGACGTCATCCATCTGGGCGTGATAACGTAATCGATGTTTTTTTTAAATAAGAGTAGGGGTTGTGTGATAGCTCATTTGAAAGGTTATTTAATTCTCTATTCAGTAATATAAACATTAACATCATTATTTATACAGGGTGTACAAAAAAAATTTTTCTTCTATTTGTCAAATTTAATCAAAGTTAATTTAATAAAAAAATTTTTTTTGTACACCCTGTATAAATAATTATGTTAATGTTTATATTAGTGAATAGAAAATTCAATACCCTTTCAAATGAGCTATGACACAACCCCTACTCTCATTTAAAAAAATCTTCGATTACGTCATTACACTCATATGGATGACGTCATTAGTATTATATATATGCCAAAAAGTCCTAATTTAAAAATAAAAATCGACCTCTCTGAAGATTTCTCTTGAAATTTGCCCATTCTGGAGATAATGAATTTATGCCAACTCAAACGTCCTCACTTATACTACAGCAGTGATTCCCAAAGTGGTCCAGGTGGACCCCCAGGGGTCCACGAGGGACTCAACGGGGGTCTACGTTGGCGTGAAATAAAAATGAGGGTTCACAAGTTGCAAGTGGGGGTCCACGAAAATTTTATAGCGATTTGGTATTTATTTAAACAAATTTTCATTTTTTTATTGTAAAATCAATGGAAAAAACAATATTTTAAGACTAGTGACTCAAAAATGTTATCATGATGCATCATAACAAGTTATGTTGATTAAAAACAAGTCTTTGATCAAATTTTAGTGTAGAAAACGTTAAAATACCGTTTTTTACATTTTCCTCCATTCCCAAAACACGTGTCTTTCGATTTGACTGAAAATTTGCACACAGATAGCCAAAACACAGGACTTTAAATGGCTAAAAGAATTTGTATCGTTTTACAATACAAAAAAAAAATGGAATAATATTAGAGTGAAAAATATAGGCGTCTACTCTAAGTATAATTAATTCGGAAAATATGACCATACGAAAAAAAATGGTTAAGAAAATTATAATAATTATTGAAACACAATTTATTTGGATCAATTTCAGTTCCTACCATTCTTGTCGAAAAGTTGAGAATTGCGGAGATATTAAACAAAAACCACTGCTATGAAATCAATCAGGGCTTTTGCTCGCGCCTTTACCGCATACGTACTACCTGAAATATTTATTTTAGCAAAAACATGAAACAGATCAAAATTGTATAAAATTTAATTCTCTCCATTTTTGTATAGGTACATTTTTGTTATAAAACTAATAATTAACGATATAATTCAATAATTATGCTGCAACTGTCACTCTTTCCCCCATAACTCAAAAAATATCGACGGCACAAAAAAAATTAATAATAAAATAAATTATACGAAATCATATTTTCCACAACTTCAGTCCTTACACTTGTTGTCGAAAAGTTAAATATGGCGGAGATATTAAGCAAAAACCGTTCTCCTTTATTCGCGATTTTAAATTTACACTACTATTGACCCCCTTGAGATTAGAAAAATAGAATCTTGCTTGGGTAGCTCGGCATGCAAGATTAAATGCTAACCCGACTATACTATATAATTTTGACTCTATAGTGCATGTAACTTTTCTTGTATTGAAAAACTATACAAATTCTTTCAACCATTAAAGTCCTGTGTTTTGGCTATCTGTGGGCAAATTTTCAGCCAAATAGAAGAACACATATTTTGGGAATGGAGGAAAATGGAAAAAAACAGTATTTTAACGTTTTCTACGCTAAAGTTTGATCAACAACTTGTTTTAAAACAAAAAACTTGTTATAATGCCTAATAATCACATTTTGGACAACCCTTCTATTAAAACATTATTTTTTCAATTGATAATTTACGATAAAAAAATGCAAATTTGTTTAAATAGATTCCAAATCACTGTAAAATCGCTTAAAATGATATTTTGAGAAAAGAAAAGAAGACGAAAAAGACCTTCCATGTCTTATTTTTACCCCCCCCCCATGTTTTTCATTGGAAGTATGGTAAAAATGTAGCAGCAGGGGGTCCACCGAAACCACTATATTTTTTAAAGTGGTCTACGAGACAAAAGAGTTTGGGAACCTCTACTACAGTGTCGCACCTGCTTGATTAGCAATTAAAAAAACAAAGGGGTTTTCGATATTTTATTGCAAAAAACTCTTCGGGATTTCATCAACCAATGTTTAAAGAATATCTAGGTATCTTGGCAACATTAAAATGTTTAGATAAATGTCAGATTTAGGGTTAAAAATGGCCGATTTCGCAATTTGCAAAAGTTTCAATCGCTTATATAACAAAAACTATTAACTTAAGAGAAAAATCACTAAAGACGTTTTCTGTTTGGAATGATTCAAAAAACCTAAAAAAAATTTGTTCGATGCAAAAAGAATAATTTTAGGAAAAACCCCTAATCTTTCCCCTCGCCTGGCAAGGTCTTATGCTCTTCAGAATCGCCTGTCATTGTACACATTTCTTCTGAATGACTTACTCAAACACATACTTAAATTTAAACCTTACAGGAGAAAGTTTATTTTACCCCCTAAATTTGCACTTTTTGATTCATCTGGTAGATACACGTGCACCACTGAGGCCTGCCAGGTCATGGTTTTTAGCCTTGGTGTGCTATGAATTATCACTAGAAAAATTTCTAGCCTTACAGGACGACCGTTAGTCGGAGGGTTCACTAGCTCTTAGACTATTCGTAACATTCAACGTGTCTAGGTTTGCTTATTTTTACTGCATTTTTTTGTTGTAATTTTAGTATAAAAATATATCTCATATTTCTCGAGAGGAATGTTTCTCGTGTTAGATCTAGTCTGTTCTGAACTTAGTTGATTAGTCACCTGCGTCCAATTTGTTTCTTAATTTTAGTCTTTCAAAAACCTTATCTAATAATTATTGTAAGCCAATACGCCAGTCAATGAGAGGAAAAACAGGATATCTTCTCCGAATTCCATCCTATTGCATGGATTTTAATGAAATTTTGGGATTAGTCTCTAATTATCTCCTAATTCAAAGTCTACCCTATGCGGATGTGTGCTTTTGTCTTAGGAGTGGTTCCCACCCCTTCTTGTGGGTCGAAAATTGTTTGGTCAAAATAACTACGGAAGTGACTAGAAAGCCTAAGTCTAAGCAAAAACTGTTCTACAATATTTTTTTAAAAACTCAATACTTTTAATACTACTAAACTCAATACGAATAACTTAAAAATTATGCATCTAACAAAAAACTGTATAAAACATTTTTGTAGCCAGTGCCGGATTAACCATTAGGCGGACTAGGCGGCCGCTTAGGGCCCGGACACTTGATGAGGCCCTCATCCCACACAAATGCATTAATTAATATTTAATTATTATTTAAGCAGTTATTTAAAAAAAATATTTAAATGTTAAAAAATTAAATAAGGCTAACTGAGACAAAAAATAAGAAAGTGGTTAATTTATGATTTCCAATCAAACTCAGTTTTTTGCTTTGTCTTTTGTCAAACATCAGAAAAATACAACCGACTTCAAGACAAATTACGCTGTTATCTTCAAAGGCATTTTTATATTCCATGTTCTAATCATTCCCTCAATTTGGTAGGTAATCAATTTTGCAAGCAAATTTTGATAAAAGCTGGTAATTATTTTGGTATGGTACGTTTTTTTTCAATTTCTACCCACCGATGGGCCTTAGTCCATTTACTCACGGTAAAATATTGCAAAACCTCCGGATGTTAAAGAACCTTTGGATTTGAAACAAGAGCTTGGATTGACATGAAATTTGGTATAAGCATAGCTAACATGTCAAATAAAAAAGTGATACTATGCCAATGTGTGTTTTTGCTCTACGGTTGAGTCCACTCCTTCTCGGGGGTGAAAAAATATACCGTCAAAATACGTCTGAAAGTGGATAAACTGACTAATTCTAAGCAACTTTTGTTCAATAGAGTTTTTTCATCAAGTCAATACATTTCGAGTTATTTGCAAGTGAATATCTTCATTTTTCAATAAAAAATAACACGTTTTTAGACGGTTTTTCGCAAATAACTCAAAAAGTAAATATTTTATCGAAAAAATATTCTTAGCAAAAATATAGCTTTTAAAAAATTGAAAAAAAAAATGCTGTATGTGTGCAGTCTGTATACCCAGTAGAAGCAGAGGCAAATTCCAAATTTCACGAATTATTTCGTGAAATAATAAAAAAATTAAGCAATTTTCATGGAAAACTCATCATAACTTGTTTAAATGTTTTAAAAAACCATTATTCTTGTTTAAAAAAAAATTCTATCATAAAAAGTAAGCAAGGTACGCTCAGAATAAAGTTGATCCCATTTTTTGGGTAAAAAAAAACTGGTGAAAATAACCCCCTAATTAGCATCCCAAATGAAATTAATCCTTACCGCTTCACAAACTACTTTACTTATGTATTGTTTATATGCTCTGTAAGTTTTATCGGTATAAAGTGCTTATTTATAAAAGGGCTATAATAGAAAGAGCTTGAACAAGTCGCTAATCACGAGTGTATGAATTTTTTTTTATTTAGCTTAATGCCTCGACAACTAATGGCCATTGGCATGGTACAGTGAATTTTTCCAATTAGGTACCTAGTGTAGTGGGTAGTGTGTGTGTGTTGGGTAAATGTCTTGTTACTTAGCAAAGTCGTCATTGTTTCTGCAAAGAGACGTTAATTCTATCCGAACGTCTGCGGTCCCTCCGGTGAGTACCGAACCCAAAAGGATAGAAACTATTTTCATTTATTAATTTTTAATAAATGAAAAATTCTCTACCCAGGGTATGCAAATTTTGAACAGTCATATCTTTACCAATTTTTATCTTCCAAAAAAGCAAATATTTGAAATATTCAGAAAATCAGAACCTATATTTTTTACTCTTTAAGATTTTTGGTACCACTAATAATTTTTAAGTTATTTTGAAAAAAAAAAGACATTATTTTTTCAAAATTTCAAAAAATTTGTTTTTCTTTAAATTCCAATGTTTTGAAATATAAGCCCTGTGAACCGGTGAAACTTACAGATCATGTAAATAATATACTTAGAGGTTTTTCAAGATTTTCATAAATTTTCAAGATTTTTGTGCCAAAAAAACGAATCAACATTATTTAAAGCTTTACTTGCTTAATTTTGATACTTGAAATTTGTTTAAGAAAAAAACAAAAATAAAATTTTTTAACACTTTAAAAAAGTTGTGATGATTTTTCACCGAAAAATGCTTCATTTTAGGTTGAAATATTTGATTTGGAATTTGTCGAATAAGAATCTACTTTTCATTAGCTTTAGTTCTGCTTATACTGGGTCTACATACTTCGTGCATACACCATTTTTTTTAAATTTTGTATACGCTATATTTTTCTCAGAATATTTTTTCGATAAAATACTTAATTTTGGAGATATTTGCGAAAAACCGTATAAAACGGTGTTTTTTTGTTGTTTAAAAATGAACATATTCACTCGCAAATAACTCAAAAAGTATTGATTTAGTGAAAAAACACGATAGAATAAAAGTTACTTAGAATTAATTAGTTATCCATTATTTTGAATGTATGTTTTTTCACCCCCGAAGGGGTGGCACTCATACCCACGGCAAAATCACATATCGACACAATATCCCTTCTTTCTTTGGAATATTAGCTATGGAATAGTTGCGAAATGTAAAAAAAAAAGAAAAATGATCTTTTTTACATTGTCGTAATTTATTTTTGGAGTAACTACTTCCCAAAAAAACATAAATATCTGTTTTAAGTAAATGGTCGATATAAAGGGGCCTACTTCTTATGGCCGCCTAGGGCCCCATGTTGCCTTAAACCGTCACTGTTTGTAGCTTATAAAAAATTAAAAAGATTCGTTTTTTCGTAAATCTTCTGGTTATAATAAAAAAAAGATATTATGTGGTAGGTGAAGAGATTTTTTTTGTACACGCTCAAATCGGTTTGTTCAAAATAAAAGAGAAATGGTCGATTTTAAGGGTATAAAGCTACTAATATCTTTTGTAGTGCTTGAAAATACCTTTAAAATGAGCACAGTGAAATGTCGATTACATTCAAACTAAGCAAGATATGGTGCAACATTTAATGAATTATTTATTTTAACATAAAATTCAAAATATATTTAACCCCTCATCCACCAGATTTAAATGTATAGTTTTACTTTTATAATACCTTTTATTATAGTGTTATTTCTATATTCAAAGTGTTTGAAGGTTCTAAGATGCATGGTTTTTGAAAAATTAAGATTAAATTATAGAGCACATTTTCAGATTTTCTTAAAAATCTTTTTTCTCCATGTAACTCGAAAATGATAAAGAGATACAGTAATGAAAGAAAAAACAAAATTATTATCTGAAAAATCCCTACATTTGTGTACTGTATCTTTTCGAGTAACATGGAGAAAACGGAAGATTTTAACAATGCGCTCTATAGGGCTTTTCATCGATTGTCATTTGTTTCGAGCTTCTGTTATATATTGTATATACTGTGTATAATTATTAATATACTTACACGGTTTATACAACATATGACAGAAGCTCGAAACAAATGACTGTGAATGAAAGGCCCTATAACTCGATCTTATTTTTTTTTCAAAAACCGTTCATTTTAAACCCAACAATATTAGTCCAACTTTAAGTCCAACCTTATGAACGTAGAAATAATAATATAACAAAAGGTAGTATATGTACAAAAAAGCGATGCAGTTAAATTCTGGTGGATGTTTAAATATATACTTCTCATTTTTCCTTAAAATATATTAGTCATTAAGTTTTTTGCACCATATCTCGCTTAGTTTGAATGTAATCGACATTTAATTGTACTCATTTTAAAGGTCATTTCAACTACTACAAAAGGTATTGGAAGCATTATATCCATAAAATCTGTTATTTTAAGTTGAACACACCCATTTGAGCATGCTCCAAACAAAAATCTCTCTTCACCTACCATATCTCTTAACTAGAAGATTTATGAAGAAACGAATCCCTTTAATTTTTAATAATCTACAAAAATGTTTATACAGTTTTTTCGTTAGTGGCATAGCTTTTAACGTAATAATAAAAAAACGGTCCGAAAAGGTGACATTTTTCAATGAAAATGGCAAATTTGCAACCACGAATAACTCAAAAAGTCTTGAGTTAAAAACAAAAAAATTTTGAAACAGTTGTTGCTTAGAATTATTATGCCCTCTAGCCATCTCCGTAGTTATTTTGACCATGAAATTTTCCACGCCCGAGAAGGGGTGGGAACTATCCCCAAGATAAAAGCTCACATTGGCATAGGGTAAACTTTGGATAAGGTGATAATTGGAGGTTATTCCCAAAATTTCATTAAAATCCATGCAGTAGGATGGAATTCGAAGCCAGATACCCTCACGTCACTCAGTGACTGCACTAAAGGCACCTGCATTCCTAATTTCACAGTAGTATAGTACTATATTATTTCTATCTAATTTTCCAACAAAAAAGGGCAAAGAGAAAGAATGGTTTGAAGGCGATTGCAAGAAAAGCCTTAACAAAGGGAATGAGGCAAGACTAAAATATATATGTATAAACCAAGTGACAAAAATAGGAATGAATATGAAGCGGCTAGAAGAAACGCGAAATAAGTGTGTAGGAGAAAAAATAAAAGGGAGCATATGGAAAGAAAGCTCTAAGAAATTGAAGAGCAATATATTAATATAAATGCAAGAAACTTCTACCAGGAAGCAAAAAGGAGCAGTGACCAATGTGCCAGAAAACAGAAATACTACGAGTGTAAGGAAGAGCCACCTAATATAAGAGAAGCAGGGGAAGATACATGTATGACAGGAGAATTTTAGAGAGCTGCCTAATAAAAAATCGGATGGAAGTGATGAGGAGCTAGATGTAACACATTATTAGGTACTCGCCAGAGTTATAAGAATCAAACTAGAAAGGCACGTAGAAGAGCAGGTTAGCGAATACCAGAAAGGATTTAAAAAGGGCAAATCCACCATAGATCAAATACCTATGTTGGAAATCAGTCCTTTAGTATTCCAGGTGACTAAATTAAAAAAGTGGACTTCGTGAGTCCTGGGTTTTTACCCACGTGAATGAATATTCTACATTTCAGTCGAACAACAACTAATTTCTAAATAAAGTCGTCTCAAAAAATTTAATCAGTAGTAAAACAAAAACCTGAACCAAATATTTGAACTTTTCTTGTCAATAAGCGTTTATTGATATGATGTGTCTAGTTTTGAGATATTTTTGGAAAATTTCCGGTCACAACTTTTTAACCGGATCACATATTAAAACCGGCACCTTATATTTAAACTCATATTTTCAATACGCCATAGATATACCACGTGTCTAGTTTTGAGATATTTTTGAAAAGTTTTTGTTTACAACGTTTTAACCAGAAGTGATATCGAAACCGGAAGTATATATTCGGTTTGTTCTTATCAAGACAAGTCGAATGATATATCATATATCCCAGGTACTTAAACGATAAATATATGTCACTTCCGGTTGTAACTTCAAAACCGGAATCCTAACTGAAATTATTTATTTTTACTGTCTTGCACTATTGAAGAACTGTTATCCGACACCTTATTTTTTCTTTATCTTCTATAATAACGGGGGAGATGACATGTGATTACAGACGGTAGGATAGACGGACCTGCATAATTCAACGTTTTCATAATTTTTTTAATGATGTAAAATGGGTGAAAACAAAACTCGTTTTTCGTTTGAAAAGTCGTCTCTTAAAAGCAATACGGTATCACTTTTACGAGAAATTTTAGCGTATTAGTTTTTTAACAGAGTGGAGGTGCTAGAACTTGACACAGAAAAAGTTGCTTAAAATAAAAATCCAAATTTCATCATAAATAAATTATTTTTAATTAAATATATGGAAAATTTGCCATAAATAAAGTACTTAATAAGGAAGTTAAGTGATTAAAGCCTAGTTTGAATTATGAATATAATGTCATAAAATTAGTTTTACAACATACATTCCATAATTAATTTCACACGCAAAAGTCACGTTTTAAAAAGCATAAATAATTTTTTGCACGATTGATCATTTTTGACTGTTTACCGTGACAGATTTTACGTCAGTAGGTGACATTTACTAGCAACTCGACGGTAAGTACTCCAACTCGACGGTAAGTAATTCACTTACCGTCGAGTTAAAAAATCTCTTAATTTTAATTTATTTTTTGAAAGAATAAAGAAAACTAACGAATTATTTATTAATATTGAAATTTCTTAGGCCTATAGCCAACATTTTTTCTCTTCAAATACGCGATCAAATTTGAAAACTTGGAAATATCAATGCCATCATAAAGAAAAACGGTGGATTTAATCATTGAATATTCTGTCCAGAGGCTACCAGGAGCTTTCAACTGAATATGTCTTTGAACGAAATATGCCAATAGAGTCTTTCCTTCGATTCTTAAATTCTTGCCTTCGCACCATTTTTTAAAACTTTGGTAGGTATTTTGATAACGGATTTTGGATTTTTCGGGAATAATTGCGGAACACCCTTCTTCCCAAACCCGTTCAATTTCTTCAAATTCACTTTCGCTCATATTTTAATTTATAATAATCAAAATTGTACTTAAAATTATTGACAACTAAATAAAAACTCAATTCTCCATTGTTGTTGTGCACCCTAGTTACTACCTAACAACCAAAGTATCTATCTTAATAAAATGAATAAAACTAGTCAATATGACGAAAATGTTTAATTTTATAATTTATAATGGTATCAATCGTGCAAAAAACGTTATAAGCATGTCGAACGTTAAGGGTAACCGATCTCAGACAATAATTGGAGTCGTCGCGCCGCTCCTCCTCAAACAATTGTCTTCGATCGGTATAAAACCCTTACCGTTCTCCATACTTAATATACTATTATCGCCGTGGACTAAGTTCCTGACAGTCGTTAAGAATTAATCATAAATAAATTATTCCTAAAACAAATTTTAAAGGGACAAGGACAAGTTTCCTAAAATTGATTTCATCATACAAATTAGGTTAAAAAAAGATAGGAATAAAACATTTTTTAATAGATTGAAATTTGTGAAACTACTGTTAGTAAGACAGGTAAGGTAATATAAAAACATTGTAAAATAAAGAGGAAAACTTTTGTCAGCTGCTTCTATTTCCCAGTTCGTTACATTCAATTTTCTCACCTTCTTTTTTTTTCAATGCTTGATGTTGACCTCTTTCTTCCTCTTAGCCTTTTGCCTGGCAATGTAGTAGATTACCAGTATTATTTTGGGAATTATAGGTCAAACCATTTTCTTGTCTAAGTATTTGCGCCTTAACTACTGCCAATATGTGTGATAGAGCTTAGTTAGCTAGTCATTTGTTCTTGTTATTTTATTCTTGTCCATTTTGATCGTAGTACATATATAGCGGGGCCGGTTTGCGTAAGTTGCATTCCATTATAATAATTCATTATTTATAATAATGTTGCAAATTAATTCCATTGTCAATTTCTATATACTCGAGTTACTCTCTATAATAAGGTTCTGAACGATGGACAACGACTGTTGAAATTATGAAATTACTCTTGAATGTAACTGTTAAATAAATGATTACCCCTTGTCATTTATAAACAAGGAATTACACAAGGTAGAAGAAAGAAAACAACACAACACCATAGGTAATCCAGCAACACCCACAAGAAGGAACTCAAGAATGACAAAAATAGCATAAAAAGGCTTGTCATAAAAATTAAAATAGGTCTGGATCCCGCGTATGAAAAAAAAGTTGATTAATAGCAAGCTGAAAATTTGTTGATAGCTTAAGGGTGTCTAGTCGGACAAACTTTGATATATGGGAACACTGGAAGAGGGGAAGTTTTAATTGTGGAACAGGTTAAAAATTTGGAACTGTCAGACCACGAAAACGGCACATGTATTTTGTCCGACAGAACAGACTTAAACTCTTTGAACAGAGATTAAACTCTCACGCGAAAATCAGACTGCTATTTATCACCAAATGGGCGTTTTAATGAGTGGAACATGTAGAATATGTCAAATGACAGGAATTATGACAGGTGATAAATAGCAGTCTGATTTTTGCATGAGAGTTTAATCTCTGTTCGGAGAGTTTAAGTCTGTTCTGTCGGACAAAATAAATGTGCCGTTTTCGTGGTGTGACCGTTCCAAATTTTTAACCTGTTCCACAATTAAAACTGCCCCTGTTCCAGTGTTCCCATATATCAAAGTTTATCCGACTAGACACTCTTAAGCTATTAATTAATTTTCAGCTTGCTATTAATCAACTTTTTTTTCTTACGCGGGATCCAGACCTAAAAGGATACGAAACAAAGTACAAAGCAAAACAACATTAAAAACAACCAATATACTTAGATATATTCTGTTCATAACCAAACCCAGCCACACACAAAAGAAATCAAGGAAGTGAAACTACAAAATACCCTGTAAATTCAACAATTTGTATATGGAAGAAACTGCAAGACCACTAAGCATCAGGATAAAGGAAAAATTGAAATATGTTAACTAGAAGAATCTAGGAAATTTTTTAAAATGTTGGTGTGGGTAGCCCTCCAGCGCGCCCAGCAAATCGTGCTAGTCCACCATAACTTTAAAAAATTACCTATACTCTCCTAGTTGACTCTTTTGTGCTTTTGAAAGCTTGTGCATTTCTTTAGATGTAAAAACTAGGCCATTTAAGGTGCTGATTTTGGGCCCATTTTGCAAGTTTGGAATTTTTTGTAGTTCGTGAATTTCAAAATTATTTATCAAAATCTATTTAACGAATTCTCAAGGCCAAAGTAGGAGCTGACAATACAGGACATGAACTGTTCATGAGTACGAATGGTTTGAGACAAAGAAATAATAACGGGGAGAGATTAATAGACCATTGCCACCAACATCATATAATTACAGGGGGCACCATAAGAATATACAAAAAGAGACGTGGACATCACCTGACGAGAAATGGAGGAACCAAATTGATCACATAATAGTCCAACATAAGTGGAGAGAATGGCTACAAGATGTTAAAAACAGAAGAGGCGCAGATATTGGTTTGGACTATAATACTGGTTAGGGGGAAGCTAAAAATGAAACTTCTGACACAGAAAAAGGAAACTTATAGTATAGGAAAAAATCTAACGTTACCTAACTAGAAAAAAGAAGAAGAAAAATTCAAATACGTGAGTAAACTAAAAGAAAAATGGAACAGAGAAATGAGCGTAGACACAATAGAAAGAATATGCATTAAATTTAGAAAAACATTCACAGAAGCAGCAGTGGAAAGGATAGGATTTAAGAAAAAAATAAACAAATAAAATAAATCAACTAGTATATAAACTTTACAAAACATAAATGAACGAAGAAAAATTAAAGCAGAAATTCTACAAAAAGAAGGATAAATAGCAGGTAAAAGATTATAGGAGAAATACAAAGAAAAGAAAAAAGAATTAAAAAATCAGACAACGAACGATAAAAGAAGAAATATAAACGGGAAACTGAGAAATTCAGAAGAAGCTGCAAAAAACATGACATGAAAACACATTAATATTAGACTAGCCTGATCTGTTTTGAGGTGGATGTGAGAGGTGGCATTCGGATTTTTGCCGGTAAAGCTAGGTGACAACTTCCATAATTATAATTGACTTATGCTCTTTCTCAAATATGCCCGGAAAATTAATAAAAAAATTTAAATATTTAAAATTTTCGAAAAATATCAATTTTTTTCTAATTTCATTGCTTATAACTTTCAAACGATTCATTTTGGAACCAAGTCGTAGGGAAAGAAAATAAAAATAATTGAATTTTGCATAATATACCACTAGTTTAAAATGTCTTAAATTATTACGCTTTCTGCAAAATAGCAATAAATAGAAAATAAGGGGGCACAAAAGACTGTTTTTATTCAATGTTTTTCAACCATTTTGGTTGCACTTAGAACCTTCATAATTCGCTTAGAAAATGACTACAACATACTTAAACCGTCCATAAAATTTCATTAAAATCGACTTAATAGATTTTGCATAACAATTTTGCAAACTAAATTTTTTTCTAAAAAGTTCAAATTATTTAAAAACTTTTTGAACACAAAGTGGACCATTTAGAAGTTTGCTAATTTTTTTTACATATAAAGAGATTCTCTACCTATCTAATACACTTTACAGAATTAAAATCGGATTATTTAGGCGGCCTCAGCACTGCTTTATAAACAATATTTTGGCTTATCAACAAATACAGTGAGGACGTCTGAGTTGGAATAAATTCATTTTCTTGAGAATGGGCAACTCTGGAGATAGATTCCGAAACAGATCAAGTTTTATTTTTAAATTATAATTTTTTGTCCTAAATATCATACCGGTGACGTCATCCATCTGGGTGTGATGACGTAATCTAAATATTGGAATTAATTTAATTCAAAAATTTTTTTTTAATTAAATCCCTGTGTAAATAATTATGTTAATAAAAAATGAATAACCATTTGAATTTCGTTGCAAAACGAAAATATAGCCGAACCATATTCTAGTCCAATCAGAGAGTGCAGCAAGCACCTCTACTGGTTTCGAAACTTATTAGTCTCTCATCAGGAGGCACATATGCTGCTCTCCCTGATCCAACCAAAACAAACCCCAGCGTGCAGTCCCGGATTGCAACGAACGAAATGGCATAGATGCCCTGGCGGCAACTGCTACAACAAGACTAAGTTTTCACTTTAATGGCATATAAAACAACATAATGCTATTCTACACCCCACCAGAATGAAAACAATGGGAACCTTTTCTGGTTACACCTCCGAGGCTTCTATAATATGCAAGCCATACGGATGCTGAGACTAAGGAAGATGAGGGAATTCTACAATTTACAATTCACGTCCCATCTGCTCATCGCGGGAAAGTGGGCATCTATGCCATTTCGTTCGTTGAAATCCGGGACTGCACGCTAGGGTTTGTTTTGGTTGGATCAGGAAGAGCAGCATATGTGCCTCCTGATGAGAGACTAATAAGTTTAGAAACCGGTAGAGGTGCTTGCTGCACTCTCTGATTGGACTAGAATATGGTTCGGCTGAATTTTCGTTTTGCAACGAAATTGAAAATGTTTATTCATTTTTGATTTACATGTACTCTGACTGGAGTACGAAGGGAACCATTCTCGTTGGAACTTTACCGCGCTGAGCAGATGGGACGTGAATTGTAAATTGTAGAATTCCCTCATCTTCCTTAGTCTCAGCATCCGCATGGCTTGCATATTGTAGAAGCCTCGGAGGTGTAACCAGAGAAGGTACCCATTGTTTTCATTCTGGTGGGGTATAGAATAGCATTATGCTGTTTTATATGCCATTAGAGTGAAAACTTAGTCTAATTATGTTAATGTTTATATTAGTGAATACAAAATTGAATAGCCTTTCGATTGAGCTGTCACACGGCACCTATTCTTATTTAAAAAAAAATCATCGGCTACGTCATCATGCCCAGATGGATGACGTCACTAGTATGATATAATATATATAATATATATAATAATATATATTATATACTAAAAAATTAGAATATAAAAATAAAACTCGACCTGTTTTGGGATTTATCTCCAGAGACGCCTATTCTCGAGAAAATGAATTTATGCCAACTCAAACGTCCTCACTGTATTTGTTTCTAAGCCAAAAAATTGTTTATAATTTTAAAACAGTGCTGAGGCCGCTTAAATAATCCGATTTTAATTATGTAAAGCGTGTTAGATAGGTAGAGAACCTATTTAGATGTAAAAAATTCGCAAACTTCTAAATGGTCTACTTTTTCTTCAGAAAGTTTTTAAAAAATTTGAACTTTTTAAAAAAAATTTAGATTGCAAAATTATTCCGAGAATCTATCAAGTCGATTTTAATAAAATTTGGTGAACGATTTAAGTATCTTGTAAGAATTTTCTAAGCGAATTACGAAAGTTCTAAGTGCAACTAAAGTGGTTGAAAAACATTGAGTAAAAACAGTCTTATTTTGCCCCCTTATTTTGTATTTATTGCTATTTTGCAGAAAGGGTAATAATTTAAGACTCTCTAACCAGTCGTTTATCATACAAAATTTAATTATTTTTATTTTATTTTTGTACGACTTTGTTCCAAAATTAATCGTTTTAAAGTTATAAGCAAAGAAATTAGAAAAAAATCGATGTTTTTCGAAATTTTTAAATATTTTAATTTTTTTTTTAATAATGTTCCGGGCATATTTGAGAAGGAGCATAAGTCAATTATTGTTGTTGAAGTTGTCACCTAACTTTATATACAAAAATGAATGCCACCTCGCACATCCAAAAACAGACGTTTTTTCACAGATCCGCCCTGGTCTATACAGGTCAGAGAGGTATCTATCCTGGTCTATATAGGCTCTATAGAGGTAATAGAGAATGGGTAAGAAGTAATTACCGAAACACTAGGAAAATAGGAAAATTGAAGATGACAATGGGAAAATTCTTAAAGGGGAAAAATAAATAATTAAGTGGACAGATAACTTCTAATCTCTCTATAAAAAGGAAAATATATATGAAGAGCCAAATAAAATGAAACAGGGAGATTCTATAGAACAGATGTATTTAATCCAGGATATATTTTAGATGAAATAAAAACAGCAATAGAGAAAATAAAAACAAAGAAATAGCAGAAATAGACAACACACCCGTGGAGCTACGAAAATTTGTAGTAGAATGGGTTAGTGGATTATTATACAACTTGTTTAAAAAAACTATGAGCTACATAACAGATTGCCATAGATTGGAAGGAAGGGATCGTTCTGAAATTGCCTAAAAAGGGAAACCTCAAGAAATGTAATAGTTAAGGGTCAATAACACTATTACCCATAGTGTTTAAATTTTTACAAGATTACCACTAAAAATATAAAATCAGAAATCGATAAAAAATTAAGAGACAACTAAGCAGGATTCAGAGCAAACTGAATACTGTTATACCTTGGATCATATATGTACCCTAAGAATTATCCTCGAACAAGCTACCTCATACCAAAACAAGATATACGTCAGATTTGTAAAATTTGAAAAGACTTTCGATAGAGTAGACCGTGAAAGTACGTAGAAAATACTAAAAATTTATGGAATACCAGAAAAATACGTCAACCTGATGAAAATATTTTATGAGGACTACCAAGCAAAAATAGAACATAATGAAAGGATAACAGAAATCCTCTAAATAGAAACAGGCGTCAAGCAGGGATGAACATTATAGCCGATATTTGCATTAATTATATGGACTGGATAATGAGGAAAGTGGAAGATGTAAAAACTGGATTAACATGGAATATGACAAGAAAACTGGAAGATTTAGAATTAGCACATAATGTATGATTGCTGACAGAAAATAAGCATCAGATGGAGGACAAATTGGAAAGCATATCAAACAGAGGAAACAGATTAGGATTAAAATTAAACATGAGGAAATGGAAATACTCAAATTTGAAGAAGAAAATAATAAAATTAAGTTAAGGACCAGGAAGAAGTCAAATAAGCAGAAAAATGCACATATCTAGGAGCAGTTATGCAGAGAGATGGTGGAATAAAGTCAGACGTCCAACACAGAATAACTAAAGCTTAATGAGCCTTTAACTCACAATACAAAATTTGGAGTTCCAGCGGGATAACCAGAAACACAAAAATTTAAATTTTTAATAGTTGTGTAATAAGCATATTACTTTACATACATTGCTGAAACATGAAAAAAAAATAAACAGGATATACAGTCGAAAAAATGAAAGAATACCCATGAACGATCACATCAATCACTTATTTTGTATTTGCTATCTTTTTCTATAACAAACATTTGTTATTTATAGAAAAAGACAGCAAATACAAAATAAGTAATTGATGTGATCGTTCATGGGTATTCTTTCATTTTTACGACTCTAGGTAAGTTACAAAAGTTTATAAACAAATCTTTAAGAAGAATACTTAGAATATACTGGTCACAGAAAATTACAAATAGCGAATTATGAGAGAACACAAGGCAAGAACCCGTTCTTGAATCTATAATAAAAAGAAAATGGAAATGGATTGGACACATGCCTAGGGAAGATTCAAAGAATGTAAAGAAACAAGGACTTGAGTACGAGCCATTAGGTAAATGAAGACAGGAGAGGCCAGGTAATACTCGGAAGAGTGTAAGGATAGAATACGAATCAGTATGACTAAGCTAAGAATAGAGGGAAATAGATGATATTAACAAACTAAATAAAAACATAAAAGACCTGACAAAATGCCTACATAGCAAATATCGACGTAAGGAGTGTGTTAACCTAGCCAATCAACCATTAACAGCTATATAGGCAAAAAACGCTCAAATCGCCCTTTACATAGGAGCGACAGATCATATAGGCCTGGATCCCGCGTACTAAAAAAAGTTGATTAATAGCAAGCTGAAAATTTGTTAATAGTTTAAGGGTAAGAACAGAACAACTGGGTCACGGTGGAGGTGGAGGAGTCGGTCGACATCCATGTAAAACAAACACATTGTAATGAATGGAAGTGATTGGTCCGTTCGAAGCCAAGTTGTCTTTACCTGCGGTATCTGAGTTGATACTTTGTATATAACCCCTTTTTTGTATTCAGTTCATTTTAGAATTTTCAAAGCACTTAAATATAATAAATTTTTGAAATATGAAGGAGGATTTGATTATTTACAGCTGACATTTCATCACTATCATCACTTGACTGACACAACATCGCAAAAGCACAGTCTTTTTGTTATTCAAATTTCATTAAACTACATCACTTGATAGTGGTTCTAGCTCTACTGACAGTGTAGGTGACCTCCTTGCTATGTGCTGTCGACATCGACCGCGACTTAACTAGTAGCATCCACCGCGACCTACACCTCCACCTCGACCTACTTGTTCTGTTCTTACCCTTACGCTGTCTATCTTTGATGATGTATGGAAACACTGGGACAGGGAAAGTTTTAATTGTGGAATAGGTTAACAATTTAGAACGTCAGACTACGAAAACATCCCACGTATTTTGTCGGACAGAACTTCCAATTGATTTGATACCCCTTCACTAAACTCTCATGCAAAAATCAGACTGCTATTATTTATCACCTGTCATAATTCCTGTCATTTGACATGCTCTACGTGTCGGACTTATTAAAATGCACAGTTGGTGATAAATACCAGCCTGATTTTTGAACTGGAATTTATTGAAAGGGCAACAAATCAATTGGAAGTTCTGTCTGACCAAATACATGTAACGTTTTCGTAGTATGACGTTCCAAATTTTTAACCTGTTCCACAATTAAAACTTCCCCTGTTCCAGTGTTCCCGTACATCAAAGTTTGTTCGACTAGACACCGTTAAGCTATTAACGAATATTCAGCTGGCTATTAATCACTTTTTTTAGTACGCGGGATCAAGGCCTAATTGAGAGAGAGAACGAAATTTAGCGCCCTTTACGAACTTTTTGCCGAACTATATTTTACAGTTTTTCTAGGCGGAATATTAAACATACTTCATAATCATAACATAAGCTTTAAAAAACATAATTTATGTTTAAGGGTCGAAAAAATTTAAAGTAAAAACTCCATTTTCCACTTTTTTTCCAATTATTGCAAGGTCTGAAACAATAAACATTAAATGTTTAACTCCTAGTTAGACAAATATTATGCAACATTGACAAACGAAACTTTTTCCTTTTATGTGGGCGCAAAAATCAAAAATTTTCGATTTTTTTTAGATTATGTTAAATTAAAAATTAATCACACGTTTTGTGACTGGCGCATATCGTGATTATTGATACAAGGTAGATCCGGAAGTGATTCCAGCAAAACAGTAGACTTCTATGGAAAATGCTTATGGTTTGCTTCTTTATAGATCCCACCTAGGTTATAATGGGAAATAAAAATTAAGAAATAATTCACAGTAAGTTCAGATATTGTAATATGAACAGTAATTTATATTTGCTTGATTACAACATACGTTTATAATTATTAACCCTATATAATATATATATTTCTTGACCTTTCTTCAATACACCTTGTATTCTGTAATCGAAACAATAACTAATGGTATCAACTCAAGCAAAGTCAGTTGGAAACTTAGCTCTTACATAATATCCCATACATTAACCGTGAAATAACCAACTATGCGGCAAGCGGGATGTTTGTACAAAACAGATTGTTTTAAACCTAGATGCCTACCACTAGCAGGGAGACAGAGGAAGTACGCCCGGAGCATCCTAAATTTCCAGTTAATTAATATCCCAAAACATACACCTCTGGTGAAATATTCTATTAGAATATTAATTAGTGACGAAACTTTAAAGTCGTTTACTCTTTTCATGCCGTGCCCAGTTTTCATATCAATATTAGATACGTTTTGTTTATTCCTAATCAATATTAATTTGGAATGTAGCAACCTTCAAATTAGCAAATAACCGAATGATAAGGTTCAGAAACTGTTTTCTTGTGACATATCAAATTTAAGTATTAGTGGAGTCACTAAAGGTTTTCACCTCCGCTTTCGTTGAACCTCTCTCGATTTTCATGAAAATTGGTGAATAATTAGAGGATACCTCAAGGAACAAAGGTGACATGATGCCAACTTGCGCTTTTACCATGGGGGTAGATGCCACCCCTTGTTATACTATAAATAATACTATAAATCGATAGAGGAACAAATTATAAGCAAAATTTGTTTTATAAAGTTATTAATATAAATCAACACTTTTTGAGATAATAAAGACCAAATATTTTATTTTTTCGTAAAAAATGCATGTATTAAATCGGTTTTTCACGTATAACTCAAAAACTATGAGTTTTTACAAAATAGTTATTATTACTGAAGTTGATTATAATAAACTGAATATATTCCTCACTTAAAGAACTAAACTAATGTTAGTTCAAAGTGAGTTATTGGCAATTGAATGTGTATCTTTTTCGAAGAGTACTCAAATCTAAGTATTCAAGCTTAAACGGTGAAACGGGAAAACGATAAAATGTATAAAATATACCTGCTTATCATTTGTCAACGTACTTCGGAATACCTATTAAATGAGCTTCACAAAAAGTTAATAGCGTTAAAATTAAGCAAGTTATGATGAAAATAAAAGAACCCTTTTGAATTTTTTAGGAAAAAGTGAAAAATAAAACATACGCCATTTCCACAAAAATTAAAATTCATAGTAATCCGTACAAGAACTTCTTTATATTAGCATAAGTAAAGATTTCAATAATTTTGACCGGTTTAGAATGCATATTTTTGAAAAAAGATATAATAATTAAAAAAAATCAAAATTCTTTAAATTATTGTAATTTTCATATTCTTTTGATAATAACTCAAAAATATTCAATACAGGTAAAAAATGGTAATATACTCAATTGACTTTTTTCTGTGTCAAATATTTTACCTGTTTTACTATTTCCATAGGGTAACAAATAACCGAGATAAAAACGTTTAAATCTTAAATTTTGCTGTGAAAACCATGCAACCGGGGACATTTAAACTTTTATTTTTAAAAAAGTAAGGGGTCTAAAAGGGATCATCCATAAATTACGTGGTAAATATTTTGCCCCCCTTCCGTCGTAAAGCGTGGTTTGCAGTTGGCCCCTCCCTCATACCGACGTCGCAATTGCAACTCATGACCCCCCTTTTTAGTGATTTTTTTTTAATTCCATGTTATTCCTAGATTTTTAAAAGTTACCTCTCAAAGTATATTTTCGAATGTATCCAAATCAGTATTACTATGTAGCTCATTAATATCCGCCTACCTTTTTCTCTCAATTCACTGTACAACTAATAATTAGCTTTATAGGGACAAAAGACAACACTTTTACCGTAGTTCCTATGCTTTCTTAACTGCATCATATAAATCTTGATACTTACTTTGTTTTGATTTCAATGCCATCTCTTTTATTCAGTGTAAATAGATACAACGTACTAAATAAATAGAATAGGATAATTTATTTCTATTCTTCCTTTAGAATTTTTTCACACAAGGAGTTCAGTAAAAAGTTAAGAGTTTAATATTTTATGCTTCCAGACGTTGAAAAGAAGCGTTTGTTTAAAGACACAGGACAAGGTTTTATTGTTTGTTATTCTGTATAAAACTGCTAGCAATATTATTAAGGCTGTGAGTGATAAAAACGAAATGAAAAGTATGCGATAAAAGCAATATACAAATTCTTTTTCATTCTAAAATAGGGTATATTTTTTATATTCGTGACGTTCAAACGACGTCGGATGTGCACTTATGGCCCCTCCCCCCTGTCTTATACCGTCAATTTTGCAGTGGAACATTAACGGTTTGTACAATAACCTTCCGATGCACCAAATAAATCTGTCCATGCACAATCCAGATATAATTTGTCTTCAGGAAAAGGACCCTCAGTGCCTAACACACCTGATTTTTTTCGATAAACATTCAACAAACCCACAGTTAATCACATCCGCCTTCATTGATATACTTCACAACTACAAGAATATACTTCACAACACAATACACCGATGCATCTAAATAAAATGAAGGCACTGGTGCTGCAGTCATAACCCCAACATCAACAAATAAATACAAACTCCCTTCAGAGTACTCCATTTATTCTGCTGAATTATACGATCTCTCTCTCTCTCTCTCTCTCTCTCTCTCTCTCTCTCTCTCTCTCTCTCTCTCTCTCTCTCTCTCTCTCTCTCTCTCTCTCTCTCTCTCTCTCTCTCTCTCTCTCTCTCTCAATACCCTTCCATATTGGAATTCAAGGAAATGAAGAGGCAGACAACGCTGCAAAATAAGCTGCAACTAGTGATAGTGCGGAATGTACGGAAACATTTACGAGTGCGGATATGAAAGCGGCGGTCAAACGTAAAGTGCGGTATATGTGGGAAGAAAAGTGGAAAGTGTCATCGGCCAAGCTACTTAACATTAATATTATTGTTCGCTACCATTGTTTCGCTAATAGCCAATTTTGGCTGATGCGATTTTGTTAATAAAAATAACTTCAGTTTTTGAGTTATTGATGAAAAATCGGTTAAAAACATGCATTATTCTCAAGAAAAATTAAAATATTTGATCTTCAATAACTCACAAAGTTGTTTAAATTTATTTTAGTAACTTTATATAACAAATTTTGCTTAGAATTTGTCCCTCTATCGAATTACGGGGTTATTTTCAATTAAATAATTTTCACCCACGAGAAGGGGTGGTATCCACCCCTAGGGTAAAAGCTCAAGTTGGCACCATGTCACCTTTGTTCCTTAAGATATCCTCTAACCACTTACCAATTTTCATGAAAATCTATAGAGGTTCAACGAAATCGGAGGTAATAGCTCATATCCACCTTCAGTGACTGCACTATATTGTGTTATATATATTGTGATATCGGATCAACCATAGTTGCAGTCATTATTTTATTCATATGAGATTCTGACCAATAGAAAGCTACAGAAATAAAAATTACAGCGATAATTTTGGATATTGTCCCAAGCAAGCAAGCAAGCAATTTGATTCAACCCGACCTGTGGGAGATGTTGACCCTATCGAAAAAAGTACATTCGGGTGTAACAATTCATTGCGGCGAGGTGTTTTGACCCGAGTGAAAACCGGGATCACCCCACCTCACTCCAATGCCCCAGGTCATCCCTTCCTCCCCCCCTATAGCACGCTGATGCGCGATGGGGGCACAACTATCGTAGCCAAATATTCTTCACAATGGAATCCTGGGTAATAAGAAACCAATGTGGTGCCCTAATCGAATTTAAAACTAGGCCAGC
Organism: Diabrotica virgifera virgifera; assembly: GCF_917563875.1. NCBI lineage: Eukaryota > Metazoa > Arthropoda > Insecta > Coleoptera > Chrysomelidae > Diabrotica > Diabrotica virgifera. Next base: position 118,611,301 of record NC_065448.1, read on the forward strand.
GTAAAGAGCTCTATACTTTTATCTTCTTATTACTTATCCGCGGAACTAAAATTGCTTGCTTGGGCCCCAAGTCATTGTACCAAAGTCCACTGAGCTCAGTCCAATGGCTTGGTGCTCATTTAATTTTTGTTTTTATGTTTTTTGTGTTTATCTTGGTGGCTTGCGCCTTTTTTGTTTTTTATATGTTTTTGGGCTTGCGCCTTCTATTTTTCTAAGGGCTGACTTTACCTGATCGTGATGTTGGACCTACGCTTTGGTTACGTGTTTCTTCAGCACTTGGTGTTTTCGAGCTACGAACTATCTACTATTACTTATTTATATTCTTTATCACTTTGCTTTCTCTTTCTCTTTGTCTCTCTTTAATTACTTTACTTTATTCCACTATTTGTTGTTTAGGACGTTTGTGCTTCCATCGGTGGAAAGCGTCATACCCTAACATCTCTCGCAGTATGGGACTTGGGTGGTGCTCTAGTTCCGCGAATTTGACCCTCGCCTTGTCTGTCATCATTTCGCTGACTCTCACCTGTTGTAGTTCTCTGAACAGGAATCTTTCAGCGACATATTTCGGGACGCTGGCTGCTTCTCTTAGGCTGCTGTTGTGAACCGGTTGTATCTTCTTTTTGTGAGTTTTATATACTTGTCCCCATGCGAGAGATGCATATGTTAATACCGGTAATATTATGCTGTTTATTAGTCTTAACCTCGTTTTTAGCCTTAGTTTAATTTTTCTGCCTGTGAGTTCTCTTAATGTTGCTCTTGCCATGTTGGCCTTCTGGACTGTGGCTTCTACGTGTTTTTGGAAGGTTAATCCTTTGTCCATGACGACTCCCAGGTATTTAGCTTCATTTTTCCACTCGATGGGGTTGTTCTGCACCGTCAGTTGTTCTTCTGGCTGTTGTCTTCCTTTCTTATATAGTACCGCTTGCGTCTTTTCGGAGTTAATGGCTATCTTCCACTTTATACTCCATTCCTCGATGTCTTCTAACGCTGTTTGCAGGTTGGTCTGGTCACTGCTATATCTACGTTTCTAGATTTGGCCACTATCGCTGTGTCGTCGGCGTAAAGGCTGATAAGGGTACCCGGTGTTCTAGGTACGTCAGCGGTGTATATTGTGTACAGCAGAGGTGACAGGACCACTCCCTGTGGTACTCCAGCCTCCGGGCCTCCGAGCTCGGACAGTACTTGTCCTATTCGAACTCTGAAGCTCCGGCCGCCTAAGTACGAGGAGATCAGCCTCGTCATCGGCCCGCTGTACCCATAACCTAGCATTTTATATATGAGCCCCTTATGCCATACTCTGTCGAAAGCTTTGCTTACGTCCAGGAATGCTGCTCCAGTGTACTGCTTATCATTGAATTCAGCTGATATGTACTCAATTAACCTGAGTACTTGTAGCTCGCTGGAGTGCTCTGCTCTGAATCCGAATTGAGCTTCTGGGATTATCTCTAATCTGTTTGTTTCAGCTTGCAGTCTGCTGAGAATAATTCTTTCCACTATCTTGCTGATCGCTGGGAGTAAGCTGATTGGCCTGTAGTTCTACGGGAATGTGTGGTTCTTGCCAGGTTTTGGAATCATAATGACATGGGCCTCTTTCCATCTATTCAGGAATATTTTATATCTTAGTATCGCGTTCAGTATGTTTGTAAAATACACTGTAGCTCTTATAGGCAAGTACTTTAGGGGTCTATTTGTTATTTCATCTAGACCAGGCGCTTTTCTCGGTGAACTGTTTTTTATATGTTCGTTTATTTCTTCCGGTGATGTTGGGGGGATGATGTCCTCTGGATCCTCTGGTCTTTCTTCTTGCTCTGCGACTTCCATGAAGTCTACGTCCTCGTCTGGATGGTAGTTTAACCGGCACTCTCTTTAGAGTGTGGACCTCATCACCTCTGCTTTTTCTTCTATGGTATATATCATGCCGTTTTCTCCATCTAATGGGGGGATGGGTTTTCTGTCGCTTCTTATCATTTTCTGGAGCTTCCAAACATTTTTCATGTTTTATTCTAGTTCTTCCATCTCTTGTAAAAAGTTGTCTCATTTTTCGCTGCGGTGTTGTCAAAGAGCCGTTTTGACCTCTCTATTTAATGTGTTTGCCCAGGTTTTTTCTACTCGGTTTCTTGTTCTTCTGGCTATTTGTTTCGCTCTGTTTTTTTTTCCTTATCAGGTCTTGTACTTCTTGTGGTATGTCTTTGAACCTTCCCGTGTGGATCACGACTTCTTCCTCTGTTGTGCTGTTTCTAATTGCTTATTGGATGATATTTTCTAGCTCTAGGACTTTTTCTTCTATTTTTTGTTTGTTATTTATAACTGGCACTCTGTTTATTCCTTTTTTCACTAATTTTTTATAATTTGTCCAATTTATTTTCTTTTTTATTCTTTTCTGCGGGTTTGTTTCTTCCCATGTTCCTAGTTCTAGTAAAATGGGGTTGTGGTCTGTTGTTCCTTCGTTTAAGGTAATTAGTTCTGCTTGTAGTCCTAGGTTTTTTGCCTCCACGATGTCGATGTGGGTGGGAAGTCCATTTCCTGGGACGTGTGTTGGTTCTTCTGGGCCCATTTCCACTGTTTCATCGTTATTTTCTATGTAGCTATTTAGTAGTCGTCCATTTTTGTTCGTAGCTCTATCGTTCCAGTTGGGGTATCTCGCATTTAGTCTCCTATTATTATCGATGTTTCGGCGATGTTTAGGAACGCATCTAGGCCATCGTCCATTAATGGGTCTTATGGTCTTACGTAGGCTGATGCTATTCTGACTGCGCCTTGCCTCATTTTCACTTCTATTGTTGTTGCCTTCATGTTTACCAGTGGTGAAGTCGTGAATCTTGTGTGTTTAATTCCCTTCTTGACTAGGATGGCCGTTCCTCCTGATCTTCTTGTGAGGTCGTTCCTGTATACATCGTACCCACGGAACTTTAGGTTAAAGTTGTTGGTAAGCTTAGTTTCCTGTATTGCTACGATTTCCATCTCGTATCTGTTGGCGAGTTCATCCATGATGTTCTGGTTTGTTGATATGCCGCCCGGATTCCAGGAGCCTATCCTCAAGTATCCCCTGTCTGCCTGCATTAGTTCTCTGTCTGCCTGGTGCCTAGGATAACTTCTTGGACTACCTTAGTAACTATGTTGGTTACCATTCTGACTAGGTAGTCTTCGTCTTGGGGGATCGCTGTTGTGTTTTGCGTTTGTGTTTGTTGCTTGTTTGCTTGCGTGGCTTGGGCGTAGGATACCCCGGTTGCCTATTGTTTTCTGGGCGTCTGTTTTTGTGGCCTTTGTGGTGGTGGTCTTCGCCAGGTTGGGCATCTAGAACATCCTCTGTAGTTGGCTGGGTGGCTTCCATTGCAGTTTGCACATGTTGCCTTTACTTCCCTAGCTCGTTTGCACAGCTTTTTAGGATGATCTTCGCCGCATTTCACACACTTGGGGTCTTTGTGGCACGCGTTCTTGGCATGATGGTAGCCTTAGCTGTTGAAACACTGCGTTGGTCCTGTTGCTTTGCGTAGGTCCTCTACCACGACCTTCATGTGGCACAAATTGGAGATCCGCTTTGTCCTCTCAATGTCCTGATGATCCAGAGTCAGGACGAACATTGGGAGTTGTCTCTTGGGGCCGACTCTGGTAGACATATTCTTCGCTGTATGACAGACAATCTGATATTGTGCTGCCATTTTTTCTTGGATTGCCTTCTCGGTGGTGTTTGTGGGCAATCCTCTTAAAACCATTCTGGGTTTTATATCTTCGTCTAACGGGAAGGCTATCCATTGTAGCCCCTTATCCGTGTTTTCTGTAGCCTTATATGTCTTCGCGTAGTCTTCTATTATCCTCACCATTTTTCGGTAGTCTTCGGGCTTTTCGCCTGGATGATGGTTTCCCTACCGCTCTTGGATATCCTGTTTACCGTGTAAACTTTTTCTTTTTGGGCTGTGGTGAGGTCTCGCTTACACTCTGTAATTTTATTACAGGCGGCTTACGGTGTGGTGTTGCCTGTTGTTCAGGCAACACGGTGGTATCTTCAGTCTGGTTCGTCTCCATGTTCTCCGTCACCGAACCACTGGTATGCTGTAGGGTAAGCGTGTCTCCATTTGTGTTCGTCGCTGGGTGGATTGGATCTACTGTTCCTTTTGGCAGGAGGAGTTCGTGTATTTCTAGGTGAAGCAGTCCTCATAGCGTCATCTGCTTTTCGTTCCCATGACGTCGCTTCGTCTGAGTGACAGTGGAGATTTGAGTGATGGGAAGTCTTCTTTCTTCTTTGGCTTTTCAGCCTTTTTCTTCTGCGTTTCTGCGGTCGGCTGTGACTTTCCAGTCGTTGGCTTCGGCAGTTTCGTTGGGGGCTTCCATCAGCACGTCTAGCCGGTCCACCACCTGCTTTTGTGACTTGACCATCGCGTCTTTCAGCTCCGTTATTTCAGCCCTCAGCTGGGCAATCTCTTTGCCCTTTTTCACCAGCCGTTCGTCGTACTGGGCTTCTCTGGTTTTGGTGGCTTCGAACAGATGTCTCATTAGTTCTTTTTGGTCTGCTAGCTCTTTTAGGAGCTCATCTTTGCCGTTGTTGTCTTCGTCACTTGCTTCGTTGGATGTCCTAGTCCTTTTGGTGGTACCTCTGCCTGCCTCGTCGGGGACTTCTTCATCCATGGCCTCTACTTCTGGGTTTTCCTTGTCTTTCTTCTTTTTCATTGATTTCTTTTTCTCGTCGCTTTTTCTCTCTTTCTCCTCTCCCTTCTTTTTAGACTTTTCCTTCTTCTTCTCTCTCCTAGGGAGTTTAAATTCCCCGTCTCTCTCACTTTTGTCATCCACAGTTGAATAACCGTCGGTTTCATCGGTACTTAGCTCCTGAAACAGGTTAAGATTCACTTTACGTGAATCTTCATAGGTTGGCGGAGTGGCCATAGAAAGGGGAGGTGATCGAGACCTAGCTCGATCAGTCATCTGGGGCGGATATTCCTAATTTTGATGAGCCTTTTTTGCAGCCGTCTGGCCGATGCCAGCACGGTTTCAGGGTCGGCTTCCCTGGAGCTATCGCGGCTGTTCACTAACCCAGACAGAACTAGATTATGGTTCCTCTTGCTGATTCTCGCTCTACTGACCCAGGGGCCGGGGCTGCCCGATGTAGGTTTCTAAAAAACTACACCTTGCAGTGTCGATACCCTAACGGAGGCACAGTAAAAATCCCGCAACGGGTTTACCTCGAGCCCGTTTTGCTTTTTCCGCTAACCAATCTCTAGCTGTGGCGTCTCAGAGAATCCAATAAAAATCAAACTTCCTAAGTTCACCACATCCAGAAAATTAGCCTTTGCCTCTGCTTCTCGCCTCAGACAGTAAGAAGTGCCCGACTGCTTCCCAAGCTTACATTCGCGGCTGAACTGAGAAGTTCAACAGTCAAAGTCACTTCCACTCCGTTGGCTTCTCTCGGCTGGTTCTCCGCTGCGCTGGAACGTGTTTATCGGCCGGTGGCTGGCACCGGACTTCGGATAATATCCCATCGTCAAGTATTACGTCAGATTCCCTTCATTACTACGCAAAAATGAAGATTCAGTGACATTAATGACAATGAATATTTTAAAACTTGTCGCAGAGAACACCAAGAAACAGGTTTAGGAAATATTCAGATAAGGATATAAATAAAGTATTAGTTAAAATTATTTAAAAAGGCAGTTTTATTCTTGAAATAATCTCTGCGAATTACACTCGATCTCTAAAATTATTATCGCCTTTTTGCTCTCGTGACACTTTGACATAATTTCACTCCTCTTCCGGTCATGAGATTAAAACTGTCAAAGTGCCACTCGGAAAACAAATCAATAATTTTAGAGATCTTGTGCAATTACTACTGATTATTTCATTCATAGGAGATTCTGACCAATAGAAAGCTACAGAAATAAAAATTAAAATGATTATTTCATTCATAGGAGATCCTGGCCAATAGAAAGCTACAGAAATCTGAATTAAATCGATAATTTTTGATAATTTCCCGTCGTTAAGTATATTACGTCAGATGCCCTTCGTTGCTAAGAAAAAATACATTCAGTGACAGTAATGACAATTAATGTTTTAAAAATTATTAAAGTGATGACTTTCAACCGTAAAATATTTATAAAAACTGTGTGTTTCATTGTACTAATTTGTACTTACATAAATAAATTACAATAAAATTTTGGTTTTTAACAGTTTTATTCATGAAATAATCGCAACAAATTGCACTCGATCTCTAAAATTATTATCGAATTGCTTCCCTCGTGCCACTTTGACATAATTTCACTCCCCTTCGGGTCGTGAACTAATTCGTATGCAATGTTTTCATCTCTACTATTTCTAGCAATCTTTTTTCCTTTCTGTATCAGGTAGTGTTTCTGCCGCGAATGTCATTATTGGTCTGATGACTGTTTTATAAATTCTGCCTTTCACTTCTTTTTCGATGTTTTTATTTCTCCATATTGTTTCATTCAGGCAACCTGCGGCTCTGTTTGTTTTATTCACCTAATCTTCCACTTCTGTTTCGAGCTTTCTCTAGCTGCATAGTGTGATGCCTAGATATTTAAACTCCATGACTTGTTCTATTATTTAGAATATATATGTAATAATGGAACATATATAATGTATTGTATATTTAATGCTTACTCCCCCCCCCCCCAATCAAAATTTCAAATGACGCCCCTGTTAACTGTAGTAATTTGTACTTACACAAATAAATTACAATAAAATTTTGGTTTTGAACAGTTTTATTCATGAAATAATCGCAGCAAATTGCACTCGATCTCTAAAATTATTATCGAATTGCTTCCCTCGTGCCACTTTGACATAATTTCACTCCCCTTCGGGTCGTGAACTAAAACTGTCAAAGTGTCACTCGGGAAAAATTCGATAATTTTAGAGCTCTTGTGCAGTTACTACTGATAATTACATTCTTAGATAAAAATATTTACGTCTCGATGTGCATTTCTGAAATCGTTTTCAAGAAACATGAAGTAAATTGTGTTGCAAGAGTACATTGATAACCGCCAAGGTGTTGAGTATTTATGCCCTATGATACATCAACTTCTGGTTAATCTATGTGTTTATGCATTATTTTTATGTGTATTTCGATTATTTGTTTGAGAGTTTTAGGAAATTGTGAGTTTTTAATGTGGGTGTGTGAGTTTAATAACCTATAAATTATTGTAATATGAGTGTGTGTATTTAACTATTCTAATTTAGAAATAAGCCACAACTATTTAACTTGAAAAAATAATTATTTTAGTAGCGTTTCGACGTCCACTTCGGAAGTCGTTGTCAAAATTCAAAATATTGATTTTTTATATAATACAATATAGTACTAATGTACACTTGCTTTAGCCTCTTTTTACTCTGCTTTTTCACTTTCACGCACTTGTTTAACTTATATAACTGCAATTATTATCTAACTCAAACAACTTCGTTCCCTTAAGTCTTCTTATCTGGTTGGCGTTGCCTAGGAGTTTGATAGCCTGGACATTCACATGGTTGAAATTGAAGAGCTTTATTCATGACTCTCTGCAAACTTACTTATTGTCTGGATAACCGTATCCATCTGGAGGTCTGGATGAAGATCAAAATTTCTGAAGTACCATGGAGCATTGATGATGTTCCTTAATACTTCATTCTGATATCGCTGTATAATTTTGATGGTACTTTCTTTTGTACAGCCCCATAGCTCTATCCCATAATTCCATATCGCCACCATACAAAATATTAATAAATTAAAATAAAAATAAAAATAAATTAAAAATGTTGTTGCTTAATAAAAAATTCTTCTAATAATTTAATTTAATTTGACTTATTTATACACTCAACCAAACTTTTATGAAATTATATGATATTTTTTATTGTTTTAGGCGAATTAATGCTAAATTAGTTTTTTTCCATCGCTTCTCTCAGGAGCCTAACTAAAGGTTATATAACCAAATCAACATACTTGCTTGCGGGGTATTAAAGTTGGTTGGGTGAAAATTAAAGGATTTTTTTAACAATCATATTTCCTCCCCAGAATATGACCCTGCTTCTTTTATATTTATGAACATATCTAGCAGTTTCCGTTCTTGCTTGTCTTTCTCGCCCTCTAAGTACACGAATTCGTTAATCATCTGATTTTACACATAGGGGAAGTCGGGGCAAAGTGAACCAGTTAAGATTTGTCAAATTATGACTTATACGAAAATAATAATTACGACTATTTTTTGTTCATACGATAGCAGAACCATTTGGCTACATATTCCAATATCTAAAAACTAAAAAACCGTTTTATGTAATATGCTGTAAACATATTTCCCAAAAGTCGCAAAAAGTGAACTTTGTTTCTGAAATACAATTAAACAAATCTAAAATATACAGGATTATATATAAACTGGATTTTTCCATATCTGAGTCTTTTAGAGCGAAGCTTTCCCATGATTTGAGATGCAGTTATTACCGAGATATCATCGTCCTCTGGACAGCCGAAGATGTTCCAGTTTCCTCTGTACTGTCTCATAAATTTTACTTTATACCCGTTTTTAATGGATCTTTAACTTGGGCAACAAATTCTTTTTTATTTTATCATTATTTAGTTGAACTAATATAAAACCTTCGGCAAACACATTTTTCGTTGGAACTGCAGTAAGCTGGTTTGTTTGCAACATTTCAACATCTTCATCACTGAAGGTTTCCGTGTCACTGGAATCTTCTCACAAGTGGGCGTCATCAACATCATGGTCTTCGGAGTCAGAAGATTCTGGAACAGCAATTTTTCGTTTTACTGCAACTTTTTTTTCTTTTTTTACTATTTTCGCCTTCTGTTGTTATTTTTCTGCCTTCAGGCCAGCAAGGTAAGGGGAAGATGTTATTACCGTTTTAGATTTTTTTTTCTTTCCTTTCTCAGAGCAGTTTTAGGAGTTACTTTAGGGACAGGCATTATATCTCTTGGGGATATCGCTTGGCTTAAATTGGCTAAGCTTGTGGTATGGAGTTCGTTAGCTACCGAAACATTTTGCAGTTGATAATGTGACGAGCTAGAGGGTTTATGTATAGGCGATACATCTCTTGATGGCACCAAGTTGTCTAAAATGTTTGAATTTTTGACAGCGCCTTGAACTTCACTAGATGTTAAACGAGTTTGTTTTATTTGTGAATTATATTCATAAAATTTAGTAGTGGATAGTGGCGGTAGATTTTCATTTGTTCTGATTTTCTTACTAACCGTACTGAAACTTCCAGCCCAAACATGATCATTTTTGGGTGCATTACGGCGGTCGGCAACATCTGCCGCCATTGTCATTATTTTGAGTTAAAAGAGGACGGTCAGTAACCTCTGCAGCCGCAAATGCCATATCTGGGAAAATGTTGTTATCATAAGGACAAATTCCCGTTTTTTTAAAACCGGATAAAACATTTTCAAGTGTTGCAGCTCTCATATAGGCTTGACCAAATATTTCGCTCACATCATGTATCGTCACGACTTTACTGGCTATAATATGAACTCAACGGAAACATAATCGCAACATCAAGAGGCTGCAAATGATGAGACGTGTGTGGAGGAATTGTAATAATGTGAACGTTATTTTTTGCCATTAAAATCAAATCTAAATTTTTAACATGTGTTGAATAACCGTCACAAATAAGTAACAATGGGTCTTTTTCTGTTGGCTTAGCATATTTTATAAAATGTGTGAACCATGTTGGTGCAAAAATATCACTTTGCATCCAACCTGAAGGATGAGGAACTACTATAATTTCAGGTGGTAGACTCCTTAAGAAGTTGGGATTATTTTTTACACGAGGGAATATCAGCAGATGTGGTATATATTGACCTGCTGCATTAAAACAAATTCCTGCAGTGATGAGTGTACCTCGCTCCGCAGATGAGAGGCTACCGACCTGTTTTTTTTCCTTTAAGAGATAACACTTTGGATTGTCTATTTGGAACTGCACTAATTCCGGTTTCGTCACAGTTATAGATTCTACTGGGAGAAAATTTGTAAGTGTCCATAAGATGTTTTAAAAGATCAAAAACTTTTTGACATTTACTTTATTAAATGCAGATGCTCGAGCTGCAGATGTTGCCTCCGGTGTTCGTAGAGATAAGTTATGGTGTCTTTGCATAAATTTGGAAACCCAGTCTCTTCCTGCTAGTTGTTTTTCTTGAGAAAAAGTGTACGGAATATTATTTCTTTCCGCATATTGATAGGCAAGGTGCCTAAAATTCTGAATCGTTAAACCAAACAAATGTCGTTCCATGTCAAGTACATGCTCATTTAATTCGTTTTCCTGTTCTGGCGTAAATCTACCCAGCCCTTTCTTTGCTGCCAGGTCAGATGTTCCAGCTAGTTTCAGTCTTCGGAATAAGGTTGCTGATGGCACATTAAACTGTGTAGCAGCTGCTTTATATTTTAATGTTCCCTCCCGAACAGCATCAATAGCATTTTTCATCGATTTGTCTGACCAAGACTGTTGATTGCTTTTACGAACATACGTTCTAACCATTTTACCTTAAAGAGAAAATTCTCAACATTAAAAGTGTAGTCACTCCAACAAACAACTAATTTATAATATATCTATAGTAGATTTTATCCGGTTTAATTTTAGGCGATACAAGAATTAGTAAAATAATCTCGGATAATTATTAAACCGAGATTTACAAATCCCGACTAAATATAGTTTCTAATCTTCAACCTTCAATAAACACATTCTACAAATCTACCTACTACAAAACAATAGTGTGGGCAAAGTGAACCTAGGATAACTTTTCTCCTTGTGAAAAACTTCACTTTACCCCACACTGGTACTTTTTTGACATTTGATGTTAATGTGAGACTGTCATTACATATCATCTTCGTTTTCTTGCAAAACTATCTCTAATTAGATGCCTAACATAATACATTAACAATGTTTGAATGTAATAATAATTAGTTGAGTTATACGTTAGATTACACACTTACCATATTAGAATTTTACCACGATAAAATAAAAATTTCATCCACAACTTAGCATCTTTCGTCAAACGTGTTCTCGTCGTAAGCACACTGTTACCAACTTAAATATATTAAGTTTACGTTTGAAAATGTATTATTGGCGCAAATAATTTAAAATTTAAAAATATAGTTCACTTTGCCCCAACGGTTGACTTTGCCCCAAATTCCCCTACTACTTTCGTTTGAAAATAGCACACTTTTCCAATTTCCAATGTTCCAGTTTTGGTGTTGAAGACACCAATTTACGTGATCAATCTTGTGCTGCCTGGTTAACTCGGCATCCCGTAACTTCCTCCTGCTATATAGACCTTGGGCACGGTACCTCTTCTCCTTATCATTTCAACTAAAATATTTACACCTATAGTTTCCAAAGGCTGCAGATTTCAACTATATAGTGATTCCATATAAGTTTGGTTGAGTGTATATTATACATTTTAAAGTGAATATTTATTAAATATTTTAATATTTGACAGAGAGCTTGACATGAGCTCGAAACACGTCGTGTAGAATATCGGTGGTGGTCGAAGTGAAATAAAATGCAATCGCCGTTTCCTTTCATATCACGGGTTCTCCGTTATTGACGAATGTGTAGCGAATAACGTGGCTTTGTAGGCAAATCTGTGACACAAAGAGGTGTCTTTTGTCGTTCATCGTCTTTTATGAAGACTTTGAAATTTACATTTTCGCGTCCGCTACGGAAAAGATTTCTCCTGTATACCAGAGAAATCTTTTAGTTTAATTCATATAGATGTCGTACCAAGTGTACTGAAGTCTGGTTATTTTATTATTACCAGAAAGGCCAAATGCATTTTCTTACACCTCGACCATCCACCTAGATGTTCCTGACGAGAGCTTGACATGAGCTCGAAACACGTCGTGTAGATTATCGGTGGTGGTCGAAGTGAAATAAAATGCAATCGCCGTTTCCTTTCATATCACGGTTTCTCCGTTATTGACGAATGTGTAGCGAATAACGTGGCTTTGTAGGCAAATCTGTGACACAAAGAGGTGTCTTTTGTCGTTTCACCGTCTTTTATGAAGACTTTGAAATTTACATTTTCGCGTCCGCTACGGAAAAGATTTCTTCTGTAGACCAGAGAAATCTTTTCGTTTAATTCATATAGATGTCGTACCAAGTGTACTGAAGTCTGGTTATTTTATTATTACCAGAAAGGCCAAATGCATTTTCTTACACCTCAACCATCCACCTAGATGTTCCTGACGAGAACTTGACATGAGCTCGAAACACGTCGTGCAGAATATCGGTGGTGGTCGAAGAGAAATAAAATGCAATCGCCGTTTCCTTTCATATCACGGTTTCTCCGTTATTGACGAATGTGTAGCGAATAACGTGGCTTTGTAGGCAAATCTGTGACACAAAGAGGTGTCTTTTGTCGTTCATCGACTTTTATGAAGACTTTGAAATTTACATTTTCGCGTCCGCTACGGAAAAGATTTCTTCTGTATACCAGAGAAATCTTTTCGTTTAATTCATATAGATGTCGTACCAAGTGTACTGAAGTCTGGTTATTTTATTATTACCAGAAAGGCCAAATGCATTTTCTTACACCTCGACCATCCACCTAGATGTTCCTGACGAGAGCTTGACATGAGCTCGAAACACGTCGTGTAGAATATCGGTGGTGGTCGAAGTGAAATAAAATGCAATCGCCGTTTCCTTTTATATATATATATATATATATATATATATATATATATATATATATATATATATATATATATATATATATATATATATATATATATATATCATAAAGGAGTACGACCGTCAATTCCAATATAACAAAGGAGCACTCGTAAGTGTAGGGTTTTATCGGTCAAGTGGGTGAAAAAAGAGACAAGGAATTCAGCTACTTCATCTATTTATTGAAGACGTTTCGTCTACTGCTCAGTAGACATCATCAGTTCATCTACAAAAAGAGTGGTATAAGAAACAACATCCAAAAGAGAGGTAAAAAAGCACTAGCGTTACCCTAAAAAGACATGTAGCAAAAGGTAAGATGTACATAGTAAAAAAACCTTATCCATGAACCAACGTAATGTAAAAGTATATAACATTTAAGTGTATAGTTAATATTTAAAAACTTTAGTACAGCCAAAGACAAGACCATGTGGTAACAGTCACATATAAAAAACAAGTGTAAAAAAGCCGGCTTGCTTTTTTAAAGTCAAGAATGAACCAAGAAAAAACCAGATTCACACTTCCAAAAACTTAGTAGTATTTAAGCATACTTCATTTTAACTTTAGGTAACATCATTAAATAAGTAGAATGCTCATATGCAACTTTGAAAATTTAAAGTTAAATAGTTACCAGCAGGTCATCCGAGCCCAACGGACACACAAAAGAAAATGGAGTTTGAATTATCAGGTGTAAACTGACATCTCGCCAAGAGGCAGGCAACCTTTAAAAAATTTATAACAAAGAGTGACTGACAACTGCAGTGCAGCGCGGTAAAATTTAAATTGATATAATTAAAACAGTTATAAAAGTGTTTAAAAAGTGAAAGTAATATCAAAAAGTTATCAAGGGATGTACCTTATACCTCGAAGACAAGAATCACAGTTTATTTTAAACAAGTGAGGGCACTTCACACAATTATATGGAAAAGTGCCTACGTTAGTACTGGTAATCCAGTTAACTAACTAATATATTAGATAGTACAACAGTATAACTCCCATATATCGCAGCTCAAAAAGCAAGAAAAAATATGCAATAATTTAAGAAAATTTATAAATCAGTTTAGCAAATTGTAATTTATAATTAATATCAATAATGCAAAATTTTATCCTATGGAAAATTTTAAATTGTTCAATCTATTAAGTAAACTGTTATTATCAAAAAAAGTGGGAAAATCTTGAAAAAACCACCAAAAACTTTTTTACAATAAAATAATTTAAGTGTAATAACATCGACTGATTCCGCAAGATCAATATTAAAGAAGTGGGAAAAGCCTGAAAACCACAAAACTTTTTTACAATATAATAATTTGAGTGTAATAATACCAACTAATTCTGCAAAATCAATGCATGGTATATTTGACTCAAGTTACTGATGTCAGTTCTCTTGTTAAGTACATTAGAGGTTTTTAATATGAAACACATCTTTAAGAACTGTCTTTTCGACAGGTTGCGTTCATTGCAAAGGATCTTGGCTTCATCAAAGTCCACCTTGTTGTTTGTATCTATTGCATGTTGGGCTAAGGCACAAGTTGGTTTTTTCAAATTGATATCACTACGGTGTGAAATTAAACGTGATTTTAAAGCTCGCTTTGTCTGCCCTACATAACATGCGTCACATTCAGCACAAGGTATGTGGTAGACCACATTAACTTGTTCCAAAGGGGAAAAGGGTGTTTTAGTCTTAGAGAACAAATTTCTGACTGTTCTTGCGTTCTTATTTGCAATCTTAACAGGAATATTATTATTTTTATATAGTTTAATAAGTTTATCAGTAACCTGAGGAAAATAAGGAAGTGAAGAAAACTGGGAAACAGGAGTCCCAAGATTAGTAGTAGGCAGAATTGTGATGTTAACAGTATTATTCGATATTGATCTAAGTTGGTCACCATTGAGTATGTCATTCAGAGAAGAACCGTAGCTTTGGGAAAAAAGAAATTTATTGATAAGGGAGGAAGGGTAGGAATTATCTACCAATATACTTCTGAGTAGCAGAAGGGATTCCCTTCGATTAACCGGATGTGTCAACCTATGTAGCCTACAGCTTAAAGTTTTAATAAGATTTATTTTATATTTAAAAGGATGACAAGAATGGTAGTTGAGAAACCTATTAGAGGCCATTGGTTTCCTATACCAACTTGTACAAAGTGTGTTATCTCCACTTCTAGTGACACGCATGTCCAAGAAGGGGATACTATGGTTGTTGGGGTCCTCGAGTTCACATGTGAACTGCAAATGAGGATCAAACCCATTAAAGATGGACAAGGTGGCCTGAGTCTTGTCTGGTGGTAAGGCTAGTAATAGGTCGTCCACATAACGTTTAACAAAAGGAACTTGAAAATCTAAATAACCTAAACGGTCGGAACTGACCGTTTGGGTTATTTAGATTTTCAAGTTCCTTTTGTTAAACGTTATGTGGACGACCTATTACTAGCCTTACCACCAGACAAGACTCAGGCCACCTTGTCCATCTTTAATGGGTTTGATCCTCATTTGCAGTTCACATGTGAACTCGAGGACCCCAACAACCATAATATCCCCTTCTTGGACATGCGTGTCACTAGAAGTGGAGATAACACACTTTGTACAAGTTGGTATAGGAAACCAATGGCCTCTAATAGGTTTCTCAACTACCATTCTTGTCATCCTTTTAAATATAAAATAAATCTTATTAAAACTTTAAGCTGTAGGCTACATAGGTTGACACATCCGGTTAATCGAAGGGAATCCCTTCTGCTACTCAGAAGTATATTGGTAGATAATTCCTACCCTTCCTCCCTTATCAATAAATTTCTTTTTTCCCAAAGCTACGGTTCTTCTCTGAATGACATACCCAATGGTGACCAACTTAGATCAATATCGAATAATACTGTTAACATCACAATTCTGCCTACTACTAATCTTGGGACTCCTGTTTCCCAGTTTTCTTCACTTCCTTATTTTCCTCAGGTTACTGATAAACTTATTAAACTATATAAAAATAATAATATTCCTGTTAAGATTGCAATTAAGAACGCAAGAACAGTCAGAAATTTGTTCTCTAAGACTAAAACACCCTTGTCCCCTTTGGAACAAGTTAATGTGGTCTACCACATACCTTGTGCTGAATGTGACGCATGTTATGTAGGGCAGACAAAGCGAGCTTTAAAATCACGTTTAATTTCACACCGTAGTGATATCAATTTGAAAAAACCAACTTGTGCCTTAGCCCAACATGCAATAGATACAAAACACAAGGTGGACTTTGATGAAGCCAAGATCCTTTGCAATGAACGCAACCTGTCGAAAAGACAGTTCTTAGAGATGTGTTTCATATTAAAAACCTCTAATGTACTTAATAAGAGAACTGACATCAGTAACTTGAGTCAAATATACCATGCATTGATTTTGCAGAATTAGTTGGTATTATTACACTCAAATTATTATATTGTAAAAAAGTTTTGTGGTTTTCAGGCTTTTCCCACTTCTTTAATATTGATCTTGCGGAATCAGTCGATGTTATTACACTTAAATTATTTTATTGTAAAAAAGTTTTTGGTGGTTTTTTCAAGCTTTTCCCACTTTTTTTGATAATAACAGTTTACTTAATAGATTGAACAATTTAAAATTTTCCATAGGATAAAATTTTGCATTATTGATATTAATTATAAATTACAATTTGCTAAACTGATTTATAAATTTTCTTAAATTATTGCATATTTTTTCTTGCTTTTTGAGCTGCGATATATGGGAGTTATACTGTTGTACTATCTAATATATTAGTTAGTTAACTGGATTACCAGTACTAACGTAGGCTCTTTTCCATATAATTGTGTGAAGTGCCCTCACTTGTTTAAAATAAACTGTGATTCTTGCCTTCGAGGTATAAGGTACATCCCTTGATTACTTTTTGATATTACTTTCACTTTTTAAACACTTTTATAACTGTTTTAATTACATCAATTTAAATTTTACCGCGCTGCACTGCAGTTGTCAGTCACTCTTTGTTATAAATTTTTTAAAGGTTGCCTGCCTCTTGGCGAGATGTCAGTTTACACCTGATAATTCAAACTCCATTTTCTTTTGTGTGTCCGTTGGGCTCGGATGACCTGCTGGTAACTATTTAACTTTAAATTTTCAAAGTTGCATATTAGCATTCTACTTATTTAATGATGTTACCTAAAGTTAAAATGAAGTATGCTTAAATACTACTAAGTTTTTGGAAGTGTGAATCTGTTTTTTTCTTGGTTCATTCTTGACTTTAAAAAAGCAAGCCGGCTTTTTTACACTTGTTTTTTATATGTGACTGTTACCACATGGTCTTGTCTTTGGCTGTACTAAAGTTTTTAAATATTAACTATACACTTAAATGTTATATACTTTTACATTACGTTGGTTCATGGATAAGGTTTTTTTACTATGTACATCTTATCTTTTGCTACATGTCTTTTTAAGGTAACGCTAGTGCTTTTTTACCTCTCTTTTGGATGTTGTTTCTTATACCACTCTTTTTGTAGATGAACTGATGATGTCTACTGAGCAGTAGACGAAACGTCTTCAATAAATAGATGAAGTAGCTGAATTCTTTGTCTCTTTTTTCACCCACTTGACCGATAAAACCCTACACTTACGAGTTCTGCTTTGTTATATATATATATATATATATATATATATATATATATATATATATATATATATATATATATACATGTATATAAATTTCACAAATTTTTTGGGTATTGAAGTCAAATTGGGGCTTTAAAGTATACTATTGTCTAATATTCGAGCTTTCGGAAATGTTTATTTCCTTTTTCAAGAATGTCTACAATGCAATAAGCTAAAAAAAATATTAGAATATTTATCAAAGAACATATAGTAATGAGTAACTTACCAGAATTTAGATGATAAAAAAATGTTGGTTACTATACATAAGATTAAAAATATCAATGGTAAACGGCTGTTGTACATTTTGAATAACATAAAAAACAATAAAAATTCTTAGCAAAAACACTTAAAAAAGGATAAAAATTGGTTAAATTTTGAAGTAATGATCTAAATTAGAAATTTTGAAGTGAAATTTTATTCAAATGGTTTATATCAGCAAGGGTTTGAACACAATGAACAAAAAATCTGAAATGGACAATCTTAGCAAAATTTATAATTACATTCTTTCTTTTGAAAAATAATCATAGGTACTTGTATCAGACTACAAGATTTTTCAAATCTCCTACACTTTTGAATTTGGCACTAAATTTTAATAAAATTAATTAATATCACTAATATTTAACATTAACTTTTCTGTTTTTGAAAACATAACTTTTATTTTGAATTGATAATTACATTCTTTCTTTTGAAAAATAATCATAGGTACCTATATCAGATCATAAGATTTTTCAAATCTCCTATACTTTTGAAATTGGTACTAAACTTTGACAACATTAATTAATATCACTAATATTTAACATTAACTTTTCTGCTTTTTGAAAACATAAATTTCCTTATTTTCTTATCATAGATTTTTATTCAATTCCTTATAAACACCTATATACTATTACCATAGTTACATTTAGTTTTTGTCAGCCATGTATTTATGATAAACTAAATTTTTTAAAAGTCAATCAAATTTAGATCATTACTTCAAAATTTAACCAATTTTTATCCTTTGTTAAGTGTTTTTGCTAAGAATTTTTATTGTTTTTTATGTTATTCAAAATGTACGACAGCCGTTTACCATTGATATTTTTA
This sequence comes from Diabrotica virgifera virgifera, assembly GCF_917563875.1. Lineage (NCBI taxonomy): Eukaryota > Metazoa > Arthropoda > Insecta > Coleoptera > Chrysomelidae > Diabrotica > Diabrotica virgifera. Next base: position 118,629,673 of record NC_065448.1, read on the forward strand.
ATCTTATGTATAGTAACCAACATTTTTTTATAATCTAAATTCTGGTAAGTTACTCATTACTATTTGTTCTTTGATAAATATTCTAATATTTTTTTTATCTTATTGCATTGTAGACATTCTTGAAAAAGGAAATAAACATTTCCGAAAGCTCGAATATTAGACAATAGTATACTTTAAAGCCCCAATTTGACTTCAATACCCAAAAAATTTGTGAAATTCGTATTTCCAATCAAGTCAATCAAAATACTACTTGTATATATGTATATATATATATATATATATACATATATAATATATAATATATATATATATATTTATTTTTAGCATCTCATGACGTCCCCCCATGTTAAACTGTAGTCTCTCGTGGCGTCCAGCTCTTCGTGGACTCCGATATACGGTTGCCACGAGGATTTTCTCTAAAATTTATCGCAGGTGAAAGGTACCACTTCCTACAATGCTTGAACAAAATATTGGCCGGATGTCCTCAGACACGTTATCTGTATAATAATATACACATTACTTGAGGCAGTTGCCGTCAGGCGCGCCACGTTCGCTTGCTGTATATCTAAAATCACTTTAACGGTTTTGATGACGTCCAAATATATATTTATTCATTTTAAGGTTGTCGCGGAATCCGTATATTTCAGTTAATGTCCTCATGGCTTCTACTACGCTGTTGCCACCTCAAATGTTGGTATTTAGACTTCGGATATTTTTATAAATGATTATTGTAGTATGTTAAAACAATTATTGTTGTGACAGATTAATGATATTATCTTTGTATAATTAACAGTGTATTTTTTTACTGCAAGAATAAAAACAATTAAGAAGTATGTTCATTAAAATTGATGAATTTATCATAACCAGTTGCCGAAACTGGTAGTCTAATTGCTCAATTGTAACATATTATAGAAGTGTTAGAATTTAATTCTTAATTTTTTATTAGGAGATCCAGATTTAGAAATTAGAACAACAAATACTTTTAAAGAATATAAATATATCGAATCTATATTATCTAAAGAAGGCAAAAGAGACATCGAAAACAGAACACAGCAGGGCAAAATAGCGGTAAACATTCTAAGCTCTCTATTATGGTCTAAAGAGATAAGACAAAAAACGACAATCTATCGTACCTTGGTAGAGCCTATTATGACTTATGGAGCAGAAGTTTGGCAGATCACAAAAAAAGATAGAAAGAGAATAGAAGTAGGTAGTAGAAATAGATTATCTAAGGAGAGCGTGTGGTATATAAAAGATCGCATCAGGAAGGACAAAAACTGTATATTCCAGTGTAGATAGAATTGAAACGAGACAACTAGTGTGGTATGGTCACGTCAAACGAATGAATGAAGATAGATGGCCAAAGAAAGCTTTAAATTACATACCACAACAAAGAAGAAGAAGGGGAAGGCCTTCAGTTACCTGGGAAGAAGATGTACAGTACATCATGAGAGATAAAGCCATCAAAGAAGACGAATGGATGGACAGAAAAAGATAGCGGTCGAAATGCGAGAAGTAGCAGAGGCTATAGGAACCTCGCTTATAGATGCATAGATATAATTATTTATTACAATATTTTTAATAATATAATTTTTCTATTCTCATACTATAATATATCAATTATAATGTCACCACCTGTATAATAGATATAATCAGATAGATCATTAGATAGAACTAAAAACGCAGGACGAACTTTTCCAAGAAGTAATTACATAAAATTACATAAAATAATATTCGTAACGGAACATCACAAGAAATATGGGAGACTTTTAAACATTGTGTAACAACACCTAATCCTGTGAAACGGAAACACTGGATAACAGATGGAACCTTTCAAATCATTGAGAATAGAAGAAATCTTTGTCAAAGTGGTATGCATAGTGAAAGGAAAAAAGCTAGTTTAAGAAACCTCAATAAAAAAGTAAAGCGAAGATGCAAGGCAGATAAAAAACTGTACTATCAAAGTATATGCAAAGAAATTGAGAGACATGATCAGAATAATCAACCGAGAGATCTATTTAGAAAAATACGCTACTTAACAAGATACTTCAAAGCCAGAACTTGGGCCATTGAAGACAACACTGGAACTCTGAGAACAATCAGAGAAGATATAGCAGAGACATGGAGATCGTATTGCAGGTACCTATATAAAGATGATTAACCCCAAGAACCTGTTAACCAAATCTTTGATGAAGTAGAAGGAGAACCTGATATACTTGAAAATAAAGTAAGACTAGTGATCATTAAGCTTAAATATAATAAAGCACCAGGTCCAGATATGATAACAGCAGAAATACTCAAAACCACAGAAAAAACTGGCGTAAAATTACTTCATCTACTCTGTAACCAAATATGGCATTCTAAACAATGGCCTGAAGACTGGACAAAATCTACAATAACAACAATTCATAAAAAAGGCAGCTTCCATAAATGCGACAATTATAGAACTATTTCTCTTATATCACATGCCAGTAAAATAATACTAAATATAATCAATGAGAGACTAAAAACATTCCTTCAAAGTGAAATTCCACAAGAGCAAACTGGATTTACCAAAGGTAGAGGTACTCGAGAACACCTGTTGAATATAAGACAGATAATCGAAAAATATAGGGAATTTAATATTCCACTGTACATATGCTTTATAGATTATCGTAAGGCGTTCGACAGGGTCAAGTGGAGACACTTATGGCAAATACTAAAAGAAGTAGGCGTACCCCAACACCTTATTTCGCTTATAACTGAACTATACGAACACACTATTGGATCAGTTAAAGTGCTTGACACACTTTCAAAGGAATTTCATCCAGAACAGGGTGTCAGACAGGGATGTATACTATCTCCACGATTATTCAACATATATGAAGAGCATATTATGAGAAGAGCACTTGAAGAATGGGAAAAAGTCATCTCAATAAATAATCATAAAATAGACAACCTACGTTTCGCAGATGACACAGCCCTTCTTGCAAATAGTCAATCAGAGCTGATTGATCTTACACGACTGGTTGAAAACGAAAATCAAATATTTGGTCTGCAATTAAACATATCAAAGACATGCGTCTTTGAAGTAAGGGTCAAAATAAAGATGAAATTAGATTGAAATTAAACCGAACAGCAGTGTCCCAACATGAGGAAACAGTGGAAGAAATATGGAAGAACTTCAAGGATATTATGCAAAAACTGCAAACGAAATTATAGGGATGAAAAAAAAAAGAGAAAAGAAATGGATAACCGGAGACACATTGTACTCCAGGGAAATAAGGCAAAAATATACGTTCGGAACACTTGACCGGCCAGGTTGCAAATGGATTTTTTGGATACTATATACCTATTACATTATAAATATAAAAATGTCCGTTACAGTTCGGACGATAATTTTAGTTATTAGCAAATAAGGGTCAAAAATGTCAGTTTTTGAATTTTGGTACGATTATTTGTTGCTTCGGAAGTTGCAAAATAAAACTTAAATTTCAAAAATAAAAAATTTGCTATGTGAAAACCGCATGAAAAAAGAATACTTATGTTTTCAAAGTTTTTAAAAAAATAATAAAAAGTCATTTTTATCATTCCGAAAATATTTTAGTAAAGTAGAGTCATTTTTGGCTTATAAACAATTTGAATAACTTTGTTAGTATTGACTGCAAACTAAATTAATCGATTTAGGGATGGGAAAAACCTACCGGTTATAACCTAAAACCGGTTTTTTAATTCGAAATAATCGGTTTTACCGTTTTTTTTTTGTCCCGGTTATAACCGGTTTTTTCTTTTTAAAGTAATAACCGGTGAAAAACCGAATAAGTTACCTGTGGAAAAAAAATTTATGTAGAGAAAAATGAAGAAATTTCTATCTATCTTCGATCTCAATCATATGTATTATAAATAATATGCGAAGTAATAAGTAATTAACCCAAACAACCATAATTCAACTTTTATTTACTAATAGAGAACTGGACGAAATTGTCACATCAGCTTTTATGAAACAATTTTGGGAATAGTTATTTAGTTTTAGATGATAATATAGTTACGTAAAAAAGTAAGTGATCTGCTTGAAATCGATATTCCAACCATCATCTAAAAATTGTTTATACTTGAGTACTTGAGACTTGAGAGTCTTGTATGAAATGTGAATACCGAAATACGATTAGGAATCTCCAATATGTAATTTTGAAATATTAGGAAATAAAAGGTAGGTATTACAAACGTATTAAAAAATATAACCTACTGAAATTTTTTGATGGCAATAGAGAAGTAAATAATGAATTGGTTTATCGAATTTATTTTTAAGTAAAATATAAGTCATTTGGATATTTTTCTAAACTTGATAGATCTAAGGGACATTCGGTAGATCGGGTAGGATCATCATTTTTGAGAATATCCCAATTATTGACAACGCACTATACGCCGAAGCCGTCTACAACGAGCGACGAATCAGAGATTGGGGTACTTTCGCCCATTTTTAGGGTAATTTGAGAGCGCCTAGGAAAATTTTTATAGGTTGAATTGGTTGGGAAATTTTTCGGGAGGAAAATTGAGCAAACTAAAGTGCAATATAAATGTAACATTATAACCTATTTGCTTTTGATTAAAAAAACGAAAACCGGTTTTTGGAACAACCGGTTATTTGACCGGTTATAACCGCCAGGTTAAACCGTAAGTAAAAAAAAACGGTATAACCGAAACCCGGTTTTTTGTTCAACAACAGCCATGCACCATCCCTAGACTTTAGGATTTAAAAAGCTGGTACTTTTACATTATTATTGTATTATCGGTTTATAACCTTCTCCGTCTTCCGATACCCGTTCGCCGTTCGCCATTCCTCTCTGTCCGCACATTGATCTACTTACAGACCTCTTTCATCCATGGCTTTGTTTATTCCTGCCTGCCAACTTTTTTTCGGTCTACCTCTTCTTCTTCTACCTTGCGGTTTCTAGTTTTGCACTTGTTTTGTGATTCTATCTTCATGCATTCTTTGTACGTGACCCAACCATCGTAGTTTATTTCGTTGATTTCGTCATTTATTGTATGTGTGACCTTCATTATTTCTCGTATCCGTTCATTGGTGACATGTTCTCTTCTTGATCTTCCTGCAGCTCTTCACCAAAAATCCATTTCAGTGACATCTAACATTTGTTTTGATTTTTCCTTGATATGCCATACTTCGCAGCTGTATGTTATAATGCTTTTCACTACGGAGTTATAGATTTTTTCTTGTTTTGGTTGTTTATCTGCTTGTCCCAGAGTACTGAGTTTAGGAGCCTAATTGCTTTCCTGCCCTGAGTATTTCGTTCTTTAATGGCTCCGTCCAGTGTTCCATCATTCGTGATTTTCATACCCAGGTATTTATATTCGTTACGTTTACTGATTGTTTCTCCTTCTTCTATAGTCGAGAAAATGTAGCATTTTGGCTCGCAATTTTTTCGTCCAGCATGGATTTACTTCAAATTTTCACAGAGGGTAGGGAATAGTCCAAGGTTCATTTTCTATATCATGCCGCTGTACGCTAAAAGCTTGGGGTGGTTGCCACCCCATCTCGGGGACGGGAATTTTTTATTATATTTTAACCACGTAAATCGATGTAAAAATGAATTCTAAGAAAAAAATGTTTTTTACATTTTATTCGTAAAACTAATATTTTTCTAGATATTCGCGCTTGAAAGTAACAGTTTTTCGACGAAAAAATCGACTTTTTTAGATGGTTTTTTGAGAATACCTCGAAAAATATGGATTTAATCAAAAAAACTGTAGATATCAAAAATGCATCTTTTAGTAACACAAATTAAATTAAACTTAAATAATCTTTTTAAGTATAATGATAGACCTTTCAAAAAATAATAATATGAAGCTCCTAGCATGAAAATTAAGCGACTTATGATCAAAAAATATCGGTACCTGCTATTCTCTATGAAAAAATCAGTGAAAACAACCCCCTAACTACCCTACTGATTAAAAATTGGTCTTCACCTTTCTGTAATTCCCTTTATATTCGTATTATCAATACACCCAAGAAGTTTGACCTATTTAAAAGGCCTAATTTTAGAAAAATTGGACTTTAAAGAAAAATTGATTTTTTGCAATTTCCTATGTCACCTTTTACTTCAAAATATCTCCGAAAATACTGGAGATACGAAAAAATTATGGACTATTAAATTGTAGCTTATTATTTAATAAGTAAAATTCTCTTGTGCATGGATTTTCATTACAGTGAACAGATAGCGAGATACTATGGCTATTTGAAACCTCTATTTACGAGCAGACACCCCCTTATTCGAGTCTTTTAAACTCACCCCAATTAAAAACTAAGGCATCTTACAGAATTTAGTTCTCACGGTCTTAGAACTCTTCAAAAATCCTACAGAATTATTTTTGAAAAAACTTTTTATCTTCAAAAATGAAGGAGCCATGTTTAGAAAACGATTTTTTTTAAATATCGAATAGGCTGCTTATGGATAATTTTCAATGTATGTATAATAATACCACAGAACCGGTTGATATACTGGAAGATGACTAAAAAACTATTTGTATTTGTACATATTTGTAAATTCGTATTTTTTTGTAAATAAATGTTTTTGTAATTCTTTAATTCTACTTTTTTCTGTATAGATCTATTAAATAAAAATTGTGATGTTATTAAGGGTGGTTTTTAAGGGTTGAAATATGATATTTTATCCTAAAGTATAAAACAATCATTATTTAACCAATCAAAACCAAATTTTACCCATATTAAAATTTACAATGTTTTTATATATTTTTGTCAGTAAGGGGTAGGTTACACCCCTAAAATAATCAACGCCCTTAAGCATGATCTAGAATATGAAGTACAGGGTGATATGATCCTAACCCCAAATTTTTATGTAAATCGATGCAAGCCGAAATGATTCTTTTAGGATAAGTAATTTTTTTATATATAGCTTCAACAAGGGTGGTTTTAAGGGTTGAAATATTATGATAGTATATCTTAAAGCATAAAACAATCATTATGTACCTAATAAAAACCAAATGTTGACAATATTAAAGTTAAAAATGTTGTTTTATAATTTTTTACAGTTAGGGGTAATTTTCACTTTTCACATTTCTATGTTTATATTTGTATTCTCCATTGCCTCCCATAACTTTACCGAAGGTACACTGTCGTATGCCTTTTTCAGATCAATATAATATACGAAATGAATCTCTTGGTTAATCGCTGTTTTCTTTTCCATGACTTGTGCGATTGCAAAAAGGTGATCAATTGTAGATCTTCCGGCTCTAAATCCTGCTTGTTCTTCTGCTTCCATTTTCTTGTATTCGTCTCTATTCGGTTTTTTAAGATCCTTCCGTATATTTTGCTGATTGTTGGTGTACAGGAAATACCCATGTAGTTATCACATTGTTTTCGATGTGTACTTTTACATAAATGTTAAAAAAACATTCACCTTGGTTAATTACGGTCAAAGTTAGCCACTTTTTTTTATTAAGAAAGCTAACTAGCGCTAGTTTGGAGTTCAAGGTATGTATATAGTTTATATGTAAAAGTTTGAGTAAACTTGAACAGAGTGGTTAATATATCTTTAAAAATAACGCCCTAACGAAATCGACTCGTGGTCGGTGGAGGGGAATTATTAAAATCCGTGCACTCAAAAAATGAAATTTATTTTTCAAAGATATGTTGCTCTTTATATCTCCAGAGATAGTTGATGGATTTTGATCATTATTTTTTTAAAATTTATATATATTTCTTGTAGTCTTGTAGAGTATGTTATGTACACATATACCTACCTAACAATACAAAATGTTATGGGGCCGATAATTATGATTCTAAGACCTTCGAGTATACATATATAAATTCATAAAAATTGTTCAAGCGGTATCGGAGGATTATGGCAACTAACATTACGACAGGAGAATTTTATAGATGTAAATAAATAGATGGCTATTAAAAAATAGGGTCTTGGTGATAGAAGGGTGAAAATTAACGGTTGTATATATATTTTTAATGGTACATACTATAAAATTAAGGTAGACAATTTTTTCTAAAACAATAAAAAAGTGGCAGAGGGTAACCCCCTTATAACTTATGGGTATAAATAATAGATTAAAATCTATTTTCAATCCTACAGAATATATGTGTAAAATTTCATAAAAATCTGCCAAGCCGTTTCGGAGGAATATGATAACTAACACTGTTACAGGAGACTTTTATGTATATAGAAGTAACTGTAAATTAAATAAGTAATACAAGTGGCTTAATTTGCTCGTAATTAACCTAGGCGAAAAGTTTATTTTTTTAAATTCGTGTCAAAATATCAGCTTTTTAAATCCCAACGCAGATTTAGTCAATATGTTAATATGGTTATTCAAATTGTTTATACGCCAAAAATGATTCTACTTTCGTAAAATGTTTTCAGAATGGTAAAAATGACTTCTTATTGATTTTTTAAATAAGTTGAAAATGTAAGTATTCTTCTTTTCTGTGGTTTCCACAGAATTGCTGTATCATTATTATTTTCTGAACAACAACATTGCAAAAAAGTTCTTTGTGATAAACAAATCGAATGCAATTTAAACTAATTGACAAATCGTTTTGCATTTTTTATGCATTATGTGGACTGTTTGACTCAACATTTCATGCAATATCAAAGTCTTAAGTTCATTTTTGCAAAAGTTATAGCAATTTCTTTATTTTCGAAATTTAGTTTTATTTTGCAATTTCCGAAGTAACAAATAATCAGAACAAAACTCAAAAACTTCCATTTTAAACCTTTGCTTATCTACTAAAAGATGAATAATCTAAATAAGATATTTAATTACGTTGTTTTTACCTATAGCCATTTAAACGAAAAAATTGTCATATTTGACCCTTATTTGTTAATAATTAAAACTCTCGTCCGAACTGTGACGGGCATTGTTGTATTTAAAATGTAATAGGTATAACTCTAAAAGAACCATTTGCTACCTGGCTGGTCAAGTGTCCTGACAAAAACCTTATTTTAAGGAAAAGTAGTAGAAAGGAAATACAAAGAAAAATATAGCGGTTAAAAAGCAAGCCAGAAAAGACAAAAGATACTACGTAAATCATATGGTAAAAATGTCAGAAAAAGTTGCGCAAGAAAACGACCATCAAATACAGTACAATATCATCCCAAATTTGACAGGGAAACACTAAACAGTAATAAACAAATCAAAGATAAAAACAAGGAAATAATATAACTAAATCAGAACATAAAATAATACAAAGATGAAAAGAACCCTGCGAGGAAATATATTCCAAACACCACATATAGACGGAGATAATGTAATACAGGAAATAAACATTAGAACAGTTGAAATTACCAAAGAAGAAATATAAAACACACTGAATCAACTAAAAAAATGGCAAAGCCGCTGAAAGGGACAAACTACCGATAGATTTAATAAAGGCGGACGCAAACGAATCAGTACAAATGTTACACAAATTCTTTAACAAGATATGGGCCGACCAGGAGCTCCCACAGAAATGGAACGTGGGTTTAACCATTAAGATACCAAAAAAGGGCGATTTAAATAAATGCGAGAATTGGCGAGAAATAACACTGCTAAGTGCCACATTCAAAATAATGTCAAATATCATATTGAATAGACTGAAGCCAGAAAGAGACAAGAAACTAAGACTAAGAAACAACCAAGAAGGTTTTCGCGCAAAACGCTCCACTATCGACCACATTTGTATTATATCTGTACCTACCTCTGTATCTTGTCCCTGTACCTCTGTATCTCTTGTACTCTATAATTATCTTGGAACAAGCTGGTGAATGGCAAAAACATATAAACATGTTTACTTTCACTTTGACTTTGAAAAGGCCTTCGATGGTATAAACAGAGAACAAATGTGGAAGATTCTAAAACTATATGGACTACCGATAAAATAAATCAACTTAATCAGACTATTTTACAGGAAATATAGAGCCAGACTAGAACATGCGGGAAAAATGGTAGTAGATATAGCTATACAAAGCGGAGTTAAATAAAAATGTGTGCTATCCCCGACAATATTTATAATAAAAGCGGACTGAATCATGCAGAAAATAAGCGATAATAAAACAGGTATTAGATGGAAATTGCATAACTAGTTGGACGATTTGTAGTTCGCAGATGACATTTGTCCCCTAATCGAACATAGCAGCCATAAGCAAAAGAAGATCGACAAGCTTGCAAAATACTCCCAAGATAATGGGCCTGAAGATACAGACAAAAAAAAACCAAACTTAAAAAAAAAACAGCAACCAAGAAACTAAAATTAAAATACAAGGAAGACAAATACAGGAGGTATGTAGATAACTTTACATATCTGGGATCGATCATGGAAAAAAGGCGCTAGTAGAGCAGTTGTAGAAAAAAGGATAGTAAAGGCACAATATGCACTCATTATATAATCATATAATGCATTAAGGTGATACAGTAGCGATCAACAAGTAGCAAAAACGCGTTCCAAGATTGCGGCTCTAATTTTGAATATTTTTTCGAGATATTTGGCACACGTATTCGTAATATAATAAAGAATGGCGGTACAGAGCCCAATTTGAAAAATATATTAATATGTGGAAATTACTCTGTAATTAAATACAATATTAAAAAAACGAGCCTGTACCGCCATTAAGAAGAACAAAAAAATACACTTTCTTCAAATAAACTTTTTTTCCGATGCCTAGATTTTGTGTCATTTTGGAACTACTAATGAAATAAAAAATTTTAGTAGTTCCAAAATTACACAAAATCTAGGCATCGGATAAAGAAGTTTATTTGAAGGAAGTGTATTTTTTTGTTCTTCTTAAAGGCAGTACAGGCTCGTTTTTTTAATATTGTATTTAATTACAGAGTAAGTTCTACATATTAATATATTTTTCAAATTGGGCTCTGTACCGCCATTCTTTATTATATTACGAATACGTGTGCCAAATATTTCGAAAAAATATTCAAAATTACAGCCGCAATCTTGGAACGCATTTTCGCTACCTGTTGATCGCTACTGTTTCCTCTTAAGGAAAATCTGGAACACAGGCGATATATCACAGTTAACCAAAATCTAAATATTAATAGCTGGAGAAGAACTGTTACAAGAGATCATGAAAGAATTGGCGTTGAAATGAAGAGAAGTCAAACAAAGAGCGAGAAACAGAGAGCAATGGAAAATACTTGTATAGCAAATTTCGAAAGAATAAAACAGAAAAGAATGCGCTAATCCTGCGAATCAGCCATCTTTGATTTTTGGCTAAGAAACGCAAGAGCGCCCAATACTTCATAATAAGGGAAGGTATTACAGGGAGAGGGAGAGAGAGAGAGAGAGAGAGAGGGAGAGAGAAAGAGAGAAATAGAGAGAGAAACAATACTGATTATTTATCAAAATAAAATTTAAGGTAAACCTAACCTAACCTATCGAAAGGCTCATCCAAACAATTATTAACTAAAAAAAAACATTTGTCAAGGGTATATAGTGGTATTAGGTATATTACATTATAACTTATTCCATCGAAATCTTCCGAGATCCATAATCTTCCATCGAAATAAAATAGAAAATTTTAAAGTCTAGAAAATACATTATTCATAACTACACCCAAGAAATAAGTTTTTCTAACCTGATTTAAGAGTATAAAAACGAAAACAAAGAATTTACAGCAAATCTTTATCGTATATCCGAGCAAACCACCTAGTTGGCAAAAGTTATAAATAGAATTTGTCTGGGTTCTTCAACTAAATTCTCACGTAAACACGACCAAGGTTAAATATTTTACTTGATATTATAAGTACATTGTTGCCAGTATAACGGATGCCAAAGCGAGCGCTAACTGTATGGAATCATTCTTGTTAATATACACGCTGTATATTGATCGGAAGTCACGAAGAGTCAAAACTATACAGAAGCCACGAGGGACGCAAATGCAATATATATATATATATATATATATATATATATATATATATATATATATATATATATATATATATATATATATATATATATATATTATATATTTTGATGGAATGTGTCTAAAGATATTCAACCTCTCATCTTTACCGATGAGCCCACGGAGGTTGAAGAGGGCGAAACACATTTCTAAGAACTGGTGTTTGGATCTTGATTCTATTCGAAAAATTTTTCCCAGCCAGAAATAGTGGATGTGTGAGTTATTCGTAAGGGGATTTTTCCACATTCTCTATTTCATTTGTTTTATATATATATATATATATATATATATATATATATATATAAATATATATATATATATATATATATATATATATATATATATATATATATATATATATATATATATATATATGCTTTCTGTTGTTTTCCGGGTTTGACTCCGCGTTGAATAATTTTGGTTTTGATAAAAACCATTATTTTGACGACGTTTCGGCAAGATCTCACTTGCCATTGTCAAGTCAGGTAGTTCCGCTTCTCGCTGCTGCTTGAAGGAAAGTTTCCTTCAAGCAGCAGCGAGAAGCGGAACTACCTGACTTGACAATGGCAAGTGAGATCTTGCCGAAACGTCGTCAAAATAATGGTTTTTATCAAAACCAAAATTATTCAACGCGGAGTCAAACCCGGAAAACAACAGAAAGCACATATAGCTCCCGCGGAAACTTCAAGTGTAACATATATATATATATATATATATATATATATATATATATATATATATATATATATATATATATATATATATATATATATATATATATATATATATATATATATAAAAAACAAAATATGCACAAGATGGAATGCAACCATAGACACGTGTTTCTGACTTATTAGTCGTCATCAGTATGATATAGCTAAACAGGAGCAATGCAACCAATTTGTGGCTGTAATGTTAGAAGACCCTCAGGATTCGAGAGCAACAACTAACAAATCCACGGAGGAAGCTACAGCTACCTGAGGCAAGGAATGCCAAACGTTTAGAACGTTTTAAACAATCAAACAAGGAGAGGTTAGCGCGAGTTAATAGATATCGGCATGGCTCGCAATAAGTATGAAAAACAAAATATGCACAAGATGGAATGCAACCATAGACACGTGTTTCTGACTTATTAGTCGTCATCAGTATGATATAGCTAAACAGGAGCAATGCAACCAATTTGTGGCTGTAATGTTAGAAGACCCTCAGGATTCGAGAGCAACAACTAACAAATCCACGGAGGAAGCTACAGCTACCTGAGGCAAGGAATGCCAAACGTTTAGAACGTTTTAAACAATCAAACAAGGAGAGGTTAGCGCGAGTTAATAGATATCGGCATGGCTCGCAATAAGTATGAAAAACAAAATATGCACAAGATGGAATGCAACCATAGACACGTGTTTCTGACTTATTAGTCGTCATCAGTATGATATAGCTAAACAGGAGCAATGCAACCAATTTGTGGCTGTAATGTTAGAAGACCCTCAGGATTCGAGAGCAACAACTAACAAATCCACGGAGGAAGCTACAGCTACCTGAGGCAAGGAATGCCAAACGTTTAGAACGTTTTAAACAATCAAACAAGGAGAGGTTAGCGCGAGTTAATAGATTACAGCCACAAATTGGTTGCATTGCTCCTGTTTAGCTATATCATACTGATGACGACTAATAAGTCAGAAACACGTGTCTATGGTTGCATTCCATCTTGTGCATATTTTGTTTTTCATACTTATTGCGAGCCATGCCGATATCTATTAACTCGCGCTAACCTCTCCTTGTTTGATTGTTTAAAACGTTCTAAATGTTTGGCATTCCTTGCCTCAGGTAGCTGTAGCTTCCTCCGTGGATTTGTTAGTTGTTGCTCTCGAATCCTGAGGGTCTTCTAACATTACAGCCACAAATTGGTTGCATTGCTCCTGTTTAGCTATATCATACTGATGACGACTAATAAGTCAGAAACACGTGTCTATGGTTGCATTCCATCTTGTGCATATTTTGTTTTTCATACTTATTGCGAGCCATGCCGATATCTATTAACTCGCGCTAACCTCTCCTTGTTATATATATATATATATATATATATATATATATATATATATATATATATATATATATATATATATATATATATATATATATATATATATATATATATATATAATTTTAAATTCTTCTAATTTATAATATAAATTATAATTCGAGTTTATAATATAAATATGCTGATATAAATGAGCCAGAGTAAATTAAATTATTAGAAGAATTTTTTAATAAGCAACAACATTTTTGTTTAATTTATTAATATTTTGTATTTTGACAACGACGTCCGAAGTGGACGTCGAAACGTTTATAAACTTATTTTTCAAGTTCAATTTGTGGCTTATTTCCCAATTAAAATAGTTAATTACAAAAATGCCACAAAGATATAGCTTCAGAGTATGTGTAGGATTGTGTGTTGCATATATCTAATATCTAATGTGTATGGGTAAGACCTGTGTTTCACAGTTGCGGACAATAATATAAAATAAGGTCAAAGAATAAAGAACCCAAAAAGATTTAACGAATTAAAATGAATTGTGGACAGAAACAACAGGTTAAATAAATAAAAGTTTACGTAAAAAAGATTCCCTACTTCTAGACTAAAATGGAAACTGTCATGATAGAACGGAGGTGCCAACTCACAAATATTTTGTATCAACTTGTGTGTGGGGCATAAGAGTAGACACCACAAAAATATTATCTATTTTATGTCTACGATTAAGTAATATTAAATGTACTATCAAGACGCAGTAGAAATAAACAAACCCAGACACGTTAAATGCTACTAGGAGCACTCACGCCGAATCATAATTTACAATGTATATACATTGTAAATCCCAAATCATGATTTCCAAAGTTTATACATTGTAGATAATGATTCGGGAGTGCTCCTAGTAGCATTTAACGTGTCTTGGTTTGTTTATTCATACTGCATCTTGAATGTAAATTTAGTACAGTTATTTGGTTTGAATACGGCGGGGAAGGGATCAGGATAGGAAATAAGTGAAAAATTGAGTATTAAACTGCTATTTTTAGAACAAAAATCGTTAAACAAAACACAAACTTAATACATGGATAAAATCAACTGAAATTCGAATAAAATAATAATTTTTATTAAAAAATAGTTACTAGTTCGTTCTTAAAGGTAAAATATTGCAAAACCTCTAAATTTTAAAGAACCTCTTGGATTGACATGAAATTTGGCATACACATAGCTAACAAGTTAAAGAAAAAAAGTGATATTGTGTTGATGTGTTCTTTTGCTCTAGGGGTGAGTTTCACCCCCTTTTGCAGGTGAACAATATATGTTCGAAATAAGTCCGGAAATGGATAACATGGCTAATTGTAAGCAACTTCTGTTCTATAAAATGTTTTCACCAGGTTAATACTTTTCGAGTTATTTGCGAGTAAATATGTTAATTTTTCTACAAAATCACCACGTTTTCAGACAGTTTTTCGCAAATAACTCAAAAAGTAAGTATTCGGTGGAAAAAAACTTTGTATCAAAAATATAGCACGTAAAAAAGTGAAAAACATGGTGTATATATTAGGTCACTATACCTAGTAGAAGCAGAGTTATAGCTAATGAAAAATAGGTTCATATTCGTCAAATTCCACATCGAATATTTTAACGTGCCATAACCAAAGAACGTAGCACTTTCTTGGGGAAAACTAATTTTAAATTGTTTAGTGTTTAAAAAATTCTTATTTTTGTTTTTTTTAAGATTTTTAGCATCAAAAGTAAACAAGTTACGCTCAAAATAAAGTTGGTCCCTTCTTTTTTGGTAAGAAATCGGGAAAATCACCTCCTAATTAACATTTCAAATTAACTTAATTGTTACTACTTCACAAGTTTTGTACTTGCGTATATATTGATCATATGATCTGTAAGTTTCATCGGTTCAAAGTCCTTATTTTTGAAAGAGCTGTAGTTAAAAGGGCTTGAACGAGTCACTTATCACGAGTGTATGCAAATTTAGAAACACCGAATCTTAACCAATTTTTGTCAAAACAAAAAAATACAAAATATTCCGAAAAGTAAAGCCGACTTTTTTTGTTGTTTAATATTTTTAGTACCTCTAACAATTTTTACGTTATTTTGAAAAAGAGCTTTTTGTTCAAAATTAAAGTTTTTAAAAATTTTACTTTAAAACCAAATTTTTTCAAAAATAAGCACTTTGAATCGATGTAACTTATAGATTATACAGTGTGTCAATTTAAAAAGTTGCCATCCCCTATAATTTGGTCCCTATAGAAAATCTAAAAATATGCAAAAACACGTTAAATTTATTTGTAAGGGGGACATTTTGTAGACCAGTTTTCAACTAAATTGCATCAACCCTATAGCGGGGGCGGACACAACCCCCAAAATCTTTAATGGAAAGGGGGGTTGAGTGATACCTCATTTTGAAGGTCATTAAATTACCTTTTCAAAAATACCACACGCCTTATATTTCTTTTCAGTACTTTTGGAAAAATCTTGGACTCAATACTCCAAAAAAATTTGGAGTTTTGAACTCTATACTTAATATCTTTACGGTTTTACTTGATTTTTCCAAAAATACTTAAAAAAATACTCTAAATATTTCAACACCCCAAAAAAAATTCAATTTGGAGTTCAATACTCCAAAAAAATTTTTGGAGTTCTGAACTCGATATTTAATTATTAAAATTAATTATAAAAAAATTAAAATTACTCAAAAGAAATATAATGTATGTGGTATTTTTGAAAAGGTAATCAGGTATCACTCAACCCCCCTTTCCATTAAAAATTTTGGGGTTGTCTCCGCCCCTGCTAGAGGGTTAGTGTAATTTAGTTGAAAACTGGTCTATAAAATGTCCCCCTCACAAATAAATTTTACGTGCTTTTGTATATTTTTAGATTTTCTATAGGGAACAAATTATAGGGGTGGCAACTTTTTAAATTGACACCCTATATAAACACAACATAAGTAAAGTAACTTGTGAAGCGATAACGATTAATTTCATTTAAGTTGCTAATTGGGGGGTGATCTTCCTGATTTTTTTTTGCCAAAACAAAAGTGACCAACTTTATTTTGAGCGTAACTTGCTTACATTTGATGCTAGAAATTTTTTTTATAAAAACAGAAATAAAGCTTTTTTAAAGACTTTAAAAAATTTGTAATGTGTTTTCCCCAAAAATGCTTCATTATTTGGATATTTCACATTGAATTATTCTATTTAGAATTTTTCGAATATGAACCTATTTTTCATTAGCTATAACTCTGCTTTTGCTATGTTTAGAGACCTAAATATATACACCGTTTTTTTTTTCACTTTTTTATAGGCTATAGCTTTGCTAAGAATATTTTCTCGACAAAATGCTTACGTTTTGAGTTATTTGCGAAAAACCTTCAAAAAGCGTGGTTATTTTGTTAAAAAATTAACATATTCACTTGAAAATAACTCGAGAAAAGTATTGATTTGGTGAAAAAACTCTATGGAACAAGAGTTGCTTAAAGTTAGTCAGTTTATCCATTTCGGGACTTATCTTGGACATATAATTTTTCACCCCCGAGATGGGGTGAAATTCACCCCCAAGGTAAAAGCACACATCCGCACCATATCAATTTCTTTCTTTGACATGTTAGCTATGCGTGTGCCAAATTTCATGTCAATCCAAGCGGCTTTAAAATTTACCGTACAAACCGTGAAATAATGTACTATACTTAGAAGAGGCAGGAACTAAAATTCGAAATATTATCCTCTGCGATTTTTAAAGTGGAAAATACAAAGCAGAACAGGGTCTTGAATTAGACCACAAGGGATCTTTAATTTCATCCGTTGTTCGACCATTTTAGTGTCCATTTTAGTGTGTTCGACCGTTGAACAGCGAGTATGTGTGACAGTGCTCTCTCCCAAAAACATTGAAACGAGGTATGTACAAGCTACTTTTAATTTAAAGAATCTTTGAATGCGATACTAATAACTACATTGAAGAGATTGAGTTTAATAAATCATCGCAGATATATTAAATGTGCATAAAACAAATCCAGAAATTCTAAAAAATATAAAAATTTTAACATTGATTGTTTAATAATAATTAAAACAGTAAGTAGCACAATAACCTTGTACAAAGTAAACAACGATTTTTATAACCAAAACATTAACTACTAATAATTTCAATAAAGGTGACCATACACTAAAAACATTTAATAAAATAAATAATATTATAATGGGAGAAAGTGCAACGGTACAAGATATACTAAATGAGATAAAAATAAACAGAACAGAGATAAAGAATGCTATAGAAGCATCTGAAGCGAGATTACTTATGGAGATAGCAGATCTAAAAAAGAGAAATAGCAAACTTGAACAAGAAAATCAGAAATTAAAACAAGAAATAGAACAGATAAAACGAGATAACAATAAAAATAGTATTGTAGTTTTTGGACTAAAAAAATAATAAAAATAACTAAAAAAAAACTTACAGTGGAAGAGATCTGTGCACATATATTTTCATTAGTGGAAATCGAACTCCAACCGGTAGATATAAAAGATTACTATACCTTAGGAAACAAACCTAATAGTCCATTAAAAATAGAATTTCTACACTACTGGATGAAGAGCGAAATCTTACAAAACTGTTATAAACTAAAAGGAAAAATGTTAATATTAAATGCAATCTATTATGTGAAATTCTAAATAAACTTATAGAAAAAAACAGTTATATAAAAAAACACAAAAGAAGGGAAATGAAGCGTCAAAGTTGGATAACTGCAGGACTGGTTAAATCCATAAACACAAAAAATCTTTTGTATCGTAAACATGTCAAAGATCTTGACAACGTTAATAAAAAAGATGAGTATTTAAATTACAGAAAGCACCTGAATATATTAATAAAAAATGCTAAGAAAAATTACTTTAGAAATGAAATTGAAAAAAACAAGAATGTTTCCAAAAACTTGTGGAATATTGTTAAAACTTTGACAGGTAAAGAAACTGAAAAAAATATTACAGAAATAATTACACAAGAAGGAACTACTGTAACAGATGGTGGAGCTATCTCTAATTCTTTTGCTCGTTATTTTACAGAAATTGGAGAATCTTATGCTAAAAAATAATACCACCGACATCGTATCTCCCTAAATATAACAACGTGATGCATTCTATGTATTTAAGACCGGTCTCGGAAAGCGAAATTGAGGGAATTATTAAAACACTTAAAACGAACAAATCACCCGGTATTGACAACATTAGAACAGAAACAATAAGAACTATAGATAAACAAATCACCAAACCGTTGATGGATCTAATAAATTTAATATTTAAAAATGGTGAATGCCCAGACAAATTTAAAGAAACGGTAGTAATTCCTATACACAAGAAAGGAGATAAACTAAGTTTGTCAAACTACAGACCAATTTCATTAATCACTACTTTAACAAAAATCTTTGAAAAATGTCTTAAAATCAGATTAATATCTTTTCTTGATAAACACAACATATTATCGTCTTCTCAGTTTGGAATCCGTGAAGGTTTTTCAACAAACGACGCAATTATAGAACTCACCAATGAAATATATAATCGAATTGACAATAGCCAACCTACTGCTTGTGTGTTTCTAGATCTCGCAAAAGCTTTCGATACTGTAAGCCATCCAAAACTACTAGAGGCACTAGAAAATAGTGGAATACGCAGCACTGCTTATAATCTACTGAAATCTTACTTGGACAATAGACAACAAATTGTTAGGATAAATAATATCAATAGTAACAAACTTCACCTAAGATGCGGGGTGCCTCAAGGTACAGTATTAGGGCCACTATTATTCAATATCCACGTCAACGATTTATATACCCTTAATACTGAGGGAAAGATAATCAGTTTTGCCGATGACACTGCAATTTTATATAGCGCAGACAGTTGGGAACATTTAAGGGATAAAATTAAAGCAGATATGCACAAACTAATAAAATGGTTTAATTATAAAGGTTTAACAATTAATTATGAAAAAACCTTTTTTGTTCCGTTTTGCAGTTACAAAGTATCACTACCTCCTTATAGTGCTATAACAATTAAAAACACGAAAGGAAATATAACTATAAAATCAAGTAACAATATAAAATATCTTGGAGTAAAAATCGACTCTCATTTAAGGTGGGATGCCCACATAGATCAAATAACAAAGTGTTTGAGAGCCTTGGTTCCAAAGTTCAAATTTCTCAAATCTAAAAAAGATGTAAAATATTTAAAAATATTATATTATGCACTAGTTGAATCTAGAATTAGATATGGAATACTTGGGTGGGGCGGTGTACAAAAAACTTATTTAAAGAAAGTCGACATCTTACAAAAAAAATATTGAAAATAATAATTAACAAAAAAATGACATACCCGTCTCATTTATTATTCTGTGATACTAACGTAATGGATACGAGGCAACTTTATATGTATTCCCTGGTATTATACACATACAACCATAAACATATCCTGCATACATTACCTCATCACTATGAGACTCGCACTAAAACCAACCAACACGTACAATTGGGAAATATTAAAAAATCAATAGGACAGAGATCTGCCATGTATCTTGCTCCAAAAGTATTTAATCACTTGCCGAACATATACAAGATATATATTAATACTCTTAATTCATTAAGTACGGTAAAATCTATATTCAAAAAGTATGTATTGAACCTTGATCGTAATATTGTACATAAGTTATTTGATTGACTTAACAAGTGAATGAAATTTAAAAAAAAAAAAAAAATGATAAAAAAATGATAAAAAAAAAAAGAAAGTTTGCAATACAGTGGTTTGTTAAATTTACCCAGTTCCTTTATTTATAATATAAAAAAATAAAAGAAAATAAATAAATACATGTAAGATAATAGAATGTTTGTACCTTGGCATTTAGTATACACATACTATATTCAATAACTAAACATTGTCACACACTACCCCGTGTTCGACCAATAGGTTTTAACGGTAGTGAGTAAATGTTTCTTTATTTTCCAGGATTAACATGTAAAATTAAAAAGTAGAATGTAATAATGTAAAACGTAGAATATAAAGTTAAAATGTATGTATTTAATTCTTGTACTGTGAAATTAATAAACATTATTATTATCCAGATTTAGCCATACGGCTCACACTCCCTCTAAGGGGGAAATTGACTCATCCCAGATACCTACGGTATCAAAAGGATTGAGCTCTGGTGGGACTCTTTCCGTGTTATCGAGCCCTAGGTGACTTGGTATGCTGGAGTTTCTCCCAGAAATTTTCGTAAGCATCTGGCCGTCGCGAGTAGTACAGCTTTCTGCATGGTCTTATAAAGGTGTTCATTTAGACCCAGCTTTTTTATGCTTTCGAGGAGGGTCTTCGGAATGACTCCAGTAGTAGACATAATAATCGGTATCGTCTGGGTACTTTTCATTCTCCATTGCCTTCGTATTTGAATTTCCAGATCTCTGTACTTGGCGATTTTTTCAGTAAATTTACTACGTAGATTATTGTTGTTAGGTATCGCCACATCAATTAGTGTTGTTTGTCTTGTTAATTTATTAACTAGTACGAGATCTGGTCTATTATGTGCCACTGTTTGGTCTGTGAGCACAGTGCGGTCCCAGTATAGCTTGTAGTTGCCATCCTCAAGCATACTCTCGGGGACGTATTGATAATACGGGAGATGGTCCGTTTGGAGAAGTCCCAGCTTGATAGCTATCTCTTGATGAAGTATTTTTCCAACTGCGTCATGCCGTTCCTTGTATTCAGTTGCAGCAAATGCCTGGCAGCCTCCTGTAAGATGTTGGATGGTTTCTTGGGCTTGACATCCATATCGGCATCTGTCGTGTTGAACCTGAGGGTCTTTGATGATATATTTCAGGTAATTTCTGGTTGGTATAACCTGATCCTGAATGGCCAGTAATGAACCCTCCGTTTCAGGGAACATCTTTCCTGCTGTCAACCAATAGTTCGACGCTGTATTGTCGACGTAGTCTTGGCTGACCTCATTGGGATGTCGCCCGTGCAGAGGTTTACCCATCCAGGCGCGCATTTTTTCGTCTTTAGTGAGGTGGTTTATGCGCATTTCTGGTTCCCTCAGTTTGATCGGTGTTGTGTCATCTACTGCGCAAATAGCGCGATGTAGAGTAGATGTCTCAGCTTGCATCTGAAAATAAGATCTTAAATTAGCAATTTGTTTATCTAATTGCTCACCTATATCCATAAGTCCTCTTCCTCCTAGATTCCGTGGTAATGTCGTTCTTTCTACTGCACTTTTAGGATGGTGTTTTTGTGCCTTTGTGAGGTGTGTTCGTACTTTTCGCTGAAGATTTTCTATATCTGTTTTTGTCCACTTAACAATACCAAATGAATAGCTAAGCGCGGAACAAGCGTAGGTGTTTAGTGCCTTAAACAAATTTTTACTGTTAAGCTGTGAACGAAGCAGCTGTTTTATCCTTCGTATAAACTCAGTAGTTATCTCAGTTTTCATTTGCTTATGGTCAATTTTCCGCGCCTGCTTTACTCCAAGATATTTGTATATATCGTTTTCACCCATGGCCTCGATGTTCTGGCCATTTTGCATATCGAATCCACCGGGCTGTATCTTTCCTCTGACTATATTTAAAACGCGGCACTTGTCTAGTCCAAAGTGCATATTAATATCATTAGAGAATGTTTCTACTGTTTTTAGCATTTCTTCTAGATTGTCTCGAGTAGAAGCCATTAATTTCAAATCATCCATATACAACAGATGATTAAGCTTCGCTACTACAGTATTGTTGTTTTTAATGCTAAAACCTGAGTCAGTGGAATTTAATAGCTGTGATAGAGGGTTCATAGCCAAACAGAACCACAATGGACTCAGCGAGTCTCCTTGAAACAGGCCCCGGTTGATTGCGATATTTTCCGTTTCGACATTGTTTTCACCAGGTATTTGGAGGTGAATTTTAGTCTTCCAACTTGTCATTATATGCCTTAAAAAAGTCACTATGTTATCATCGACTTTGTATATTCTCAATATATCTATAAGCCATTCATGCGGCACTGAATCAAAGGCCTTTTTATAGTCAATAAAGGTAGTAAAGAGGTTCCTTTTTTTGGTGAATGCCTGGTTAGAAATGACTGAGTCGATGATCAGTTGTTCTTTGCAACCCATAGAACCCTTAGCGCATCCTTTCTGTTGAGGCTCTATGATATTGTTTAGAGCACAGTGTTGGTAGATACGCCGGGTTATACAGGATGTGACCAATTTATACAAAGTTGGAAGACAAGTAATTGGGCGGTACTTGGCTGGATCTTGGGTGTTATTTTGATCCTTCGGTATTAAATAAGTGGTTCCCTGTGTTAGAAATGATGGTATTTCCTGCGGGTTAGAAACAACATGATTAATTAATGTTGACAAGCACTCATGAATACTCCAAAACTTCTTAAGCCAGAAGTTCTGAACTCCATCTGGTCCAGGAGATTTCCAGTTATGAAGCTCTTTGATGATATTTGAGACCTCATCGGTAGTGAATGGTTCGTAGTTAGCTGTGACATAGTGGTGACAGTCCTGCGTCGTATCTTCTATCCAGCCAGCATTGTTGTTAAGAGCAGCTGGTGTGGAAAGTTGATTTCCCCAAAACTCATGAATCTCTTCTTGGCTTGGGTAAGACTTGTCGACACTTTCTACGGTGGAATTGAGTTTTCGGTAGAACGCCTTCTCGGAGTTCTCAAAAAGTGCATTGTCACATTTTCGGTTGTTACCATGTTCGGATGTTTTCGGTTATTATTATTATCAGATTTAGCCATACGGCTCACACTCCCTCTGAGGGGAAAATTGACTCATCCCAGATACCTACGGTATCAAAAGGATTGAGCTCTGATGGGACTCTTTCCGTGTTATCGAGCCCTAGGTGACTTGGAATGCAGGTGTATCTCCCAAAAATTTTCTTACACTTCTGGCCGTCGCAAGTAGTACAGCTTTCTGCATGGTCTTATAAATATGTTCATTGAGACCCAGCTTTTTTATGCTTTCGAGGAGGGTCTTCGGAATGACTCCAGTAGTAGACATAACAATAGGTATCGTCTGGGTACTTTGCATTCTCCATTGTCTCCGTATTTGAATTTCCAGATCTCTATACTTGGCGATCTTTTCAGTAAATTCTATTATTATTATTATTATTATTATTATTATTATCCACGACTTGTCGTTCACCATGACAACAATCTTTAGCAAACTAGTTCCTTTTATACCCACAAAAGTGAATACAAGTAAAATGAAAATAAAGATGATTCACACTTAATTACACAACAGGGCCTCTATGTGCTTATACGTATTTCGGCATTAACTTAGTCTCATCGGAGCACATTTGTAGAGGCACTAAACTGAAATCAAATATTTTCATCTCTTCGGTATAATTATTGAATTATTGCCAAATATGCAACTAACACCATTTATGAATAGTTAGTCGAAAGAAGCAGGAACTAAAATCGATTTGTAAATCTCTGCGGTATTTAAGAAGCAAAAACAAAGCAGGACAGAGTGTTGAATTAGTCGACAGTGGGATCTATAATTTCATCCAGGACTTGTCTTTCACTGTGATAACAATTTTTAGAGGAGTACATATTTCCTTTTATATCCAAAAAAGTGAATACAAATAAAATGAAACCAAAGATGATAGATTTAGATTTGAATATAAAAATAAGGTCCTTCATTATGTGCTTATACGTATTTCGGCTTTAACTTAGCCTCATCGGAGCACCTGTGTATTTAAGTTCCTGCCTCTTTTAACTAACTCTTCATAGATGGTACTAATTGGATCTTTGGTAATTATTTTAAAAATTACACCGAAGAAATGAAAATACTTAATTCCAGTTCAGTCCCTCTACACAGGTATCCCGATGAGGCTAAGTTAAACCGAAGTAGAAGCACATAGTGGAGGCCCTGTTATGTAATAAAATCTGAATATTCTTTACTTTAGTTTTATTTTTGTATTCACTTTTTAAGTATAAAAGGAACTAGTTCGCTAAAGATTTTTATCACATTGAACGATAAGTCGTGGATGCAATTATAGAACAATTCGAATTTTAGTTCCGGCTGTTTTGACTAACTATTCATAGATGATTATAAATGGTTAATTTAATATAAATAAATATTATGTGTCAAGGCCATAAAATTAATAGAGGTTTATACCCTAAGGGCGACAATCTTATAAACTCTAGTGCCGCTGGCCCGAGACTTTATAATGTCGTCCGAGGATATAAATAATGCACCTGGTGCATACAAAGCTTTATGTCATACCGGTTCATTGCATCAATTAAAGTTTTAATTTTATTTTATATTAATTAGAAGTAATATTGTATCGCAGCAGGTATTTAGTACCGTTGCTAGGAAAGTGATGTTGGTTAGAAATTTGTTATAAACGTAAACAAAGTTTTTCTATGTCACATTGGCAAAAAAAGTCAGAATGCAAGAGTAATTCGATATTTCTGAAGAAATAGAATAGAAAAAGCCAACAAAGCGACTAAGAATCTGTTACCAAAAAATCCAAAGAAACGTACGACAGGGAATACGCTAAATTTCAACAATGGATGGCAGAAGATAATACTGAATGCGTAAATAAGACCGTAATACTGGCATACTTTGGAGCTATGGTCAAGTTTTTTCTCCCAGTTCTTTACGGGCAAAATATTCCATGATAAAGAAGACTTTATTGGTAAACAAAAATATTAACCTAGGAAGTTATCATAAGTTGGGGGAATATTTGAAACAAAAATCGAAAGGTTATGAGGTGAGAAAGTCTAAAGTCCTATCAAGAGATAACATCTTCTAAATCTAACCTTTTTCTCAAAAAAATATGATACCCACCAGAGTTGGGTCGGATACTGAAAAAAAGTATCCGGATACCGGATACGGATACTCAAAATGTATCCGGATACTTTTTAAAAAAGTACGAATACTTTCATTTAAAAATGTATTCCGATACAAGTATCCGGATATTTTTTTCGGATACTTCCTAGGATACTTTGAAGGATACTTTTTTTAAGAAGGACATAAATTATTAGTATTAGACAGTGGTGTCATGGCAAAATTAGCAGTGCCCGAACGCACTGCTAATTTTTGTTTACAAAACCTAAATTCTCTATTTATTTTTTTTTTCTTTTCTTAACCAGTGCCGGAACGGCGTTACCGCATGGCACCACTGGTATTAGAACTATGTGATGTGCATGTATTTTTAATGTAATATATAATAATAGAAATACATTAAATGATGCAGAAAGAAATCAGAAAGTACTCAAAAAATTGTTTATTGCTTATGAATAATAAAACTAGAACATAAACTTATAAGGACACATTAAATTAAAATAAAAACGTACTAATACAGAAAGTATTCCAATTGCTGGCAAAGTCAGAACTGAAGTGCCTTTGTAAGTACCAATACCTCAAAGTGTTCATCGCTTGAAGCTTATCTTTTAGGCGTATCAATCATAGTTGCAACGGAGAAAAGTCTTTCAACTGGTGCTGACGAAGGTAAGCATGTGTTGTACTTTATTGACACCCTTTTTAAGATTGGGTATTCATTCAAGATGTTCAGATTGGTTCTTTTGTCCTCCAAATATCTTGGCAACTCCAACCGTACTTTTGAAGTTTTATTATTGATGCTAGAACCCTGTTCATTCTGTGTATAATTAATAGTACAGCTGTTGTCCACTTGCTGGTCTCGAAAATTGCTAAAATCAAAAAAGTCATCCAAATTTTGATCTCCACTTTCATCTGATTCATTGCAACTTTCCACTTCCATTTTTGTTTTGGCGACAGTTATAATGCATTTTTTTATATCTTCTATAGTTTTTTTGGGATTTTTTACGACACTGTACCACTTAATGAAGATTTATAACTAATTAGGTAAAAACAAAGCTCCATTAGCTATACAATGAGCACGTAAAGGTTGGAATAAATTCATTTTCTAGAGAATGGACGTTTTTGGAAAAAAACCCGAAACAGGTAAATTTTTATTTTTAAATTACGACTTTTTGGCATATATATAAAACTAGTGACGTCACCCATCTGGGCGTGATGACGTCATCGACGATTTTTTTAAATGGTAATAGGGGTCGTGTGATAGCTCATTTGAGAGGTAATTCAATTCTCTATTCAGTAATATAAACATTAACATAATTCTTTATACAGGGTGTCCAATATCAAATATTCAGTATTCATATCCGAAATTGGACAGTATCATTTTATCACCCAGTAGATCGAATGCATTTATTTGTTATTAAACACACACACGTAATTAATTAAATTACATACACATTTGGTCAATTATCAATAATATAATTTGGACATCAGCCAAAAGTTGCTGACATAAGATAAACAATTTACCTTAATTAGATACACAAAATCACGCGGGGCCCGTGTTTACATTGACCCAATTTAAACTTATATAAAACTAAGATCTCTTGTCTAGAAATTAAATTATTATTAATTCATTAACGCGAGTGATTGTCTTCAACGCTCAT
Source organism: Diabrotica virgifera virgifera (assembly GCF_917563875.1). NCBI lineage: Eukaryota > Metazoa > Arthropoda > Insecta > Coleoptera > Chrysomelidae > Diabrotica > Diabrotica virgifera. Next base: position 118,657,107 of record NC_065448.1, read on the forward strand.
CATTTAAGTCTCTACTCAAAGTACCCCGGGTCAACATCCATAGTGTAAGTCTCATCAATAAACTCTGCTACTATTATTTGGTGTTTCCATCACAACTTAAAGACCATCTAAACTGAGCCAACGAAGGGATATTGTTCATGGTCCTATCGAGAAAAAGAATACTTCAAGGAAGTTTGAGAAAGCCTATACAGTCCACACCAGCAACACCCTCAGAGAGAGACCACTAGACCCGGGAGAACGAGAGCCGATTGCAGAGCTAAGAGCAGTACCAAAGCCGAGAGCCGATTGCAGAGCAGAGAGCAGTACCATAGCCGAGAGCCGATTGCAGAGCTAAGAGCAGTACCAAAGCCGAGAGCCGATTGCAGAGCTAAGAGCAGTACCATAGCCGAGAGCCGATTGCAGAGCTAAGAGCAGTACCAAAGCCGAGAGCCGATTGCAGAGCTAAGAGCAGTACCATAGCCGAGAGCCGATTGCAGAGCTAAGAGCAGTACCAAAGCCGAGAGCCGATTGCAGAGCTAAGAGCAGTACCAAAGCCGAGAGCCGATTGCAGAGCTAAGAGCAGTACCAAAGCCGAGAGCCGATTGCAGAGCTAAGAGCAGTACCATAGCCGAGAGCCGATTGCAGAGCCTACCAGAAGCGAGGGACCCTAGACGTCTAAGAAAACAAAAAAAACCGTAAGTTTTTGAATAATTACAAAATCTTCCAACTGTTACAATCGTAAAATTTAACAAGTTTGTATTTTTATTATAATTCAACAATCTAGAACAACAATCTCCACTCTATCAATAGTAAAATAATGTACTTTAGAATGTATACCATATAAATAATACAGAGACAAAAATATATTTGAAAAATAATTTGAAAAAAAAGAAACGTTCATAAACATATAGCTTGCTTTAATTTCAATTAAATACTTTATTTCGAAAAAATTAAAATACTACGTAACTTATAGAACGATAAAAGTCCACTCTATATAATAATTTCAGTTAAATTTTCACTATTTTAGAAAATGAAAATATTTTACCTATTTCTGTAAAAATTAATAACATAGATATCTAATTGCCAAATTTGAATAAGATTCCAGTATTAATATTACATATATCATTTACAGATCTTTTATAAATACAAAGGTTCATTAAATTATCCAACCAAAGAATTTCAATTTTAGCGTTAGTGAAATCGTAATACTATTCAGTTTATTTACAAACAGAAATCACTTAGTCAGGCAAGCGACCTACGGTAACGTTGAAAAATTGCAAACTTGACAAGGGCATACAATTACATTTTTATTTATATACATTCTGGCTTACGAGAGAGCGTGATAGTACAGGTATAGTAAATAAATATAATTGTTAATAAGCAGATATTTTTATTGTGTGAATTTGATGGCCTTGGACTAGCCAATTAGCCAGACATTATAGGCATATTTAAGTACATTGCTTAATAAATAAAATACAGTTCATATTGTTTAATATATTTACCGCTGAATTTAAAATTTTATAAAAATAACCATGGAAAGTGTATACGTTAAGCAAGCGGAGATAGAAGCAGAATTAGCGAAACTAGTTTCAAATACTAAAAAGGATTCTCAATCTCGGAGGACTCAACAATACATCCGGGATAGGCAGGAAAAATTAGAAGAATATTGGGCAAAATTTCTGAATAACCACGAAAAGCTGCTAGAAGGAGGTATAACGAAAGAAAAATATTTTGAAACAAAATACCATGATCAGGTATTTAAGACATATATTGAGGGGAAAACCCTGTTGGAAGAATATGGAAGGGTGCTGAAAAGAGGAAAAGCACCGAAAGTAAAGGAGATACAGATAAGGAAGCAAAGAATCGAGGAATTATTACGGCCAGAAAATGAACAAGATTTGCAGGAGGATGAAGAGCTGCAGTCAGAGTTAAGAGAATACATGGAAAAGGTGAATACACTAATAATTGAAGCAGCAGTAAATGAGGAACTAGACGCTATAGATAATGGAGAAGTAGAGAGAATAAATCAACTAAAGAGGAGAGTCAGGGAAACCTTGAAGAAAATAAGGCCAGGAATGCAACGGCCAGAAAGCACACAGAGGAGGGACGGTGTGACATTACCGCAGGTAAAAATCCCTGTGTATGAAGGCAGGTATGAAACGTGGAGAACTTTCCACGATCTGTTTACAAAAGTAATACATGAAAACGACCAGTTATCAAACGCAGAAAAAATGCAGTACCTAAAAACTCAACTAAGAGGGGAAGCCAACAGAATGATACAACACTTAAACATATCCGAGGCCAACTACGAAGTGGCCTGGAACATGCTAAAAGATAGATATGAGAATCCAAGGATGATATTGTTTAAATTGATAGACAGGATGCCACTAGCACAGGAAGTAAAGGAATCTTCTGCTAGAGCATTGAAATCACTACATGACACCTTCCACGAAAGTCTGGAAGCCATAGGAGGGTTAGGAACAGACACGGAAGCGTGGAGCCCATTGGTAGCCCGAATTATCATAACGAAATGGGACAATGAAACCAGGAGGCTGTACGAAAACCACGTTGGAGACAGTAGAGAGATACCGACGTACAAATCGACACAAACATTCTTACAGCGAAGATTCCAGACACTGGAACTGCTGGAGTCAGAAAAGAGACAAGAGAAGCAAGGAGGATCTGGGAGGAAACCAAGAACACGTTGCGTGATATGCAACGGAGATCACGGAGTACCGAACTGCAGAGAATTTCAGGAACTCAATGTAAGAGACCGAAACAGGATGATAAAAAAAAATGATTGTGTGCAAACTGCCTAGCACATAAAAAAGAAAAACAATGTTATGTACAATATAGGTGCAGACACTGTGGCGGAGACCATCACCATATGTTGCATTATGAGAAAGGAACCACAGGCAACAAAAGAAACTCCAATGAAACGAAAGGAGAACAAACACAAGAAAGAAATGGAAGAGATTCGAATAATATAAGAAACGGGTATCAAGCTAATAGGTACAGAGGAGGAAATAATAATCCATACAACGCCAGAGAACAAAATAACGGAAGGCGAGAAAATACACAAGATACCAATGGGCATAGGAATTTCAACGACCACCAAAGAGGGCAGAATTCAGTAAACTGTGCAAGCCATAAGGAAGGTGAAGCATTACTAGCGACAGCTGTTGTACGCATAAGAGATGCGAAAGGAGATTCACACATAATGAGAGCATTAATCGACCAAGGGTCACAATGCGCATTTATAACGGAACAAGCTGCGACAACGCTAGGAACAACAAGGAAGCCCATACAGGCGACCATATCCGGGATAGGCTCGTCAGGAGAAAAAACAGCCAATTGGAGTATGAAACTTTTAATCGAAACTCATTACGAAAGTGACTTCGAGATGAAAATAGAAGCACTAGTATTACCGAAGATAACAAGGAATTTACCGGAACAGGATATAATTCTACCGGACTATAACGAGAAAAATGCAATACTGGCAGATCCAAGATATTACAAGCTAGGGAAAATAGACTTACTACTAGGAGTAAAAGAATACAGTTACATATTGACAGAAGGGATGCACAGAATAAGTAATGGACTCCTGAGTCAAAACACCAAACTAGGATGGATAGTTTTGGGGATAGCACGAGAGAAGGAGACTACAAAAGCAGAAGTATGCTGTATGATATCCAGACAAGAGATGGACATACAAATAAAGAAATTCTGGGAATTAGAAGAAGTAAATCAGGAAACAAGTTTATCAGTAGAAGAACAAGAATGTGAAGAAATGTATCGACAGACAGTAAAAAGAGATGAAGACGGGAGATACGAAGTGAGAATTCCGTTTAAGGAAGACGTAACAAAGCTAGGAGAATCTAAGCAGCAGGCATTCGCCAGATTGATGCAACTAGAAAGGAAGTTTGCAAAAGACAAACAGTTAGAAGCGAATTACAGACAATTCATGGAAGATTATGAAAACCAAGGTCATATGGTAATAGCAGAAAACCAGGGAGATGGGTACTACCTACCTCATCATCCAGTGAAAAAAGAGGACAGTACTACAACGAAAATAAGAGCCGTGTTTGATGCATCAAGTAAAAGCTCATCGGCAGTAAGCCTGAATGATATTATGCACACAGGGCCGAAATTACAACAAGATTTGACAAATATACTATTACGATGGAGATCCAATAAGATAGCATACTCAGCGGATTTGGAAAAAATGTTTAGACAAATCAGAATGGCAGAAGAAGACCAAAAATATCAAAAAATTTTGTGGAGAAAGGACACAAAGGACCCAATACAAGAATATAACTTAACGACGGTGACATACGGCACGGCCGCAGCACCATTTTTAGCGTTGAGAACAATACAGCAATTACAAGAAGACGAAGGAGCGAGGTTCCCGTTGGCATCGAAAATTGTAAAAGAAAACATGTATGTAGACGATATACTAGGAGGAGCGGAGACAGTGCAGAAAGCAGAAATAGCCCAAAAGGAATTAATACAACTGTTCAGAAAAGGAGGTTTCATTCTCAGAAAATGGTTGAGCAACGAAGAAAAAATAATGGAGAACGTACCGGAGGAAATGAGGAACGTAGACTCCAAGGCATTCAAACAAGAAGAAGTACGGAAAACGTTAGGAATACACTGGTCCCCTAAAGAAGATATAATCACATTCAAAATAGGGATAACGACAGCAAAGAAAATAACGAAAAGACACGTACTGTCAGAAGTAGCAAAACTATACGACCCACTAGGGTGAATAGCACCTGTAGTAATTCAGGCGAAAATGTTCATACAGGAATTATGGGAGCAAAAAACCAGTTGGGATAAAGAATTAACTAGCAACCAACAAAGCAGGTGGAATACATACCAGGCGCAATTAGTAAATCTGGAGAAAATAACATTGCCCAGGTGGAACAACTTAAGCAAGACAAACAGAGTAGAACTACATGGATTTGCAGATGCATCTATGAAAGGATATGGAGCGGTAATCTACTCAAGGGTGTTAGGCCCAGAAATCAAAACGAATCTAATGATAGCAAAATCGAAAGTCGCACCATTGAAAGAAAAAACGACATTACCGAGGCTCGAGTTGTGTGCCGCGGTGCTATTAGCAAATTTAATGAAGAAAACCGTACAAGCATTGAATAGGGAAAACATTGAGGTATATGCATGGTCAGACTCAATGATAACCCTGGCTTGGATAAGGGGATCATCAAAAAGGTGGAAAATGTTCGTCGCCAACAGAGTAGAGGAAATAAGAGGCGTTATAGGACCGAAAAATTGGCATAAGGTAGATACGAAGGAAAACCCAGCGGACATCCTCTCACGTGGAAGTACCGCATCAGAATTATTAGAAGCAGAGCTATGGTGGAAGGGACCAACTTGGCTGACTAGTAACAAAACTTTAACGCAGGAATCAGAAGAAATACCAGAGACAAATGAGGAGGAAGTCAAAACGAAAATAACGGTGCACACGACAACGATAAAGGAGGACATATGCGAGAGATTCTCAAATTTAGAAAGAATGAGAAGAGTACTTGCATACTGTAGGAGATTTGCAGACAAATGCAGAAAAAAGAAGGACAGTGGACAAAGTCAGCTGACAGTCCAAGAATTAGAGGAAACGCTATTAAAGGTGATAAAGCACACACAGCACGCATACTTCAAACAAGAAATAAAGAAGCTGGAGAAGAAACAGCAGTTAGACAAGAAAAATAAATTAGCGTCATTGGTACCATTCCTGGATAGACAAGGAATTCTAAGAGTCACCGGAAGACTGAGACACACGAATCTAAAGTACGGAGAAAAACATCCGATAATTTTGCCAAAGGATAGTGCATTAACAAAGTTACTTATAGCAGATAGTCACGCAAAAAATCTACATAGCGGATTACAACAAACACTACAGTATATAAAAAGGAAATACTGGATAATCAACGGCAGAAGAACCGTGAAAGATCATCGAGCAAAATGCTTAAGGTGCAGGAGGTATAAAAGCCAAGCAGCACAACAATTAATGGGAGATCTACCGAAAGACAGAGTGAACCCGAGTCATCCCTTTACTAACACAGGGATAGATTATGCCGGGCCAATAAAAATAAGTACCACGAGAGGCAGAGGACAGAGGAGCTATAAGGGCTACATCTCAGTATTTGTGTGTCTGTCAACGAAGGCAGTACACCTCAAAGTAGTAAGCGATATGTCTACGGATGCATTCATCGCGGCGTTCAAGAGATTTACGGCACGCAGAGGACAGTGCAACAACGTATACAGCGATAACGGAACCACATTCGTAGGAACAGCAAATTTGTTGAAAAAAGAAAATCAAAAAATAGATGACGAGATAAAACAAGGATTACTGGCACTAGGTACCCAATGGCATGTCATACCTGCATATGCACCACATTTCGGAGGACTATGGGAGAGCGCAGTGCGGATAATGAAATATCAGTTGAAAAGAATCATCGGGGAAACAGTTCTAACATATGAAGAATTGAGTACGGTGCTGACACAAATAGAAGCATGTATGAACTCGAGACCATTATGTGGGTCATCAGAAGACCCTGAAGGGAAAATAGCCATGACACCAGCTCACTTCCTTATAGGGAGAGAAATTATATCACCAAATCGGGAAGAAGAGCTTACGACTTATTTGAAGATGCCGACGAGGTGGAGATTATTGGAGAAAATAAAAAGAGACTTCTGGAAAATTTGGAAACAGGAATACCTGCACCAATTACAACAGAGAAATAGATGGCATAAGGCGCACTCTAACATAAAAGAAGAAGAAATAGTTATAATAAAAGAAGAAGATACACCTCCAGGCAGATGGCCATTAGCGAGGGTAACAGAAACACACCCTGGAGCGGAGGGACTAACCAGAGTCGTAACAGTGAGAAAGGCGAACGGGAAACTGACAAAAAGACCCATCCATAAACTAATACGACTGGAAGAAGAGAAACAGGAAAAGCCGAAGAAGGCAGCAGCACTAAGATGGAAGAAAATACTAGTAGCTATAATGTTTTTAACGATGTTAAAACCCGTAAAGGCAGAACCGTATAAAATATATAATCCGGAACCAGGATTTTTCACAGAAGATCTTGGAGAGGTCGTTATAGACCGGGGAACATTTCGAATAAAGGTGTTACTAGAAAAGGGAAGAATTCGAACAGAGCACCAACTAATAGGAAATATGATACAAGGAGTACGAGAACTGTGTCAGGATATAAAAATCGTGAATTGTAAGGATATAATAGGGAAGTTAGAGGAAGGACAAAGAAAGGCGGAATCAGTAAGCGAGGGGTTGACAGTAGAAATAAAAGCAAGGGAAAGAAGAGGAATATTAGGAACAATATTAACCTCAGTATTTGGAGTCAATGACGTAGACTACAGTAACATTGAAGCATTAGACAATAACCAAAAGGAGCTAATAAAGGGATCACAGCATCAAGCGAAGATAATGTTAGAAACAATAACATCAATCAATCACACAGAGAACAGGATAAACGAGCAAATGAACAAGTTTAACAAAGCATTAATCACAGGCCTACAAGAAATATCTAAAGGACTTAACGAAGTAGAAGACAAAGCACAGAGACTAGAAACCGAATATAGCACGTTGCGAATACAAACGATAGCGTTGCAAGTTATGGAATTCATAAACGAATATACTCAATTTTACGAGGGAATATTAAACCTTCACTATAACCACGGACACTTCATTGATATAGTGAAACCGGGTGAGATAACCAAATTGATAGAGAAAGCAGGGCAGATACTGCCACAAGGGGTCGAAATACGACGACAGCCCATTATAGAAACAGAAGTCAGTCATGACGACAGATATATAACAGTCATCGGCTATTTCATAGTGACAGGGAAAATTAAGTACAGCATGCTGAAAGTCACGGCCATACCACTTAACGTTGAGGGGTCGGTGTTGCGCACATTTGTCGTCCCAAGGAATCTACTGGTCGTAGATTATAACACACTGCACTACTTCGAATTGACCGCAGAAGATAGGGAAAGATGTTTACTGTTGACAAAGACGCAGATAGCGTGCTCACCAACGGCTATAAGGAACATGGATAACCAACCAAACTGCATACTTGAAGAAATTTATGAGCGATCTAAGAATAGCACATGTCCAGTGGTAGCCAGGATAATACAGACAGCTCAATGGAGTAAGATGGGTACCCCCAACCTCTGGCTCGTTATCACGCCAGTCACGATACACATATCCATTATTTGCGATGGAAATCGGAGCGAAAGAGTACTGGAACGAGTCACATTCCTGAAACTTTCACCCAAATGTATCGCCCAAACGAAAAATATTACATTACTCCCCACTAGCAGTGGGATGGAGAGAGCGGTAACAAGCTACCTGAAGGCGCCAATCACTCCCGTGGCCCAATTGTTGGCGAGGACACCCCGCAGGTTTAACATGCCTCTAAACACCTACCTGGACATACCAGGAGGAGAGCTACGTCACGCGTTACTTGAGGAGGAAAGTCTAGAACAAGAAATGACGCATACGCAGTGGCAATCGATTCCAGAGTCTAATTGGCATTATTTTGTAGCCACCGGGACCATCACTATAATGGTAATAATTGGGATACTCACGTTATGGAAATACCGTCCTGTTGTACGACTATGTCGTTCAGGGAATCCACATACTCAGACTAACGAACAGGAAGTACCTGTATTAACTAGTAATCGGCATAACAATGTACCGTCGACTTCAAAGGCCGGCCTCCCACTCTCCACATTTTCATCCAATTGCCCTAATTTTAATCTAGAGATAGAGTCGGACATTGATAGCTAGAGTACGGTTGGAAGATTGTTGATTATTCTTAAACTATTTATTTATTAACATGTTTGAATTTGACTATTTTATGTAATACCTATATGTAAACTTTGACTATTGACACTTGGGCCAGTTTTTGCCCGATTCCGCAGTATGTCCAATATCAAATATTCAGTATTCATATCCGAAATTGGACAGTATCATTTTATCACCCAGTAGATCGAATGCATTTATTTGTTATTAAACACACACACGTAATTAATTAAATTACATACACATTTGGTCAATTATCAATAATATAATTTGGACATCAGCCAAAAGTTGCTGACATAAGATAAACAATTTACCTTAATTAGATACACAAAATCACGCGGGGCCCGTGTTTACATCGACCCAATTTAAACTTATATAAAACTAAGATCTCTTGTCTAGAAATTAAATTATTATTAATTCATTAACGCGAGTGATTGTCTTCAACGCTCATCATTTAAGTCTCTACTCAAAGTACCCCGGGTCAACATCCATAGTGTAAGTCTCATCAATAAACTCTGCTACTATTATTTGGTGTTTCCATCACAACTTAAAGACCATCTACACTGAGCCAACGAAGGGAATTGTTCACAGGGTGTCCAAAAAAAATTTTTTTTAATTATATTTATTGACATAAAAAGAAGAATGCATGTAATTTATTTAATTCAAAATACATTTTACTGCTCTCAGGAAACAAAAAACAATGTTTATTTGAAAAATATTCAATGCTTTGCGCTTAAATTAAATGTTCAAACTGTCAAGAGGAAGGTGGGTGGCTGCTTTAATATTGAATTTAAGCAAAAATCAATATTTATTTGTCAAATAAACATTATTTCATGTTTTCTGATAGCAGTAAAATGTATTTTGAGTTAAATAAATTACACAGATTCTTCTTTTTATGCCAATAAATTAAATTAAATTTTTTTTTGGATGCCCTGTATAAATAATTATGTTAATGTTTATATCACTGAATAGAGAATTGAATTACCTTTCAAATGAGCTATTACACAACCCCTATTCTCATTAAAAAAAATCATAGATGAAGTTATCACGCCCAGATAGGTGACGTCACTAGTATGATATATATGCCAAAAAGTCGCAATTTTAAAATAAAAATTGACCTGATTCGGGATTTTTTTCCAAAATCGTTAATTCTCGAGAAAATGAATTTATTCCAACCTTCACGTGCTCACTGTATAATAATATATTATAACGGTGACGAGTACGAAACATGGGATTTAACATATTAGACACATCTGGATTGAAGGAATGGCAGTGTTGTGCCTACGTTAGGTGCATTATCGGCAGACGATAAATATTTAAAAGTATCCGAATATCAAAAAAAGTATCCGGATGCCGGATACTTTAAAATTTGATCACGGATACGGATACCGGATACAAAATTTAAAAAGTATCCGGATACAGCTTTCGGATACATAAAAAGTATCCGGATATTGTATCCGGATACAGAAGTATCTGGATACTACCCAGCTCTGATACCCACATTATGGACAATGAATCGACATTCACCACAATAAATTGGCGTTGCTTTAACTGGATCTTTTTAAAGTGATAATTTTTATATTAATCCGTCTAAATAATAAATATAATGTTTACCTGAATAAATAAACGTACTAAATGAAAAGTTTGACTTTTTTTGTTTCCTATTGCAATAATTTCTTTATACCCGCGCCGGCATAAATTACCTATACCATTATGTGGTTTGTAACTAATAAATAAACAATATTAAACCGGTATGACATAAAACGATTTTGAGTAACGTAATTATAATTACATTGTTTATTTTTTGGGTCAGTGTTAATTTATTATCGTGTTTCTGTCTTAATTTTTAAAACAAATCCTTCAAAAATTGCGGAAAAATTGCATGTTACCCATAACATGTAACACTATAAAATGCTCTTAGCAAATTTATCATAATAAGTTTGACTACAATAGATACAAGACAATTAGAGTAAGAAACTATAATACAGCTGAGAAAACAATGGAACTGATGGAGCTAGTTAGGCATGGCCATGCCATTATTGCTTTGCTGATAAATTGAGTAGTTACCTGTGTAAGAGAAATAACTCCAGGATGTGATCCTGTATTATAACTCGGACAATTGTCTTACATAAATAGCTGCGTAGCTTCTACATTAACCTTAGTTTTATGACACAGAGGGGAAATATTTTTGTTAAATTAATGAAGATATAACATTTAATACATCCATGATATTGCCTCATAAAAATAATTTTTCCGTTTAGAAGTTTAATTCATATTAGACTAATATTGTTTTAATCAATTTTTGGTCCGAAAAACACATGTTAACCCATTTGAAATTTTTTATTACATAGTACATCCACATATCTGTAAATAGTAAAAAAGTGGTATTTCACAGTTGTTAACCTTCCTACTACCAAGTCAATTTTTCAGCACCTAGTACTAGATGGTGCCAATTATGGCCCAGTGTTTTTTTTTGTATATTTATACAAAATTGTTGTTAAAATGATTTAAAAGAGGAAATATTTTAAGATTTTATATTACATTTTTACCAAAAGCTCATACTAGAAATAATTTAAACCTTAATAAGAGAGGATATATTTTCGGATTTTATAATTTTGAAGACATTTTTACCAAAAACTCTTACTAGAAATAATTTAAATATTAATAAGAAATACAATTTTATTGAAACATTTTTAAATTAACAAATCATCTTTCACATTTACTACACATTTTAATTTTTTTAATACCTGCAATATTTTTCCTTGGGTCAATATGGCACCTTCCTTAGTTGTGGTGGTAATGAATCGAGTTCTTCCGTAGTTTCTTCTATGTTGTAATGATCTTCCAAATCTTTTGATATCTGGTTTATTTTTTCTTTTGTTTCGGTGGTTAGACTAGAATGGTTTGTTAGGTCGCTTAATATTTTGTTTTAAGTGTGGCTCTAAAACTAATTTTCCTAAATCTAATAAAACGTCCTTATTTTGTATCCAAAACGTAAACGTACCCGAAATCCCGACAGTCTAAATCCCGACGACCAAAATCCTGACACACTAGAATCCCGACCTGCCAGAATCCCGACACGCCAAAATGCCTACATACCAAAATCTCGACATGCCAAAATCTAGACATCCCACAATACTCGCAAGTAAAAATCCCAATCACCACATTTTGAATATTTATTGTTTCATTTTCAAATGCAGTACCAAATCGTATACATATAGAGTATTGAAATTGAAAAATTAATAAATTACTAGCTAATAAGTACAGGTACTAATTATTATGTATTTTAAAAGAGAAAATGATTCAAAACTTAATTTTATAACGTAAAAGCTATACTTATTAAAATGGACGTTTGTAGTGACTTATTGAACTATAAATTGGCAAAAAAGAAAAATAATTTAATTCAAGTTAGAAATTTTATTTAGAAAAATAGTACTTAATTAAATAATAAATACTTTTGTTTAGTAACAAAAAATAAAAAAGAACAGATGTTCATAAACAAAAAAACCAGTAATATACAGGGTGTTTGGTAAAGAATGAACCATAGCTTAACTTTAGATTCCTGAGGTTAAAATAGGTCGATTTAAGCTAACTTACCTTAGTACAAAAGTTGATAATAACCGAAATACAGGGTGTCAAAATGAAACTTTTATTATATTTATTTTTGAATATTTCCTGACAGGCATGGGACAACAACACGAAATTTGGTAAGTGGTGTTGGCATTGTACAATCTACTAAATTATGTTAAACAAACGTTTCTGGCTACTACCAGAGGCGTACGACGAGGGAGCGTGAATGGTTGACCCCTCACAAATTCTACGCCACTGGCGGAATTGCTAGTTAAGTACAATTTTTTGATTCTCCAATAGTTTCTATATAAATAATATACTCCTCATTCGTAACGATAAAGCCATTAGTTTTCGAGATATTTGAAGCTAAAAACGAAGGAGCTAAAAAACATTAATCAAAATAAGTGTGCCTTTTCATTTTTAACTTCAAATACCTCGAAAACGAATAACTTTATCGTTACGAATGAAGTGTATATTATTTGCGTAGAAAATATTGGAGAATCTGAAAATTATACTAAAATAGCAGCTTCATCAGTGACGTAGAATTTGGAGAGGGTCAACCATACACTTTCTCCTGTCGTACGCCTCTGGTAGTAGCCAGAAACGATTATTTAACATAATTTAGTAGGGTGTACAGTACCTACACTTTCTGCCAAGTATCATAAGGATATATTAAATAGTTTTATAATACCGGGCACACATACAGTGGAACCTCGATAACTCGGATTAATCGGGACCGCGGCCGATCCGGGTTACCGAAAATCCGGGTTAGCCGGATAGTATGGTAAAAATTAATAAAATACGGTATACTTACAAAGTCCGTTATAATTGAAATAACATGAAATATATATGCACAGTACACATCTAACTTACCTATCTATAGTTATATAGAGTGTAGTAAAGATAGACAGTATAGAGTATTGTTCATTTCTAGGTAAAAAAACTTAGTCAGTTTCGGTTGTATCAATTTCGTCTGCCATCGGAACGATGTTATGTTATGTAAGAACAGTGGCTCTTTCATTGTTTAAAAGACCATTGTTTGAAAAAGATTTTTTTAAATAGTCTTTAAACAATGCTAAGACAGTTGGAAATAAATAAAGGAATAACAGGTGACTGTTGTTTTTGATAGCCTGAGATAATATACACCTCGCTCTGCCGCCGCGTGCCATGAGTCATTTTTACTATCGAACAGTTCAAATTACACAAATACTCATTATCTCTCAAATACTATATTATGGTCGAAGCGAAGATCGGTGGGATATTTTATCAATGAAATTCGATATTTTTAAGACATTCCAGAAGCGGCTACAGATAAAATGTTTTAACATAATACATACATTTTTATTGTTGAAATGTTTGTCTGATGAAAATCGGTCCGGGTTAGCCGGACTTCCGGGTTATCGGGGGCCGACTTATCGGGGTTCCACTGTAATTCTTAAAGTTTTAAATAAAGAATAAATCATAAAACAAAGAATACTTTAAAATAATTTGACCTATCCCTGTCATACTTGGCAGAAAGTGTAGACACTGTACACCCTACTAAATTATGTTAAATAATCGTTTCTCGCTAGTACCAGAGGCGTACGAGAGGGAAAAGTGAATGGTTGACCCCTCCCAAATTCTACGCCACTGATGAAACTGCTATTTGAGCATAATTTTTATATTCTCCAATACTTTCTGTGCAAATAATATGCTCTTCATTTGTATCGATTAAATCATTAGTTTTCGAAATATTTGAAGTTAAAAATGAAAAGGCACACTTATTTTGATTAATTTATTTATGCTCCTTCGTTTTCAGCTTCAAATATCTCGAAAACTAATGGTTTATCGTTACGAATGAAGAGTATGTTATTTACATAGAAAGTATTGGAGATCAAAAAATTGCACTAAAATAGCAACTCCGTCAGTGGCGTAGAATTTGGGAAGGGTCAACCATTCACGTTTCCCCGTCGTACGCCTCTGGCATTAGCCAGAAACGTTTGTTTAACATAATTTAGTAGGGTATACAGTACCAGCACCACCTACCATATTTCCTGTTGTTGTTTTGTGCCTGTCAGGAAATATTCAAAAATAAATAAAATAAAAGTTTAATTTTGACACCATGTATTTCGGATATTATCAACTTTTGTACTAAAGTAAGTTAGCTTAAATCGACCTATTTTAACCTCAATAATCTAAGGTTAAGCTATGGCCCATTCTTTACCAAACACCCTGTATATATAATTATATTTTATGTTAAAATAGTTATTTATGAAACAGTTCGTGAAGTATGCTTTTTGCGAACGCACGCGATGTTTAGAGCACTAGCGAGCGAAGCGAGTGGTATACATCGCGTAAGTTCGCAAAAAGTACTGCACGCACAATTTCATACAATATTTTATCTACGATAAACAAATAAAAAACTGTAACTTTTCGTCACTGGAATTCATTTCTATTCTACAATTTTTGGAACTTTGACATTTAAAAATTCTAACTTCTTTTAAACCACAAAATTGTCAAAATTTTGTTGTAATTTATTGCTCACATGTCATCACCATGACAACGCGAAAGTTAATGATATTTGATTAGGTGAAACTGTGCCAAAAAACAGTGCGAAAAAGTTAATCCCATTTAAAATACATTGTTACTTCACGCACACTTTAAATCCTTCACTCACTGCTATCTATAATGACAGTTTTTGCAAACTAAAAACTTATACATAATATGAGACAGAGTAGATAATAGTTATTAACTAAGAGCGAAAAGTGATACATTATTTCTTGAGAGTAAGAGTTACCGCTCGACGCGTAGCGGAGCGCGGTAATTACTCGAAAGCAATAATGTCACTTTGCGCTTGTAATACATACAACGTTTTTTCTATAATCACTTAATAAAATGAAACTATTTTTAAAGCATTAACTTTATTGTAGCTATTTTCTGTCATTATAATCTATCATTCTTTCATTATATTTATCTGTCATTATAATGTCATCATAACATTAACTTTTATGTCTTTCAGTTTGAATGTTCAATGTGTTTGTATTGTACGGTTATACGGTTGCTACGGACGACGAGCGTAAAATCAAACTTTACGCGCTAGAGCGATAAAGTGACGGTACTCAGTTAACGTCAACTTTTCGTTGCTATTGACAAGCGAAAAAGTCTTCTTTATCAAGTGATTGTAGAAAAAAGATATTATTAAACCTTGACCAAAACACAGTATTTTTTATTGGATTAAAACTTATAATGAACTGCCAAACAATTTAAGAGGATTAAAGCTAAATATGTTAAAATAAAATTAAGTTGTATTATATTGTAATACTACACAGTTACATTGAAATGAAATATTTATAAAATGTACATTTATTCCGTAAATTAATAAATAAATGTAAATAAAATTTATAATGACAAGTTATTAAAAACCGTTGTTATTCTGTTTTCACTTTCAATTGTTTTTTTCTACGTTTTGGTGCAGGTTCTCCACGAAGTGCATATTCCACTTAATAATCGGTTTGTTGTTGTTCTTTTTGAAATTCTGAAATCATTCTGTATACCCTATTCCACGAATATACGGCTGTGTTGGATTCTTTCGACAACGAATATTTTATTGTGCAAAATATGAAGAGAGAAAATAAATTGCAAATTACATTGCTGTTTATTGGAATAATTAATAATTTAAACAGCAATGTAATTTGAAATTTATTTTCTTTCTTCATATTTTGCACAATAAAATATTCGTTGTCGAAATAATCCAACACAGCCGTATATTCGTGGAATAGGGTATACAGAATAATTTCAGAATTTCAAAAAGAACAACAACAAACCGATTATTAAGTGGAATATGCACTTCGTGGAGAACCTGCACCAAAACGTAGAAAAAAACAATTGAAAGTGAAAACAGAATAACAACGGTTTTTAATAACTTATCATTATAAATTTTATTTACATTTATTTATTAATTTACGGAGTAAATGTATATTTTTTAATATTAGAGCCATTTACTTTCGTACTTCTTATGTTGCACACTGAAATATTCGTTGTCGCGATAATCCAAAACAGACGTATGTTGGTGGAATGAACCATACACTTCAACATGTGTCGGAATTTTTGCTGTCGGGACATTGGCGTATCGGGATTCTGGCGTGTCGGAATTTTGGCTTATCGGGATTTTGGCTGTCGAGATTTTGGCTGTCGAGATTTTGGCTGTCGGGATTTTGGGGTAGACCCCACGAAAATATACTGCTACAATGTCAATTATGTTCATTTGTTCAAAAAACAACGTAGCTGAACACCATGGTCTACTTATCTACTTATCCAGGTAGTATGGAATGTTGTTGTTCGGACGATATGAGTATAACAAATGTTGAATGAGTTGCATAATATGCAACCCATTCATTTTTAATGAAGTCTGTTTTTTAACTTATTCAAGAGTATAATGCTTTGGGTTACTTTTGAAACATAAGACACTAATATTATTTTCGACGGAAATCCAAAAACTGATAAGAAGCAATATCAAGATTTATAGCAGACATTAACACCGGAGCAAGTCACTTTTTATTCCATACTACAATGCTACCTTCGTAGCATTACATATAGCGTTAGAGTCTCTTGTCGACAAGATCTACTAATAATTGCAAAAAACTTAAGATGTAATTCTATGACCCTAGCCCAGAATGGACTTCTTCTTCTACTACGGCACTACAGCCCAAATTGAGCCTTGGCCTCCTTTATTTTTTTGCCTCCACCCTTACTTGTCTGTGGCTGCTCTTCTTCATACACGGACTCCTAAAAGGGCTTGTGCGTCGCTGTTTACTGTGTCTTCCTAGCGCTTTCTTGATTTTCCAACCGGTCTCTTTCCCTGCATTCTAGCATTCAGTCCTTTTTTTGCATGCCCAGAATGGACACCAAATCTAAAACTACCTTTCTTCCTCGGTTGCGTTCCTATGTATTTCCTTGTTTCTCCAAATACACTTGCAAATTCTTACAATAAGCCGTATCAACATCTGCAAGATATCAGATTAAAATCTCATATATGGCTAGTTTTCTTTTCATATAGACTATAAAATGACCTCTGCCACGAAATAGTTCTAACTGTTCATCAACGGTAACACAATAACCAGGATTATAGTGTTACTATATTTACTTACGAACATTTCAATAACGTTTCGAATAGGTTCCAGTTTCTCTGTTTCTTTACCTTGTTCCTGAGTACTTTTATCATCATACGGATCCAGCTGGTGATTTGTGAAATCCTGGTCCGTTGCATTGTTTCAGAATACAGCGGTTTCTTAAAACAATGGTCATTCTATTCATGGTATTCCTATCGACCCTTGATCCCTTTTCAGGGCACCAGCTCAAATCAACTTTCTAATATAAGCATACATTTCAATTTCGTCAACGTCTTTGTACACTATCGTCTTTCTAACTTAATTGCGATTTTATATCTCTAACTGGCTCGTCGATTTTTAAAAGGCATCCTATCTCGTACTGTCTTCAGAAATAAATAATTTGAACAAATTCGTCATTCCTATGGATGTCGGTAAATTATGTGGAACACCGACGGCAGTTCAATTTATAATTTTGACTGACTTTTTTCTCTTGGAAGAGGATCTTTTTATCCAAAACATTTCATATTTGACGAACCATTCCTTTTGTAGATTATTAATCTCCATCATTTCCTCATCGTATTTGGAATCGCCAGTAATCACATCCTTTTCTTTATTATGGTTTCTATGTTGTCCTCCATTTCTGAAATATAATCAGTGCGTTCCGCATCTAAGTATTTGTCCCCACAGCTTTTATATCCCTCTTAAAGTGATAACATTGTCAACATACACTTTCAGTACTTACAAGAATAAATCAAAAACAGGGACTTCGACAAAATACATATATTATGCAAACATGCCAGGGACAATGAACACAGAGAACAATGGAAAGATGCATCAATAGTCCTGAAGGAAACGCTAAAAAGAGAATAATTAAAGAAGCAATCATCATCCTAATAAATTAAGAAAAGTATGTGGAGAACTCAAGTCTTCAATCATACTCAATACATATGCAACACATAATAAACAACACGAACATTTTTATATACAGAATCGCATA
This sequence comes from Diabrotica virgifera virgifera, assembly GCF_917563875.1. NCBI lineage: Eukaryota > Metazoa > Arthropoda > Insecta > Coleoptera > Chrysomelidae > Diabrotica > Diabrotica virgifera. Next base: position 118,675,591 of record NC_065448.1, read on the forward strand.
AAGCATATAGAAAAAAAGCGCAAACACACAAAATAATCAGAATTTGATGTATCGTAGAGCATAAAGCAACCAAACTCACATCATTATAGCCATAGCATGGCTGTTGCCTATAACACCCTGGCCAAGAATTTGAACGTCAGTTTCGATAATACGTAACCTCCTTAACAACTTAGCGGTTATAAACCCATATAAAGACAATATTTAACTTATATGCCGAAAGAAAACAGTTTCTGAATCTTAAGTAAATAATAATTGCTAAAAACTCTTTATCCGGGACGACTTTGAGATATTTATTTTCTGTTATCTTTATTTATTTATTTATTTTACGCTGCAACCATAAGTAATCGTTCTTATGGAATTTTTAACAATAATGTTTACTCCTTACTACTGGTGGTATCAGTATTGAACAAGTAATGGAAGTAAACTACCTTGGAATTACGTTGTCAAATTACGGAGACCTGGACAAAGAAGTGAGAAATCAAGCACAAAAAGCAAATAGACTGGCAGGATGCCTTAATGACACTATATGGCGAAACCGACATATGGACACTGAGATAAAGTCTAGAATTTATATAAGCCAGTGTAAGACCAGTAATGACATATGCATCAGAAACAAGACTCGATACAGCCACAACACAAAAACCACTGGAAATTGTAGAGATAAGAGTACTGAGAAGAATTACAGGAAATACACTGAGAGATCGAAAGAGGAGTGAAGATTTCAGAAGAAAATGTTACGTACAGTATATAAACGGATGGACACTAACAAAAAATGGAACAACCACATAACCAGAATGTGGGAGACACGTGTGGTCAAAATAGCACGAGATAAATCACCAATCGGTAGAAGAAGTATCGGCCGACCGCGCAAAAGATGGAATGACAACCTTCCATAGAGGTATCAATCCGCCAATGTACAAGCAGAATGGCTTATAAAGAGTAAGAAGACGAAGAAGAAGAATTTTTACTCCTAAGGCTTCTTTTATATTCTTTGGGATGTTATGCTTCGTTCTTGTAGCTTCATATATTTTGCAGTTCGCTTAAAGAAGTGTTTATGGGTTAACGTGTTATTCTTCCTTGGTCTGGTCTATTAGCTGTTGTTTGGAGCCACGGTTTCACTAATTGTGTAATTTCTTTGAGGTTGTTTTGTGATGTAGGTGCTCCATTTATTTTGCCACTTAACACTTTACATTTTCTTTCTGACTTCAAGTCATAAGTAGAAACCTCGTTAATATAAATAGAGCACTGGCTGAAGGATGTCAAGCGGGCAAGTTGAACTGCTTCTTCATTTCCTTGTATACCCGAATGCGATGGGACAAACATAAAGTCGACAGTGGCCTTATTTTAATTTAGGGTCGCTTTTTCTAATTGCATCTGTGAGTCGATTGGAATATTGGTGTATATACATTTGATAGTGCGAAGGGATCTTAGTGAATCGGTTATTATGAGAGACACGGACTGTTGCTACTCTTTTATGTGGATCTTCTTCTTTAAGTGCCATATCCACGTCGGATGTCGGCAATCATCATAGCTATTCGGATTTTAGAGACGGCTGCTCTGAAAAGTTCATTTGATGTACATCCGGACCATTCTCTCAGGTTGCGCAGTCACGATATTCTGCGTCTTCCTATGCTTCTTTTTCCTTGAGTCTTTTGCTGCATAATCAATTGGAGCAAGTTGTATCTCTCTCCACGTGTAATATGTCAGAGAACAATTTTCTTGTTTTGATGGTATTTAAAATTTCCATTTCTTTATTTATCTTTCTCAGAACCTCTTTGTTTGTGATGTTTTCTGTCCAGGATATTTTCAGACTTCTTCTGTATGTCCACAGCTCAAATCATTCTAGTTTTTCATTGATGCAGCTTTCAAGGTCCAAGCTTCCATTCCATAAAACAAAGTTGAGAAAATATAGCAACTAGCCAACCATACTCTTAGCTCTAACTTTAGATCTCTTGTACAGAGTCCTTTTCTCATTTTGTTAAAATTTGCTCTAGCCTTTTCTATTCTGAATTTGATTTCCTGTAAGTAGTCTTATGTGGAGTTAATTATTGTTCCAAGATATGCGTATTGGTCGACTCTTCGATATTGGACCTGTTTATGAAGAAATTTTCGTTATTTCTTTGAGTTTTCGATATTCTCATAAACTTACAGACTTCTTTTATGTGGATAAGGGCTTGTAATATTGCATACAACTCTACATTGCATGATAAAGTAATGGAATTAAATTTAAATTTTAAGGATGTATTGGGTGTGAGAATGACTGCACCAACGCTGTCTGATGATTTGGATGCATCAGTGTATATCTTAGACTACGGCCAGACAAGCGACAATTTATGGCACTGTAAGAGCAGTAAAATAAATCTCGAAAATAGTTCCCACGGTGAGTGTAGCGGATGGCCAGACTGAGCTGTAAAATATCGCCCAGCAACATAGTAACATAGGATAGGTAGGACCCATTTTTCGCGCTTCATTTTACTGCCCTTACAGCGCCGTAAATTGTCGCTTGTCTGGCCATAGCCTTATAGTGAATTTTGTAGGATTTCATTTCTATTATTTTTTAATAATTTCTCTTAATAGTTTCTGATATCTTACGTCTGCTTGTTTTATGTTAACTTTTTATGTGAGTATCATAGCATACAGTACAAAATCGCTTTAATAAACAATAACCTATTCTATTCGCAATACACTATTATATTGCTGGCTTGATGATGATAAAAAACCGGATTTTTAATAATATAAGATGCATTGTTTATTTCCTTTAATTATTACTAAATTTTACTATATAACATGTAACATCATGCGACAGTTAGTTGAGAAATCAATAGAATTTGACAAGCCCATGGTCACATCTTTTGTAGATCTGAAACAGGAATTCGACAGAGTGCGATTGAAGGACGTATTCACTATCCCTAGGGAAACATAATCAAGGAGCTCAATAGGTCCAAAAAACACGAATAAGAAGCACACACGGGCTCACGGATGAAATAAAAATTAATGTAGGGATTAGACAAGGGGACAGCCTCAGTCCATGTCTATTTAATTTATTAATGGATGAAGTTATAGATAGTGTAAACAAAATAAATCAGTGATACAAAATGTTTAATCGAACCATGAGAATACTTTGCTACGCAGATGATGCAATCTTAGCCGAAAACGACGATGACTTACAACGCCTACTAGAAAAATTTAAAATAACCGCCGAAAAGTATAACCTGTCACTATCAACCGAGAAAACCCAATCGATGGTAATATCCAACAACCCAATTAGATGTAAATTAGTAGTGGACGACCATATAATCGAACAGATAATGGATTGTAGATACTTAGGTGTACAAATATCTAGCGACAAGCACCTGTGACAAGAAACAACACGGTAAGCAACGAAAGCAGCGAGAATATCTAGTTTCCTGGGGGAAATAATCTGGCGGAATAAATATATGAGCACCGAAAGCAAAGTCCGCATTTATAAAGCATGTGTTAGACCCGTACAGACATACACAGCTGAGATAATGTCCGAGACAACAAAGACCAAAAAAATAATGAGAAAAACAGAGATAAAAACCCTAAGATCCATAAGAGGTATCACACATAGAGATAGAATACGAAACGAAGACACATTGAGAGAGCTAGGCATTCAAGACGTAGTGAGATGGACAAGAGCATGACGATGCATGTGGAGAGACTACGTCGATCGGATGGACCCTGAACGTATGGTGAAATGGGCGAAGACACAGAAGCCCAACAACAAGCGGCCCACAGGAAGACTCAAAAACCGATGGTACGAGAGCTAGAGCTCCGGATCGCAGCAGAGACTGTAACAGAAAAACAGGACATAGTCTTATTAAAAGAAGAAGAAGAAGAAGAAGAAGAAAACATGTAAATAAAACTAGACTAGCGTAAGACTGTACCAAATAAAATATATTTAATGTTCGAAAAGTTAACCAAACGATAACACCGCCTTCGACTTCACAAACCCTTGTGATATATTTAGTTGGTAATTGTCCGCATCTCTTTTATTCGCTAATTTACATACTAGCAGTTGTAAATTGTTTTTCTGTACTATGGTCTAAATTAGCTTATCCTCTGACGTATATATTAGCCTTAATGAGGTCATTAAGCTGATGCATTTTTTAAGAGGAACGTTTAATTTCCATTCCACTATTGTGCAGCTGCAAGCTAATTGAAATGGGTCTTACAATACGATCGTATTCTCCTCGCTATATATTTTATTATCCGATGCAGTTACACTTTTACTTATACTTTTAAATCAAGCAGATTGTGTTTTACATGAAATAAATAAGATTTGTAGACTAAAACTAATTTTAGGTAAACGTATGTATATTTATCACATCAAAGGATTTTATGTCCTAACTTTTAATTATTCCAATCGCACGCTGTAGTTTCCTTGCAGCTTTTGTACCATGTATGCCTTGAAGAGCCAAGTGAAAGAAGGCTTTAAGTTACAAAAACTAATTTTTAAGATAATCAACTTTTAATGACTGATGCTGGGCATTTCTTTATCAAAAACACTGAAACTGAAACTATTACATATTAGGGTTTAAGTTAGGACATAATTAATAAGCTTTTTGGTATATATCAAGTCTTTTAATACTATCATATCCTTCTTTTTGTAACATAACACCTTTTTCTATTATTGCCAAGTACCAAAAGCAATACGATAAAAACGAGTATACACGAGAATAAATTAAATACAGACCCTCAACCGGTGGCGCCCAAAATCCCGACAGCCAAAATCCCGACGGCCAAAACACCGACACGCCAGATTCCCGACACGCCAGAATCTCGACAGGCCAAAATCCCGACATGCAACAATCCTCGCATAAGTAAAAATCCCGACCACTACATTGTGAATATCTATTGTTTCCTTTTCAAATGCAATACCAAATCATATTACAGAGTATTGAAATTGAAAAATTAAATTACTTACTAATAAGTACGAGTACTAATTATTATGTATTTTAATAGAACATTTTTTTAACATTTCATTTTATAATATAAAAGCTATACTTACTGAAATGGAAGGATGTAAGTGACATGATAATATCTATTATGAAATAAACTTGAATTCAGGATTTGATTATACATAATATATTATTGGACTATATATTAGCAAAAAAACAATTTAGTTCATTATACCCAGGTAAGAAATTTTACTTAGAAAATTAGTTCATATTAAAATGGTAAATACTTTTTTCTACGAGCGTGCAAAAATGTCTACTTTCGCGCACGCGTTTTAGTTTAGAAAGTTTTACTTTTCCGCACGCGTTTTACTTTTCCGCACGCCTGTAGATATTTTAATATGGCCTTAAAATAATTATAATACATGCCATAAACTAAAATTTAGATATTATTTACTATTTTATTTCAAATGTATCTTATTGTGTTCCTGTTTTAATGAAATTAACGCGACAATTCGATGTAATAAAATTATTTCGACATAATATTCGAAAGTCAAATCGGTAAACAATAACAGTCGTTTTGAATCATCGTCATGGAAACCAAGATCGTCGTCATGCTAACTAATTACATATATTAAAAGTTTGGTTTTGACAACTTTGTTAAAGAATTAATTTGTGTATGTATTTTAATATTAATTAAATTAATTGATTAAGATTTGGTCATTTTTTATAGACTCGTAGAAAAGATATTGTTCCTAACTATTGCAGAAAGTCTCTTTTCCGCACTCGACTGCTTGCCGAACTCCCGCTTCGCGGCGTTCAGCAAACTGCAGTCGCGTGCGGAAAGTATGACTTTCTGCACTTGTTAGGAAAATAACTATTTTCTATGGATGCTATACAATGTGCAACTTTTCTCACTACTTACATACATTCAAAACGAACAATTTCTCAGGGTGTGAGAAAAGTCGGTCATTGCAGTGAGAAATATTTTTTCTCACGGGTTCCATACGTAGAATCGCGGTTTCCATGGTAACATGCACAATACAAACACAAATATTTTTGTCAAATAAAATGTTGAGGCGATAAACTACCCCAGATAATCGAAATAATACTCGAGAATAATATTTCAATCAACTATGATAGCTATCGTCTACCCTAGACTAGCTCAATCTCCCAAGTTGTGAGTCCACCTTGTCCTAATCAAAAACATGAACAATGAAAATGCAGAATGGAGCAAACAAAACAATAATATTTAACTAATCATGTTTATTTTTCATAAAAGACATAATTAATGTATTAAAAAAAATAATTTAAAAGACCTTGCCGAAACTTTACAGATCAGAGATTATACTTATCGATGGCACTTGGTATCTGTCTGCAGGTTCTTGGTGTCTTGCTGTTGTTCTGCAACGGGCTCTGGCGACGTGGATGTTCTGGCCACCAGGCCTACAGATGTTGGTTGATGGTGTGGTGTCTATGCTAAATTACTGTAGCATCGCCGGCGATATTGGGGGCTCCAGGTTCAGGGAGTCCTCCCACGAGGTGAAGGGTTGTCCGGTGTGAAGTTTCTTATCTGTCCAGAAAACTAGAATACATACAGGTACATTAGACACCAAGAATAAATGAAAGATATCCTTGCCATTCCAAGAAATAATCCAGAAATGTTGCAGAAAGGCAAGGTTAAACAAAATGAATAGTATAAAATAATGTTAGTAGTTAAATAGTTGTGGATTACTACATACATATGAAGATAATAGATAATATAAATACATTTTACCATGCGGTACAAAAATAAAAAGTATGAAAAGTAAGGTTAGATAGGAACATAAAAAAGATTACGGATATAGGCTTAGAAAAAAGTGTACAATTATATTTAAACACTTACCCCAATTAAGAACGTCTGTTTGAAAATGTGGCTATGAGGCCAGACATTGCCTTAAGTAGATTTTAGAATTAAAATAAAAAATATTCTTCATTTTGACAAAGAGAAGGGTTCACTTGACATTGACAGAGTTGGTGAGTGGGGGCTTAAAATTTGAAAGAGAAACGACAGTGCGAAGTCACTGTCATGAACCACAGAACGATTGAATAAGAATGTGAATTCTGAGATAGAACAAGAATGTTGAGATATGCCTATAAATACCGAGAGAGGGCGCCAACCAATTTTTAACGGGAAAAAAGGTAAAACAAATAGAAGAGGATTATTATTAAAGAATTATTAAAGAAAATGGAATAAAATAATTATTTGAAAATAAAATAGCAAAGATGTGACGTTTGTAACGTTACACACTCCTACCACCCATCAGAAAAATTTTGAACACAGCTGAGAAATTTTTCTAAAAGAAAACAAGAACAAAAAGTTCTAACCAGGAATAAATATATGTAGTAGTAATCGTTAAGAACAAATCAAAAATAAATACTCATTATAAATTTATTAAGTTAATGAATATATTGAATTTAAATTATGAATCATAAAAAGTTTTAAAGTATAAAGATCATTTTCAGATGTTACTCTGGGGAAAATAAAAAACATTACCCAATGAATTCTAGTATTCATCACACTAAAATTAGTAATTTATAATTAATAATGACTACAGAGATTATCTCTGGAGAGAAAAAAAATAAATAAAAAATTATTCAATGAATTTTAGTATTCATTAAACTGAAATTAAATAAGGTACTGTTATAACGTAACCAGTAAAATGGTAAAGTATGTTTTTTTAAAAATAAAATTTAATAATTAATATAATATACAGTTTTTGAGGGAAACGCTCAGGGGAATATTCAATTATCCAACATTGAATATTACCCAATGGATTTTAGTATCCATCAAACTAAAAATATTGGAGGGATAAATTTAAATTAATCGGGTATCTGGAGACCTTGGTACTGTACATGGACCATACCAAAGGAGCGATTGAAACCATGTTGGCACGAACGCAGTAGCCCATAACCCACGGTTAAACCACGACAGCGCTCCTCAGAGACGATAATCCTATGGTGCCATGGACCCCCCGACGCCATACCCTGGAGACCATCTACCATTGAAGGAAGATCCAGTGGTACGAATGTACATCTGCACCAAAGCTCAGGCCCACAATAAAAAAAATAATAACAAAGGGGACAATGCATCTGGCATATTCAGATATGCATTGTTGAAGAATTCTGTCTTCAGAAATTCTTCTTCGGAAGTACAACGACTTCCTTTGCAAGACAACATACTATACACATAGTATGAAGTCTAATTTATAATTATTAATAAAGTCAAATCAAGTAAGTATATACGTTAAAGGCAAATACATAAAGTAAGGCAAATATATAAAATAGATATAATATCTCAAATAAAGGAATAGTCAAAATGAAGACTGTCAAAAGAAAATGTTGAATGAATCTCAAAAAAATATACCAAGTACTCTGAATAGGTTGAGTACCTAAAGTCATGTAATAATAATAATAATCACATAACAATATGAGTAAAAGCATATAAATAATAAAATGCAAATGTAATTATTGATAAACACCTCAAAAAAATGTACTAACTGTACTGATATGTCAAATATAACTAAGTTCTACACAAAAGAGTTACAGTAACTGCATAAAACAAGGCCTAAAAGACTAAAAGTAGGTTAGTAATGAAAAAAAGATAATGATACATAATAAATGTTATTCTCACTAAATATAAACCAGGGATCTACACAAAAGAGTAAAATACTGCATAAATATAGTTTACAAAAAATAGAAGAAAACAAGTGAAAGTAGGTATACTACAATCATACTTCAAAGCGCCACAATTCTACACCAGATTTCTAAAAGTAGATATGCATAGAATTGTTTTAACTCCAAAAGAAATAAGAAAAAACTCATCATCCTTAAAAAATATAAACAGGTTTAACTGTATATCAACTGTCTCGAAGACAAAAAAAAAAGGAACACAGATTCATATGATCTGGCCCATAATATCCTCAGAATATCATGTATCCTAGGAAAATAAAAACACTAGGTGTCTATGCAGCAACATATATGCCATAAACAACTTACAAGTGCCGGATGAGGCTTTTAATTGTATCAAAATCAAAAAAATTACCCAAGGTAAAATAATACCAATTTAAACAAGGGTATTGTCAAATGAAAAAGGTTAATATGTTTATCATAATCAGACAAAATGCTATAATATAAAGATATACAATAAGAAATATTGCTTTACCATATTAAACAAAATTATTGAGACTCATCATCACTAGAATCAGTAACATTCAACTTAATATCTTGCACATGAAAATTGCCAAGGTCTTTACCATCTAGATCCTTAAGATTATATACCAAAGGAGATAAAACTTTATTTATAATACATGGAATAAATTTGGGAGCTAATTTAGCAGAAAAATCATCCACAGCTTTTGAAAGAATGGTATTTTTCTTCCAGACTTTATCACCTACATGAAATCTTACATCACGTCTACGAAGATTGTAGCGTTTAGTGTTGATATTGTAAGAGTGACGTATTCTTTTTTGAACTTCATCAAAGATAGGAGACATATTCTCTAAAGGCTTGGGATCGAACAATTTATTATTGATGTTAACAATATTATTAGATGTTTCTTTAATAGCACCAAAGAATGAACCATCAACAGGAATGTTTCTAGCAAACGTCAAAAATGAAGGAGAAAATTGAGTTACTTCATGTTTAGCTAGACGAATGGCTTGGGCTATTTTAAAAATTTCCTTGTCCCAATCTTTATGATCGTCTTGGATGAAAGATCTGATTGCAGTAACAATCGTTTTATTAACTCGTTCAATAGGGTTAATCTGAGGGAAGTATCTAGCATTATACCAAATTTTTTGTACCTTGTATTTTTCCATCAAAGTTTTAAAATCATTGGAAACAAATTGTTTTCCATTATCAACTGCAAAGATTTGCGGTACACCAAAAATTAGAAAAACTTGACAATAGCTTTAGAAGTAGCATTAGCCAAAGGATGTACAAACATAAACTTTGTAAACCAGTCAACAACAACTAAAAGAAAACGATTTCCACTTTTAGATCTAGGATACGGACCAAGTAAATCAGCAGATAAAAACTGAAAAGGAAAATTAATATCACGATATTGTCCCATAAAACCAGCTGGAGGTAAGTTACTAGGCTTACAAGAAGCACAAACTTTACATTTATGAACATAGTTCACAACAAAAGATCTCATTTTAGGCCAGTAATAAAGTTCTGATATCCTAGAAAGGGTTTTAAAGACACCTAAATGAGCAGCTGTAGGATCATCATGATACATATGTAAAATTTCCTTCCTATGTGGAGCAGGAACAAAAATTTTCCATTCTGGAGTAGATTCAGAAAATTTAGATTTAGAAAAAACATGTTTATAAAGAACATTATCTTGAACCTTAAAAGCAGGATATAAATCAGGATTATCTGTAACTTTTGCTATCATATTTTTATACCAAGCATCTGTTTTTAAATCAGACAAATTCAATAGAGAAACTTGAGATGCTTCAGGAATTCTTGAAAGAGAGTCAGCTACTACATTCAAAGAACCACTACGATGAACAACAGTAAATTTGTGACAAGACAGTTTCATTATCCATCTAGCAATTCTAGGAGAAGGATTCTTCATGTTATATAACCACTGCAATGAGGAGTGATCTGTAATCACAGTAAAGTCATCACTACCCTCAATATAGCATCTAAATTTTTCAATTGAAAGCAAAATTGCTAATAATTCTTTCTCAGTAGTTGTGTACTTTCGCTGAGCTCTAGTTAAAGTTTTGCTGAAGTAAGCAATAGGATGTTCTAATCCATCATCCTTTTGAAATAAAACACCACCCACACCAGTGTCACTTGCATCACAAGCAAGATAGAAATGCTTGGAAAAATCAGGACTTGCAAGAACAGGAGCTGTTGTAAGAACCTGTTTAATTTTACGAAAAGCTTCATCAGCTTCAGGAGTCCAAGTAATAGGTTGACCTTTCTTCCTGCCTTTCAATAAGTCAGAAATGGGACTGCAAATAGTAGCGAAATTGTTTAAAAACCTACGGTAATAACCAATTAAGCCAATCAACCTACGTATCTGGGTTGTATTTGTGGGTACAGGATATTCCAAAATAGACTGGACCTTACCAGGATCAGTTCTTAACCCTTGATCATCCACTACAAATCCAAGGAATTGCAATGAAGATCTGCAAAACTGGCATTTCTCAAAATTGACAGTGAGATTTGCATCTTTCAAACGTTTGAATAGCATCTTCAAAGTTTTGACATGAGTATCAAAATCTGGAGTTACAACGATAATATCATCAAGATAATAAAAAACATAAGGTTCTAATAAAGGACCTATAACAGAGTCCATGACTCTACACATAGCTTGTGCGCTATTATTAAGACCGAAAGGTAAAACATTAAAACAAAATAAACCTCTATTTTGCACAGAAAAAGCAGTTTTCAATTTGGATTCTTCATCTAAAGGAATTTGATAAAAAGCCTGTTTAAGATCAATAGAAGATATGAACTTAGCATCTCTTACTTTAGAAATAATTGTGTCAATTGAAGGCATAGGATAGCTATCAGGAACTGTAATTGAATTAAGTTTCCTACCATCAAAGCAAACTCGATGTGAACCATCTTTCTTTGGTACGAGCCACAATGGCGAAGACCACGGTGTACTAATAGTTAAGGGCTCTATAACTTTGAGTTTAAGCATCTCATCAACTCCAGCATTCAAAACCTTCTGCATAGCAGGAGATAATGGATACTGTCTCTGTTTAATAGGTTTAGCATTGCCAGTATCTATATGATGTGTATACAGATGAGTTCTGCCAATAGAATCTGTAGGACCTATTTCTTTAAAAAGTTTAACAACAGAATTAAGTTGAGATTGCTGAATATCAGAAAGATTTTCAGAACTAATGATAGTATTAACTACACAAGTAGAAAAATTTGTTGCCGTAAAAGAAAAATCAGAGAAGTCCAAAGAGAGTTGAAACGACTGAATAAAATCCATACCTAATATCATTTTATGTGAAATAGAAGTAACTACTAACACTTTAAGTGATTGAGTTTTATTCAATAAAGTAACAGGTAACCAAACATATCCTAAAGTACTCTGTATGTTTCCATAAGCAGTAGTGAGTTGAATTGAAACATCATAATTAAGATTTAAATTAAGCTTTTTAAGTAAAAATAGAGAAGGAGAACCAATTATGCTGACATTACTACCACTATCAAGGAGTGCAGAAATTGTCTCATTACCTATAGAAACAAAAAAATATGGTCTATTATCATTATTATGAATATCTAATAAAGGACCGGAATTGAAATGTACTTTTGAATTAGATAAATCACTAGAAGAAACAGAAGTACTAGAAGAAGGTAAAATTTCAGATTGTACTGAAGAAAAAGTAGAAGTAGATTTAGATGGAAGTGGTTTAGAAATGTTTACAGATTTTTTTCGACCCTTTTTGAAAAGTTTTTCCCGGAATATTCTTGCCTTTGCTCGATGTTCCTGGGACAGACGTTTGACTGCTTTGAGGCATGCTGTCTGTCGAAGCGTTTCCTCGCTGGTCGTTTTTTGAGCACCTCATGCATTCCGCAATAGTTACATCCTTCGAGCCACAACCGAAACAAAACGTTCTCTTGGGTTTTCTACAGACATGGAAATTGTGTCCTTTCACATCACAATTCCAACAAGTTGGGGTTGAACGAAGGGATTCTACAGAAAATTTGCTGCGTGAGGAAATTGCCAAAGCAGATTCAAACTTCTTACAATACTTTGTAAGCTCAGCAACTGACTTAACATCTTGGAAAGCAAGAGCTTTAACATATTCAGGAAGAAGACCATTGATAATTTCATCCACCTTTTCAATATCCGAAATAGATTTGGACGACCGGAGCATCAAAGATTCCATATGGGAAATATATGCAGAAACTGGTTATCGTGAAAACTGTTTTGTGGAACGTATTTGTTCCCATAAATCTCTTTCATAGTTATAAGGTAAATAAGTTTCTTTTAAAGAAGTAACTAGATCAGCCCATGAATGAAATTTCTTTTGAGAGAAATTATTATGCCACCAAGTAAAAGCAGCACCTTCAAACAAATCACATGCAGAGATGAATAAATCTTCATCTGTGCAGTTCCTTGAAAATTTAAAAATTTCAATCTGTTCCAGAAAAGGGATTAAAGGTTGTTTACCAGAAAATTTTTTGATACCCCATTTATACACGGGAACAGGCTTGGAAGGTGATATTGAAGATTCCGAACAATTAAGATTAACTCTAGTAGATGTCATGGGTTGGTCTAGAAGATCAGGTTGTTCTACAATGTTACACAAAGTACCTTCTAACTTTAACAAATTAAAGCGGATAGCTTTCTTCAACTTTTCTTCGTCTGCGGAAGATGACCGCAAACGAGAAATCCTACCAGACAAATGTTGGAGACGAGAATTGAAGGTTTTATATAGAATATCAGACTTTGTTCCTGTAAATTCAGATATGAGAATCTGAAGTTCAGTATAAGAGGCTAAAGCTTGTTTATAATCAACCTCAAAAGACAAAGGGACCGAAATATCTGAAAAACTGCGGCTACTAGTCTCCTGAGAAAGAAGACCAGTAAGAACTGTACGTTTTTCTTCAATATCATCAGGAGCAGAGACATCCCTAATGTGAAGCTCATATGTCAATTCATTTGTGGTAAGATGTGCAGGTTTCATGTTGAAGAGAAAAAAAAAATTTAATAAAAATCAAAGAAAGAACTAAAAGTACACTATCCACAAAAACTGGTTAAGTTGAAAAAAAGAACAGACCATTTAACTCACTATAAAAGTACCATTATAAGAATGAGGAAAAAAAATTATGTAAAAAAGCAACAATGTATTAAATGCAAATTAAATATGCTGAAATATAAGATATATTATAAAAATGGTAATACTCTTTACCCCAAACATTTGAAAAATGGTTAAATATATAGAAAATGCTCAAAAAGTATCAAAAATTTGCAAATACTAAGATGTACTGTAAAACATGAATATAATATTAAAACAGTATTTATTAATGCTTTATTATTTGCTACCGAACTACAAATCCACAGCTCAAATCCTTGAGTAAGACAATTCAAGTTGGGCGCCAAAAGTGAGGCGATAAACTTCCCCAGATAATCGAGATAATACTCGAGAATAATATTTCAATCAACTATGATAGCTATCGTCTACCCTAGACTAGCTCAATCTCCCAAGTTGTGAGTCCACCTTGTCCTAATCAAAAACATGAACAATGAAAATGCAGAATGGAGCAAACAAAACAATAATATTTAACTAATCATGTTTATTTTTCATAAAAGACATAATTAATGTATTAAAAAAAATAATTTAAAAGACCTTGCCGAAACTTTACAGATCAGAGATTATACTTATCGATGGCACTTGGTATCTGTCTGCAGGTTCTTGGTGTCTTGCTGTTGTTCTGCAACGGGCTCTGGCGACGTGGATGTTCTGGCCACCAGGCCTACAGATGTTGGTTGATGGTGTGGTGTCTATGCTAAATTACTGTAGCATCGCCGGCGATATTGGGGGCTCCAGGTTCAGGGAGTCCTCCCACGAGGTGAAGGGTTGTCCGGTGTGAAGATTCTTATTTGTCCAGAAAACTAGAATACATACAGGTACATTAGACACCAAGAATAAATGAAAGATATCCTTGCCATTCCAAGAAATAATCCAGAAATGTTGCAGAAAGGCAAGGTTAAACAAAATGAATAGTATAAAATAATGTTAGTAGTTAAATAGTTGTGGATTACTACATACATATGAAGATAATAGATAATATAAATACATTTTACCATGCGGTACAAAAATAAAAAGTATGAAAAGTAAGGTTAGATAGGAACATAAAAAAGATTACGGATATAGGCTTAGAAAAAAGTGTACAATTATATTTAAACACTTACCCCAATTAAGACCGTCTGTTTGAAAATGTGGCTATGAGGCCAGACATTGCCTTAAGTAGATTTTAGAATTAAAATAAAAAATATTCTTCATTTTGACAAAGAGAAGGGTTCACTTGACATTGACAGAGTTGGTGAGTGGGGGCTTAAAATTTGAAAGAGAAACGACAGTGCGAAGTCACTGTCATGAACCACAGAACGATTGAATAAGAATGTGAATTCTGAGATAGAACAAGAATGTTGAGATATGCCTATAAATACCGAGAGAGGGCGCCAACCAATTTTTAACGGGAAAAAAGGTAAAACAAATAGAAGAGGATTATTATTAAAGAATTATTAAAGAAAATGGAATAAAATAATTATTTGAAAATAAAATAGCAAAGATGTGACGTTTGTAACGTTACAATGTGTCAAATCAAAACTTACGAGGAATTACCTTTCAAACTGTTCAAATATAACTGGTAACTATAATTTTAAATAAGTAAAAGTAAATAAATAATAAATATTAAGAATATTAAATACGTACATATGTGTATAATATGTATTTTATTTCAATTTTGGAATATAATCTACATAATAGCACCTAAATTATTTAATTTTGAAGATTGAACTCTTGACAAAAACGCATCCATAGAAAAACTACAGTGTACAACACGTGAGAAAACGACATATTTCTCCCTCGCTTGATTTGCGGCACTCGCCTCGTACCTCGGCTCGTGAGAAATATGTCTTTTTTCTCTCTTGTTGTACAATATACTATTGGAATACATGTATGTAATTATAAAAGGTGTCCCAAGAGTAGAGGAACGGTCAAATATTTCGCGAACTAAACTGCGCATCGAAAAACTGAAAATCACATTTTCAATAATTTTAATAAAAAATCTATCAATGACATCAAACACGATCCCCCAGTCTACCCCTTGGAGGTGGGGTGGTGGGCAACTTTAAAATCTTAAATAAAAACCCCCAGTTTTTATTGCAGATTTGCATTCCTTATGTAAAAGTTAGCAAATTTTATTCGAGACATTTTTTCGATTTCTGGATAGATGGCGCTATAATCGGAAAAAATTATTTATCGTAATACCATAGGTAAATTATAGAAACGGTCTAATATCTCGGGAAATACAATGCCAAATGAAAATCCAAAAATTATAAATTCAATATTTTTCAAAAACCTATCGAATAAGACTAAACATGACCCTCCAACCTACCCCCTAGAGGTGGGGTGGGGGGTAACTTTAAAATCTTAAATAGCAACCTCCATTTTTATTGCAGATTTGGATTCGACATAAAAAATTAAGCAACATTTATTCAAAACATTTTTTAGAATTGTTGATAGATGGCGCTCTAGTTGGAAAAAGACGATTTAGTAGCGCTATCTGTCAACAATTCTAAAAAATGTTTCGAATAAATGTTGCTTAATTTTTTATGACGAATCCAAATCTGCAAAAAAAATAGATGTTGCTGTTTAAGATTTTAAAGTTACCCCCCACCCCACTTCTAGGGGGTGAGATGGAGCGTTATGTTTAGCATTATTCGATAGGTTTTTGAAAAATGTTAAACAAAAATTTTTTGGTTTTTCATCTGGAAGTGTACTTCTCGAGATATTAGACCGTTTCTATAATTTACCTTGGTATCACGATAAATGGTTTTTTCCAATTATAGCGCCATCTATCCATAATTCGAAAAAATATCTCGAACAAAAGTTGCTTACTTTTACATAAATAATCCAAATCTAAGATAGAAACTGTGGGTTTCTATTAAATATTTCAAAGTTACCCCCACCCAACCTTTAGGGGGCGGAGTGGGAGGTCGGCTTTGATGTCATTCTAAAGATTGTTGAAAATTTTTGAAAACGTGTTTTTCAGTTTTTCGATATGATGTTTATTTCGAAAAATATTCGACCGTTCGGCTACTTTTGGGACACACTATATCAGGGGTGGCCAAACTGTGGCTCGCGAGCCACATGTGGCTCTTTGAAGGATTATTTGTGGCTCTCAATAAATGTACCTGAATTACTTCTAATGGTGTTTCAAAATGTCTCAAATTACTGACAACGAATATAAAAGACTAAGTAAAACATCGGGACTTAGACAAATAGACCCCTTATCACTGTTCTGTTCAATTTGGTCTTAGAATATGTAATAAGTAAAATATCATCTGAGCTGACAGAGGAATTTGCGAATCGAGGATCAAAACTATTGTTGGCCTTTACTGATGATCTAGGGGCAGTCGCTCATTCTACAAAAGACACGAGAGAGGTGCTTAGACGTGAGTGAGGTGCTTTCACAACTCGAGGAAGAAACAGGTAGTCTGGGCCTTCAAATAAAGAGAAGACAAAATAAATGCTATTACCCAAAAATCCAACCAGGTGTTAGGTAAAACATGCTTGCAACCAAAAATCCAAGACCAAGAGATAGGCAGAACATAACTATTAATGACTACAACTTCGAAGTATGTAGTAAAAGAATAGAAAAAGACTGTTTGACTTGTACACACTTCTATAAAAATCTAAACGGGAACTGGTGTATGTTCTCAAAAGACTGATAGTGTGTAAATAAATTTATTAAATCAGCTAAGTACTTTCAGCATATTATGCCATCATCAGAGCTATCGTCTTATAGGTGTAAAAACCTCAAAAGAAGAGAAAACTTCGAACAAACACATTCTTTAGTTTAAAATAAACCCAGGGATATAACCACTGGTTAGGGTAAAAACCCTTAAATGTTTAAAATTACATTTAATGTGTTTTATAGCCATTTTATTTATTAGCCATTATTTTGTAGCCATTTTATAAAAAACACATTACATGTAATTTTAAACATTTAAGGGTTTTTACCCTAACCAGTGGTTATATCCCTGGATTTATTTTAAACTAAAGAATGTGTTTGTTCGAAGTTTTCTCTTCTTTTGAGGTTTTTACACCTATAAGACGATAGCTCTGATGATGGCATAATATGCTGAAAGTACTTAGCTGATTTAATAAATTTATTTACACACTATCAGTCTTTTGAAAACACACACCAGTTCCCGTTTAGATTGATGTAGTAAAAGAGTTTAAATATCTAAGGGCGGTAATCACAGATGACAACCACATATAAAAAGAGGTCTCAGTAAGGATAGTTGCGTGGAATAGAGTATTATGCTCCCTATCATCATTATTAAGATCTAAGCTGCTAAAAAGACAATCTAAATTAAGATTGTATAGCCAATTATTCGCCCAATTATTACATATGGAAGTTAAATTTCCATGTTTACATATGGACTCTAGATCAGCGGGAAATAAATTAGCTGCTGGTATTTGAAAGGAAAGTTCTCAGAATGATATTTGGCTGTCAAATAGATGAATTGCCAAGAGAGTGGAGAAGGCGCCGCAAAGCAGAATTGGTGACTGCGTATGGTACTGAAAACATCTCGTCAGACATATAAAAGCTAAGATAAGATGGGCAGGTCATGTGGTAAGATCAGAGGAAGACAGGGTATTAAAGACAGTGTTTTTGAGAGACGGTAGAAGATCAGTAGGCCGTCCCGGAAAAAGGTAGAAGGATTATGAAGAATCGAAGTACCCTGAATTAGAAAAGGCTGCTTGTAGAATTATTTGCATATTTAAAACAACATGTGAACCATTTTATTTCACTTTAAATTTCGTGAAATCCAAACTGTGAGAGAAGAATTTAAAAGCTTTTTTACAGTTTTTAAATAATGATTTAATTGCGGCTCGCAAAAAATTTCAAATTTAGAAAAATGGCTCGAACTATCTAGGAGCTTGACCACCCTGGCCCTATATGTTAAAAAGAAACTTATCAAACCAGTCGGGAATCTGGCGTGTCGGAATTTTGGCCTGTCGGGATTCTGGCGTGTCGGGATTTTGGCTGTCGGTATTTTGTCTGTTGGGATTTTGGGGTAGACCCATACTCAACAGATGATTAAGTAAAGAAGCTGCATGAATTGAAATGCATTAGCATAAATAAGGCTATAACATCGAGAATAAGACAAGACATAAGGGACAACAATACCGAAAAAATTGAAAATATTATAGAGAAGAACAAGAGCATAAAATTGTTAAAAATTCTAAATAGCAAAGGCAAGTACATCAGATAAAACATAAAAATGAAATCATTATAAATGACAAAACACAGCTAGTACATTTAAAGCATTTGAGAAACAAGACGAAGGTGTGAGATGTAATTGTAAAAATTGCACAAATCAAAAGGAACCGGGTAGGACACATGGCTAGACCATAAAAACGATGGCTAGACGACATCAAAGCAAAAATGGGGAGAAACTGGCCCCAAATAGCACAAAACAGAAAATAATGGAGAACTCATTGAGAGGCCTTCGTACAGGAGTGAATACAAACAGACTGAAGAAGAAGAAGACCAAAAGGAATAGACTATTTACCGAAATAAAGAGTTAACTACAGTTGTTCTTCTGATGTTATTTGTTAATTAGAATTGTTATTATTTGTTCATTATAATTGTTTATTAAAATTGTTTATTTAGTTTATTTACAAATTTACAATTTTTAGTTTTCATAATTAGTAGTAGATTAGGGCTATTGTTAATTAGTCAAATATAGAAAATTTTTAGAGTAATAATAATGTAAAGATAAACTACTGTAATCCCATCAGGAAACGACCTGGATTAGTCACAAGAGGCCAGCTCATTTGTATAGTACTATAAATAAATAAAATATAATAAAAAAAATTGTTCTCATATACCTATTTCCAGTCTTCTCTAAAATTCTTGAAAAGTGGATATTTTCTGTGGGTATTTTGGTTTATTCTTAAATATCGAAATCTTTTAAAATTAAGTATATACTGCATACGATTATTCGTATAGGTAGCTTCCAAGTTAAATGATTGAAATCAATTTAATGCCATCTCTAAAGCGAACTTTTTGATAAAGTAACTTTATTTCTGTTAACCAGGCCAATTTCATTACCTAATTTTTCAAGCTTATGAAAAAAGGTTTCCATATCATTAACCATATAATTCTTACCGATATAATAGGTTTATTTATTTTCCGCTACTGTTGCGGTGTCACTTTCGTTACATGTCTTCTAAGTACTTTTTCAATTCTTCCAAAATCCCGATCAGAGTCCGAATACCTACGCCTACGTGTGGCTAACATTAGAAAATTTATGATAGTCGGATAGATAGAAGCGGATTTTGTGCGTGATAAGTAATATGGAAAAACTATACGGGAATATGTTAAATTAGTTGTGTACATCACTTTCACCAACGGCCGGAAACCAGAGTAGGGGCCGAGGGTAGTTATAAGAGGTCAAAGTCGCGGTTTTTATTATTTTTTTTGTGACGCTCATGATCGAGATAGTACACCAAAATTTGGGAATAAGTAGGTCATGACGTAACTAAGTAAAATCTCTAGGGACGGAACGCTGCGTGGCGGACAAAGGGGTGGGGGTAGGGGTGAATTTAAAAAATATATAGGGTTTTTTGCGACGTTCGTGATTGAGATAGTGGACCAAAATTTGGGACTAAGTAGACCATGACATTACTAAGTAAAATCCCCAGTGCCGGAAACCAGAGTGGGGGACGAGGGTAGTTATAAGGGGTCAAAGTCGCCGTTTTATTATTTTTTTTGTGACGCTCACGATCGAGTTAGTGTACCAAAATTTGGGAAAAAGTAGGTCATGACTTAACTAAGTAAAATCTCCAGGGGTGGCACGCTGCGTGGCCGACAAAGGGGTGGGGCAGGGGTGAATAAAAAAAATATAAGGGGTTTTTTGCGACGTTCGTGATTGAGAGAGTGCACCAAAATTATAATTTATTTTGTCAAAATAAATTCAAGCTATCATTAACAGATACAAAATAATTGATTTTTTTATTTTGGCCACCGCAAGGGTCCGACCATGTTACTAAATGATTTTTATATTTTTTAACATTATCACTTGTCTGAATAACATTCCACAAGCAGCTTCCAATTTCAGAACTACCTCTAACTCCTAAATCCTCTATCCATATTTAAAAAAAATAGATATTTGTCCATTTAGTGTCACAACATGGATACCCAAGTTATACAACCATACTTGGCGCAAATAAAAAGCTTTGGATGCTGTTATCTTTGTCAAAGGTATAGTTTCTGCAAATCCATTGTAATGTAAAACAGAGTATTATTGTTTTTTGCTTTAGTTCGGTCATTAGTCATCAAGTTGTATTCTATCTTATGCAGTATGGTCTAAATTAGCTTATCCTTTGACTTATATATTAGCCTGCATGATGTCATTAAGCTAATATGTATTGTTTTAAGAGGAACGTTTTATTTTGATTCCAGTACTGTGCATCTGCAAGCTAATTGAAATGGGTCTTATAATACGATCGTATTCTCCCAGCTATGAATATATTTTATTATGCGCGTCAGATACACTTTTAATTATACTTCTAAATTAAGAAGATAGTGTTTTTTACATCTAACAAATAATATTTATAAACTATAACTACTTTTAAATAAATGTAAATTTGTCACTAACTGAAAGTGATTTCTTTTGGCATGTATGTATATTCTAACTAATTAGCCACAGTTGCCTGTAATGAACTCATTTGCTTATGAAATACACCATTCGAATAATAAGGGCCTTCACATTTTGCTCTTTTTTAACTTGTCTTGAGTGAAATCGTTTTAGTCGTTCCTACCAGCCTCTCTTGGCTAACTCTTGTTTCTTCCTACCCCGAATGGCGATTAGGTTTCCGAAGGTAACGGGTCGCTATATTTTTTCTGCTACATACTCTTTACCGAAAGAGTGCCGGTATAAGCAGTCCATCAATTACTGACCAACGGCTTAGGGCTGATGAGATGGTAAGTGGTAGAGCACCCTTTTGTCCTGAGGTAGTGAAATCAGCCCCGAAGGCGGATGAACCAAATATTTGCTTAAGTGTGTTTATAGTGTTATAAGGATGGGAAAGCACAAATAAGGCAAAAACCCCATTAACCCATTCGCTGCCTATCCAACTCGGCTAGAAGCCATTTTGTTGAACGACACCTGACTGAAGTAATCATATCACTCGCTGGCGAGTGAACGGCACCTGACTGAAGTAACCATATCACGCGCTGGCGCGTGGTCGGCAGCGAATAAGTTAATGATCCGGAGCGATACGCCCTATTCAATCAATCATCTAATGCTCAACAATAAAATAAATTCAGTAGTAAGTCATCCGATCGGGTCTCCGGAGAGGACCGTTTTGAGTTCAAAACAATATAATAAACTGAAATGCAGAAAGAATATCAAGATCTGCACAAGGAATGTTCAAAACCTTATATAAAGCAGGATAAATACACAATACAATACAGAAGATGAAGAGAATGCATATTGAAATCAAGTGAATAGCAGAAATGAGATGGCCAAATTCTGGAGACATACAAGTGGAAAATTACAAGGTATACTACTCGGGAAAAAGTGATGGATCACATAAATATGGAGTCGGATTTATCGTATTGCCCAAAGTTGCCAAATGCCTTACTAACTTGTTGTTGAAATGTTGTTACAAATGCCTTACTAACCTTAGTTGTCAAATGGCGTGATATAGAGCCAAATTTTGACCGTGAGTGTTGAAGTATGATTGCTCTTTTGGTGTCATGTCAAAATGCAGAATTCCATTCGCTTCGTAATTCATCGCATCATGCCGTTGCTGGACGCCAAGCCATCATGCCGTCTGCTCGTGAGTGGTGATACACCACACCATGCTATCATGCCACCCTTCCGTCAATGTCCAAACCCACGTCCATTTTACGTTCATTCTACCCCAATGTCTTCTTCGGTCGTCTTCGGAATTCGACATTGTGCGTCTTCAGTGATCCACGTCAAATTCGAGATGATAACCAGTTTGGAGTGATCTTGAATGTCCTATGATTTTGGCGTCAATCAATTTGACTGACGCCATTTGGCGTGGCTCCAAATGAATTGACCGTGAATGCGCAGCTTTACGCCAATGTCGGAGAGACTGATATTACTACAAGTATAAGTCAACCCCGTCAATATAAATGTCCTTTTAAGTTTATGCTTCCACTACAGACAAAAAGACGAAGAAGCTATTGAGTTTTATGAGAATATCAACAGAATTATACATAAAATTCCAAGACAGGAAGTTCTTATCATTTTGGGAGATTGCAATGCCAAGATTGAAGTTGGAGATAAGACGCACTACATCGACGCACATTGACTCGGAGTCAGAAACCAGAGAGGAGACCTTCTAGAAAAATTCACAGAAGACTCAGAACTCGTTGTCACCAACATATTTTTCCAATTAGCATTTTGAAAGCTGTACATGTGAAAATCCCCTCAATACAAACCCATGAGATTTATTAAACATCAAGTAGGTTACATTTTAGTAAACAAAAGATTCCGAAACAGCTTTATATATGTCCAAAATTATCCTTGAGCACACTTGGAGACAGATTACGTTCCACTGGTGGGACTATTTCGGGTCAAACTCAAAATAGTACAAAAAAAATCACAACTATACGATCTACGTATGCTAAGATACCCTATACGAAAATAAGGGTTCAACCACGATTAACAAGCAAGTGACTGCAATTAGAGGAGAATCGAACGAAGAACAAATGATCAAACAGATGACCGGTATAGTTCAAAATATAAAGGACAAAAACTTAAAGCCAGAAAAATTAACCAAGAAGAAATCATGGAGGACAGATGAGATCCTGAAACTAATATTTATATTTATTAAGCGCAACAGGCCTTGTAGGCCTACGACTAAAATTTTTACATTTCTGATTACATAAATAATATAATAAATAACTTAATATAACTTACATAACTTATAAAACTTATAAATTTTATTTAATTACACTTCAGTCTTTTTATACACTCCTTCAACACCTCCCTCCATCTCCTTCTGTCCAATGCTAGTTCTTTCCATCTCTCAATGTTACTTTTCTTCAAGTTTTCATACACAATGTCCTTCCATCTTTTCCTTGGCCTGCCTTTCCTCCTCTTTTGTATTGGTCTTCGTGAGAGTACCATTTCTGGCATTCGTTTACTTTCCATTCTCTCGATGTGCCTCAAGTGTCGCCTCTGTGCCTCTGTGCTTTGATCGTCGTCGTGATCGTTGACTCTTGATATAATTCTTCCAATTATTTATTGGTTTTTCTTCTCCACTGACCTTCTATTTTCACACCTCCACATATTGCTCTTTGCATTTTTCTCTCCCATCTTTCTAAAAGGTCTGTTTCTGACTTTTTGAGCACCATGTTTCGCATGCGTATGTTACTGTAGGTCTGATAACAGTCTTATAAATTCTTATTTTTGTTTTTCTTGATAAGTATTTGGATTTCAATAATGTGCGTAATGCTCCATATTTTTGACCTTCTTCATGACCTGCTTCTTCATGACCATTTTCATCTATTTTGACTCCCAGGTAAATAATTTCTTTGGCTCTGTTGAACGAGTATGTTTTTTCTCCATCTATTTGTACTATGATGTTATTCTCTTTTTCTTTTTGGATCTCTCCTGTTATCATATACTTTGTCTTTTCTTCATTTATTTTAAGTCCGCATTTTTTGGCTTTTGTTATTAAGTTTTTCATTAATTTTGTAGTTCTTTTTTGCTTGTTGCTACTAGCGTCAGATCATCTGCAAATGCTATGCATTGGTGGTCGTTTTTAAATATCGTTTCTTGCATGTTTATTCTGCTTTTCCTGATTATTCCTTCCAATGTTATATTGAATGCCGTTGTTGATAGTGGGTCTCCTTGTCGTAATCCTTCCTTGGTTTCAAACTTTTTGGATGTATACCCTTTCCAAGCTATTTCGTTTGTTGTGTTTTCCATCGTCATCTTTACCATCCCGACAATTTTACTTGGTATCCTCAATTCTTTCCTCAGTTCGTACATCTGCTGTCTATTTACTGTGTCGTAAGCCTGCTTAAAGTCTATGAACAAAGCATATAGTACTGTTTTATGTTCGTAACAGGTAGTCTGTATTTCTTTTAAGGCAAATATTTGGTCAGTCGTTGATCTGTTGTTTCTAAAACCTGCCTGGTATTCTCCCAGTATTTTTTCCGAATATTGATTTAGCCTTTTTTCTTATACTTTGTGCCAAGATTTTGTAAACTATTTCTAATAGTGCGATGCCTCTGTAGTCTTCGCATAGCATTCTATCACCTTTTTTATGTATAGGGCATATCCTTGCTATGGTCCACTCTTATATTCTTTTTATCAGGTCATATATCTCTTTCTGTAGTCTTTTCCCTCCTGATTTTATCATTTCGGCCGATATTTCTGTTATTCCTGGGCTTTTGTTATTTTTCAAGCTCTTTATTTCGTTCTTTATTTCTTGTACTCTGGGTATTTCTATTGCTATCTGATCATCTTCAATTTCATGGTTTGTTTCCTTTTGTACTGCGCTCTTATTTAGCAGTTCTGTGAAATAGTTTTGCCAGTTTCCCATTATTTTTTCCGGCTCATTTAGCAACATCCCTTTATCATCTCTCATAATATATGGGTTGTTTTTTGATATCCTCTTTCCATATTTTTTGCTTCCTGGTAGAATGATCTTATTTTTTTTTGAAATTTTTCTTCTATTTTTTTCAGTTTGTTCTCGTTGTATTTTCTCTTTTTGCTTCTACATTTTCTTTTCATGATTTTTATTAATTCTCAGTATTCTTCTCTAGTGCTTTCTTCGTTATTTGTGAGATTTTTGAGTCTTACCTTTCTTATCAGTACTTTGCGTAAGACATACTGGGCGGTGAAGTCCTCAACCTCGACACGGCGCGACCCAATGGCTGATAGGGAAAGTTCCTACAGATATGCAGGGCAGTTACGTATAAGGCATTGCCAAATAAGTACCCGCGGATCAACTGAGGATATGACATTAGGCAGCAGTAATGTCATTACTGGATTAAGGCTGTGGGAAGGTATAAAAAAAATCCTGTAGGCTTAATTCTAGATACTCACAGGCGCCACTCGCATTATGAGTTAAGCGGCTGTGACACTGCGATGGGGAAGGCAACGGGAAACCACCCCATAAATAATCCCTAGTTCATTCATCATGGTTAATGTAAACCAATTTGGAGAAGATACTGATCATGGACTTCGGATACTAAGATCCGGCAGGGGAGGAAGAACACGAATATGTAAGGCTTCCCAGGTCGTCAACCCACGAAATCCTTACCAATATTTAAACACTAATAGAGAAAAAATATGCACGTGGAACGTTCAAAAAATCTGTACTTGGAATGTTCGATATATGTTTGAAGGGCGGATGGTACACAACACCATTCAAGAAATGAAAAGGCTAAATATCGACGTGATGGGAATCAGCGAGATGAGATGGCCAGGCTCGGGACAGTGCTGTGTAGATGAGCATATAGTATATTATGCGGGACACGATGAACCACATCACTGGAATGGCGTAGGCGTAATTCTGAGCAAAAAGATTGCTGAGGCTGTGATCAGCGTGCTACCTCTCTCTGACAGAGTCATTCTCATGAAGCTGCAAGGCAGGCCAGTTAATACCAACATCATTCAAATCTACGCTCCAAGATCAGAAAAGCCAGAGGAGGACATCGAGGAGTTCTACGCACTTGTACAAAAAGCACTAAAATACACCAAGAAGAACGAGCTTACCATCATCATGGGTGATTTCAATGCCAAAGTTGGTAAAAACAGAATTGAAGACATTGTCGGACCACACGGCTTAGGCGAGAAAAACGAAAGCGGAAACCGACTTATCCAATTTTGCCGGGAAGAAGATTTTACTATTGCTAACACGTGATTTAGACTTCCCCCGAGACGACTTTACATATGGAAATCACCTGCAGATACAGCCAACAATATCATCAGAAACCAGATAGAAGATGCGGATAGTGAGGTGCTACGTTCTTCCAGTGCTACTGTATGGAGTTGAAGCCTGGACACTGACGCAAGCCACTGAAAAGCGGATTGAAGCCTTTGAGATGTGGATCTGCAGGAGGATACTAAAAATATCTTATGTGGACCATGTCACCAACATTGAGGTCCTACAGCGCATGACAAAATAAAAAGAAGTGCTTAATTTAGTAAAACAACGTAAGCTTGAGTACCTTGGCCACGTGATGCGGAACGAAGAAAAATATTGAATTCTTCAACTCGTCATGCAGGGCAAAATATTTGGCAGGAGAGGACCGGGACGCCGTCGTATCTCGTGGTTGAAAAACCTCCGACAATGATTTGGGATAACCTCCGCGGAGCTGTTTCGCAGAGCAGTCAACAAAACAATGATAGCCTTGATGATCGCCAACATCCGGACCGGATAAGGCACTGAAGAAGGAGACCTTTCTTATTCCTTCTGCTATTTTTTGACATTCTTCATCATACCAATCTTTTGTTTTGTGTTTTCTTTTCGTTCTCGCTAGGATTGCTTTACTTGTGTTCAAGTTTGCTTCTTTTATATTTTCCCATTGTTTGTCTGGGTTTGACGTTTCTTGTTCCCTGATTAGTCTGTTGGTTATTCCCTGTTTATACTTCTTCTTCTGTGTATTGTTATCTTTTAATAGTCCTATGTTGAATTGTTTTCCAATTTTTTATTTTGATTTATTGTTTTTCTTTATGTTATGCTCGATTTTGTATTCTGCTCTCACCAAGTAGTGGTCCGAGTTACAGTCCGCTCCTCTCTTGCTCTTTACATTTATTACATTGTTTGCAAGTTTCTTCTCTATAAAAATATGGTCTATCCGATTTACTGTCTTTTTATCAGGGAAAATCCACGTTCCTTTATATATATATATATATATATATATATATATATATATATATATATATATATATATATATATATATATATCAAGCGGTGATTATTGAGGATGCAGTCTATTTTGGCCCACAAGACAAAGAAAACTCTTTGACTTACTGTCAAGCTTTCGAATTTATTTTTAATTCTTTTTCAAGACATCTGTTGACAAAAATATACAAATATAAAAATTATGTAGGTACTTACAATTTTCTTAATTACTTACTAGTCATGAGATTACATTGAAAAAATTTTAAAACTTTACCAAAAGGACAATTATGCACATAGGTATGAAAAATTATTTTTAAAAACTTCAGTTATGTTGTCATGTTTGAAATATGTCATGAAATATGTAAAGTGTATACACTTTATATAGGAGGAAAGTAAAACTAGTAACAACATATTTTTTATTTTTTATTAGATTTTATTAGATTGATCTATGAAAAAAAAATTAATTAATTAACCGACCACTCGATTAATTTAAATCATACATTTAATTTTTCACAAGCATCAATCCTACAGAGGGTAAAAAATGAACAGAAAAGGTTATTTATAGAAATGACACATATACAGAAAAATAAAAAATGTATAAATAGAAAATCAGATATAGACAAATTAAGTAACATTTATTGTTACATATTAGCATATCAACAAAAAAATTAGTACATCATAATCTGATTTTCTATCATATAATCCAACATTAAAATTTATATATATGCTTTAAAAAAATGACTGGACTAATTGGGTTTGATGTTATTAATTTTTTTTTCATAGATCAATCTAATAAAATCTAATAAAAAATAAAAAATATGTTGTTACTAGTTTTACTTTCCTCCTATATAAAGTGTATACACTTTACATATTTCATGACATATTTCAAACATGACAACATAACTGAAGTTTTTAAAAATAATTTTTCATACCTATGTGCATAATTGTCCTTTTGGTAAAGTTTTAAAATTTTTTCAATGTAATCTCATGACTAGTAAGTAATTAAGAAAATTGTAAGTACCTACATAATTTTTATATTTGTATATTTTTGTCAACAGATGTCTTGAAAAAGAATTAAAAATAAATTCGAAAGCTTGACAGTAAGTCAAAGAGTTTTCTTTGTCTTGTGGGCCAAAATAGACTGCATCCTCAAGAATCACTGCTTGATATTTGAATATACAGTCAAGAATACCATAATCTTATATATATCTTATATATATATATATATATATATTTATTTTTAGCATTTCATGACGTCCTCCCATGTTAAACCGTAGTCTCTCGTGGCTTCCAGGTCTTCGTGAACTCCGATATACGGTTGCCACGAGGACTTTCCCTAAAATGTATCGCAAATGAAAGGTACCACTTCCTACAATGCTTACACAAAATATTGGCCGGACGTCCTCAGTCACGTTATCTGTATAATAATATACACATTACTTGGAGAAATTGCCGTCAGGCGCGCCATGTTCGCTTGCTGTATATCTAAAATCACTTTAACGGTTTTGATGGCATCCAAATATATATTTATTCAGTTTGCGGTTGTGGTGGTCTCCGTATATTTGAGTTTATGTCCTCATGGCTTCCACTGCGCTGTTGCCACCTCAAATGTTGGAATTTAGACTTCGGATATTTTTATAATTGATTATTGTAGTATGTTGAAAAAATTGTTGTTGTGATATATCAATGATATTTTTTTGTATAATTAACAATGTATTTTTTTTCACTGCAAAAATAAAAAATTAAAAAGTATGTTCATTAAAATTGATGAATTTATCATAGCCAGTTGCCGAATCTGCTGGTCTAATTGCTCAATTGTAACATATTATAGAAGTGTTAAAATTATATATATATCGGGTGTTCTACAGCATTCGCCGTTTCCCGCATCCTATTCGCCATGCTTTTCGGTCACGAATATCTTCCTCGTTGAGTTGTCTACTGTTCATTGCTTTCTCTACATCTTGTATCCATGTTCTCTTCGGTCTGCCTCTTTTAAGTGTTAAAATTGAATTCTTAATTTTTTATTACAAAATTTTTACCTCGACAGCGTAGGGTACAAGAGGACGGCTTAAGTAAAGTACATAAGTACAACATTTTTAATAATATAATTTGTTCAACTAATACGTGCAAAAGTGTCTGGAAAATAATAAAAATGTTTAAAATATTGCTTACTTATTTCATACACTCAATGTATTTTTTTATGTAAGGATATAGAAAATAATATTTTGAAAAATATTTAAAATATAGTAATAAATCTTAAATTTCACATTACATAAAGTAGTTAAGTCTGCTAGTCTACAAAATTAAAAACAAATAGAATACTTAAAAAAAATTAAAGCACTCATGCCATACCAAACGAACTACATTCTTACATATTTTTAAAAGAAAAATCTTTAATTTTGCCCAACCCGACTAAACTATCGACAGGTAAAAAGTCTTCATTATGCGGGGGCCTTACTGTTGAAATAAATTAGAAAATTAAAATAAACTTATCCACCATTATGAAATTCTAATTTGACACAAAAAACTGTATTCTGGATTAAGAACAAGTGTGTAGAATACTCTCGTGAATTAAGAAGCGTTTCTACTGTAGGGTGACCATATCATAAATTTGAAAAAACGGGACACATCCAAGCAGCAGTAGCGCACCTATAACTTTTCTCTGGGGAGAAGGGGGTTGGCTTGGGCGTCGAAATTTTTTTCTATATTTTGTGAAAGACAAGTTACATTTTCCTGCTATTATTTATATATTTTTCATATGCCCTGGGGGAAAGAGGGTTTAACTCCCAAATCCCCCCCTGGGTGCGCTACTGCCAAGAAGGGTTTGGAGCGATACCCAAACAGAGATTGAAACGTCGTCTTTTAGCTAATTTGGAACCTATAAATCCTTTTCAATTTTAAATGTGTAATTTACGTACGATCAAGACTGCGAAACAGCAGAAAACTAAAAAACTACGCTAGAATGACGTGGATAAACAACCAATCCGTCAAAACAAAACAGGGAAAAATAAAAAATAGCGAGAAACACAGCAAAATCAACAAATAAAAAGAAGAAAAATGGCGGGTTTCGCTGGAGGACATTAAAAAAGACAGAGAAAACCATCAAATACAACAATTTTACAAAAAAGTCAGATAAAAAAAAATATGTCCAGCATTAAAATAAGAGTACTAAAAAACAAAAAAAAAATGAGAAACGCTGTTTGAAGACAAACAGATCAGCAGAATATGAGAAGAATATTACGAAAAAATGCTATTCGCTATGAAGGAAACAGATGAAGAAGAACAAGATAACAACGAAGTAGAAATTTTCACAGAAGAAGACGTACAAAAACAAATATTAAAAACATAGAAAACGGAAAAGCAGCAGAAGAAAATGAAATAACAGTGGAATAAAATACAGAGGAAGAGAATTACATAAGGAAATAAACCAGCTAATACAACAAAAAATATGATCAAAACAGACTACCAGCCGATTGGAACGCAGATATTATAGTAGGTACCTATATACAGTAAAACCCCGCAAATCCGAACTAATTGGGGGGACAGCCTGTTCGGATTCCGAAAAGTTCGGATTATCCGAAAGTTAGCCTAACTAATAATTGAAAGTTTACTTTGTCGTTGATTTTGAGTCGCTGCGCCTGTCTCTCTCCCTCTTCCACCCATCTCAGATTGATGTCACTGATGCAGAGCCAGTGTCATCATTTGTGCTTAGTCGTTAACTCCATGGCTTGATTTCTAATTTGAATAAGCTCCATTTTCCCCGTTCCCCTATACAAGATGGATGAGAAAACTAAGAAGAAAGTGTAATTACAGAATGGATTGAAGCTGACGACAAAGGGGGCGAAGAATTTACGGATGAATACATTGTAGACTTGGTTCAACCTCAAGGCAACCCTAATGACTAATGAAGATGAAGAAAGCGAGAAAGAAGTTTCCCTGTCATATTGGGTGTCACACGCAGATGCCACTAAAGCTCTGGGTGTGGCTCTACGTTACGTGGAGCATAACTCTGCTGCGTTACCAGTAGATGTAATGTTTATGTGTAAATAGTTTATCATCACTGCGTCAATTCGCTACACTTCCATGCGTCAGAACAAAGTTATGGAGTCAAAGACCTATTAAACGTAGATTGTTCAATTTTCTGGTTTTACTCTGTATAATAAACATGTTTTTAAGTTTTTGTCTTGATTTTTTTTCACTTGCCGTTGGTCCGGATTTGCCGAACGTTCGGATTAGCGGGGTTCTGATTTGCGGGGTTCTACTGTATATAAAAAGGAGATCGGAAGGAGTGCGAGAATTACAGAGCAAGCACTTTATTTAACACCACATATAACATTCTAGCAAACATACTAAACATAAGACTTGAATCATGCGCTAAACGAATATTAGAAGAATACCAGAACGGGTTCAGACCGGGAAGGTCGATGATTAGTTCCATACATACAGTGGAGCAAATAATTCAAAAATCGAGAGAATACAACAGAGAAATACACCTAATATTCATGGATTTCAAAAGCGCTTTGATACAATCAATCGGAAGAAAATGATGGGGGAGCTAGAGAATGTTGGAATCCCAGAAAAATTAAGACATATGCTAACAGTGAGCCTAAAGAACACCAGAGCAAGGATCAGTTTCAACGGAACAACTTCTATGAAGATTAATGAAAACAAAGGTGTGAAACAAGGTGACTCTATCTCGCTACGACATGATTTAATCTTATATTGAAAGTAATCATGAGAAGGACAAACTGTGCAAAAAAAAACATTACAGATCAACTTTAACTAGTAACATAATGCAGATGATGTAGTCATAATAGAGAAGGCAAAGATGACACTTTCAAAAGCACTTGGAAAATTACATAAGGAAGCGAAGAGAATAGGACTAGAGATAAACAAGCAAAAAACAAAATACATGACGGTAGGGAAGGATGACACAATAGCTCAGAACTATCTAATAACACAGAATGAGAATAATACTGGGCCACAATGTAGCAAAAGAGAGAGAAATACGAATGAAAACAAATGCCGCAATTGAAGAAAAATTAAAGAGGGAAAATATGGTCAGTTACAAAATATCAACCAAAAGCAAACATTTGGGACATTTAGGCGTCCCGAGAGACTTTTTCGGGACCCCGGGACAAATCGTTAAAAAACGGGACAATCCCATTTTTACGGAATGTTTGGTCACCCTATTCTACTGTTATAACGTCCTTCACTTAATCGTAATTGAAAAGTATTTGAAAAAGTTATTTAAAGTGGGTCCGTGTTTTGGTTCTTTATTTAAATTTGGTTCTATTCTTGTAATGTTTTCTAAATTTATAATGAGAAGTTTATAACTTTATTAGATAATACCAAATAATAAAATAAAGTGAAGGCTAATAATGTGATTCTATTAATACGAGTTTGTTACCTTTTCTTAACAAAAAAAAATGATGACAAGTGAATAGATTTTGACTTTATGAACCTAATATCATCTTCAAATATTTTTTTCTCAAAATCATATTCGCACCGTTAACCATAAATCATCGTAGACTAAACAACTAAATTCTTAATTATGTCACCAACTCTGTGTCGGCATGTGTTAAAGATATAACTTCTCGATACTCAACGGTCCGACGTCGACGCCCTGGTCAAATTATTTATCTACAATCTACCATCTACAGACACGTCTTCAAATCAGTATTTGAATTGAAATTATTTATGATAATGAAAAAATTTTATATTTTTTCGTATATTTACTACTTAAATAATTAAACATTAATTATTATTTTTATATAATATTTTATGTATAGGTAAATGGAGACTAGTTGCAAAACTAAACAACATGACATAGTAAATAGAAACGCAGAAGCGATATACGAGGAGGTAAAGAAAGCCATTCATGGAGCAGCAGAAGAAGGGCTAGGAAAAAAGGAAAACATTAAAAGAGAATACCCAGAATAGTGGTCACAAGATTTAGAATCCTTGATAGAAAACAAAAAGAAAGTTTACCAGACATGGTTAGTTTCACAAGACGGTGAAGGTAGAAAGATATATTATGCCCGGTTAAACAGAGAAGTGAAAAGGAAAGTTGCAGAAAGAAAAAACGAAATGTGGGAAATTAAATGCGCTGAATTGAATAGATATATGGGAGGAACGAAAGTATCTGAAGTTTGGCAAACCCTTAGAAATTTAAGAACAGACGAAAAGCATAATACTAACGTACATTTAATTAAAATGGAATGGTGGAACAAATCAAATATGGAACAGAGAAATTAAGAAGAATGATATGCCGAATCATGGAAAGAGCAATAAATGGAGACGACATCCCTAAACAATGGTAAGAATCCTACTTAACATCAATATACAAAAAGGGAACAGAAAAGATTGCGAAAATTACAGGGGGATAAGCGTCATCACTACAATGGGAAGACTGTATGGCAGGATCCTCAGGAACAAAATAGATAAAAATATAGAACGTAAAATCGGAGAAGAACAAGCAGGTTTCACAGCAGGGAAATCATGTCTAGATCATATCCATACATATAATACAACAGCCAATAGAGAAAAAAAGAAGAGATAAGAACAAAGATTTACACATGGTGTTTATAGACCTTACGAAGGCATACGACCTGTGCCAAGGAAAGAACTGTACAAAGCAATGACTAAAATAGGGATACCACCTAACCTAACACAAGCATCAAGAACATGTAGAGTGGAAATGAAACAAATATAAAAATAGAAAACAAGGCAGTTGCTATCTTCAAAACAACAATAGGATTACTACAGGGATGCCCAATGCCCAACGTCACTAACTGTATTTAAAATATTTTTAGAACACGCACTAACAACTTGGAAAACAAAATGTAGGGGTATGGGAATACCGATAAGAGACGATTACCTCTACACATTGTGTTTCGCAGCCGATCAGGTGGTTATGTCTCAAGATGAAGAGGATACCATTTGCATGTTGCAGAGGATATCAGTTGCAGAAAACTAAAAGAGGAATACAAAAGGTGAGCCTGGAAATTTATATGAAGAAAACGGAATACAGTGGAACTTCGATTATCCGTCTCTCCACTAACCGTCACCTCTGTTAACCGTCAGGGTACATACAGACGTTGTATTGACTACATAAGCAAAAATTTTAATGTAAAAAAATAAAAAAAAGTTAATTTGATTTGTGATGAGGACAGAAAGGGCTAGCCATTGCTGACAGATAAAGAAATCGTTGAAATGGCAACAAAGGCGGACCAAACAGATTCAGAAGCTGACACAGACTTGGAATTTGACTGTAGATATGTTGATGAACCTATTGTAACTGATAAAGATTTGCCTAAATAATCTAGAGAAGCTGCATCGCACATGCAATAATTCATCAATGGTATTCTCAACAAGAAGAAGCCAATAAAGTAGATTGCATGATATTACGCTGATTAATAAATTCAGCCGTCGCAAAATGTGAAGCAACAATAAAACAAACAAAGATTTCAGAATATTTTAAATTGATT
This sequence comes from Diabrotica virgifera virgifera, assembly GCF_917563875.1. NCBI lineage: Eukaryota > Metazoa > Arthropoda > Insecta > Coleoptera > Chrysomelidae > Diabrotica > Diabrotica virgifera. Next base: position 118,710,671 of record NC_065448.1, read on the forward strand.
CGATCTCACGAATACAAATCCCTCTTATATTGTCAAACAAAACATACAAATGAAATTTGTGAGTTATACTATGAATTTTGAATTTTTTTTTAATGTTCTGTTAACCGTCTTTTCGATTATCCGTCATACCCTTGGTCCGGTGCCCTGACGGATAATCGAGGTTCTACTGTACTTAGCAATATCGGAAGAAGACGTCAAAAACTTAGAAATAGAAGAACAAGTAGAAATAAAAGGAACGAAGGATTTTAAATATTTGGGCTTTATAAAGTCAAAGAACGGAACAACAGAAGCAGAAAAAAAAATAGATTGGGACAAACAAGATCTTGCTTCAGACAACTCCATAATGTAATCTGAAATAAGAACATTACGGGAAATAAAAAAAATGATATACCAAACAATAGTGAGAAGCATCATGACATATTTTTTTATGTAATTATGTTTATTTACAATCTACATCATTAAAAGAGTATTAAGTAAATTTTTCCCATGTTTTTGGCCATGAAGAAGAGACTTCCAATGATCTCTCATCTTATTCTTTTTAGGTTTAAAGTTTTAAAATAGGTCCTGAGGCCAGGTTCTATCTAGTCTCCTTGTGACAGGGCCATTATGAAATAATTCCCTTACTAACTCGTTGTCATGGTGAATGGTACGCTCGTTTTGTGATTCCGAGGCTCGATGGATTTCTTCTCTGATGAAAGGTATATTTAAGTCTTCGTGAAGTGTTTGATTAGTTACATACCAGGGTGCACCCACTATTGATCTTAGAACTTTCGACTGAAATCTTTGAATGATATTCAGTGATGTTGACTTTGCACAGCCCCAGAGGTGTAGTCCGTAGTACCAAATAGGTTTGATTATTGCTTTGTACAGCAGAATTTTGTTTTGGATATTGAGTTTTGATCTGCGTCCAAGGAGCCAATACATTTGCCGAAACTTCCAGTCTAGTTGTCTTCTTTTAGTCTGTATATGTTTTTTCCAAGTAAGACGTTGGTCAAGATGGAGGCCAAGGTATTTAGCTTCTGTTACTGTTGGTATTCGTACATTTTCCTCTTACAGGTGGGCATGTGTTGTGGCGGTTTGTAAACGTTATTTGAGATGCTTTTGTTTTATTTACTTTAGTTCACCATTTTGTGTACCATTCACTGAGTATGTCCAGATGGTGTTGCAGGTCTTGTGAGACTTGTATGTGATCTTCATTTACTGCTAGTATTGCTACGTCATCAGCAAAGGAAGCGATCGTAGTATTAGGAGACTCCGGTATATCGGCTGTGTAGAGTGAGAAAAGCAGCGGTCCGAGAACACTACCTTGCGGAACTCCGGAGTTAATAGGATAGAGGCTGGATTGTTGGTCTTTGAATTTTACTGAGAAATATCTATTTGATAAGTAGGATTTGACTAGGAGGAAATAGTTACTAGATAGTGCTAATTTTACTTTGTAAAGCAGTCCTCTGTGCCAAACTTTGTCAAACGCTTGTGAGATATCTAGGAATACAGCGTTGCAGTATTTCTTTTCTTCGAGAGTTTTTGATATTTCATTTACTATTCGATGGGCTTGTGCAGTAGAGTGATTTTCCCGAAAACCAAACTGATGTTCTGGTAGTAATGTTAGGAATTCATGATCTGCGTATATTCTTTATAGCAGCAATCTTTCAAAAACTTTGCTAACGATTGGGAGTAGGCTGATGGGTCGATAAGATGTTACTTCATTGGGAGCTTTGCCTGGCTTAAGGATCATTATAATTTCTGCAAATTTCCATATTTTTGGAAAGTATGATAAACTTAGCATGCGATTAAATATTACTGTTAGCATAATAATGGCCTTACGAGGAAGTTGTTTTAGTACTTGTGCCGAGATTAAGATCATGACATATGCCGCAAAAATTTGGGTTATAAACAAAAAAGCCCGAAAGAGCATTCTGGCAACCGAAATGAAATACTGGAGAAGATGCTGTGGTCTCACCAGAAGAGACAGAATAAAAAATGAGGAGATAAGGAGAAGAATGCAAGTGGAAAAAGATGCCCTGCAATATATAGAAGAGAGAAGACTAAAATAGTACGGCCACGTAAAGTACGGCCACGTACGCAGAGTAGAAAATACTTGGATAAACAAGGTTGCAGAAGCTATTATAAGAAGACCTTAGGATAGAAGAAGATTTTTTGACCTTAAATACAGTCGGAAAAATGAAACAATACCCATGAACGATCACATCAATCACTTATTTTGTATTTGCTCTCTTTTTCTATAACTAACGTTTGTTATTTATAGAAAAAGACAGCAAATACAAAATAAGTGATTGAGGTGATCGCTCATGGGTATTCTTTCATTTTTCCGACTGTATTTAAGGTCAAAAAATATTCTTCTTCTTTTTTCTCAAAATGTTATTTTATGCGATTTTACAGTGATTTGGTGTTTATTTAACCAAATTTGCATTTTCTATCGTAAAGTATAAATGGAAAACATTGGTAAAAAGAAATTGTAATATGTAATTGTAAATAGTTTCAATAGTAATTGTAAATAGTAAATAGTAAGTAGTAAATAGTAAATAGTAAATAGTAAATAGTAAATAGTAAATAGTAAATAGTAAATAGTAAATAGTAAATAGTAAATAGTAAATAGTAAATAGTAAATAGTAAATAGTAAATAGTAAATAGTAAATAGTAAATAGTAAATAGTAAATAGTAAATAGTAAATAGTAAATAGTAAATAGTAAATAGTAAATAGTAAATAGTAAATAGTAAATAGTAAATAGTAAATAGTAAATAGTAAATAGTAAATAGTAAATAGTAAATAGTAAATAGTAAATAGTAAATAGTAAATAGTAAATAGTAAATAGTAAATAGTAAATAGTAAATAGTAAATAGTAAATAGTAAATAGTAAATAGTAAAATAAATAGGAACAATTTCAGTTTCTACCATTTTTGTCGAAAAGTTAAAAATTGAGATATTGAGCAAAACAGGTTCTCCTTTAAAATCAAGATTGCGGCTAACGTAAAGAAGGAATTCATTCGTGATTTTAAATTTAGGCTACTATTGACTCCCCTAAAGGTTAGAAAAATAAAATTTTGGGCAGCTCGGCATGCAAGGTCAAATGCTATTCCGACTGTGACAGGAATAATATACTTTTGAGTCTGATATTACAGCATGTAACTTTTTTGGTATTGTAATATAATTCAAATCCTTCTAACTACTTAAAGTCCTATATTTTGGCTATCTGTGGGCAAATTTTTAGCCAAATCGATGATGATGTATTTTGGGAATGGAGAATAATGTAAAAAAACGGTATTTTAACGTTTTCTACACTATAAAATTTGATCAAAACCTTGTTCTGAATCAAAATAACTTGTGCCATATACCATATGATGACATTTTTGAGTCCCCTCTATTAAAATATTATGTTTTTCATTGATACTTTGCCACAGAAAATTTTTTTAAATAAACACCAAATCACTGTAAAGTCGCATAAAATAACATTTTGAGAAAAAAAGAAGAAGAAGATTTTTTGACCTTAAATATCTTATTTTTACGTCACGCAGAAGCTATATACCAATTTTCAGACAAATCGGAGATCCAAAATTTTTTGCCTGAGTGATTTGACATGGAATGTACCTTACATAATCTTCTATTCTGCATATTATTTGTTTTTAGTGTAACGTTGGCCATTACCATTAAAAATCTAATTATATTAAACCGTTTGATGATGCAAAGACAAACTTTGTGAAACCGGTCAAGCAAAATACAACTACCTAATTATAAAATTATAATTTTTCCTGTTAATTCTACATTCTACAGAGCAAGGGTTTAAAGAATAAATTTAGGATTCTAAAAGATTTTTATATATAAAACTGATTTTCTATGACAAAACGCCAAAATAGCAAAAGATATAAATATAATTTGTCTGGGTTCTTTAACTAAATTCTCACGTAAACACGACCAAAGGTTAAATATTTTACCGGATACCATAAGTACATTGTTGCCAGTATAACGGATGCCAAAACGAGCGCGAAGTGTATAGTATTTTTATTTGTTTTCTGTCATCATGCATTCTTTGTACGTGACCAAACCATCGTAGTTGTATTTCGTTAATTTCGTCATTTATTGTATGTGTGACGTTCATTATTTCTCGTATCCGTTCATTGGTGACATGTTCTCTTCTTGATCTTCCTGCAGCCCTTCTCCAGAAATCCATTTCGGTGACCTCTAACATTCATTTTGATTTTTCCTTCATATGCCATACTTCGCAGCTGTATGTTATAATGCTTTTCACTACGGCGTTATAGATCTTTTTCTTGTTTTGGTTGTTTATCTGCTTGTCCCAGAGTACTGAGTTTAGGAGCCTAATTACTTTCCTGCCCTGAGTGTTTCGTTCTTTAACGGCTCCGTCCAGTGTTCCATCATTCGTGATTTTCATATTCATACCCAGGTATTTATATTCGTTACATTTACTGATTGTTTCTCCTCCTTCTATAGTCGAGGAAATGAAGCATTTTGACTCGCAATTGTTTCGTCCAGCATGGATTTACTTGAAATTTTCACAGAAGGTAGGGAATAGTCCAAGGATCATTTTCTATATCATGCCGCTGTATAAAAAAATTTAATACATTCCTCACTTAAAGAACTAAACTAATGTTATATCAAAGTGAGTTATTGGCAATTTAATGTGTATTTTTTTCGACGAGTACTCATATCTAAGTATTCAAGCTTAAATAACGGGAAAACGATACAATATATAAAATATACCTGCTAAACATTTGTCAAATGACTTCAGAATACCTATCAAATGAGCTGCGAAGCAAGTTAAAAGCGTTAAAATTAAGCAAGTTATGATGAAAATAAAAGAACCCTTTGGAATTTTTTAAGAAAAAGTGAAAAATCAATCATACGCGATTTTCCATAAAAATAAAATTTATAATAATCCTTATAGCAACTTCTTCATATTAGCATAAGTAATGATTTCGATAATTTTGACCGGTTTAAAATGCATATTTTTGAAAAAAAGATATAATTAAAAAAAAATTGTAATTTTTAAAATTATTGTAATTTTTATATTCTTTTGATAATAACTCCAAAAATACTCAATACACGTAAAAATAATATATAACCAAATTTTAGATTTTTTTGTGACAAATACTTTACCTGTTTTATTGTTTCTACAGGGTAAAAAATAACCGAGATAGAAACGTTTAAATATTAAATTTTGCTGTGAAAACCATACAACCGGGGCCATTTAACCTTTTATTTTAAAAAAAATAAGGGGTTTAAGAGATTAAGTTTAACTTGATGAAATAGCCCTTGAAATTAGCTTTTAAACGGTTTTTAGATGAACCTTACATCGTAAAAATGAACGGAGTTATTAAAAAAAACAGTAACATTTTTTGGAGACATTTTTAAAAGATAAATTTTGAAAACATTTTGGAGCATAAATTTTAATGCTATCAACATGTTCGGGGGCTTATTTGATAGATATTTTTAAGTACTTTGACAAATGTTTAATAAGTTTATGTTATAAAATGCATCATTTTCCCGTGATTTCAGTTTGAATACGTAAATTTTTTTACTCGCCGAAAAAAAATATACATTCAATTACCTATAACTCACTTTTAGTTAACACTAAAAGGTTTTTCTAGTAAGGAGTTTATTTCGTTTTTTATTAGCTTCAATTTTAGTAATAATAACTTTTTTGTAAAAACTTAGAGTTTTTGAGTTATTGATGAAGAATCGGTGTAAAACATGCATTTTTCTCAAGAAATATTAAACTCTTTGGTCTTTAATAACTCAAAAAGTTTTGATTTATTTTAATAACTTTATATAATAAATTTTGCTTAGAATTTGCTTCTCTATTGAATTATGGGGTTATTTTCAATAAAATAATTTTCACCCCCGAGAAGGGGTGGCATCCACCCCCAGGGTAAAAGCGCAAGTTGGCACCATGTCACCTTTGTTCCTTGAGATAGCCTCTAACCACTCACCAATTTTTATACAAATCGATGGAGGTTCAATGAAATCGGAGGTAATAGCTCATATCCACCTTCAGTGACTCCACTATAGAGGGTTTTTTGAGAATACATCGAAAAATATGCATTTAATAAAAAAAACTGTAGATATCAAAAATTAATCTTTTAGTAACACAAATTAAATTAAACTTAAACAATCTTTTTTCGAGTATACTGTTAGACCTTTCAAAAAATAATATGAAGCTGCTAGCATGAAAATTAAGAGACTTATGATCAAAAAAGGTCGGTACCTGCTATTCTCTATGAAAAAATCAGTGAAAACAGCCCCCCAACTACCCTTCTAATTAAAAATTGATCTTCACCTTTCTGTAAGTAGTTCCCTTTATATTCGTATTATCAATACGCCCAAGAAGTTTGACCTATTTAAAAGGCCCAATTTTAGAAAAAGTGGAGTTTAAAGAAAAATTGACTTTTTGCAATTTCCTATTTGTCACCTTTTACTTCAAAATATCTCCGAAAATACTGGATATACGAAAAAACTTATGGACTACTAAATTGTAGCTTATTATTTAATAAGTAAAATTCCATTGTGCATAGATTTTCATTACAGTGAACAGTTAGCGGAATAAAGCTATTTAGTAGATCAGATGTAGAAAAAAGGATAGTAAAGGCAAAATATGCACTCATTATACGGGTGTTAGTAAATAAGTATGAAAAATTTTAAGGGCTAATTCTACATGAAAAATTAATACCAGTTTTCTCTATAAACATATGTCCGCAAATGCTTAGTTTCGGAGATACGGGGTGTTGAAATTTTTATTTCAAACTGCCACTTTATTTATTGCTCTAAGACCAGTTGAGCTATGAAAATGAAATTTGGTGAGTTTTAGGAGGTAGTTATTACAAATTTTTTGACATACAATTTAAAATTTTGTATTCATCATTGGCGCCCCTACGGGCAATGGTCTGAATTTTTTTAAAGAAAAAAATAGTACGCCACTGAGACATTTCGAATTAAAAATTATTTTTAAATTCCACGTCTAATTTATGATAAAAAACCTTTCTTGCCTTTTTTTCATATGATGCACCGTTTTTATGCAGAAAAATAAAACATCTTGACGCGTATTTTTCATTTCTTAATACATCATCAAGAACTATCCAATATAATAATACTAAACTAGAACAATAACTGAAAATATTACTAATAAGATTTCAATTAGGTATAAAGCTGCAAGAAATGTTTAAAATGATCTCCTTTACAGATAACAGAAGAATTTTATATTCATCATTGGCGCGCGTACGGGTAATGGTCTGAATCTTTTGAAGAAAACAATAGCACGCCACTGAGATATGTCAAACTAAAAATCATTTTTGAATTCCTCTTTCAATTTACGATAAAAAATCTTTCTTTCCTTTTTTTCATATGAGGCGCCGTTTTTATACAAAAAAATAAAACATCTTAACGCTTACCAAGTATTTGAGGTAGTTTCCATATGCATAGAAAATTAGTTCAAATACTTTGTGAACGTTAAGATGTTTAATTTTTTTGCATAAAAACAGCACCGCATATGAAAAAAAGGCAAGAAAGATTTTTTGTCGTCAATTGAAGGAGGAATTCAAAAATGATTTTTAGTTTTACATATCTCAGTGGCGTACTATTTTTCTCTTAAAAAAATTCAGACCATTACCCGTACGCGCGCCAATGATGAATATAAAATTCTTCTGTTACCTGTAAAGGAGATCATTTTAAACATTTCTTGCAGCTTTGCACCTAGTTGAAATGGTATTAGTAATATTTTCTGTTATTGTTCTAGTTAAGTATTATTATATTGGATAGTTCTTGATGATGTATTAAGAAATGAAAAATATGCGCCAAGATGTTTTATTTTTCTGCATAAAAAAGGTGCATCATATGAAAAAAATGCAAGAAAGGTTTTTTATCATAAATTAGATGCGAAATTTAAAAATAATTTCTAATTCGAAATATCTCAGTGGCGTACTATTTTTTTTCTTTAAAATAATTCAGACCATTGGCCGTAGGCGCGCCACTGATGAATACAAAATTCTTAATTGTATGTCATAAAATTTGTAATAACTACCCCCTAAAACTCACCAAATTTCATTTTCATAGCTCAACTGGTCTTAGAGCAATAAATAAATTGGAAGTTTGAAATAAAAATTTCAACACCCCGTATCTCCGAAAATAAGCATTTGCGGACATATGTTTATAGAGCAAACTGTCATTAATTTTTCATGTAGAAATAGCTCTTAAAATTTTTCATACTTATTTACTAACACCCTGTATAATCATAATGCATTAAGGAAAAACTGGAACACACGCGATATATCAGAATTAACCAAAATCAAAATATTTACAGGAAGAGACAGGAAGAAACAACTAGCAAAAAATTACAAACCTTTATAAAAAATCGTTGAGGAAAATCCTAAAAATATACTGGCCAGATAAAATAAAAAACATAGATCTACGGAGAAGAACAAAATAAGAGAAAATAACAGTCACGATTAAAAATATGAAATGGAAATGGATTATACGGACTCTGGGGAAGGATCGAAATAATATAACCAAACAAGCACTCGAATACCAACCAGACGAAAGAAGAAGAAGAGGAAGACCTGATAATAGCTGGAGAAGAACTGTAATAAGAGATCATGAAAGAATTAGCTTGAGATGGAGAGAAGTCCAACAGAGAGCGAGAAACAGAGAGCAATGGAAAATACTTGTATAGCAAATTTCGAAAGAATAAAACAGAAAAGGATGCGCTGGGAAGGGATTACAGGAAGAGATAGAGAGAGAGAGAGAGAGAGAGAGAGAGAGAGAGAGAGAGAGAGAGAGAGAGAAACAATACCGATTATTTATCAAAATAAAATTTAATAATAAACCTAACCTAACCTATCGAAAGGCTCATCAAACAATTATTAACTTTAAAAAATAAACAGTTGTCAAGGGTATATAGTGGTATTGTTAAGTACATTACATTATCATACATAATATAACATTACATTATCATATATAATACATAATCTTCTTCCATCGAAATAAAATAGAAAATTTAAAAAATTAGAAAATACATCTTTCATAACTACACCCAAGAAATAAGTTTTTCTAACTTGATTTAAGAGTATAAAAAAACGAAAACAAACAATTTACAGCAAATCCTTATCGTATATCCGAGCAAAACCACCTAATTGGCAAAAGTTATAAATAGAATTTGTCTGGGTTCTACAACTAAATTTGCACATAAACACGACCAAGGTTAAATATTTTACTTGATACTATAAGTACATTGTTGCCAGTATAACGGATGCCAAAGCGAGCGCTAACTGTATGAAATTATTCTTGTTAATATAAATATATATATATATATATATATATATATATATATACATACATATATATATATATATATATATATATATATATATATATATATATATATATATATATATATTGTATTTGCGTCCCTCGTGGCTTCTGTATAGTTTTGACTCTTCGTGACTTCCGATCAATATACAGCGTGTATATTAACAAGAATAATTTCATACAGTTAGCGCTCGCTTTGGCATCCGTTATACTGGCAACAACGTACTTATAATATCAAGTAAAATATTTAACCTTGGTCGTGTTTAAGTGCAAATTTAGTTGTAGAACCCAGACAAATTCTATTTATAACTTTTGCCAATTAGGTGGTTTTGCTCGGATATACGATAAGGATTTGCTGTAAATTGTTTATTTTCGTTTTTTTATACTCTTAAATCAGGTTAGAAAAACTTATTTCTTGGGTGTAGTTATGAATGATGTATTTTCTAAACTTTTAGATTTTCTATTTTATTTCGATGGAAGAAGATTATGGATTTCGGAAGATTTCGATGGAATAATTTATATTGTAATATACTTAACAATACCACTATATACCCTTGACAAATTTTTATTTTTTAAAGTTAATAATTGTTTGATGAGCCTTTCGATAAGTTAGGTTAGGTATATTATTAAATTTTATTTTGATAATAATCGGTACTGTTTCTCTCTCTCTCTCTCTCTCTCTCTCTCTCTCTCTCTCTCTCTCTCTCTCTCTCTCTCTCTCTCTCTCTCTCTCCTGTAATCCCTTCCCAGCGCATCCTTATCTGTTTTATTCTTTCGAAATTTGCTATACAAGTATTTTCCATTGCTCTCTGTTTCTTGCTCTCTGTTTGACTTCTCTCCATCTCAGGCCAATTCTTTCATGATCTCTTATTACAGTTCTTCTCCAGCTATTATCAGGTCTTTCTCTTCTTCTTCTTTCATCTGGTTGGTATTCGAGTGCTTGTTTGGTTATATTATTTCGATCCTTCCTCAGAGTCCGTGTAATTCATTTCCATTTCCTATTTTTAATCGTGACTGTTATTTTCTCTTGTTTTGTTCTTCTCCGTAGATCTATGTTTTTTATTTTATCTGGCCAGTATATTTTTAGGATTTTCCTCAACGATATATTTATAAAGGTTTTTAATTTTTTGCTAGTTGTCTCTTCCTGTAAATATTTTGATTTTGGTTAATTCTGATATATCGCGTGTGTTCAAGATTTTCCTTAATGCATTATGAATATATAATGAGTGCATATTGTGCCTTTACTATCCTTTTTTCTACATCTGATCTACTAGCGCCTTTTTTCCATGGTTGATCCCAGATGATATGTAAAGTTATCTACCTCCTGTATTTGTCTTCCTTGTATTTTAATTTTAGTTTCTTGGTTGCTGTTTTTTAAGTTTTGTTTTTTTTTGTCTTTATCTTCAGGCCCATTACCCTGGAGTATTTTGCAAGCTTCTTTTGCTTATGGCTGCTATGTTCGGTTAGGGGAAAAATGTCATCTGGGAACTACAAATCCTCCAACTAGTCATGCAATTTCAATCTAATACCTGTTTTATTATTGCTTACTTTCTGCATGATCCAGTCCGTTATTATTAGAAATAATGTCGGGGATAGCACACATCCTTGCTTAACTCCGCTTTGTATAACTACATCTACTACCATTTTTCCCGCATGTTCTAGTCTGGCTGTATATTTCTTGTCAAATAGTCTGATTAAGTTGATGTATTTTATCGGTAGTCCATATAGTTTTAGAATCTTCCACATTTGTTCTCTGTTTATACTATCGAATGCATTTTCAAAGTCAAAGTCAAAGTAAACATTATGTTTATATTTTTTTGCCATTCACTAGCTTGTTCCAAGATAATTATAGAGTACAGGAGATACAGCGGTACAGGTACAAGATACAGAGGTGCTGATAGAGTACAAATGTGGTCGATAGTGGAGCGTTTTGCGCGAAAGCCTTCTTGGTTGCTTCTTAGTCTTAGTTTCTTGTCTATTTCTGGCTTCAGTCTATTCAATATGATATTTGACATTATTTTGAATGTGGCACTTAGCAGTGTTATTGCTCGCCAATTCTCGCATTTATTTAAATCGCCCTTTTTTGGTGTCTTAATGGTTACACCTTCGTTTCATTTCGGTGGGAGCTCCTGGTCGGCCCATATCTTGAGTTTGTGTAACATTTCTACTAATTTGTTTGCGCCCGCCTTTATTAAATTTATCGGTAGGTTGTCGCTTTCAGCGGCTTTGCCATTTTTTTAGTTGATTCAGTGTGTTTTGTATTTCTTCTTTCGTAATTTCAATTGTTCTAATGTTTATTTCCTGTATTACGTTATCTTCGTCTATATCTGGTGTTTGGAGTATATTTCCTCGCAGTGTTGTTTTCATCTTTGTATTATTTTATGTTCTGACTTAATTATATTTCCTTGTTTATCTTTAATTTTTTTATTACTGTTTAGTGTTTTCCCTGTCAAATTTCGGATGATATTGTACTGTATCTTCAGGTCGTTTTCTTGCGCAGCTTTTTCTGACATTTTTACCATATCATATACATAGCATCTTTTGTCTTTCCTGGCTTGCTTTTTAACCGCTATATTTTTTCTTTGTATTTCCTTTCTACTGCTTTTTCCTTCTTCGGTTGCTTCTTTTTGTAACATTTTTTTTTAAGTTTCTTTCTTTCTTCTCTTAGTTGCAATAGTCCAGAAAAATAAGGTTTTTGTCGGGACACTTAACCAGCCAGGTTGCAAATGGGTTTTTTGGAGTTATACCTATTACATTATAAATACAACAATGCCCGTCACAGTTCGGACGAGAATTTTAGTAATTAACAAATAAGGGTCAAATATGACAGTTTTTCGTTTAAATCGCTACAGGTAAAAATAAGGTAATTAAATATCTTATTTAGATTATTCATCTTTTAGTAGATAAGCAAAGGTTTAAAAATTTTTAAATTTTGATCCGATTATTTGTTACTTCGGAAATTGCAAAATAAAACTAAATTTCGAAAATAAAAAAATTGTTATAACTTATAAAAAAATTGTTATAAAAATGAAATTAAGACTTTGATATTGCATGAAATGTTGAGTCAACAGTCCATAATGCACAATAAATTTGAAGACGATTTGTCAATTAGTTTAAATTTTATTCGATTTTTTTATCACAAAGAGCTTTTTTTGCAATGTTATTGTTCAGAAAATTATAATAATACAGCAATTCTGTGGAAACCACAGGAAAGAAGAATACTTATATTTTTAACTTACTTAAAAAATCAATAAGAAGTCATTTTTAGCATTCTGAAAACATTTTACGAAAGTAGAATCATTTTTGGCTTCTAAACAATTTTAATAACAATATTAACATATTGACTAAATCTGCGTTGGGATTTGAAAAGCTGATATTTTTACACGAATTTTCAAAAAAAAACTTTTCGCCTAGGTTAATTACGAGCAAAGTTAGCCACTTTTATTACTTATTTAATTCACAGTTACTTCTATGTACATAAAATTCTCCTGTAACAGTGTTAGTTATCATATTCCTCCGAAACGGCTTGACCGATTTTTATAAAATTTTACACGTATATTCTGTAGGACTGAAAATAGGTGGTAATCTATTATTTACACCCATACGTTATAAGGGGGGTTGCCCCCTGCCACTTTTTTATTGTTTTGGAGAAAATTGTCTACCTTCATTTTATATTATGTACCATTAAAAATATATACAACCCTTAATTTTCACCTTTCTACAACCAACCCCTATTTTTTAATAGTTATCTATTTATTTACATCTATAAAATTCTCCTGTCGTAATGTTAGTTGCCATAATCCTCCGATACCGCTTGAACGATTTTTATGAAATTATATATGTATACATATACTTGTATATGTATACATAACATTTTGTATTGTTAGGTGGGTATATGTGTACATAACATACTCTACAAAACTACAGGTATATATAAATTAAAAAAATAATGATCCAAGTCCATCAACAAGCTCCGGAGATATTAAGCGCAACATATCTTTGAAAAGTTAATTTCATTTTTTGAGTGCACGGATTTTAATAATTCCGCTCCACAGACCACGAGTCGATTTCGTTAGGACATCATTTTTAAAGATATATTAACAACTCTGTTCAAGTTTACTCAAACTTTTACACATAAACTATATACATACCTTGAACTTTAAAATAGCGCTAGTTAGGTTTCTTAATTGTTATAAAGAAACTAGGTGTGAATTAAATAAAAAAAAGTACCTAACTTTGACCGTAATTAATCAAGGTAAAAGTTTTTTTTAACATTTATGTAAAAGTACACATCGAAAACAATGTGATAACTACAGGGGTAATTTGTGTTACTAAAAGATAAATTTTTCATATCTACAGTATTTTTTGATAAAATGCATATTTTTCGAGGTATTCTCAAAAAACGCTCTAAAAAAGTCGATTTTTTCGTCGAAAAACTGTTACTTTCAAGCGCGAATAACTCGAAAAATATTAGTTTTACGAAGAAAATGTAAAAAACCTTTCCTTCTTAGAATTACTTTTTACATCGATTTACATGGTTAAAATGCAATAAAAATTTCCCGTCCCCGAGATGGGGTGGCAACCACCCCAAGCTTTTAGCGTACAGCGGCATGATATAGAAAATGATCCTTGGCCTATTTCCTACGCCCTACCTTCTGTGAAAATTTCAAGTAAATCCATGCTGGACGAAAAAATTGCGAGTTAAAATGCTTCATTTCCTCGACTATAGAAGGAGGAGAAACAATCAGTAAATGTAACGAATATAAATACCTGGGTATGAATATGAAAATCACGAATGATGGAACACTAGACGGAGCCGTTAAAGAACGAAACACTCAGGGCAGGAAAGCAATTAGGCTCCTAAACTCAGTACTCTGGGACAAGCAGGTAAACAACCAAAACAAGAAAAAGATCTATAACGCCGTAGTGAAAAGCATTATAACATACAGCTGCGAAGTATGGCATATGAAGGAAAAATCAAAACGAATGTTAGAGGTCACCGAAATGGATTTCTGGAGAAGGGCTGCAGGAAGATCAAGAAGAGAACATGTCACCAATGAACGGATACGAGAAATAATGAAGGTCACACATACAATAAATGACGAAACCAACGAAATACAACTACGATGGTTTGGTCACGTATAAAGAATGCATGAAGACAGAATCCCAAAACAAGGGCAAAAATGGAAACTGCAAGACAGAAGAATATGAGGTAGACCGAGGAAAAGTTGGCAGGCAGGAATAAACAAAGCCATGGATGAAAGAGGTCTGCAAGTAGATCAATGTACGGACAGAGAGGAATGGCGAACGGGTATCGGAAGACGAAGAACGTTATAAACCGATAATATAATAATAATGTAAAAGTACCAGCTTTTTAAATCCTAAAGTCTAGGGATGGCGCTTGTTGAACAAAAAACCGGTTTTTTTAACTTACGGTTTAACCTGGCGGTTATAACCGGTCAAAAAATCGGTTGTTCCAAAAACAGGTTTTCGGTTTTTTTTTAATCAAAAGCAAATACTCAATAAGTTATAATGTTACATTTATATTGCACTTTAGTTTGCTCAATTTTCCTCCCGAAAAATTCCCCAACCAATTCAACCTATAAAAATTTTCCCAGGCGCTTTCAAGTTACCCTAAAAATGGGCCAGAGTACCCCAATCTCTGATTCGTCGCTCGTTGTAGACGGCGTCGGCGTATATTGCGTTGTCAATAATTGGGATATTCCCAAAAGTGATGATCCTATCGATCTATCAAAATGTCCCTTGGATCTATCAAGTTTTAAAAAATGTCCAAATGACTTATAGTTATTTTACAAAATAAATTCGATAAACCAATTCAGTATTTACTTCTCTATTGCCATCAAAAAATTTCAGTAGGTAATATTTTTTAATACGTTTGTATAATACCTACCATTTATTTCGTAAGAATTATTTATTGTTTAAAAATTACATAATGGAGATTCCTAATCGTATTTCGGTATTCACATTATACAAGAGTCTCAAGTCTCAAGTACTCAAGTATAAACAATTTTTTAGCTGATGATGGTTGGAATATCGATTTCAAGCAGATCACATACTTTTATGTAAATATTATCATCACATGCACCATTTCACCAGTCTTTGAAATATTTATTAATCTAAACTAAATAACTATTCTCAAAATTGTTTCATAAAAGCTGATGTGACACTTTCGTCCAGTTCTCTATTAGTAAATAAAAGTTGAATTATGGTTGTTTGGGTTAATTACTTCGCATTTATTATTTATAATATTATATGATTAAGATCGAAAATATATAGAAATTTCTTCATTTTTCTCTAAATTAATTTTTTTCCACAGGCAACTTATTCGGTTTTTCAATGGTTATTACTTTAAAAAGAAAAAAACCGGTTATAACCGGGACAAAAAAACAACCGGTAAAACCGGTTGTTTCGAATTAAAAAAACTGGGTTTAGGTTATAACCGGTAGGTTTTTTCCATCCCTTAGTCGATTAATTTAGTTTGCAGTCAATACTAACAAAGTTATTCAAATTGTTTATAAGCCAAAAATGACTCTACTTTACTAAAATATTTTCGGAATGATAAAAATGAGTTTTTATTATTTTTTTAAAAACTTTGAAAACATAAGTATTCTTCTTTCATGTAGTTTCCACAAAATTGCTGTATCATTATTATTTTATGAAGAATAGCATGCTTTATCATTGCAAAGAAAAGGATTTTTTATTAAACAAATTGAATAAAATGTAAACTAATTGACGAATCACCTTGAAATTTTTTGTTATATCTGGACTGAACATGGACTGTTTGACCCAATTTTTCATGTAATATCAGTCTTAAGTTTATTTTTGCAAAAGTTTATTTTTGCAACTTCCGAAGCAACAAATAATCGTACCAAAATTCAAAAACTGCCATTTTAAACCTTTGTTCATCTACTAAAAATGAATACTCTATCTGATATAAGATATTTAATTACTTATTTTTACCTGTAGCGACTTAAACGAAAAGACTGTAATTTTCAGGGCCGTGCCGTTCTATGATGCGGTGAGGCAGCCGCATCAGGCGGCATCACAAGGGGGCGGCATAATTAGTAAAATCTAATATCTTCTTCTTCTTCAAGTGCCGTCTCCTAATCGGAGGTTGGATATCATCATCACTATCTTTAATCTGTCCACCTCTGCTCTAAAGAGTTCTATAGAACTGCATCTAAACCAGTCCCTTAAATTCTTTAACCGTGACATTCTCCTTCTTCCAATGGACACGCGCCAACTCGTAACTCTTAATGACAAACTTTTTCAAATCAAAATATACACCGGCCAATTCGTAAATTTTTTACTACCTGACCCTCCCAACTTGCAACTTATACAGGTGAATTCGAAACCATTGTTTAATTCTAATTCTATTTACACATAAACATTACATCTACTGGTAATGCAACAGAGTTATGCTCCACGTAACGTAGAGCCACACCCAGAGCTTTAGTGGCATCTGCGTGTGACACTCAATATGACAGGGAAACTTCTTCCTCGCTTTCTTCATCTTCATTAGTCATTAGGGTTGCCTTGAGGTTGAACCAAGTCTACAATGTATTCATCCGTAAATTCTTCGCTCCCTTTGTCGTCAGCTTCAATCCATTCGGTAATTACACTTTCTTCTTAGTTTTCTGATCCATCTTGTATAGGGGAACGGGGAAAATGGAGCTTATTCAAATTAGAAATCAAGCCATGGAGTTAACGACTAAGTATAAATGATGACACTGGCTCTGCATCAGTGACATCAATCTGAGATGGGTGGAAGAGGGAGAGAGACAGGCACAGCGACTCAGAATCAACGACAAAGTAAACTTTCAATTATTAGTTAGGCTAACTTTCGGATAATCCGACCTTTTCGGAATCCGAACAGGCTGTCCCCCCAATTAGTTAGGATTTGCGGGGTTTTACTGTATTAGGTACCTACTATAATATCTGCGTTCCAATCGGCTGGTAGTCTGTTTTGTTCATATTTTTTGTTGTATTAGCTGGTTTATTTCCTTATGTAATTCTCTTCCTCTGTATTTTTTTCCACTGTTATTTCATTTTCTTCTGCTGCTTTTCCGTTTTCTACGTTTTTAATATTTGTTTTTGTACGTTTTCTTCTGTGAAAATTTCTACTTCGTTGTTATCTTGTTCTTCTTCATCTGTTTCCTTCATACCGAATAGCATTTTTTCATAATATTCTTCTCATATTCTGCTGATCTGTTGGTCTTCAAACAGGGTTTCTCTTTTTTTTGTTTTTTAGTACTCTTGTTTTAATGCTGGACGTATTTTTTTATCTGACTTTTTTGTAAAATTGTTATATTTGATGGTTTTCTGTCTTTTTTAATGTCCTCCAGCGAAACCCGTCATTTTTCTTCTTTTTATTTGTTGAGTTTGCTGTGTTTCTCGCTATTTTTTATTCTTCCCTGTTTTGTTTTGACGGATTGGTTGTTTATCCACGTCATTCTAGCGTAGTTTTTTAGTTTTCTGCGTTTCGCAGTCTTGATCGTACGTAAATTACACATTTAAAATTGAAAAGGATTTATAGGTTCCAAATTAGCTAAAAGACGGTGTTTCAATCCCTGTTTGTGTATTATCGCTCCAAACCCTGGCAGTAGCGCACCCAGGGGGGGGGTTTGGGAGTTAAACCCCCTTTCCCCCAGGGCATATGAAAAATATATAAATAATAGCAGGAAAATGTAACTTGTCTTTCACAAAATATAGAAAAAAATTTCGACGCCCAAGCCAACCCCCTTCCCCCCAGAGAAAAATTATAGGTGCGCTACTGCTGCTTGGATGTGTCCCGTTTTTTTCAAATTTATGATATGGTCACCCTACAGTAGAAACGCTTCTTAATTCACGAGAGTATTCTACACACTTGTTCTTAATCCAGGATACAGTTTTTTGTGTCAAATTAGAATTTCATAATGGTAGATAAGTTTATTTTAATTTTCTAATCTATTTCAACAGTAGGGCCCCCGCATACTGCAGACTTTTTACCTGCCGGTAGTTTAGTCGGGTTGGGCAAAATTAAAGATTTTTCTTTTTAAAATATGTAAGAATGTAGTTCGTTTGGTATGGCATGAGTGCTTTAATTTTTTTTAAGTATGTATTCTATTTGTTTTTAATTTTGTAGACTAGCAGACTTAACTACTTTATGTAATGTGAAATTTAAGACTTACTACTATATTTTAAACATTTTTCAAAATATTATTTTCTATATCCTTACATAAAAAAATACATTGAGTGTATGAAATAAGTAAGCAATGTTTTAAACATTTTTATTATTTTCCAGACACCTTTGCACCTATTAGTTGAACAAATTATATTATTAAAAATTTTGTACTTACTTTACTTAAGCCGTCCTCTTGTACCCTACGCTGTCGAGGTAAAAGTTTTGTAATAAAAAATTAAGAATTCAATTTTAACACTTCTATAATATGTTACAATTGAGCAATTAGACCAGCAGATTCGGCAACTGGTTATGATAAATTCATCAATTTTAATGAACATACTTTTTAATTTTTTATTTTTGCAGTGAAAAAAAATACATTGTTAATTATACAAAAAAATATCATTAATATATCGCAACAATATTTTTTTCAACATACTACAATAATCAATTTTAAAAATATCCGAAGTCTAAATTCCAACATTTGAGGTGACAACAGCGCAGTGGAAGCCATGAGGACATAAACTCAAATATACGGAGACCACTACAACCGCAAACTGAATAAATATATATTTGGATGCCATCAAAACCGTTAAAGTGATTTTAGATATACAGCAAGCGAACATGGCGCGCCTGACGGCAATTGCTCCAAGTAATGTGTATATTATTATACAGATAACGTGACTGAGGACGTCCGGCCAATATTTTGTGTAAGCATTGTAGGAAGTGGTACCTTTCATTTGCGATACATTTTAGGGAAAGTCCTCGTGGCAACCGTATATCGGAGTTCACGAAGACCTGGAAGCCACGAGAGACTACGGTTTAACATGGGGGGACGTCATAAGATGCTAAAAATAAATATATATATATATATATATATGTATGTATATATTTTCGGCGTAATTGTGTGCTTATTGAAACTAATGGACGCAAGATAATAATTCCAAAAATGACCACGACAAATATAAAACAATAAATATAACAATAAGAATGAAAATCAGAGAAGCGAAAGGAAAAGAAACAATAAATGATGTCAAGAAATAGAGACTGTACAAACAAATTACGATAGTAAAAATGTTTTCTTCTTCTTCTTGTTTTTGTATAGACATGACTCTGTCTGTTTTTCAATGTGCCTCTAGTAAGTTGTTCCATCGTTTTCGTGATCTTCCCACTGATCATCTTCCTATTGGGGAACTGTCTCTCGCTGTCTTGACTACTCTGTTTGTCGTCATTCGGCTTATGTGGTCATTCCATTCTATTCTTCTGTTTCTGAACCAGTTACTAATGTTATCCAACTTGCATCTTCGTCGTATATCTGCACTTCTAGCTCTGTCCCATAGAGTCTTACCATCGATTTTTCGAAGGGTTTTCATCTCCGCTGTTTCTAGCAATCTTTTTGTCCTTTCTGTCGGGTCGTGTTTCTGCCGCGTCTGTCATTATTGTTTCATTTCTTTTCCGATATATTTATTCCAATAAGAACAACACAATAAAAGTAAAAGTGGAAGATGAACTAACTGGCCCAATTGAAGCCAACAATGGGATAAGAGAGGGGGATTCCTTGAGTCCTCTACTGTTCAACCTGATCATGGACGAAATAATAAAAAAACTAAGAACCAAAAAAGGACACCCAATGGGAGACAAACAACAAAATAATCTGCTATGCAGACGATACAATACTAAACTCTCAAAGTCAAGATGATTTGCAACGTATGCTGCACCAATTTAGCATAACCGCCAAAAAATTTAACATGTTAATTTCCCCAAAAAAGACAAAATGCATGGTTATAACAGCACATCCAATAAGATGTAAATTGGGCTGTAAGGTCAGATAATAGAACAAGTGATGTAGTTTAAATACCTACGCATCACACTATCTAGCTACGGGAGGCTCAAAACAGAAGTGGAAGATCAAGTGAATAGTAAAAATGTACATAGGAAAATTAAAGAAGTCACAGGTGGACTAAGACGGAGACAGAAAGGAAATCTAGTTGATTCTGAAGGAAACATCATCTCAGACAAACAAAGTAAAATAATAACGTGGAAAAAATACCTAGAAAAACTATTTGAAGACCAAAGAGATTACACCTTTGAGCTAGGAGAATACAGAACTGATAGAAAACATATATGTAAGAAATAAAATAGAAATGAAAGTCAATGGAATAATAAAAGAACCCATAGAAACAAACACACGAATCAGGCAAGGAGATTCACTAAGCCCTCTACTGTATAACATAATATTGGATGCAATAATAAAACAAGTGAAGAAAAAAAGAGGGTACAAAATGGGCAATAGAGAGATAAAAATACTCTGTTACGCTGATGACACCGTGTTAGTAGCAGAGTGCGAAGACGACCTACAAAGATTATTGCACGAGTTCAACATTAACGCAAAAGAAATGAATATGAAAATATCAGCCCAAAAAACAAAAAGCTTAGTAATTGCCAAAGAACCAATAAGATGCAAATTGGAGTTAGACAATCAAATTATACAACAAGTAATGACTTTCAAATATCTGGGTATTAATCTATCAGCCGACAACAATATCGAAGAAGAGGTAAAAGACCAAATAATTAAAGCCAGTAGAACGGCCGGATGCCTAAACGACACAATTTGGAAAAACAAACAGCTAAGATTGGAAACAAAAGCCCGAATATATAAGTCAGTTATTAGGCCAGTTATGACTTACACGGCCGAAACAAAACCAGATACAAGCAAAACACGAAGACATCTGGAAACCAACGAAATGAAGATCTTAAGAAGGATTGCTGGAAAAGGACTACAGGATAGGGTAAGAAGTGAGGAAATCAGACGCATATGTGGAGTAGACAATATAAATACCTGGGTAAAGAACAGAAAAGAAGAGTGGAATGAGCACATAAGCAGGATGTCTGAATCAAGGATAGTAAGAATAGCCAGGGACAAGTCATCGTTAGGCAGGAGAAGTATAGGACGCCCAAGGAAAAGATGGAATGACAACTTAGGGGCAGAATGAAAGGCACCATTGAAGAAAAACAGGCAGTACTGCCTATATAAAAGAAGAAGAAGAAGAAGAAGAAGAAGAGCTAGGAGAAGAGGTAAATGATGGACCAAGAGTATTACAGCAGGAAGTTTATTCTGAAATAACTCAGATAAAGGATGCCAAAACAGCAGGTCTCGATAGTATATAACCAGAACTACTAAACTAAAGGACAACGAATCCATAGCATTAGTCACAAAGATATTCAACAACATATACAACTCTGAAAATATAGCAGCAGGATGGCTGTAGTCTGAGTTTATTGCACTTCCAAAAAAACAGGAACCTAAAAATGCGAAGAATAACATACGATAAGCCAAATGAGTAATGTTCTAAAATTGTTCCTAAAGATAACCCATACAAGAATTTACAAGCTATGTGAATGAATGCTGTTGGTACGAGAGAGTCTTTGTTTTCAATACAAATCTTACTCCAGAGATGCAGAAACGTCAATTGCGACGCATACGCATGTCTGCTTAATTAGGAGAAAGCGTTTGATCGAGTACAGCACGCCAAAATGATAATAATACTAAAAAAGCAGGAATTAACAGCCAAGATCTGAAAATAAAATAATTATAAACCTTAACTGGAATCAGATTGCAAACCTCAGAGTT
The DNA here is from genome assembly GCF_917563875.1 of Diabrotica virgifera virgifera. Taxonomy (NCBI): domain Eukaryota; kingdom Metazoa; phylum Arthropoda; class Insecta; order Coleoptera; family Chrysomelidae; genus Diabrotica; species Diabrotica virgifera. The sequence continues at coordinate 118,732,817 of NC_065448.1, forward strand.
GAAGATGAATACACGGAATATGTGAAAATCATGCGTGGAGTGCAGTAAGGCAGCATTTTGTGCAACTCTCTAATTTTCAATATCGACTATGAAAGAATATTTAGCTTTGTACAAAATGTCAAGGGTTATTCTACTAAATGGGTACCGGCTAAATAACATAGGTATACAGATTACACCATAATATTTGTGGACAATCTAGAAGACCTACAAGTCCCCATGAACAAAATCAAGTATTACAGTCAACAATATGGACTCGATATAAACGTAAAGAAGACAAAGCTTATGACAATTAACAAGAAAAAGATAACAGAAAATAAACTCTATATCAACCAAACCCATGTAGAAAGAGTGACCCACTACTACTATCTCGGCATCATAATAAATTAAGAATGGATTAACAACCAAGAGGATAAGAGCGCGCATCGGAAAAGCTAGATCCACCTTCAACCGTATAGGGCCTTCTTCAAGAGCCACAACCTTTCTCTTGGTATAAAAGTAAGAACGCTGCGATGCTACGTCTTCTCTGTCCTTTTTTATGCTGTTGAATCACCGACCTTGAACAAAGATATGTGCGGAAAATTGAAAGCAGTTTAGATTTGGCTACATCGAATAAATCTTAAAATCCCGTGAGTGGACTGACCGCGTAAAAAGTGAGAAGGTCCTTAGAAGAATGGGGAAAAACCGAGAGGTACAAACTACCATCAAATCTCGAGAGTTGAAATACTTTGGAAACATTATGCGAATTAAGGGTTGTAACTATAGAATAGAATAGAAATATGCTTTATAGTCATGAAAAATCGTACAGTTTATCGTGAAGTAGTCATGACTAGGTCTTGGTGGAAAGACATGTAGATGTTTACGAATTAAGCAAACAGTTTCCAAGATATACAAAGATGGAAGGGTTAAAACTCCGTGATCTTTGAAGTAACTTCTGCAATGTGTTGTTCTTCTGAGGCCAAACAGATATCTTATTGCTCTTTTTTGTAATTTGAAAATAACATCGAATTGGGCAGCTGTACCAGAACCCCAAAAAGTAAGACCATAACGAAGATGCGACTCGAACAAAGAAAAATATGTTATTTTGGAAGATGCTAAATTGAGTTCATTCGAAACAGATCTTATAGCATAGCAAGATGAGGATAGTTTCTTCCTTAACAAATCGATATGGTGGGACCATTTACGGTTGCTCTATAAAAAAATACCAAGAAATTTTACAGAATCAACGGTAATGATCTGGCTGTTATTAAGAGGTAAGGGTTGAAGAGCTCCTTTATAAGACAATGCTACTGTTTATCTACGTTAAATGAGAGTAAATTAAAGTCAGACCAAGTTTTTATTTTAAGTAGATCAGAAGTTATAGTAGCATGAAGAGTTGCAATATTTGAGTTGCTCCTTGTGATACTGGTATCATCAGCAAAAAGAAAGATTTTTCTATCGATTTTTAAGCTAGTAATGGCATTAATAAAGATAAGGAAAAGTAGAGGACCCAATACTGAACCTTGAGGTACCCCACATACAATGTTTTGGAGACTAGAGTCTGTATAATTTGCTCTAATCAGTTGTTTCCTATCATCCAAGTAAGATTGGAACCAATCTAAAGAAATACCTCGAATTCCGTAGAAATTTAGTTTTTTTATCAAAATGTTGTGATTTAGACAATCAAAAGCTTTGGCGTACTCACAAAAAACGGTGGTATTGTGAAGATTACTGTTCAGTGCTTGATAAAGCTCATGTTGTACAGAAAACATGGCATCAGTGGTGCATTTATTATTTAAAAAGCCGAACTGATTTTGTGATAAAATATTGTTTTCAACTAGAAAGGACATAAGTCGGGCTTTTACAAGTCTATCAATAATTTTGGAGAGTACCGGTAGTAGTGCAATAGGTCTATAATTGCAGGTATTAGATATCTCACCACCCTTATGAAGAGGAATAATGATGGCTGTCTTCAAGCACTCTGGAAATTTGCCTTTCTAAAAAGAATCATTAATTAGTGAAATGAGGACTTCTAACACATTTTATTTGAGATAAGAAAAAATTTTTATCGATAGACCATCAGTACTACAGGAAGATTTGGTTTTGATACTATTGATTGTTTGGATCAGTTCAGATTTATCGACTGGTTTTATAAAGAATGAATTCGAGACTTTTCTTGAATTAGGGAGATAGGAAATGAGATCTTGTTGTGGCAAAATATTTGATATAATATTTTTACTCACATTAACAAAGTATTCATTTAGATTTTCAGGGTCTGGAAGGGAAAATGTTTGAGCAGTGTGGGTTTTATTTCGAAGATAGTTTATTATGGACCAAGTTTCTTTTGCAACACTATATGAGCTTCCCAGGTGGTTATGGTAGTATTCTTTTTTAGTTGATTTTATAAGTTTAAGGTAGGTTGCCCTGTACTTGGTGATATATTCAGTGATAGAGACGTTGGTAGTAAATTTCTTGATATAGAAAAGAGTACGCATATTCTTGGAAGATATTTGGATAAAAAATGAATAACCATTTTCAATTTCGTTGCAAAACGAAAATACAGCCGAACCATATTCCAGTCCAATCAGAGAGTGCTGCAAGCACCTCTACCGGTTTCGAACCTTATTAGTCTCTCATCAGGAGGCACATATGCTGCTCTCCCTGATCCAACCAAAACAAACCCCAGCGTGCAGTCCCGAATCGCAACGAACGAAATGGCATAGATGCCCTAGCGGCAACTGCTAGCAAAAGACTAAGTTTTCACTCTAATGGCATATAACATATCCCACCAGAATGAAAACAATGGGAACCTTCTCTGGTTACACCTCCGAGGCTTCTACAATTTGCAAGCCATACGGATGCTGAGAATAAGGAAGATGAGGGAATTCTACAATTTACAATTCACGTCACATCTGCTCAGCGCGGTAAAGTTCCAACGAGACTGGTTCCCTTCATACTCCACACAGAGTAAATGTAAATCAAAAATGAATAACCATTTTCAATTTCGTTGCAAAACGAAAATACAGCCGAACCATATTCCAGTCCAATCAGAGAGTGCTGCAAGCACCTCTACCGGTTTCGAAACTTATTAGTCTCTCATCAGGAGGCACATATGCTGCTCTCCCTGATCCAACCAAAACAAACCCCAGCGTGCAGTCCCGAATCGCAACGAACGAAATGGCATAGATGCCCTAGCGGCAACTGCTAGCAAAAGACTAAGTTTTCACTCTAATGGCATATAACATATCCCACCAGAATGAAAACAATGGGAACCTTCTCTGGTTACACCTCCGAGGCTTCTACAATTTGCAAGCCATACGGATGCTGAGAATAAGGAAGATGAGGGAATTCTACAATTTACAATTCACGTCACATCTGCTCAGCGCGGTAAAGTTCCAACGAGACTGGTTCCCTTCATACTCCACACAGAGTAAATGTAAATCAAAAATGAATAACCATTTTCAATTTCGTTGCAAAACGAAAATACAGCCGAACCATATTCCAGTCCAATCAGAGAGTGCTGCAAGCACCTCTACCGGTTTCGAAACTTATTAGTCTCTCATCAGGAGGCACATATGCTGCTCTCCCTGATCCAACCAAAACAAACCCCAGCGTGCAGTCCCGAATCGCAACGAACGAAATGGCATAGATGCCCTAGCGGCAACTGCTAGCAAAAGACTAAGTTTTCACTCTAATGGCATATAACATATCCCACCAGAATGAAAACAATGGGAACCTTCTCTGGTTACACCTCCGAGGCTTCTACAATTTGCAAGCCATACGGATGCTGAGAATAAGGAAGATGAGGGAATTCTACAATTTACAATTCACGTCACATCTGCTCAGCGCGGTAAAGTTCCAACGAGACTGGTTCCCTTCATACTCCACACAGAGTAAATGTAAATCAAAAATGAATAACCATTTTCAATTTCGTTGCAAAACGAAAATACAGCCGAACCATATTCCAGTCCAATCAGAGAGTGCTGCAAGCACCTCTACCGGTTTCGAAACTTATTAGTCTCTCATCAGGAGGCACGTATGCTGCTCTCCCTGATCCAACCAAAACAAACCCCAGCGTGCAGTCCCGAATCGCAACGAACGAAATGGCATAGATGCCCTAGCGGCAACTGCTAGCAAAAGACTAAGTTTTCACTCTAATGGCATATAACATATCCCACCAGAATGAAAACAATGGGAACCTTCTCTGGTTACACCTCCGAGGCTTCTACAATTTGCAAGCCATACGGATGCTGAGAATAAGGAAGATGAGGGAATTCTACAATTTACAATTCACGTCACATCTGCTCAGCGCGGTAAAGTTCCAACGAGACTGGTTCCCTTCATACTCCACACAGAGTAAATGTAAATCAAAAATGAATAACCATTTTCAATTTCGTTGCAAATATTTGGATAACTTTAGTAGTCCAGGGTTTGCGATGATTTGGCTTAATTGAAATTAAAGGAAATGCTTTATTGAAGATACAGACAAGCTTATCTAAAATATCACTGAAATTATAATCCATGTCCATAGCAGAAAATCGCCACTCAGCGGTTAAGCATAAATTTTGGAAATTACGAAAGTTCCGGGTGGAAAAAAATCTTGCCTAAACGTCGGGGTTTCAAGGAGGGTTTGCTTAAGATATTAAACTTAGTATAAATTGCTTCATGATCAAATAGTCCAGCATTAATAATTGTAGAGTGGACATAAGGGGTGAGAAATCTGAGACAGTATAATCAATTATGCTAGATGAAGTTTTTGTAATTCTTGTAGGAGAATCAACGTGCATTGTTAGATCATGCGATTCAAATATGTTGACCAAGGATATTTGTGTAGCAATAGCAGCAGCATAATCAATGTTAAAGTCCCCGCATTAAATTCTTCTACTTTTATGGTGCAGGTCATCTAACAGATTTAGCAGGTTCTGAAAAAATAGTTCCAGGGAAGAGTCAGGTGATCTATAAATAATGCAAATAATATAAAGATTAAAATTCTTATTATAAACTAAGGAAAACTCAAAGAAGGATTCACTTAACAGAAAGTCATATTTTAATACCAAAGAAAAATCATTGCTCGTAGATACAATCAGGGTGCCTCCATAAGCTGAGCACCAAATCTTCATATGAAGATTTGGAGATTGTCAAACATCGTTAAACCGTGACTTCACTCCTATTCACCGTCAATTATTTCCATAATTTATAATTTACCTTTTTCACTCAATTCATAATTTTTGAAATACATATATTCTTATTTGAACAGGGTCCATGCTTCACATGATATTTCTCTTCACTTTTTTCCTTTTAGGACATTCTTTAGTTTCTCAGCTTGACAACTCCAAATTTAAAACTTTTAACTAATTTTTGCATGTGATACAATAAACATTTTTGACAAACCCTCCATTCATTTACAATATACTTTTTCTCAACTATTTTACCTTTTATTCTAATTATATACAGGTCTTTGTTGTGGCTCGGTTGCTGGTGCTTTTTGGACACCTCTAATAAACAATCCTTTAGTTCACCTAAGGCCAAATTTCAAATTGTCATTATTAGTGTTTTTGATCATTGGACTGGCAGATATGTATGTGTTTTTACATGCCTCCTATCTTTTGTGGAGGTAAGTTCAGGCATATTTGTCTCGGTTAGTCTATTGACCACAAACATATTCATTCTGCTTTTTATTAACTTTGTTATACATAACAACTTAACCTATTCTATCAATTTAATTTCTGAATCTTTGCAAGACCTTTCTTTACTTTTTACTATATATTTATCACACCATCACCTATAATGTAATTCTGAGATCAATTTTGCCAATTCGTCATGATTATTATGTGATCACTGGGCTGGCAGATATGTGTGTGCCTTTGCGTGCCTCCTATCCTTTGTGGAGGTAAGCTTAGGTTCGCATGTCTCGGTTAGTCTATTGACCACATAAAATATTTATTTTTTTTAACTTTACTTTATTTCTTTTCCTAATTATTATTTTCAATTTCTCTTCAACTTAGACAACCATTAATTCAAGGCTTACATATTTTGTTCTATTTTATAATGCAACATTTCTACCATTCTTTTCACCTTCATTTTATTTTCTCTATATTTCCACTCCAATTTACATAAATTCAGTCAACCAGTTATACGTCATTATTCTAATTATTTTTTTAAATTTTTTAAACTAACCGAAGTTCAACTTCATGTGATTCCATATCATTGTCTTTTTAATTTTTAATTCTACTTTCACATAAAAAATACAACCATTTAGTACTTTAATCTCATTTACCTTAAACCATAGTAATTTACTCTTAATTTTGTTTTCTTCACCCCGTCTTATTTACATGATATCAGGCAACCAGTTATATTCTTAACTCTACACTTTGATTTTATTAACCTAAATTGCATTCATAACAGTCAAACTCCAGATTTAATCACTAATTCTTTTACCTTATATTTTTCATTTAATAAATTTCCTTTTATTTTTCTTTAGTTTTTTCTTTATTCTGTTCTTCTTTTCGAACAAGTGTCGTCATTACCTTGTTGGCAAAATTTTCGCTTTCAATCGTCATAAAATTATCATAAATAATTTTATGTTATTACTAATTCAAATTGTTTTATTTTCACTCATTTATTTAATAGCTAATTAAATTCATTTATTTAAATTAAAAATATTTTTTTTTGCATTTCCAAAATATAAAATACCTGCATACACATAAAATTCCCTACCTAGAAGGTCTTGTCAATATTCGTTCAATGTCATATTTCAGTCTGTCAGTTTGAAGCCAAGATGAAGACTACACTATAGTCTCACTACATTCCTATATTCTTTTAACATCTACTTATTGTCGACATTGTTGTAGCCGAAATGGCCTAAAATAGTAAATCCTTTATAAAAGGTATATATTTAAAATCCCTAAAAAGGGCTACATCACAATCACATAACTAGTTTTCGACTGGTTTACCAGTCATCATCAGTGCTTACCTAAAATGAATATAACCTGATAAAATAATGAAAAGATTGAAATTTTGACTAAGGTTAAAAAAGTTGTCGGTTATACTCACGTGAAGTTTACATGCTAACCACCAAGATATAGTTTAACAAAGATATGTGGGTCAAAGCCCTGTATAAGTGGTCCGTTAAGAAACATCAATTAAAAATGCCAATTAGAGCATGGATGTTTACACTATTTTAAAATAATGCCCCAGGTAACATCTGAGCTGTGGTGTGACTAGATTACATGGTGAAAGGCTGGTAGCAAATGACAATGAAATAGGTGGAGACCTCAGAACGATGACAAGACAGACATAAATGACAGTTCCACAGGAAGTTGAAAAATTAGCCTGTCATATTTAAAGACTATGGTGTACAATTTGTTAAAATTAGAAATAATGTAACAAGACACTCCATTGTGAAAATTATCATTTGAAATTATGTAAGCAAAATGTTGTTAAAAATGTATATGCGTATACTGTTAGTATAGATGGATAGGCAATCCACATTACACAAATGTTAATACATATTCGATAACTGAAATCAGTAATTAAAATCTTTTTGTCAAAAACCTAAGATTTACAAAAGCAATTTTGTGTTAATGTAAAGTTATCGAATTTATTTAACTTATTGACAGTTGTTGGGATTTGTGTAAATTTAAAAGGAATCACAATGGGGGTGGCTAAGGTGTAAAAATGTCTTAAATAATCTAGGGTGATGTATCATTGGAAAGCACAAGCTCAAACTAAGGTGACTAATTCCTGAAGACTTCGCAGGCTGCCCGGATCCCTAAGGGTTCAAAAACCAAAACCGTCCTAAGATGATGACAATAGGGGCTGGGGATATGAAACGTCTGTGAGGGAGGTAATGAGAAAAGAACATGAACGGGACCTAGAAAGAAAATTGGGCTATAGATTTGGTTTTACTACAGATAAGTGTTATATGTTAATAATGACAGGTTGAATAGCTAGGGTGAGAATAGTGATATTTAGAAATATGACGGTGGGTTGTATGTAGATGAAGATTTATATAATGTGTATGTCTATGGATGATAATGACAGTAATTTATATGTATGTTATGGATAGATAAACGTGGTTTGATGGCTGAAGATGAAAAGGGATATAGTGGCTTGTACCAGATGAATTATAAGTGTTAATGTGAACTAAGCAGTAGAAGGAAGGTTGAGTAATATTGTAAATGTGTCAAGAAAAATGTTGTCGATGGAGTGGTTGAAAGTCACGATTGAATGGAACATGTCGGTTGACACAATTCGGACTTTTTTGCTTTTCTTTGATAATTTCTTGGTCCTCGTATAAGTCTAATTTTAAGAAGTCTTTCTGTGGGATGTTGTGAAGTAGAGTGACATCATCTGGTATATGCAAAGTATGATTTTTGTGTTTAAGATGTTGAGAAAAGGTAGAGGTGTTCTCTCTTTTGGTGTGTTCAAGAGAGCGGGAAGCAAGTGATCTACAAGTTCTTCCTATGTAAGAAGCGTCACAGTCAGAACATTGTAGTCTATAGACACCACCACGATTCATGTAATTGATACTATATTTGGTACTTGATAGAGATTGTCCTAAATTGTTGGATACTTTAAAAGAAATACCCATATTAAGCTGCACCCCCACCATGGCGAATAAAGTTCGGACAAGGCAAAAAATTTAGTGCTATTTATGTGCTAATTAGTTGCTCTATTCCGAATTTTGTTGCTCAAACCGTTTACCAGGAAATCGCGTTGAAAGTGGGGGGGTGCAGGTTAATGTAAAGCTGCACCCACCCACACCGAAAAAAGCTCAAACTTCTTGATTTTTTTTGGTGATAAATTTAGTGCTATTTATGTGCTAATTAGTTGCTCTATTCCGAATTTTGTTGCTCAAACCGTTTACCAGGAAATCGCGTTGAATGTGGTGGGGGGGGGGGCGTGCAGGTTAATGTAAAGCTGCACCCACCCACACCGAAAAAAACTCAAACTTCTTGATTTTTTTTGGTGATAAATTTAGTGCTATTTATGTGCTAATTAGTTGCTCTGTTCCGAAATCTGTTGCTCAAACCGTTTACCAGGAAATCGCGTTGAAAGTGGGGGGGTGCAGGTTAATGGAAAGCTGCACCCACCCACACCGAAAAAAGCTCAAACTTCTTGATTTTTTTGGTGATAAATTTAGTGCTATTTATGTGCTAATTAGTTGCTCTACTCCGAATTTTGTTGCTCAAACCGTTTACCAGGAAATCGCGTTGAAATTGGGGTGGTGCAGGTTAATGGCAAGCTGCACCCACCCACAACGAAAAAAGCTCAAACTTCTTGATTTTTTTTGGTGATAAATTTAGTGCTATTTATGTGCTAATTAGTTGCTCTATTCCGAATGTTGTTGCTCAAACTGTTGACCAGGAAATCGCGTTCAAAGTGGGGGGTCCAGCTTAATGGCAAGCTGCACCCACTCACACCGAAAAACGCTCAAATTTCTTGATTTTTTTGACGAAAAATTTAGTGCTGTTTATGTGCTAATTAGTTGCTCTATTTCGAATTTTGTTGCTCAAACCGTTTACCAGGAAATCGCGTTCAAATTGGGGGGGTCAAGCTTAATGGCAAACTGCACCCAACCACACCGAAAAAACTTCAAACTTATTGATTTTTTTGGTGATAAATTTAGTGCTATTTATATGCTAATTAGTTGCTCTAATCAGAATTTTGTTGCTCAAACCGTTGACCAAGAAATCGCGTTGAAAGTGGAGGGTGCAAGTTAATGAAAAGTTGCACCCACCCACACCGAAAAAAGCTCAAACTTCTTGATTTTTTTGGTGAAAATTTAGTGCTATTTATGTGCTAAGTAGTTGCTCTATTCCGAATTTTGTGGCTCAAACAGTTGACCAGGAAATCGCGTTCAAAGTGGGGGGGGGGGGTCCAGCTTAATGGCAAGCTGCACCCGCTCACACCGAAAAAAGTTCAAACTTATTGATTTTTTTTGGTGATAAATTTAGTTCTATTTAGGTGCTAATTAGTTGCTACAATCCGAATTTTGTTGCTCAAACTGTTGACCAAGGAATCGCGTTGAAATTGGGGCGGTGCAAGTTAATGGCAAGTTGCACCCACCCACACCGAAAAAAGCTCAAACTTCTTGACTTTTTTGGTGAAAAATTTAGTGCTATTTATGTGCTAATTACTTGCTCTATTTCGAATTTTGTTCCTCAAACCGTTTACCAGGATATCGCGTTCAAAGTGGGGGGTCCAGCTTAATGGCAAGCTGCACCCACTCACACCGAAAAAAGCTCAAACTTCTTGATTTTTTTGGTGAAAAATTTAGTGATTTAGTGCTATTTATGTGCTAATTAGTTGCTCTAATTCGAATTTTGTTGCTCAAACCGTTGACCAAGAAATCGCTTGAAAGTGGGGGGGTGCAAGTTAATGGCAAGCTGCACTCACTCACACCGAAGAAAGCTCAATCTTCTTGATTTTTTTGGTGATAAATTTAGTGCTATTTATGTGCTAATTAGTTGCTCCATTCCGAAATTTGTTGCTCAAACCATTTACCAGGAAATCGCGTTGAAAGTGGGGGGTGCAGGTTAATGGCAAGCTGCACCCACCCACACCGAAAAAAGCTCAAATTTCTTGATTTTTTTTGATGATAAATTTAGTGCTATTTATGTGCTAATTAGTTGCTCTATTCCGAATTTTGTTGCTCAAACCGTTGACCAGGAAATCGCGTTCAAAGTGGGGGGTCCAGCTTAATGGCAAACTGCACCCACTCACACCGAAAAAAGCTCAAATTTCTTGATTTTTTTGATGAAAAATTTAGTGCTGTTTATGTGCTAATTAGTTGCTCTATTCCGAATTTTGTTGCTCAAACCGTTGACCACGAAATCTCGGTCAAAATGGGGGCGTCCAGCTTAATGGCAAGCTGCACTTACCCACACCGAAAAAAGTTCAATCTTATTGATTTTTTTGTGGTGATAAATTTAGTGCTATTGAAATCGCGTTGAAAGTGGGGGGGTGCAGGTTAATGGCAAGCTGCACCCACCCAAACCGAAAAAAGCTCAAACTGCTTGATTTTTTTGGTGAAGAATTTAGTGTCATTTATGTGCTAATTAGCTAATTAGTAGTAAAACTATGGTTTACAACAAGTACGTTACGACTATTGCTGATAAATGTACTTACTTGAAAACGAATTAATTCAAAATTCATTCAAATTTTTGGCATATAAAGAATATATTTAGTCGGAATGAGCGAAGCGAATTCTGAAATTCACATGAGTGCCTTAAAAATGTACTTTTTAACACGTATATCGTACAATATTTTTTCTACAAACGTTATAAATATATAAAATACAATATTTTTGTTAATTGCTGAAACCATGAAACCTATCACCCGTAAAAGATAGAACTGGTTGTCTACACTCGAAGGGAATATCTAAAAATTCTTAGCGAAAATATTATACCGTTATATAAACTTGTTTTTTCTACAAACGTGTTAAAAATGCAATAATAGAGTTTAAATTAAATTTTAAAAAACCTTTTAAACCACCGTTTTCAAATTGTGCAAGTTTTACTATTAATATTAATGTTAGTAAATGAAATATAAATATTTTGACTTTTCACAATTTGACAATTCACTTTTAACTGCAGTGCCTTAAAAATTTTAAAGCACTAGTGCTATAAAGTAGCATTTTTAACGCTCCAATGGAGTGCTAAAATAGTTATTAATGAAACAGTTCGTGAAGTATGCTTTTTGCGATCGCACGCGATTTTTAGAGCACGAGCGACAACGGAGCGAGTTCGCAAAAAGTACTTCACGCACAGTTTCATACAATATTTTATCTACGATAAACAAATAAAAAAAGCTGTAACTCTTCTATTCTACAATTTTTAGAAATTTGAAATTTAAAAATTACAACTACTTTCAAACCACAAAACTGTCAAAACTCTTGTTATAATTCATTGCTCATATTGTCATCACCATGACAACGCGAAAATTAAGGATTGTCACCATGACAACTCGAAAGTTACAAACAGTGCGAAAAAGTAAATCCCATTTAAAATACATTGTTACTTAACGCCAGGGGCGTAGTTACCGTCGTATCAGCCGTATCAATTATACGGGGCCCCCGACATTCAAGGGGCCCCCGACATTCAAGGGCCCCATCGCGGCATGTCGAAACAAAATTCCATTTGCAAAGATTGAACTAAATATTCTACAGGTATTTCACTATTAAAACGCTTTGAAACAGTGTATGTTGTTTGGATATCAACATTTTGGTGTAGTGGATTCTTTATATATAGGTACCTATATAAATCATATTTATCTATTATCTATTCTCTGCCCCATAACAACAGAGCTTTATTGTTTTCAAGGTATCTCTCATTGTCAATTCCGTTGGCTGTGTGTGAGTTATTGTATAATGTATATTGAAGAATGCCGAATTGCAATTTTTGTAATCGCTTTATCTTTGAATATTTGAAACAGTATGTATTGTTCGGGTATATTATGTATGTTCGTATAATCTGTTCTTTATCTTTATTGTATTTATGTATATCTACATTTCTCCAAGAAATTAACGTATCACCTTAAAAATTGGTCATTTTTTATGTCTCATATTTCCTAAACCTGTTTTCGATATATTTTTGAACATTTTCGTTTAATAATATTGTTGCTAGACAGGTAAATAGACGACCGGAGTGTGACGTCACAGCCAACTGCGGCTATATTCAGTGTTATGATGATCACTTGCAAACAAAGATTGTAAACACGTTGAAAAGTAAGGTTTTACCGAATCTCAAGACTTTTTAATTAGTATTCAATCTAAAAAAATAAAATAAAATATAAAATCTAAAATTTATAAAAAACAAATAAATTGTAACCTTACTTCACCGAGACATATTGTTATTTATATAAAACGTCATGCTTTATTATTTACACAACCTTCTAAAATTGTTGTAGTAACTATAATAATACTTAAATATTGCAAAAAACGGAAATATTGTCTGTAAAAACTGAAAAAAACAATAAAAAATACAAATTTGCCACACTAAACAACGTTTGTTTGGAAAACTCTGACATGACATATGTCAATAAAAATTGACACTTCTACGTCATCACTCCGGCTGTCCATTGTTATTGTATACCGGGTGTACCAATCAAAAAGTAATTTTTTCTCAAAGTCACCACACCCTGTGGAATATTCTTGCATTTATAAAATACTGAAATTAAAACCCAACTATAGCCTCATGTGTTCTTAACATTCTGTTTTTCGATTCATTCGCTTATGTTGGATAGTAAAAAAGTTAGGTAATAATTTAACAACTCGCCTTATTTTTCATCGATACAGGGTGTTTTTAAATAAGTATGGCAAACTTGCAAACTTTATTGCAGCTTCCAGCTTCTCTTGTACTACATTGCTACCTTGTAATGTCATATTTAAATTCTTGAAGAAGTCAAAAATATAACAAATATACGCTACCTTGATTAACCGATTGGCATCATGAAAACTGTCTTTAAATTGAAATATTGCATCCCTAGCCGTTGGTGGATGTTGTTCTAAGAATATTGAAATTTCTTCCTTGAATTATTCAATTAATTCAAAAAAAGTTTTCTTTAAACATTCCCTTTTGTTAGTCAACGCACTTCGCAGTCTAAAAGAAGATGTTCATGTGAAACGGCGAGGCGAGGCGACCCGGCATTTTGCTTTCGTGGCCCGGTACCGGGTCGCGACCCACCATTTGGGAAACGCTGATCTAGCGCGTAGTTTGATTTTACGCTCGTCGTGCGTAGCAACCGTACAACCATACAATACAATCACATTGAACATTCAAACTGAAAGATATAAAAGTTAATGTTATGACATTATAACGACAGATATAAAATAGTTACAATAAAGTTAGTGATTTAAAAATAGTTTCATTTTATTAAGTGATTGTAGAAAAAATGTTGTATGTATTAAAAGCGCAAAGTGACATTATTTCTTTCGAGTAATTACCGCTACGGTCGAGTGGTAACTCTTACTCTCAAGGAATAATGTATCACTTTTCGTTCTTAATACATAAATAACTATTCAATTTGAATTTTCAAATTGTATGGTTGTACGGTTGCTACGGACGACGCGCGGTAATCAAACTTTAACGCGCTAGCGCTATAAAGTGACGGTACTCAGTAAACGTTAACTTTTCGTTGCCATTGACAAGCGAAAAAGTCTTCTTTATCAAGTGATTGTAGAAAAAATTTAATAGATTTGCTTGAGTTTTACCGCAAATATTATTTCTGTTAATATAATAATTAATAAATGTAAGATATTGTATTAGATTTTGTAATAAAAAATTTTAAAACTATATTAGTGATTTCTATAAAACACTCACCAGTGTACAGTCGGGCCAGATTCAGTGTGTATTTGAGATTTTGGATGTGCACTAATGTTTGGCGTTCGGGTTTTCCACATTTTCTGAATTTTATTTTGGTACCGTGCAGGTATTTTACTTGACGAGATGTTATCAAAATAAAAATCACAAAATTTGGAAAATCCGAAAGTCAACAACAATGCGCATCCAAATCTCAAATACAAAGTGAATCTGGTCGGACTGTAAGATACCTCACTGAAGAATGAAACTTCATCCGCTTCAACACCACCTTTAAGACTAATATTCAATTGTTTTATTTTTAAAACATTCACAAGCCACAAAGATTTTGTATTTTTTTTTAGAAATTTATAATTCACACTCGTATTCGTATCTTACATCAACATGATGGTTACTTGGTGAAAGTTTGTATGTTTATTACAAAATGTGGAAGTATGTATATAGTCCATATGGTGAGACCGCTCCATATAGTCCATATGGTGAGTCTGAAAACATTTCTGATTCGGTTTCTTTGTGGATTCCTATTAAAAAATGTCCCCTTTAAACAAATCTGAAGGGTACCGATTATCAGAAACAAATATTACAATCAAACGGCAGAAATCAAAATAGAAGACCAGTTAACTGATAAAATTGCAATAGAACGAGGAGTACGACAGGGCTGTATTTTATCTCCACTACTATTTAATATTTACTCTGAATGGATATTTAAAGAAGCTTTAGACGGTTGTGCGAAGGGAGTATTAATAAATGGTGAATGGTTGAATAACATTAGATATGCAGATGACACCATAGTTTTCGACGATAATCTGAATGATTTACAGATATTAACAAATCGTATAACAGAAGTCAGCAACAGAAGAAGACCAAATTTATGACAATTAGTAAAAAACCAATATTAAACGCTCAACTTACAGTCAACCAACAGAATATCGAAAGAGTTGAGCAATATACATATCTGGGTACGAATTTAAATAGCCAATGGGACCACTCGACAGAAATTAAACAGCGAATAATAAAAGCTAAAGCAGCATACGTTAGAATGAGACCAATTTTCAACAGTCGAGACATATCATTAAAAACAAAATACCGTCTGTTGAAAAGCTACATATTCACAGTTCTGCTCTACGGAATGGAAGCATGGACACTAACTGTTGCATCTATGAATCGGCTCGAAGCTTTCGAAATGTGGTGTTATAGGCGCATCTTACGTATATCCTGGGTTGAACGTATTAATAATGTAAAAGTGCTGCGTAGAATGGGGAAAGACTGTGAAATTCTCATAACCATCAAAACAAAAAAATTAGAATATCTAGGACATGTAATGAGAAATCAAGAACGTTACGGCCTTTTCCAACTGATTCTCCAAGGGAAGGTAAATGGTAAAAGAGGGCCGGGAAGAAGACGCATTTCCTGGCTTCAAAATTTACGAAAGTGGTATAACACCACTACCACTGAAATGTTCCGCGTTGTGGTAAACAAAGTCAAGATAGCCATGATGATCGCCAACATCCGAAACGGATAGGCACTTTAAGAAGAAGAAGAAGGATATATGGCGGAATTTTTGGGCAGAAATTGTTTAAACAATTTTTTTAAACAAATGCAAAAGACCACCTTTTTTGCCCTGGAACATATATTTCTAGATTGTAAACTAGCCCTAAGAAAAGATAAGAATAAAAAATCTCCAGGCGAAGATTGTGTAATTACTGATGCAATAAACATCGGAGGCACTTGTCTTCTTAAGAAAATAAAAGACCTTTTTAATATGTGCCTTTTAGATAGCAATATACCCGACAAATGGCATAATGCTCAAGTAATTCTATTGTACTAAAAAGGAGATCCCCATGAATTAGAAAATTACAGACCTATAAGTCTTCTTAGTCACTTATACAAACTCCTTACAAGAATAGTAACGAATCGTCTTGAGAAAAAACTTGATTTCTACCAGCCAATTTGGAAAAAATGATCACCCACAGAGCATTAAAACGGTAATAGAAAAGACTATCGAATACAATCGACCACTCGTTTTGGCTTTTGTAGATTTCCATAAAGCCTTTGACACGGTAGAATGTGACAAAATTCTGGAAGTACTACAAGCATGCCACATTGACTACCGATACACAAGGTTAATTTACAATACATAAAAGAACGCAACTATGTCGGTGAAACTACATAAAAACACGAACCATATCCCAATCGGCAGAGGAGTCCGACAGGACGATAACTTATCGCCTAAACTCTTTACCGCAGTACTAGAATATGCTTGTAAATAACTTAACTGGGAAGAGCGAGGCCTGAATATTGACGGTAGAAGATTAACAAATTTGAAATTCGCAGACGACATAGTTTTGTTCTCTGACAACCTCAAGAAGATATGTACCATGCTACATGAACTTTAGTTAGTGTACGCCAGTGTAGGTGTCTCAAAATAAACATCTCCAAAACAAAATTCATGACAAACCTAGTACCTAGCGGAAATATCAATATTGGAGAAAACGAAGTAGAGCTAGTGGAAAAATACATATACCTTGGACACGAAATAAAGATCACAAGAGACAAACAAATATGCAAACTACGAAGAAGAATAAACCTACCATAGGTAGCCTATGGAAAACTCAAAGACCTATTTAAAAGCGACATACCAATTTCTCTAAAACGTAAAACATTTGACCAATTTGTGTTGACTATGATGACTTAAGGTGCCGAAACTTTGACATTGACAGCCACAGCTTCTAAAATCCTGCAAATAGCCCAGAGGAAAATGGAAAGGTCAATGCTGAGTATGTCGCTTTGTGACCGAGTTAGAAATGAAGACTTAAGGCGAAGAACAAGAGTTACCGATGTAATTTCCCGAATTGCCACCCTGAAATGGAACTTGGCCGGACACGTCGCCCGAATCAGTGATGGGGAGTGGACGAAGAGTGCAGGCCGAGATTAGACAAAAGAAGTAGAGGAAGACCATCTACTCGTTGGACTGATGAACTCAAGAAAATGTCAAGAAATTGGATGCAAAGTGCTCAAAATAGAGCACAATGGACAAAAATGAGGGAGGCCTATGTTCAGCGGTGAACGAAAAGGGCTGTATGATGATGATAATGATACGTACTATCGAAATATATCGGTATCCGATTTTGTTGCTAACCGTAGAACTTGCAAATGCATTAGTTTATCCCACCCGACCTGGCTCCGCGCTATACATATGTGTCTCTGTTCTATGTTAAATAAATAAGTTACTCGTACATATTATTTGGTACTAAAATAATTTAGGGAACACGCACCATCAAATTATACTTCTACCTGATTTCATTTCTCATTGTTTTAGTGAACATGCAAGTGTTTCGTTGTGCGTCTAATGAGAAGCTGGCACCGCCCCACTTTGAACGCGATTTCCTGGTCAACGGTTTGAGCAACAAAATTTAGATTAGAGCAACTAATTAGCACATAAATAGCACTAAATTTTTCACCAAAAAAATCAAGAAGTTTGAGCTTGTTTCGGTGTGGGTGGATGCAGGCTTGCCATGAACTTGCACCCCCCCGCCCCATTTTCGACGCGATTTCCTAGTCAACGGTTTGAGCAACAAAACTCGGAATAGAGCAATTAATTAGCACATAAATAGCACTAAATTTTTCACCAAAAAAATCAAGAAGTTTGAGTTTGTTTCGGTGTGGGTGGGTCAGGATTGCCATTAAACTGCACCCCCCAATTTCAACGCGATTTCCTGGTCAACGGTTTGAGCAACAAAATTCGGATTAGACCAACTAATTAGCACATAAATAGCACTAAATTTATCACCAAAAAAAATCAATAAGTATGAACTCTTTTCGGTGTGGGTGGGTGCAGCTTGCCATTAAGCTGGACCCCCCAATTTGAACGCGATTTCCTGGTCAACGGTTTGAGCAACAAAATTCGGATTAGAGCAACTAATTAGCACATAAATAGCACTAAATTTTTCGCCAAAAAAATCAAGAAGTTTGAGCTTTCTTCGGTGTGGGTGGGTGCAGCTTGCCATTAACCTGCACCCTCCACTTTCAACGCGATTTCCTGGTAAATGGTTTGAGCAACAAATTTCGGAATAGAGCATCTAATTAGCACATAAATAGCACTAAATTTACCACCAAAAAAATCAAGAAGTTTGAGCTTTTTTCGGTGTGAGTGGGTGCTGCTTGCCATTAACTTGCACCCCCAACTTTCAACGCGATTTCTTGGTCAACGGTTTGAGCAACAAAATTCGAATTAGAGCAACTAATTAGCACATAAATAGCACTAACTTTTTCACCAAAAAAATCAAGAAGTTTGAGCTTTTTTCGGTGTGGGTGGGTGCAACTTGCCATTAACTTGCACCGCCCCAATTTCAACGCGATTTCTTGGTCAACGGTTTGAGCAACAAAATTCGGATTGTAGCAACTAATTAGCACATAAATAGCACTAAATTTATCACAAAAAAAATCAATAAGTTTGAACTTTTTTCGGTGTGAGCGGGTGCAGCTTGCTATTAAGCTGGACCCCCCCCCCCACTTTGGGGCGGGGGTCCTTGCAAAAAAATCAAGAAGTTTGAGCTTTTTTCGGTGTGGGTGGGTGCAACTTGCCATTAACTTGAACCCCCCACTTTCAACGCGATTTCTTGGTCAACGGTTTGAGCAACAAAATTCGGATTAGAGCAACTAATTAGCACATACATAGCACTAAATTTATCACCAAAAAAATCAATAAGTTTGAAGTTTTTTCGGTGTGCGTGGGTGCAGTTTGCCATTAAGCTTGACCCCCCCAATTTGAACGCGATTTCCTGGTAAACGGTTTGAGCAACAAAATTCGGAATAGAGCAAATAATTAGCACATAAATAGCACTAAATTTATCACCAAAAAAAATCAAGAAGTTTGAGCTTTTTTCGTTGTGGGTGGGTGCAGCTTGCCATTAACCTGTACCCCCCACTTTCAACGCAGAGCAACAAAATTCGGAATAGATCAACTAATTAGCACATAAATAGCACTAAATTTATCACCAAAAAAAAATCAAGAAGTTTGAGCTTTTTTCGTTGTGGGTGGGTGCAGCTTGCCATTAACCTGCACCCCCCACTTTCAACGCGATTTCCTGGTAAACGGTTTGAGCAACAAAATTCGGAATAGAGCAACTAATTAGCACATAAATAGCACTAAATTTATCACCAAAAAAAATCAAGAAGTTTGAGCTTTTTTCGTTGTGGGTGGGTGCAGCTTGCCATTAACCTGCACCCCCCACTTTCAACGCCGAGCAACAAAATTCGGAATAGATCAACTAATTAGCACATAAATAGCACTAAATTTATCACCAAAAAAAAATCAAGAAGTTTGAGCTTTTTTCGTTGTGGGTGGGTGCAGCTTGCCATTAACCTGCACCCCCCACTTTCAACGCGATTTCTTGGTAAACGGTTTGAGCAACAAATTTCGGAATAGAGCAACTAATTATCACATAAATAGCACTAAATTTACTACCAAAAAAAATCAAGAAGCTTGAGCTTTTTTCGGTGTGGGTGGGTGCAGCTTTACATTAACCTGCTCCCCCCCACTTTCAACGCGATTTCCTGGTAAACGGTTTGAGCAACAAAATTCGGAATAGAGCAACTAATTAGCACATAAATAGCACTAAATTTATCACCAAAAAAAATCAAGAAGTTTGAGCTTTTTTCGGTGTGGGTGGGTGCAGCTTTACATTAACTTGCACCCCCCACTTTCAACGCGATTTCCTGGTAAACGGTTTGAGCAACAAAATTCGGAATAGAGCAACTAATTAGCACATAAATAGCACTAAATTTTTTGCCTAGTCCGAACTTTATTCGCGATGGTGGGGGGTGCAGCTTAATATGGGTAAAAGAAATTTGGATGTTGTCTACTTATCTTTTGATAATATTTGAAATATCCCCAGATAGTCTATTTTGGTGAAAGGGTATAGAAGCGTAAGTAGGTTTAGTTGTCGAATCCCTAGGGAACGCAGAATTTAGTAAGATTTTAAGCTGTCTTCTGTGAATGAGCTTGTCTATGATGTGTGGGTCATACCCGTTATTAAAGGCTATTTGACGCAGTATGTTTAATAGTGGGTTTAATAGTAGCATATAATAATAAAGAACAAAAATACTGCGTCAAATAGCGTTTAATAACGGTTATGACCCACACATCATAGACAAGCTCATTCACAAAAGACAGCTTAAAGTCTTACGACATGCTACGTTCCCTAAAAATTCGACAACCAAACCTACTTACGCTTCTATACCCTTTCACCAAGATAGACTATCTGGGGATATTTCAAATATTATCAAAAGATCAGTAAACAACATCAAAATTTCTTTTAAAGTATCCAACAGTTTAGGACAATCTCTATCAAATACCAAAGATAGTATCAATTACATGAATCGTAGTGGT
Source organism: Diabrotica virgifera virgifera (assembly GCF_917563875.1). Lineage (NCBI taxonomy): Eukaryota > Metazoa > Arthropoda > Insecta > Coleoptera > Chrysomelidae > Diabrotica > Diabrotica virgifera. The sequence goes on from NC_065448.1 coordinate 118,753,505, forward strand.
GTCTATAGACTACAATTTTCTGACTGTGACGCTTCTTACATAGGAAGAACTTGTAGATCACATGCTTCCCGTTCTCTTGAAAACACCAAAAGAGAGAACACCTCTACCTTTTCTCAATATCTTAAACACAAAAATCATACTTTGAATATACCAGATGATGTCACTCTACTTCACAACGTCCTACAGAAAGACTTCTTAAAATTAGACTTATACGAGGACCTAGAAATAATCAAAGAAAAACAAAAAAGACCGAATTGTGTCAACCGACATGTTTCATTCAATGGTGACCTTCAACAACTCCATCGACAACCTTTTTCTTGACACATTTACAATATTACTCCACCTTCCTTCTACTGCTTAGTTCACATTCACACTTATAATTCATCTGGTACAAGCCACTATATCCCTTTTCATCTTCAGCCACCAAACCACTTTTATCTATCCATAATATACATATAAATTACTGTCATCATCATCGACAGACATACACATTATATAAATCTTCATCTACATACAACCCACCATCATATTTCTAAATATCACTATCCTCACCCTAGCTATTCAACCTGTCATTACCAACATATAACACTCATCTGTAGTAAAACCAAATCTTTAGCCCAATTTTCTTTCTAGGTCCCGTTCATATTATTTTCTCATTACCTCCCTCACAGACGTTTCATATCCCCAGCCCCTATTGTCATCATCTTAGGAGGTTTTTGGTTTTTGGACCCTTAGGGATCCGGGCAGCCTGCGAAGTTTTCAGGAATTAGTCACCTTAGTTTGAGCTTGTGCTTTCCAATGATACATCACCCTAGATTATTTAAGACATTTTTACACCTTAGCCACCCCCATTGTGATTCCTTTTAAATTTACACAAATCCCAACAACTGTCAATAAGTTGAATAAATTCGATAACTTTACATTAACACAAAATTGCTTTTGTAAATCCTAGGTTTTTGTCAAAAAGATTTTATTACTGATTTCAGTTATCGAATATGTATTAACATTTGTGTAATGTGGATTGCCTATCCATCTATACTAACAGTATAGGCATATACATTTTTAACAACATTTTGCTTACATAATTTCAAATGATAATTTTCACAATGGAGTATGTTGTTACATTATTTCTAATTTTAACAAATTGTAAACCATAGACTTTAAATATGACAAGCTAATTTTTCAACTTCCTGTGGAACTGTCATTTATATCTGTCTTGTCATCGTTCTGAGGTCTCCACCTATTTCATTGTCATTTGCTACCAGCCTTTCACCATGTCATCTAGTCACACCACAGCTCAGATGTTACCTGGGGCATTATTTTAAAATAGTGTAAACATCCATGCTCTAATTGGTATTTTTAATGGATGTTTCTTAACGGTCCACTTATACAGGGATTTGACCCACATATTTTTGTTAAACTATATCTTGGTGGTTAGCATGTAAACTTCACGTGAGTATAACCGACAGCTTTTTTAACCTTAGTCAAAATTTCAATATTTTCATTATTTTATCAGGTTATATTCATTTTAGGTAAGCACTGATGATGACTGGTAAACCAGTCGAAAACTAGTTATGTGGTTGTGATGTAGCCCTTTTTAGGGATTTTAAATATATACCTTTTATAAAGGATTTAATATTTTTTGTATTTAAAATGGTAAAACTGCTGATCGGCTAGGTTATTGGACTGCAATATCGCTGATATCCAGGGTTATATTACCGTAATTTCTCCTTAACCTGGGGAAGTTTTGTGAGGGATGAACAAAACTGAATACACAGCCTCTCGGATTACTGGCCTCTGGTCGGTAGGATCTTCAACTGTGGCTAGATGCTGGTCCTATTTTTCTCTTTTCAATTGTCTTAACTTGAGGTAACCAAAAATTAGGAAGATTGTAACTAGGATATAATGGGTGGTATCCACAAAAATGGCTTTGGTGCGCTTTTGTATGAAGGATGAACTGGAATTTTTCTTCTTCTTGTGTTAGCTTATGAAGTTCGTCTAAGGGGATTCTGTCTAATTTTAAGGGTTTAATTATTGGATGTCCTTCTGGAAGTTTAGTTACGTTAATTTTTAGCAATGTTAGGGGTTCTTCTTTGACTGTTGTTTTGTAGTTCAAGTATACTTCTTTATTGGTCCTTACTTCTCATCCTGGAAGTAGTTTTAAATTAGCCATGAAATGCTCCTGTAGAAATTAGAAAATATAACTATTGTTCAGAGAGCATCGAGCTCATAAAATCATATCTGAGATATGGGGTGCAAGCTGTGAGGGTTGGTGGGGTATTGTCGACAGAGAGTGCGTTAAATATTGGAGCACACCATGGTTCAATACTGGCTCCTATCTTGTTTTTGATTTATATTAACGATCTTTCAAACACGGAACATAATGCTAAATATACACTCTTTGCGGATGACACTACGGTTGCAGCTGATAATATTGAGAATATGCTAGAGGGTTCTATGGTGGCACGACACAGGACTGAGAAATGGTTTGCTGCAAATAGGCTGGTTGTGAACAGCAATAAAACTAGACAAGTAATTTTCACAATGAGAGATGTGGGTAACAAATGATGGAGTCGGCGAGATTGGAATTTAAGAGTTCTTTTGAAACCAAAATTACAGTGGGACCCACATATTAATAACTTGTGCAAAAATTTAAATAAAAGTCTTTTTATTTTGAGAAACCTGTCAGAATATGTCTCACTGGAGACTTTATGTACTGCATATTATTCCATCTCCATATTCCATTCATATCTTTCATTATGCTATCCTTGTCTGGGGTCATGCAGCTAACACTTACAGAGTATTTGGTCTGCAGAGAAAGGCAGTGAGGGTAATTGCTGGTTTGAGATTTGGGGAGGCCTGCATCAGGCTTGTAAGAGATTGTACTTAAACTGTAAAATCAGTAAATTACAGTACACAGTTTACTGTACAGTAAACTATTACTGTACCAGCACAGTACATTCTAGAAAACCTTCGGTTCATGAAAAGGAATATAAATATATATCTGGAACTCACGAAGATCGGCACAGTTACGATACTAGACATAAGCGGAATATTATATCAGCATATTGGCGTTTAAAAAGTTGTCAAAATGGACGAGGTTATCGGGAAATAAAATGTTTTATTGTTCTGCCTGATAATATCAGAAATTTATCTGAAAAGGAATTTGAAAATAAAATTAAAAAATGTTAATAAAAAATCCTATTTAGAATCCACTATTCAGGAATATCTGGACCTAGAACATAATTTTAATTTTAATTGAATTTTTTTGTAAATATAATATATTTTGTGTAAGATACTTTATATTAATAACATGAATAAACAGTATTGAGTATTGAGTATTCAGTATTGAGTAAGTCTACTTCTAAATAGTTAAAACTATTTTCTGTTTCTATGTTTATTACGTTGAATTTTATCATCCATACGTTTTTCATTTCTAAACTTTCTTTCACAACTTTCTTTAAATTACCCACTTTCTTTTGTGAGCTTTCGACAATAGCAGTTAGAAATTATTAGGTCTACGATTAGTTTTACAAAATCAAAAGTATTGCCATCAAAAGCATTGATTCTGACAGACTTTTTTTCAGTTTTAACGAGGGGGGGTCTGGAATCTTCAAAAGACATCTCAGTCCAGAACGCCGCCTGACTGACCTTAGTGCAGGATTCATTCTTCGTAGCCCCAGAGATAATTCCCGAGGTACTTTGAAAGCGCTCTCTCGTCACCGAGGCTACGCCGAATGCCTACCTACTAAACCAGACCCTCCTCCTCTGTCATCGAGCGCTCCGAAAGCGGAATTGCCGCTGCAAGGTCGACATCGCTTTCGAAGATTCTGACAGACTACAAAGTTGTAATCTCACTAGTAGAGCTTATGCAGCAGTTGCTCAGCTAAGCTCAGCTCAGCACAGAGTCGACTTGAAACTGTAGGTCCCGTATATTTTGGTACAATTTGGCACAAAAGAGAGATATATTCATATAAGTTATAGGAGTTTAAAATGGAATTTAGCCTATCATTAGGAAGGCTCAAACTGTCCGACAGCGACATAAAAGAGATTTTTATCTTTATTGCTTCCTTTAATTTTTTGTACAATATCTTTGTTGGCTCAAAGGGCAATGGAGCGTGCTATATTAGGCGTTAGTGCGAGACAAGATCCCAAACCGCCAGCTACGATGAAAATTAAGAGCGTCTGATGCTCTAGAGAGAATAGAAACATTGAAATGGAACTGGACAGGTCACGTGAGTAGAAATACTGCTGGCAAAGCGGATACTGGAATTGAGACTAGAGATAATACCTACCGAAGCAGAGGTCGTCCACCAAAACGTTGGTCTAACTATTGAAAACGTTGCCAAAAGCAAGTAGCACAAGATCGAAAAAGATAAAAAATTATGAGAGAGATTTATGCTCAGCAGTGAACAAGTGAAGATTGAAAGATGCTGACAATATCTTTACTTTTTATATATTATATGGAAGTAAAAATTTTGTTGGGTATGGAGTTATTATTTTTAATTGTTTAAATTTATTTTCTCTTTAAATCATTGATGTAGCACCGTTATGAATACCTTTTTCAGTAAATTACACCCCCTTTTTGAAAGCTTTCTGTAGCTCGAAAAATAATGTTTAATTTGAATTACAAATTTAATTCATTAAAATAATGAATTGAAAATAACTGAATATGGCAGACATAATGTGCATTATATTTTACTGGAAAAAATTATATTTAAATACCGGTTCATTATTTTTCTTTTCAGATAAAAGGAAATATTATTTCGTAAGGAACTTTTTGGTATAAGACAAAAATTTGTACAGAAGCTTTATACATATGTATATTATATGTATGCAGTGCTCAAACATTATTGTTAAGGATAATAATTATTTTTTTCAAATATTTAAAAAGTTTATTGGCGTCGTATTATTTTTTCAGTCCTTATAATTATAAAACATTACATATATAGTTTTTGGAATCAAAACCAAATGTTTCTTGTTTTAACAATAAAAAGAGTTTATTGAAATAAAATAACATTGAGTTGTGTTCTACAAAATCTAAAATAACGAGATATTAGAACTACAAAACTTAAATAAAAAATTCTAATATTTTGTTGGACCTACTCATAAACGAATTAAACTTCTTACTCTATTATTCACACTCTCAATTAATGCACTCAAAAATCTTGATCCAAAGTTTGATCCATATTATGTGCTTCATAGCTTTACTTAACTGCTGAAGGGTATTCAAAGTATTTTAGCGGCCCCTACAAGATCTATGCAGTTCATATTATCTGGTGACCGGGATGGCCACTCCATTCTGTCAATTCCGTGAAGCTATAATCTTTCGTTTACAAATATTGCACGGTCTGAAAGCATTGTTGTCAATAATGACAAAACTTTCTTCGATTGCAGCAGCAATTGTACAATAATTATTGTCCAACCACTAAGTCGGTGCAGCCATCAAAACAAATACTACCCCAAATGAAGCCTCCCCCAAATAAGATGTAGGCATTCTATAATGTCCATTATACATCTCTCCTCGTTCCCTCTCAAACAAAATACGACAATCGGAATTGTGTTTACGAAATCTGGGCTTATTTTTAGATTAAGTAACAGTTTCTCCATTCGTTAATTGTTCAGTTTCGGTGTTCCAGAATGCAATGTTCTGTTGATGCGAGAGGCAGTACTTGTATATATTGGGTTTCGTCTAGACATAATTTGCATAATATATCAGCCATCAACAGGGTAAGTACTCCATTGTCTATCTCCACCATGAACATCTGAAGCTACACCATTTGTGAAAAACGATTCGAAGCTCTATTTACAACACTTTGTGGAAACCAAATGTGGAGCCATTTCACTTTGCGTTATACCTTCGTTGATCCACCTCAGAATCTGTTGTATATATTTGGAAAATATCGAAACGTCTTCGAGGCATAGTTTATAACTAATTAATAAAAATAGGTACTTCGCTATTTAAAACAGCTTAACCCAAACTGTGTTAATGTCATATGAAAATATGCAACTTCAATATTCAACTTTTTCCTGACTATAATAAAAAAGGAAACATACGAAAAGCCAAAATTTATTTTGTTTCAAAACTAAATAAACATTTTTAATTTCGTTGCAACACGAAACTACAGCCGCATCAAATTCTAGTTCAATCAGAGAGTGCAGCAAGCACCTCTACCGGTTTCGAAACTTACTAGGCTCTCATCAGGAGGCAGATATGCTGCTCCCTCTGACCCAACCAGGACAAACCCCGACGTGCTTACGAATTGCAACGACCGAAATGGCAGGGATGCCCTAGCGGCAACTGCTAGCAAAAGACTAAGTTTTCAATCTAATAGCACATATTAAATAACCATTTTCAATTTCGTTGCAACACGAAACTACAGTCGCATCATATTATAGTTCAATGAGAGAGTGCAGCAAGCACCTCTACCGGTTTCTAAACTTATAAGTCTCTCATCAGGAGGCACATATTCTCGTTCGCATACACAGAACCATTATCGTTGGAACTTTACTGCGCTAAGCAGATGGGACGTGAATTAAAAATTGTAAAATTCCCTCATCTTCATTAGTCTCAGCATCCGTTATGGTTTGCAAATTTTAGAAGCCTCAGAGGTGTAACCAGAGAAGGTTGCCATTGTTTTCAATCTGGTTGGATGTAGAGTAATATTTTTAATGTTATTTTATGTGCTATTCGATTGAAAACTTAGTCTTATTTTGTTTCGTTTAAAGCTGATAACAAAGTCGTGGTATTATTATTAATTTAAAAATTATATTGCATTTTTACAAACTCAAACTATTTTTGGTGTAAAATATTACTTTGATCCTTAGTAATTTTTGAGCACTGTATTTACGACCGAAATATTTTTAATACATATCAAATTTTTTTTTAGGTACGGCGACAGACAGAATTTGCATTAAACTCTAAAAGTCGTAAACGATTAAACAAAATGTGCCAAACTTTTTGGATTGTTCTTAAAAACTGATAAAGACAATCGTCGTAAAGTGCTCCGATTTTACTCTGTAAAGTGTTGGTTGTCTTTTTGAAAAACATCGTGATCATTAAATTTATTGTTCAAAGTGCTTTCCACGAAGCTGAAGAAAATGCGGTCGTTCCTATCAACTCTGGTGATTTTTCCGGCTTTTCTATTACAAGGTGAGTTTTTCAACAGATTTGCATGTGATTCGTTTGTTGCGGTTACAACTTATTCTACTTTTATGGGACATAAAACTGCTTTATGAGATTTGTGCTCGTCGGCGAAATACCTTGGGGTTTTCTTAGGGGAAATAGTAGCATTGCTTAAGTCACAAGTGTATATCTTTTATTTTGATTGTGCTTGCACTATGCCGAGATTTCAGCGATTTCTTTTACCTATAGAAACGACTGAAGAAAAGGTATGTTCTATAAACCTCATGAGAACAGAATCGACAGTAAATTTTTATTATTGCTCCGTATGAGCATGGGTAGTTTCTGGTTCGTTTAAAGTGTTTTACTAAAAACTTGTTCTAGTCATAGAGAATTTAAAAAGCTCTTGTTTACCATATGACCTGAAAATTTGTACTGAAAATTAATTGTCTAAAAAACAAATTATTTTAAATGTATTAATTTACAAATATAAGAAAAAATTCTCTTAAATATTTTGAACTGGATATATTTTTCTTCTTGTAGTGCCTATCCGTTTCGGATATTGGCGACCATCATGGCAATCTCTAGTTTTCACACTGCTGCTCTGAAAAAATTTGTGGTTGTTGTGTTGAACCGCGTACGTAGATTTTTCAGCCAGGAAATTCTTCGCCTTCGTGGTCCCCGTATTCCTTTTACTTTTCAATTTTGGCCGGACCACTGGAGCTGGAATACTGGACCGAGGTATTCAATTTTGGCTATTTTTATTTTAAGTGATAAAAAGGATATATCTGTTGGTTTTTTATTGCGTCCAACATTTATCTTGAGAAATAAGTTATTTACGTCATTATCCCGAGAGGGCATCTGACAATTATTTTTTTGTTTTGTGGACCTCAATAACCCAAACCTCTGTTTCCTGCAGGGGGTTTAGTGGACTTTCGAAATCACTAACAATTTAAGACTATAACTATAATTTAAGGCCCCACCTAGTGATGAAAAAAAGACACCAGGTGTTTCGGGGATTATCGCCGTTACGATATTTGTGATAATCGACCCCAATAACCACCGGCTAACGAGTCTGCATTGATTTTGTATCGAATTTTCATAAAACTTCAGAAGACTAGGCCCATTCTAGGCATCAGGTGCGTTGGAGACCATCGCCGTCATGATATTCGTAATCATCGACCCCAATAACCACCGAGTGACTAGTTTCCACAGATTTTATCGAATTTTCATAAAACGATAAAACTCCAGGAAACAAGTCTTGTGCACCAGGTGTCTCGGAGACTGTCACCACCACCACCATATTTTTAATTAGTGACCACAAAAACCATCATAGTAATTAGTTTACATTGATTTCGTATAGAATGTCCGTAAAAATTCAGTAGACAAGGCCCATCCTGGGCACCAGGTGACTCTGCGAACATCGTCGTCATGATGTCCGTATTCAGCGAGCGAGCTGATTTCCGTCAACTATTTTCGATTTACAAATTTATGCATTTCGTAGAATGCATTTGCCTGGTTCAACAACTCAAATTGTGTTTCGTCATCTTCACTTTAGATCACAAAGTTTCTGAAAGTTCTTACGAATCGAATATCGAATGCAACATTTCCATTGATATTCATGCAACGGCAAAAATTTTGTAGGTTTATTGCTACATTGGCTCGCCAAAATTGAAAGTGTCAATAAGTTAAATAGAAATAATTTTCATTAGCATTGTATCTTTAGTTACTGATTTCTTATTAATCTGATTTAACTCCTTTATATTTATACATATCGTGTAAGGGTATACTGGTAATTTATGACTAAGTATTCAAATCTAGCCTTATATTATGTGAAATATTGATTCAGTTCACGACAAACTAACATTATCCCGGCTTAGAAACAATAATACTTGACAAATAATTATGCGGCTTTTTATTTACCTTTTTTTATTTTACTACTTACTTATAGCATAATTTGATCCTACGATAATGGATCTAATCATTAGAAGGGAAAGTGCTGTTATTGGAAGTAGTCACCTAGGCTATGGTCTAATTTCGTTCCTTAAAATAATCAATATCGATGCCACTGTTCAGGTTTTAATATAAATATCTATTTTTCATAAGGTCATCAATTTATTTTGTTTTAATCAACTTTCCTTGTTAAGGTGCCGTGCATTTCTGCGTAGGCGTCCACCCAACATTATTTTGCCAGGTTAGATGTTAGATGGTCAGGTTTAAATTATTCTGTTTTTATTAGCATTTCGAAGCATTTCATAGCAATGGATTACTGTCAGTAATTCGAAAAATAAAATCTTTGGGATACTTCAAAGATAATACGAAAAAGAACGAAACAAAATCAGCCCTCCAATTTCTCCACAGAACTTTTTAAAATTAGGAGAAAATACAATGCATCTATTCAACCCGGTATAATGCCATCTAAACAAAACATTTTTGTTACCAGAATAATAGCAAACGACATCAATACATGTACCTACAAACTAATGTAAGAATCTTGAAAATCGGGGTACAAATAATAAAGTTATAAATTGTCAAACTTAAACAAAAATTTTGAGTGACGGAATTTTGTGCCGGTGAGTATGTTTTCAAACCCAGAGTTTTACTCTCTAGAGGTAGACCATTAAAGGTATTGAAAATCTTCGCTGTCATCTTTCCCTTATTTCAGTCCCAATATCGTCCTTAATATCATTCTTTCAAAAGAATTAATAAGAGTACCTATCTATCAAACTAAAAAAAACAATAGATACGCATACGCATATATTGTGAAAAGTGGCGTATTTAATTACTGAATTAGCATTTTGCCAATAATTAGTTTTATGAAATAAATCAAATAGTTAAAAACTATGTCAAGTATCTGCTGAGAATTTTTTGCGCAAGTACGTTTAATTCAGTTGTTCCAACGGATCTATGCAAAAACGTAATAATTGATTTGCAAACATGTTCAATCAAAACATTTGAATTGTAAGTCGGCATGTACTGGGAATGTAATTTTGGTTCGACAGAACTATATCCAGACTCATGTTAGTGTAGGAAACAGGTTGAACCTTGCAAAATGGACACAAGTCCGGTTTTATTATTTTTTTTTTCTGGTATATCAAGGAGCAGGCGCGGATACAGAGGGGGGTCAACGGGTCCATGGACTCCCCTATTGTATTTAGTCTGTAAGTATTTTTTATTATTTATTATTTTTTTCTGTCAACCACAGCTCAAACCTTTGATACCGTAGGTATTTGAGATGATTGAATTTTATCCTTAGAGTAAACGTGAGTCGTATAGCTAAATCTGTACAATAAAATATTTGCGGTACGTCTGACCCTCCTATTTTGAATTTCTAGATCTGCGCCTGTCAAGGAGTGCTGATTATGAGACTAACTTTTTCTTAAAAAATTTCGCTCCGGAACCCCCTTTTCACTCCTTTAAAGGGGGTAATTTGTGGTTTTTGCGGAACGTAGCCCTTCCTGTACCTTTTGCAAAGAATTTCTTTTATAGAAATATGAAGAGGACTATATTTTCTACGATTTATTTCTTAACAGCATATGTCTATCACCCACCGTTTAGTGGGAATGGGGCCCCAAAATTGACAAGTTTTTAAAAAAAGATGTTTTTAAAATAATTATTTTTCCCTAACTGTAATGGAAATTAAGAAGAAATCCTACGGCAATTATTTACAAATAAATGACTGATTTTTTGGTATAGGTTTCACTTAAGGGTAATTGCCCTTTTTTTAATTACAGGGTGTTACATTTTAAAAAACCCCTTTTTATACCATTTGAACCGTTTATGCTAGAGTAAAAAGACTTTCAGCGATTACCCATGTACTGGTGCTATTTACAAATTTGTATAATGCACCCCCATCTTTTCCCCGGAACGGCCAGAAAAAAAGAAGAATTAATAAATAAAGTGATTTCTTGGAATCTTTCACACACAATGCCCTTTATTAATATACTTCATATATCATTTTGTGTACGTTATTATTACCCATGCATAGACACCAAAAGCGGTTTCCTAGTGCAACCCCTGTAGCCAAAAAAAATAACTAAAATGGGGAGTTGAAAAAAAAATAAATAAAATGGGCGAGTTTTTTTTTACTTTTTGATCCATATGGGCATATGCTTCATCAATAGTGCTTTTCAAAAATATATATGGTTATTGCAATATCCCTGCGGAAACCACCCCTATCCTTGAAAATATACTGCAGAAACTACCCCTATCCCTTGGCGAGCATGTTTTTACGATTTTCTCATTACCTATGCATTCGTTTTAAACAAAACTTATACAAAGTTAAATATCACTATCTACTCTAAAAATTAGTTCCTATTCATTTTTTTCGTATAAGCAACCGTTACGGCAAAGTGGCGCCGTAAACCTCAGATATGCTTTGGCGGGCTCCAGTTTTTGTTTTTTTTTTTCGTCACCTGTTCGTTTTATTAATAAAGTACTTATGTATAATAAAACAACATAGTGTAACCTACAAATTATGACCTATGCACATTTTACATTCTTTGCGCCCCAAAGCCACAGGGGTGGCCGAAAATAAATTTTTGCATATTTCGCCATCTACACGCATTTTATTGCATTAATGCTAGCTTAATAGCACAATACTCACCCTTAAGTGGTCACTAAGCAGTGGCGGATCCAGGGAGGGGTGATGGGGGCGATCACCCACTCTCAAACCAAGTTTTAAAGATTATAAAAATATTCAGTTATTTTTATAGAAGTACTTATATTATTATTTTTATAAGAATGGCGTATTTTATGCTTTAGCGACAGTGGCGGATCCAGCATCGTTAAGAGGGGGGTGCCAATTGGCTAAATTTCTATAAAAATAAATGAATATTTTTATAATCTTTAAATATAATATCTCTTGGTGTGAGAGGGCCCCATCACCCCTCCCTGGATCCGCTACTGCTTAGCGACCACTTAAGGGTGAATATTGTGCTATTAAGGTAGCATTAATGCAATAAACTGCGTGTAGGTGGCGAAAATGTACAAAAATTGATTTTGAGCCACCACTGTGGCGTTGGGGCGCAATGAATGTAAAATGTGCATAGGTCATAATTTGTAGGTTACTCTGTGTTGTTTTATTTTACATAAGCACTTTATTAATAAAACGAACAGGTGACGAAAAAAAAACAAAAACTGGAGCCCGCCAAAGCATATCTGAGGTTTACGGCGTCACTGTGCCGTAACGGTTGCTTATACGAAAAAATTGAATAGGACCTAATATTTAGAGTAAATTGTGGTCTTTAACCTTGTATAAGTTTTGTTTAAAAATAATGCATAGGTAATGAGAAAATCGTAAAAACATGCTGGCAAAGGGATAGGGGTAGTTTCTGCAGAATATTTTCAAGGATAGGGGTGGTTTCCGCAAGGATGTTGCAATAACCATATATATTTTTGAAAAACACTACTGATGAACCATATGCCCATATGGATCAAAAAGCAAAAAAAAATTTTTTCAACCCCCCATTTTATTTATTTTTTTTTGGCTACAGGGGTTGCACTAGGAAATCGCTTTTGGTGTCCATGCATGGGTAATAATAACGTGCACAAACTGATATATAAAATATATTAATAAAGGGCATTGTGTGTGAAGGATTCCAAAATAATCACATTATTTATTAATCCTTCTTTTTTTTTGGTGGTTCCGGGGAAAAAATGGGGTGCATTATACAAATTTGTAAATAACACCAGTACATGGGTAATCACTGAAAGTTTTTTACTCTATCATATACGGTCCAGATGGTATAAAAATGGGTTTTTTAAAATGTAACACCCTGTAATTAAAAAAAGGGCAATTACCCTTAAGTGAAACCTATACCAAAAAATCAGTCACTTATTTGTGAATAATTGCCGCAGGATTTCTTCTTAATTTCCATTACGGTTAGGGAAAAATAATGTTTTTTTAAAAATATCTTTTTTAAAAACTTGTCAGCTTTGGGGCCCCACCCCCACTAAACGGTGGGTGATAGGCATATGCTGTTGGGAAATAAATCGTAGAAAATATAGTCCTCTTCACATTTCTATAAAAAATTTTTTTGCAAAAGGTACAGGAAGGGCTACGTTCCGCAAAAACCACACATTACCCCCTTTAAAGGAGCGAAAAGGGGGGTTCCGGGGCGAAATTTTTTAAGAAAAGGTTTGTCTTATAATAAGCACCCCTTTATATACCAGAAAAAAACCGGACTTGTGTCCATTTTGCAATGTTCAACCTTTGTTTCCTACACTATATAGTATAGTAATCACATTTTATATGTTAAAATATATTACTGTCTCATTGGCTTAAAAATAAATAATTACCGGAAGTAATCAAGTAAGAGAGCAACAGTTAGTCATTATATCAATTATTATGTTTGAAAATTAAAATTAAAATAAAATGTACAAAGCCTAGAAGTTTAAATAATATGAGAAACCATGTTTAAACAAAACAAATGCGCCAATATCAATGAAATGTATCAAAGACATGCCGTAATGCTTACCGTTGTTTCTTACTGTCGTTTTTAAGGACAAGAGACTGAATTATGTGATAATAGTTTCTGTGCAAAGAACGGTTGGAACAATAGGTGTATGTAGGTACAAGTGCTATAGAGACTTATGGTGTAGTGGTAATACTGGCCTAAATTAAAGTAAGCCTCGATTACTCTTCAGAATCTTGAAATGATATGTTTAGACTTCAATTTGGGCACTTGACAACCTCAAAAATAATATGCTTATTTAAGTTACATATGAGTTTCCAAGACTCGAAAATTTCGTATTTTCGAAAGACTATCAACTTTAAAGAAAACTGACCACAGACCTTTTTGTGTTCTTCTTCTTCAGGTTCCTTCCCCTATCGGAGGTTGGAAATCATCATTGCTATTTTAATTTTATTGGCCGAACTTCTGAATAATTCTAATGAGCTGCAACTGAACCACAGAATTAAATTAATTTTCAAATGAGCTATCGCACGATCCCTATTCTCATTAAAAAAAATAATCGATGACGTCATCACACCCAGATGGATGACGTCAATAGTATGATATATATGCCAAAAAGTCGTTATTTAAAAATAAAAATTTATCTGTTTTGGGATTTTCTTCAAAAATCGTCCATTCTCGAGAAAATAAATTTACTCCAACCTTTACGTGCTCACTTTATGTTCAAAAACTAATTAAACGACATTTATTTGTTTTGTGATGTTCATTCATAGATCCTAGTATGTCTTTCTCCGGAAGATAATATCGTTATTTTGACATTTATTAAATCGTACGGCATAAAACTTTAATTAAATTTAATTTTGCATGAGGTCTTGTTAGCGTCGGTAACTTGGTTTCGTTATAATATCTCACGCGTTTGGTGTCACGATCTCTAATCTCCACAATTTGTGCCTAGCACATTAAAGTCTACAGAATTTAGGAGATCAGTTATCACGTATGCAATACATTGTGGTGAATGTCTGATGATGATGCAAAATAGTTAAATACAAATAAAACATATTGACCAGGCTTTATTGATGTCTAAATTATAAATAGTAAAACAAAATAATATTGACTAGCAGTATGAAATTTTATGATATAGTTATTTTCCAAACAAGTGCAGAAAGTCATTCTTTTCCGCACGCGACTGCAGTTTGCCGAACGACGCGAAGCGGGGAGTTCGGCAAGCAGTCGAGTGCGGAAAAGAGACTTTCTGCAAGAGTTAGGAACAATATTTTTTCTAAGAGTCTTTAACAAAATTACCAAATCTTAAACAATTAATTTAATTAATATGAAAGTACATACACAAATTAATTCTTTGACAAGGTTGTCAAAAGCAAAATTTCAATATAATTAGTTAGCATGATGACGATCTTGGTTTCCCTGACGATGATTCAAAACGACTGTTATTGTCTACCGATTTGACTTTCGAATATTATGTCAAAATAATTTTATTTCATCGAATTGTCGCGTTAATTTCATTAAAACAGGAACACAATAAGATTTACTTTAACGCCATATTAACATATCTAAATTAACACGAGTGCGGAAAAGTAAAAGCCGCGTGCGGAAAAGTAACACGCGCTCGGAAAAGTAACACGCGTGCGGAAAAGTGAAACTTTCTAAACTAAAATGCGTGCGCGAATGTAGACATTTTTGCACGCTCGTAGAAAAAAAAAATATTGCGCTATCAATACGTACCTATTCATTAATTTTATTAATTGTACGGCAACTAATGAGGGCGAAAAAATGTGGCCATTACCTCCGATTTTTATCTTAATGCATGGATTTTGATGAAATTTTGGGAATAGGATCGTCTTCTACATGTGCCCGTCTCTTCTAAGAAGTTACCGTTATGGCAATTCGCATTTTCGATACCTCTGCTCTAAAGGGATCAGCAGAAGTGAAGTTAAGATAAACTATCAAATTGTTTAATCAGGAGATTCGTCTTCTTCCACGACTCCTTCGAATAGGCTCTTCTTATTTCCTAATTCAAAGTTAACCCTATGCCTATACCTATATGTATATTTTTTAAGTGGTAAAAAAATATTGCCAAAATTGAATAAAAATCTTAACGTAAATGAAAGTGCATATGTACTTTTTAGTGATAAAGGTATTTTTATATTTTAAGACATTATTGTTGATTGGTTTGACAATAAAATGTAAAATAGTGTTAAAATATAATTTAAGTCAAATCATTAATTTAACTCATTACCTCTTTACTTCTTTTTAGTGTATAAAATAATAGAAAATCTTCCCAAAACAGCTGGATTAAGACGGATAACACATTTTTTAGAGTAATTTGCTACGCCGACGATGCTGTCCTTATGACCCATTCTTAAGACAATGTCCAAAAGCTACTGAATGCATTTAATACTACAGTTAAAGAACTAAATATGCTCATCAACAGTGAGAAGATTAAGTGCCTAGGAATTTCGAAAAGCCCGATAGGTAGCAAATTGGAAATTTACTCCAAAACTGTAGAACAAGATAAATCACTTCAAACATTTTGGAGCGGAAATAACAAGCTATGGACATCTCTCAAAAGAGGTCACACAACAAACAATGAAACGAATATCTACATACTGAAAGCAAAGTCAAAATTTATAAAACAACAATAAGACCTATTATAACATATGCGGCATAAACAAGACCAGACACAAACAGAATGTTACAAATAATGATAATAATAGTTTAAATGAACACTAAGAAGTGTGCATGACAAAATTCTACGTGACAGAATAAGAAGTAAGGACATCAGACAACACTGTGGAATACAGGGCATAGGAAGGTAGGTCAGACAGAGACGAAGATATTCAAACCAACAGATAAAAAGAATGGAGGACAGCAGACTTGCTAAAAGTGCAAAAACGAATAACCCAGTAGGTAAACGTCCACAGGGTAGACACCATAACGATGACGAGAATGGTGGACCTCATCGTGCGGGTAAGACTTGTTGGCAATTAACAGACAGTAGCTTAATATCTAAAAAAATATAAAAACGAAGAAATTCAACAAAGAATTGAAGATAACAAGAGCCTCAAAGTTATAAGAAGAAAATTATATATATATATATATATATATATATATATATATATATATATATATATATATATATATATATATATATGAAACTTAAAGCTAAAATCAATATCAACAAAAGAATTAATATTAAAATTAAACTCACCAGGCTTCCGGGTTGAACCGCGTCGTTGGTTTCTAGGCCGAGCTTTCGACGTCCTCTCTGACGTCATCTTCAGGGCTTCCGGGGTCTCAGTCTCCTGAGGCTCCAGACACTACACTCACTACTCACTACTTCACTACTCACTGCTCATCTTCAGGGCTTCCGGGGTCTCAGTCTCCTGAGGCTCCAGACACTACACTCACTACTCACTACTTCACTACTCACTGAAATGCAATGCAATGCAGTGAGTAGTGAAGTAGTGAGTAGTGAGTGTAGTGTCTGGAGCCTCAGGAGACTGAGACCCCGGAAGCCCTGAAGATGACGTCAGAGAGGATGTCGAAAGCTCGGCCTAGAAACCAACGACGCGGTTCAACCCGGAAGCCTGGTGAGTTTAATTTTAATATTAATTCTTTTGTTGATATTGATTTTAGCTTTAAGTTTCATTGTATTAACCGCGGAAACCTTTCCGAACATATATATATATATATATATATATATATATATATATATATATATATTGTTAATATATGTAAAATTTGAATTAATATGGTTTCGATCTTAATATTTTAGAAAAGTTAAAACATATAATAAAAATGTACCAAAATTCATTTCGAAGAAATGAAAGTCAATTATCTTTGGATGGCCGTAGGTAAACAAAATTTAAATAGGGATTAAGTATATTCTTTGTACAGTTATTATGATAAGAAAGTGGTTATGTGTTTGGACAATGAGACCGGGTTTCCCAAATGGACTTTTGCGGCGAGGGAACAATTGTATTTAGAAATTTAAATGAATGTAATCTTTGTTTAGATATTAAGAAAGGAAAAAAAACCGATTGGCATGTAATTAGTTTTAGGAAATTTCTAATGGTAGGGAAAATTGGTGTTTGTTATCTGAAAGGTAGATGGGGATAAAATTGAGGAACTCGGATTGGTGAAGAAGGAAAAAGGAGGGGCTAGGTATGAAGAATGGGAGTTTAGCGAAATGTTAGAGGGTGGAAGAAGAGTCAGTTGTTAAATGATCGTTAAGTCGACTAGTGGTGATCTCTAAGAGTCTCCTGAAGTAGTAAGGCAGATAAGTGAATAGTTGTGAGTTTGTTGAAATGAGTGACCTGACGGAAGCTCATCACGTAAAGCATTGTAAGTTATATTGTTCTACTTATATTCCAAGAGTCACCGTTGCATGCCGGAACGAGAAATAGATTCAGTTTATCGAGAGGAGAAAAGGCTAGCATTGTTTTTTTGAAAGATACGTGCATCTGTAGGGGGTCATTAATGAAAATAGGCTTGCAATAATTTGTTGCGAGATTGCTGACTACATAGGGGGCTGCTAAGAGTAAATTGTAGGCGACCAGAGACAAGAATTTGGACAACTCATCATCCGAGAGACAGTTTTATTTTTTTGTAGAATTATTCATAACGCAAATTTCAATAAGTACTTTAGATAGTGGTAGGGTTATTTCAATAATCAGAATAGGAGATATTATTTTTAGAGGATATTTTGAGGGTGAATTTATTTCAATAGATGCTTTTGTACCATATATATGTTTTATTCCGTTAATCTTTGACCTTATTTATCATATGTAAAGCAAAGGGGATATTGAAGCACGAGAATATAAAACCCTGAGATTAGAGCATTAAATAGTGTGATTAAATCATAAGTGCATCATTAAAATTAAATTTAATTAATTAGTTAATTATCTAATCAATTGCTTTGAGCACACCGATCTTTGAATATCACATTAACTGGAGCCCAGAACGTGGTGGCTTAAAAATATCGCAGCTTTGCATTTGATGGTAGGGAAAGAGATAAGGAATAACTACAGGTGATCCAGAGATAATTTGACAATTTTTCCAGGTGTAAAAATAATTTTGATTTATGGATTGATCGTAGGTATTTGATATTTACTGCCATTGAATTATTTGATTTTTTTTTACCAATCGTACATTTGATATTTATTTTGAAATTTACTGATTGCATATTTGATATTTGTGGCGAAAATTTATTAAATTTGGGGAGAAATATTTGTCGTGTTCTGCAACTTATAGAGTGGTAAAATTTCACATTTGGCGGGGACAAAGAAAACAGTAACGAAAAGAAACAACATGTCGACCACAAGGAGGCAAAGCAAAATGCAAGAAAACAGAGAAGAGGAAAAAATTGTTGAAGAAGGATTGGATAATGAAGGAGATACAACGATTATGGAGAGAAAAGAACAGGAATTAACAGGAATAGAGAAACTATTGCAACTGATGCAACTCCAGTCACAACAAATGGATAGAAATCAACAGGAAACAAAAAGGACAATGCAAGAAAATCAACAGGAATCAAAACGAGCCATGGAAGAAACACAAAGAGAAATATCACAGAGAATAGAACAGAAATTGGAAGAGAATGATGGCAAATTGGAAAAGCGTTTGGAAAAATATGAAAATGAAATGAAAGCCTGTTTAGAAAAAGTTAGAGAAGAAACAGAAAGGAAACTGGAGATGCAACGAGAAGAAATAGAAACTAAAATGAAGGATATTAAGAATGTGCAGAAGATGGAATTAGAACAGTTAGAAAGCAAATTTGAAAATGCAATACAAGAAGACAGGCGAGAAATAGAAGAAAAATTTAAGCAAAACGAAAAACAAATTGCGGAACTCAAGAATCAACAGAATTGTGGAGAAAGAAGGGAAATGATTATCCATGGTACAAGCGACGCGAAAATACAATTTGGCGGGGATATTAGAAAAACACACCCAGTACCATTTGTTAAAAATTTGAGAACCAAATTGCAACATATTAGATATTTTGACGACTGCAAAGAAACAATTAGAAACCATCTGAAAGAAGGAGCAGCGTTATGGTATGAAAGTAAAGAAGATGAGTTTGAAAATTGGACAGATTTCGAAAATAAATTTCTCAACTATTTCTGGGGGAAAGTTAAACAGAGGGAAATCAACCAAGAGCTACAGAATGGAAGATATCACGAGAAAATGGTAATATCGGAGGAAAGATATGCTTTGCAGATATATAACAATTCCAAATATCTAGACTACAAATACTCTATCGAACAACTGGTAGAAATGATAAGCAGACATTTCGAAGAAACGCTGGAGGACCACGTGATTTTGAGAAACTATCAAGATATTGATAGTTTGTGCCAATTCCTTCAAGTAAGGGAAGCAAAACGAAGAGAAATGCGAAACAGAAGACAACATGAACAATATAATGGACCGGCAAGAAGGTATCAATCAAATTATGACCAGAGAAACCGACATGCCCAATCAACAAACGAAGATAGGCCGAGAGAATACCAAAATTACAATAGACAACAAAATTATGATAACAGGAATCACGAAAAAAATAGAACATATGAAAATCACAACAGAAACAGAGATGCACAAAATCCTCCGACTAGGAATACGAACGAACAAAGGGACGGTAGAAACAATCAGAATTTCCAACGACAAAATAGAAGGGAGATGAATCATGTAACAATAGAAAACGAGGAAGAAGATATATGCAATGAATCCGGACATAAACAACTCTCCGGTATATTTTGTCATCCGAGAGAGTTTATACAGTTGGCGGGAAATGAAAGACAAAGTTCTAATTCCAATTTAATATTCTTAGATGCATTTATAAAACATAAAGCGATTAAAATTTTGATTGATTCTGGATCGGAGATATCGTTAATCAATAAGAAACTAGTAAAAGAATTAAATTTGGACAGATTTGTGTATAAAATTCCTAGGGTTGCTTTAGTGGGTGCAAACAACAAAAAATTGACGACAGTAAATGAAGGTTTGGGAGTGCGGATCAGAGTGGGAGACAAATACTATATTATGCAATGTGTGGTGATCGAAGATTTAAACCATGATATGATAGCGGGAATTGATGAATTGAGTGAAAAACATATCACCATAAATTTTTCGGAGAATAAACTGGAAATCAGAGCAGAACCAGACAACATAGAAGAAGAAACGGAAATAGAGAGGAAAATAATTGTTGAAAAGATAAATGAACAGGAAAAACATAAAGAAATCAATATGACTGTAGAGGAAAAACCGAAAGTACAAGAAAAAAATCAACCAGAAAAAAAAAAGAAGGAAGAAAAGGAAGAAGAGTTCAAAAAGAAAGAAGGAAAACACGGTGGATACAAGTGAAAGACAGGAAATCGAAGATACGGAAGAATTGTCGGCAATCGACGATAAAACAGAAAGGAAGCAGGAAGAAAAGGAAGTTCTCATAAGAGAAATGAAAGCAGTAGAAACATGGTGCTCGGGATACCAAATGGAAATTGAAGATAAAAAAAAACAGAAGAAGAAATAAAGGATGAGGACAGAGAAGAAATGGCAATAATGGACGAGAATCCAGAATTTTATGAAGAAATATTATGGACAGTGAACACATGCGAACAAAATGAGGATGGAAGAAAATTAAAATGTGGAGAAAACATGGAAAAGGAAGTAGAGAAGATTCTAGAAAATTATGGAGATTTGATTAATGAAGAAAGCCGAGTGGCTAAAAATTATGAACATTCTTTTAAAGTTAAAAACTTAGAAAATTTTAAATCCAAGACATATCCAATCCCGTATAAATACAGGCAAAGCGTCGGACAGGAAATTGAAAAAATGATCGAAGACAAGGTGATAGAAAGATGTGACTCTCCATATATCAACCCGATAGTATGCGTTAAAAAATGGAGTGGTGATTTGCGATTATGTTTAGATGCAAGAAACATTAATTCACACACAATCGCGCAATACGAAGCGCCTTTGAACATCGAAGCCATATTTGGACGAATCACAGGGTCACACATTTTTTCCAAAATCGATTTGAAACATAGTTTTTGGTTAATACCTTTGGCAGAGAAATGTCGAAATTATACCGCTTTTTCGATCGACGGAGTGGTATACCGATTTAGGGTGGTACCATTTGGCCTACAGAGTGCATGCGCTGCTTTGGTTCGCGCATTGAACACAATCTTAAATAGGCATGAAGAATTTGTTGTACATTACATAGATGATTTATTAATTTTCTCACCAGATATAACAAGCCATCTACGACATATTCACACTGTGCTAGAAGAACTGGATCAAGCGGGATTGAAATTAAATATTCAAAAGTGTCAGTTTTTCCAAAAGGAAATACTGTATTTAGGATTCAAATTAGACACAAAAGGGATTAGTCTTGCAGAAGATAGAATCGAAATTATAAATAACTACGCTAGGCCAACCAATTTAAAAACATTGCGGGGATTTTTGGGAATGGTAAACTATTTCAAAAAACTAATACCAGACATCAGCACAAAAGAAATACCGTTGATAGCATTACTTAAGAAAAATGTTAGGTGGAAATGGGGAACGGAACAAGAAATGGCTTTCAAAAATTTAAAAGGAGCTTTCTCCACAGCTGTAAGAGTACACCACCCAAGATATGATCAACCTTTCATTCTCCGGACCGATGCTTCCATAACAAAATTCGCAGGGGTGTTATCACAGATCCAAGACGATGTAGAGGTGCCAATCTGTTTTGTCTCCCGTGTAACCAAAACATATGAGAGAAAGTACAGCGTTACTGAATTAGAGTTCGCCAGTGTGTTATTTTGTGTAAATAAATTACGGTTTTACCTACTAGGGGCAAAATTCACCGTTGAAACAGACCATGCAGCTTTGGTACATATAATGAAAAATAGGCTGGTAAATAATAGAATTCATAGGGGCATTCTTTTACTTCAAGAGTATGATTTTGAATTTAAATATATCAAAGGAACTGACAATATCTTGGCTGATGCGTTGACGAGAGATGAACAATTCCGCAAAGAGGACCACAAAACTCTCCACGTTGGCATGAACATAATGAGAGAAGAAGCAGGCTTATTTTCTTTGGCTCAGATCAGGGAAAATCAGGAACAACTGGATGAAAGAGAAAAGCAAAGGGCCGAACAAGAAGATAACTTATATTTTAAGAGGGTCGATGGTAAAGAACTATATGTAATCACGGAACAGATGGCAAAAGAAGTTTTAGCAAAATTACACTGTGACAACGGACACATTGGAAGCAGGAAGGTGTGGCTTATGTTCAGGGAGAACTACATTTGTCGACAGGACTATACAATAGCCAAAGAGATGACTCGAAATTGCGAGACATGCCAAAAGTGTAAAAGTAAGAATTTCAAAAACGAAAACATCACAAAAAACGTCATAGCTCGGAAGAAACTGGATATTGTCGCCATTGATATGTTGAGCGATTTAATAACAACAACACAGAGGAATAAACACATATTAGTTATGGTGGATGTTTTCTCAAAGTATTTAAAACTGTACCCATGTAGAACCACGAAAGGAGCTGAAATACTTCGGAAGATAGACGATTTTATCGAAACAGTGGGAAGACCAGACAATATTTTGTTGGACAATGCGACATACTTTAGGAATGACCGTTTTAAAGGGGAATTAAGAGAGAGAGGCATAAATACAAAACTTGTAAGCATCCGACATCCACAGAGCAACCCATCAGAGCGTTTTATACAAGAAGTCACAAAATTTCTAAGAATTGCTGCGGAAGAACATCATCGACATTGGGACAGAAAAGTGTTTGAAATAGAGACGTATTTGAACTGTGCACCAAATACGGTTACCAAGGAGACGCCTTTATATGTAATGAAAGGAACAATGCCTACGAGACCGTGGGAAGACACCGCCCCCAGACAATACGAAGAAGTGATCGAGGTGGTTCAACGAAGATTGAGACGAAGTGGAGAGAAATATCTCCAAAGGCAAGAGAGGACCCGAAGAAGAAGGCCGGTTACATTCCAGAAAGGGGATAAAGTTTTAGTGAGGGCACTGAGGGTGTCCAATTTACAAAATGGTATTTGTGCTAAATTGATGCCGGTATTTGAAGGTCCATATAGGGGCAATACGGAAAATGGGGTAAATAGTTATGAATTAGCGCATATAGAGACAGGCAAGATACGGGGTATTTTTAACATTCACGACATTTATAAGTATCATGAGTAGAGTTTAGTAACATAATGAAATAATTTGATCCTGAAAAAACTTGTGTCATTTAAATAAATAACAGAGTTTTTCGGCAAATCAAATGGCGGGGAGTTGTTAAGATATGTAAAATTTGAATTAATATGGTTTCGATCTTAATATTTTAGAAAAGTTAAAACATATAATAAAAATGTACCAAAATTCATTTCGAAGAAATGAAAGTCAATTATCTTTGGATGGCCGTAGGTAAACAAAATTTAAATAGGGATTAAGTATATTCTTTGTACAGTTAGTATGATAAGAAAGTGGTTATGTGTTTGGACAATGAGACCGGGTTTCCCAAATGGACTTTTGCGGCGAGGGAACAATTGTATTTAGAAATTTAAATGAATGTAATCTTTGTTTAGATATTAAGAAAGGAAAAAAAAACCGATTGGCATGTAATTAGTTTTAGGAAATTTCTAATGGTAGGGAAAATTGGTGTTTGTTATCTGAAAGGTAGATGGGGATAAAATTGAGGAACTCGGATTGGTGAAGAAGGAAAAAGGAGGGGCTAGGTATGAAGAATGGGAGTTTAGCGAAATGTTAGAGGGTGGAAGAAGAGTCAGTTGTTAAATGATCGTTAAGTCGACTAGTGGTGATCTCTAAGAGTCTCCTGAAGTAGTAAGGCAGATAAGTGAATAGTTGTGAGTTTGTTGAAATGAGTGACCTGACGGAAGCTCATCACGTAAAGCATTGTAAGTTATATTGTTCTACTTATATTCCAAGAGTCACCGTTGCATGCCGGAACGAGAAATAGATTCAGTTTATCGAGAGGAGAAAAGGCTAGCATTGTTTTTTTGAAAGATACGTGCATCTGTAGGGGGTCATTAATGAAAATAGGCTTGCAATAATTTGTTGCGAGATTGCTGACTACATAGGGGGCTGCTAAGAGTAAATTGTAGGCGACCAGAGACAAGAATTTGGACAACTCATCATCCGAGAGACAGTTTTATTTTTTTGTAGAATTATTCATAACGCAAATTTCAATAAGTACTTTAGATAGTGGTAGGGTTATTTCAATAATCAGAATAGGAGATATTATTTTTAGAGGATATTTTGAGGGTGAATTTATTTCAATAGATGCTTTTGTACCATATATGTGTTTTATTCCGTTAATCTTTGACCTTATTTATCATATGTAAAGCAAAGGAGATATTGAAGCACGAGAATATAAAACCCTGAGATTAGAGCATTAAATAGTGTGATTAAATCATAAGTGCATCATTAAAATTAAATTTAATTAATTAGTTAATTATCTAATCAATTGCTTTGAGCACACCGATCTTTGAATATCACATTAATATATATATATATATATATATATATATATATATATATATATATATATATATATAATGGATTTCTACGGCTGTCGCCGCCTCTCCATACCCAGCTTCCAATTTTTTCTATCGTAACACGTATCTTCATCTAATTGCCTCGAATCCATTGCGTCCTGAATATTGTCCCTCCAGCTTCTCCGTGGTCGTCCCCTTCTTCTTCTCTCCGGTGGGACCCACTCTAATATTTTTCTCGGCCAGCGAGTCTTATTCATTCTTTTAACGTGCCCGAACCATGTCAGCTGTCTCTTTTCAATATCGTCCATTATAGTTTTTTCCACCTTCATACGTTCTCTAATTGTTAGAAGAAAATTAACCAATGGTAAAAAAGAAATAACGAAATTAAAGGATAGAGATGAAACTATCATCACCAACAGAGAAAAATTATTAAGGGAAATAGAAGAATTCCATACAGAACTATGCAACAGGCAACAAAACCATGATGAGCCACTAGAAGATTCATGAAAAAGATTAGTCAACCAAGGATCAAAATTGATGTCTGGCATATCAACTGACGAAATCAGGAACGCATTGAGAAATATAAAAAAAAATAAAGCACCGGGAGAAGACAATATCGTTATGGATGCCGTAAAGATTGGAGGAGACGCACTCTTGAACAACATAAAGGAACTGTTCAACTTATGTCAACCAAAGTGAACCACCTACAAGATGGCACAGTACACTTACCATCTTATTGCACAAAAAGGGCGATCCAACAGATCTCGAGGATTACTGGCCCATAAGCCTATTAGACCACCTCTACAAGTTATTCACAAGAATAATAACAAATAAACTGGAAACAAAATTAAATAAGGGAAAATGAAAATTTAATATGTCAAAGTGTGTAAATAATTTATTTCTTTAGCTGAGCGCTTTCGACATAAACGTCATTATCGGAGCTAATGCTAAAATAAAAAAGAGATCTTGTAAGAAAAAGAAGTACAAAACTCTTTTTTTACTTACGTCAAATACTAAAAAAGTACCGCTTCATAGAGGTGTAAACAAGTGCATCTTATTAATGTAAATATGAGTTTTAGATTTTAAATGCTATCTTCTTTTTCCTCCGTACAACACCAAACAATAAAAAACAGAAAAAACGGCCACATACACGTTGCACAAAAACATACTTTTTTCATGGTACGGGTGTAGATATCACCCATCCATTCTTGGCCTAGTAACAACAGCTGACTGACAAGGTCGGATATTAAAATCTGCTTTTATCTGTTCTGCGTTGACTTATCTTTCATCTAAGCATTGATTATAAACCAACCACTAGATAGCTCACCTCTTGGTAACCAAAAGACGTATCAACAACTAGATGGCGCTACTCGAAAACCGTATCGAGATTTCTCATTCTCTCTCTGACTTGCGAGGAGGTAGGAGTAGTGTCAGGGCCGAACTTACCCTATAGGTGTATTTTCTGTGACAAGTGTTGTGACAAGTTATAGCGGAAAAAAAAGGACTCACATTTTAGATAAAATGGCCTCTGTAAGGCATACGTGTGTTTACGCGGGATGTTTTGAAAGAAACGATGGAACAAATAATAATATATCTTTCTTTAAATTTCCCCTGAAAGAGGTAGAGCGCACAAAAATTTGGCAAAAAAACTGCGGAAATATTGATATTATATTGATAGATATCAGTGACCTGAAACCTGAAAAATAGGGTAATTTGCCAGCATCATTTTGCAGTGGAACATATTTACTAAAGTGGCCAAAGAAAGTTATTAAGGAAAAATGCTATTCCTTTAAAATTTGCACAGTTAGCAACTGATTTAGGTGAGTACTTAACTTTAGAAATATTTTTATGTTTGCCTAATGCGCTTTGTCAATGAGAATAATACTATTAAAATATATTTTATATAAAATCATTTGATATTGAGTGATTTATATATTTTGCATACAATTAAATCAAAAGAGATTTTTTGAAGTTATACTTCTTTACGCGCGATATGAGGGTGAATTTTAATAGGATTAAAACCTTTGATCTCGGCGCAGTCGCATTAAAATTTTGTTCTGATTGGATGTTCAAATGACATGACAAAAATTATCCAATTTGGCAGCTGTGGCACAGCTGTGGGACTGTGGTTTGGTTATGTATGGTTGTTGCGTTTTAAAATTTGTAGGAAGAGAAACAACAAACAAAAAGTTAGTTAATGGTTATACTGCCTTTTTAAATAGTTTTCATATTATATTTTTGGACTTATTAACATAGAAGAGATGATTGTTGCATGCCAATGTGAAAGCCCATCAAAGTGTGACTAGTATGAGTGCCGCAAAATTACTGATAAAAAACCTATTAGCTCGAAGGCGTAGAGAACTGTGGATAACAACAATCAACCGGGACGATCTACGATCTCGCTTATTCAAAGCTAAAGAATCTTACACTGGTAAGTGTTTTAAAAATAGTTGATCAAATTTTGTTATGATATTTGAACATAGCCACTTTGCACGATGCAAGTGATTGCGAAATTTATTAGTCGTTATACGGGCTCTGATTGGGTGTTGAAATGATCTGTCAATAATAAATAATTGTTCAATATGAAGATAAACAAATGTATAATATATTAGTTTTATTGTTGTGAGGACAGAAACAAAAAAGTTTATAATTGTAGTGATTTTTAAATAGTTTTTAAAGCAACAGGTACGTAATAATTGTAAATGTATCATAGGTGCCTGCCTATTTGAACCTACCAAAATACATATTATGTAATACTTTTATTTACATAATTTGATTACCATCAAAATTTCTATCAATATTCACCTAATATATTGTTTTCTTACTCTATGTTTTGTTGTATTTTTTCAATTCTAAATCATTTCAATTCAAAATCAAAATAATTTGATTTACATAATTCAAAAATGTCAAAAGTTTAATCCGTTTAGTTAGTCGATCTTCGCACATAATGACACACTGTCTCCGTGGCGAAGCGTTTAATGCGAGTGAACCCCAATACAACGCCAATACCAGCCGCGCTGGTAAGTTGGTTCGAATCCCAATAGAAACTTTTATTTTTTATTTTTTTTTATACATTTTATGATTGTAAGTATATATATTTTATAATTTTATTTTCAGAAAATACGTATTTAGTTAAAAACATTTCCGACGATTAATGTTCAGAAATCATTTGTGGCATTTTTAATGTGTTTGTGTGTGTTTTATTCTTTTATTATTTTAATTTTTGGAACTGTTTTAATAAAAATGTTTGAGAAGTAGTAAGTATAAATTAGTTTAATATTTAAATAAAATATAAATAAAAAGTATTTAATTTCGTTTATAATCATATAATCATATAATAGAAGTATAACTTCTTACGTGCGTACAAAGTACACACACATTCTTTTTTTAAAATATGAATGCGTTGTTAGTATCACTTCAGAAATAACGGAGATGCTTGTTTTGCTTTAATCAAAATTACACATACATTTCAATGATTACCTATTTTAGGTGATACCCCACCAGTATTATGCTCTACATACGTTTATTGCGGTACGAAACGTCTGCGGTACGAAACGTAAAAGATCTACAAGTGACGATTGTATGGTTAGGTCAACTCCATCGCCTAAGAGATCAAGTAGTAGTCTCAGTGATATTTCCAGTTTTGATATTAATTTGCCCACAAAACTTGAAACTGAATTGACGGAGAAGGTAAAAAAATTGGAGTATCAAGTAAATGCTTTAAAGAAGAAGTGCCGTCAGAAGAACAGTCAGCGTTGTAGAAGAACAACAAAAAACAGAAAATCGGCAACCAAATTCATGATACAGGTACTGTTAGAAAATAAAAGCAAATACGTGCACACTTTTGTTAATATGCAGTTTTCACACAAGACTCGTTCACAATGAAAAGGATTTAGCTCTGGCCATTTATTACAAGTCTCCTAGTTGTTAAAAATTTTTAATTAGATCTCTTAACTTTATATTTAGCTTCAGTAAAAACAATTCAAACTTGGTGGCGTGTCATAAAATTAAGAACTGGTTTAAACATTTCCTTAATTGACAAGTTGAAGAAAAAAGCAGAGCCAATGGATGAGTGGGAAAAAATTTGTGTGTTAATGTTTAAGGAAATTTCTTTGAAAAAACAATTGGAGTACAATAAATTAGATGACATTTTAGAAGGGTTTCAAGATTTAGGTGCTTTAGGAAGAACAAACAAACTTGCTAACACAGGTCTGGTTTTCATGATGCGCGGCTTGCTACATAAGGCTACGCGGCTTGCTACAGGTGGTCCAATACATAGCGACAACTTAAAAAACATTGTAGATGAAGTTGTTTCAAAATTACAAAATATTGGGAATATACCAAAAGTGTTGTTTGATCAAGCATCTAATAATAGAGCTTTATTAATTTAAGCTTTTAAGCGCATGTAAGGATCAGCCTGCAATAGAAATAGGAAATCAGAGAATTTTCACTGTGTTCGATACACTCCATTTATTAAAAAGTCTAAGAAATAATTTTCTTAACAAGAAGTTGACGTTTTTTGCCGATTCTTAACAAATATCGTGGCAAGATATTGAATACACATACAACATCGATAGAACCAGTATGAGAGCACGATGCATGGTGAAAATAACGTTCATATAATACGAAAAACACGAAAAATAAACGTTCATATAAACTTTAATAATTTTCAAAAAATGCGTGTAAAATTAGCAGCACAAATTTTTTCCAACTCAATTGCCTCAGCAATATCAACAGCAATATCTGTAGGGCAGTTATACACCAAAACGGCTTCTCTTACTGCCGAATTTTTGAAAATTGTAAATAATATTTTTGATGGTCTTAACATCAAATATTGTAGTGATAGTAATCCAAACAGAAAGCCAATGTCAACTTTAAGCAAGTCAACTGAAAACTTAAAAGCAGGTTTAGAATATTTTAAAAAACTTAAAGTTTTTGAAAACCTGAAAGAGAGAAATAATATTCACTGTCTACACGGCTTTCAGTGGACCATTTTGTCAGTTTTATGTTTGTGGGAAAAACTTCAAAAATATAATGTGTCATATCTTTTAACATCTTTTCTGAACCAAGATCCTCCAGAAATTTGCTGCGCAATAGAGTTAGTCTAGTGCGTTCATAAAAATAACATGTGCTTTTACTTAATAACAGACGGTAGCTGGTTTGTCTTTAGTTTCATGCGTGGAAGAGAATGATGCTAGATCAAAAGTATGTGTTTATCTCGTCAGGTATTAATGACGCACGGGTAAATAATCGTGGACTCAACTGTATGTTAAACTACACTATTAGCTTTAGTTTATATATACAGTAGATATTAACAAGTATTTTATAATATCAGGAAAACAATATCAGTGTGTCTTAAAACCTTGGAATCATGTGGAAAACTTTTTTATTCAGTTTAGGGAAAAATGTATTATTTATAAAAACTTGCATGTCCTAAAAGTCAAAATGAAAGAATCAGATGTCAAATATTATGAGTCGTATACCAAGTTTGTTAAAAAATATTAATTCTTCTCAAGAGTAATATACCTTCATTTTTAAAGCACTTTCATATAAATATGAACGTGGTTTTTAATTGTTCTCGACTTTTAATAATAAAATGTTTCAATATTGTCAATAATGAAAGTACCTCTTGAGAGCAAGAAATAATAAATATCTTTTTTCCTAAAATTTTAATTCTACAATCTTAGTTTGAAAAGAATTAACATTCAAATATACTTATTTATTTTGTTTTGAAATATGATCTAATTAGTGATGTTTTAAACTTTCTAATCATGTCCGTTTATCAGCTTTTACCTATTGTTCCTAGGCAGATGGCCCTGAACTATTTATATGTTGGAAATTCCCTGTCATTTTATCAAGATATATGTATTCCAAATTTCATGCCAATCCAATGGATTCTTTAAAATTCGGAGGTTTTGTAATATTTTACCTGGAGTGAATGGGTTAGATCCGGAAAGAGATTCTGTATATCAACTTCAAATAGTTTATTTCGCATTAGTTCTGAAAATATCATTCTTTGACAAATTGCAAAAAATAATTTAGATGTGAATTATCACTGCTAATTTTATTATGTATTTTCTATTTTGTTGTTTTTTTGTAGTGTATTAATAATTAAATAATTTTTAAGAAACCTCTTCACTATTTTTATTAATCAATTTTTAGCGTTTTATCTGAAGTAAAATCGGAATTCCAAAATAGAGATTACAATCGCGTTAAAATTATTTGTGAAAATGCTGAATACTACCCTTATATCGTTGTCTATTACGCCAGCCAAGCAATTCAAA
Source organism: Diabrotica virgifera virgifera (assembly GCF_917563875.1). Lineage (NCBI taxonomy): Eukaryota > Metazoa > Arthropoda > Insecta > Coleoptera > Chrysomelidae > Diabrotica > Diabrotica virgifera. Next base: position 118,784,877 of record NC_065448.1, read on the forward strand.
TTTATTTTTAAATCTTGGCAAAAATTTCAATAAATGTCGCCACCGTCCAGCCAGTTAGTACTTAGACTTGAGGGGCAAAGAGGTGTAAGTGGGCGGAGTTTAACACTGAATTCGGTTTTACCTTAAGGTGAGGTATCTATGTAGTTATTAATCAATGATCTAAGGTACATTTTCTTATCAATTTCATTGTAAAAATTTTCAATTTTCCTTTCAATATGTTTAAAATATTCATGTTTTAATGTCAGCTGTCAAACGTCAACGCAGAACAGATAAAAGCAGATTTGAATATCCGACCTTGTCAGTCAGCTGTTGTTACTAGGCCAAGAATGGATGGGTGAAATCTACACCCGTACCATGAAAAAAGATTTTATGTTTTTGTGCAACGTGTATGTGGCCGTTTTTTCTGTTTTTTACTGTTTGGTGTTGTACGGAGGACAAAGAAGATAGCATTTAAAATCTAAAACTTATATTTACATTAATAAGTTGCACTTGTTTACACCACTATATAGCGGTACTTTTTTAGTATTTGACGTAAATAAAAAAAGAGTTTTGTACTTCTTTTTCTTACAAGATTTCTTTTTTTATTTTAGCATTAGCTCCGATGATGACGTTTATGTCGAAAGCGCTCAGCTAAAGAAATAAATTATTTACACACTTTGACATACTACATTTTCATTTTCCCTTATTCATTCCAGTGTAAACAAACTTATCAGTCTTTCAACTACAAAATTAAATATTTACCAATCTAGAGAACAAGCGGGTTTTAAGAAAAACTTTGGTACACCGACACTGCATATTAGGAATTATAGAAAAATCTATCGAATACAACCGACCACTGGTCCTTGGTTTCGTAGACTTTTGCGAAGCATTTGATACGATAGAAATTAACAGCATAATGAGAGCGTTGGAGGAAGTTCATATAGATTATCGGTAATCCAAACTGATAGCGAATTTATACAATAATGCAACCATGGCCGTCCGACTACAACAAGATACTAAATATAATCAAAAGAGGAATTAGACAGGGGGAGACGTATCTCCCACACTCTTTACAGCAGTACTTGAACATGCTTTCAAGCAATTGGAGTAAGACTCCAAAGGAATAAAAATAATGTCGACGGCGAAAGGGTCTCTCACCTATGATCCGCAGACGACATAGTTCTTATAACAGACAACTTAAAAGAGATTAGAACTATGCTAACTGAGTTAGATGCTGCCTGTAAGAAAGTTGGTCTTTCACATAAATTTTGGAAAGACACAATGCCTGACAAACCTGGTACCAATCCAAAAGTCGACGTCAACGAAATAGCATTGGTCCATGAAGATAAATACTTAGAGCATGAAATCCAAATTACCAGGGACAATCAAACTGCTCCTTCGTCAACTTGGCTGTACTGTACTGATGACGACTAATGAGTCAGAAACACGTGTCTGCAGTTGCATTTCATTTTTTATATTGTTAATTTTGTATTCACATTCACATTGCGAGTTTTTTGCCCATGATTTTTCTTTTCTATATTTATAGTTGTACTCGCTTACTTAACACCCTTTATTTCATAACGTTTTGGCTTTTCTTTTCTCAGGTAGCTTTACCTTCGTGACTGTGTTGGCCGTCGCCCTGCAAGGCAGGGTCTTCTGACATTGTTGTCACAAATGGTAGCATTGCTCCTGTAGTGATCCTTTCAGAAGTTAAACTGCTCCTTCATCAAACTTGGCTATACTGTACTGATGACGACTAATGAGTCAGAAACACGTGTCTGCAGTTGCATTCCATCTTTTTATATTGTTTATTTTGTGTTCACATTCACATTGCGGGTTTTTTGCCAATGATTTTTCTTTTCTATATTTATAGTTGTACTCCCATACTTAACACCATTTATCCTTTAAAATAACAGCTGACCTGGTAGATAAAAATGGGGTTGATGTTTATTGGGTATACAGCTGAATAAAACCAAGTGGTACTCTGTTTAACAAATCGTTATATTGCGCTGATTTTCATCAGCATCATCAGACGAAAGCTACAATATTTAGAAAAGGGTACAATTTTATAATATGATATTTTTTAACAATTTTTATCTTACCTAATTCAGGTTAACGGTAGTATGATATTAAGATGATATCGAGATACTGCAATTTTGATATAAAGTGGATGAAATTTTGTTAATGATAAGTATTAGGATTCATTGAAATTATTTTTATATTGAGAAGAATGAAAATTTTTGATTTGAAGTTGATTGAATGTCAGTAAGGTGAAGTACTAGATATACTAAATATTGAATGTTATTGAGTGTTTTATGTGAGAAATAACTTGGGTATATATCGCTAATGTCACAAAGGCTTATTTGAATGAAATCTATTACACCGGTTTTCTTTTAGTTGGAAAATTTAATATTATTTTTTGTATGTTAATTATTTATTTAAAATATGTGTTTATTGGTGTTGTTTTTCTAATTGTAATAAATAAGCATAAATTTCACTTAGATGTTCGACGTCTGTTTTCTTATTTAATAATAAATAATCTTAACAAGAGAATATTCCTCGAGATGGCATTTATCAGTCAAACAGATAACTCAATAAATAAGAAATCAGACGTCGAACATCTAAGTGAAATTTATGCTTATATATTACAATAATTAGAAAAACAACATCAATAAACACATATTTTCAATAAATAATTAATATACAAAAAATAGTATTAAATTTTCCAACTAAGAGAAAACCGATATAATAGATTTCATTCAAATAAATCTTTGTGACATTAGCGATATATACCTAACTTATTTCTCACATAAAACACTCAATAACATTCAATATTTAGTATATCTAGTACTTATCATTATTGGCATTCAATCAACTTCAAATCAAAAAATTTTCATTCTTGTCAATATAAAACTAATTTCAGTTAATACATCACAATTATCAAAATTTCATGCACTTTATATCAAAATTGCAGTATTAGTAAGGTATAACTAGACCCAAACCCAGACATCCAAAGTGAAGGTTATCCTCCAACACCAAATTGTTCTATATGGTCCACATAATGTTCAGAAAAAATTCACACCATTTTGAGCATCGGGTTTGGGGGGAGAGGAGGGAGAAATCGGTAAATTCGTAGTTTTTTACGTTTTCGTAAATATTTCTAAAACTATACCATTTAGCATAAACAACCTTCTATACAAAAATGTTTTACATGAAATTTGAAATAAAAAAGGCTCTATGCATAATCCTTCTAAAATGAACGGTTTCAAAGTTACGGAGGTGGTATATTATAATTGGTCCAAAAAAAAGACCTAACCTAAACATCCAAAGTAAAAGTTTTCCTCCAACACCAAATTGTTCTATATGGTCCACATATTGTTTAGTAAAAACTTACACCATTTTGAGCGTCTGGTTTGGGGAGATGGGGGAGAAGTCGGTAAATTAGTAGTTTTTTTTTTAGTTTTTCGTCAATATTTCTAAAACTTTGCTTTAGCGTAAACAATTTTCTATGGAAACATGTTCTACATAAAATTTAAAACAAAAAAGGTCCGATACATAATTTTTATAAAATCAAAGGTTCCAGAGTTACGGAGGGTGAAAAGTGGAGGTTTTCGATACTTTTTTATATTGCTGGGCAATTTTATACTGATCTTCTTTAACAGGATTGGGTTTTATAAATCAAATTGGCTATTTCAGTGACCGATGGTATGTTAGTGATAAGCCCTTGAAGAAACATCAACCTCACCACCCAAAATCATCATCAATTGCCCAAAAAATATAAAAAGTATCGAAAACCTCCACGGTTTACTACCACGGTAACTAGGGAACCGTTGATTTTATAACAATTATGTCGTGTAGGACCTTTTTTGCTTTAAATTTTATGTAGAACATTTTTGTATAGAATATTGTTTACGCTAAAGCATAGTTTTAGAAATATTGACGAAAAACGTAGAAAACTACTAATTTACAGATTTCTCCCCCATTTCACCCCCAAACCGGACGCTCAAAATGGTGTAACTTTTTACTGAACCATATGTGGACCATATAGAACAATTTGGTGTTGGAGGAAAACTTTTATTTTTGATGTCTTGGTTAGGCCTTTTTTTGGACCAATTATACTATACTACCTCTGTAACTTTGGAACCGTTCATTTTAGAAGGATTATGCATTGGACCTTTTTTATTTCAAATTTAATGTAGAACATTTTTGTATGGAAGGTTGTTCATGCTAAACAGCATAGTTTTAGAAATATTGACGAAAAACGCAAAAAACTACGAATTTACCGATTTCTCCCCCCTCTCCCCCAAACCCGACGCTCAAAATGGTGTGACTTTTTTCTGAACATTTTGTGGAGCATATAGAAAAATTTGGTGTTGGAGGAGAACTTTCACTTTGGATGTCTGGGTTATGCCATCTTTTGGATCAATCTTATCATAATATATCTCGATCATCTTAATATCTTACTACCGTTAACCTCAATTAGGTAAGATAAAAATTGTTAAAAAAAGATCATATTATAAAATTGTACCAAGTGAATGTGAATTTAGTTGGAAATATATTAAATATATATGGAAATATATATATTTTATATATTCCCAAATAAATTCACATTCACTTTACGAGTATTACCCAATAATTTTGCTTATTATATATATATATATATATATATATATATATATATATATATATATATATATATATATATATATATATATATATACGAATTTCTCTATTTTTGGGTATAGAAGTCAAATATATATATGTATATATATATATATATATATATATATATATATATATATATATATATATATATATATATATATATATGTGTGTGTACTGTGTTATAGTGGTTTGAAGTTTCAGCAATTCGGTCATGTAAAATAAAAGTCTATTTATATATATATATATATATATATATATATATATATATATATATATATATATATTATTGACTGTGAGAGTCGTCTTAAATGCAAGTTTGATATTTTCGAAAGGCTTAAAAAGTCTAGTAAACTTCGGCGCAATATCGCTAATATATGGTAAGGTTTTTTATTTTATTTTATCAATAAGGTTTTTTCAAACGTCAAAGACAAGACTCCAATGCTTTCTAAAACTGGTACAGTCTACAGTCTTCCTTGTTTTGATTGTAATCAAATATATATTAGTCAAACATCAAGAAGATTAAAAGACAGAATAACTTCACATAAGTCAGACTGCAGATTGTACCCTGACAGAAGTGCATTGGGTGAACATGTTTTCAATAATAATCATCGAATTGATTACAATAACGCTAAAATATTGGACCGTGAGTCACATACTTCAGAGCGGCTTTTTTTGGAAATGGTTCACATAAATAAAAATCCAAATTCGATGAATCATCGTACTGATATAGGCCACCTAAATGAAATGTTTTCTTATCTACTATTTTTAGATAATCGTGAGTTATCTCCTAACTCCTCTTCTAGATACTCTGACTTGTCAACAACATTATAAATTACTTTTGTATAAATTAATTTTTGTCAACAACTTTATAAATTACTTTTATATAAATAATTTAAAACTTTTAATTAAACTTGATCAAAAAATCTTACTAATTTTTTAAATTTTACCTTAATTTATAATTTCAACAGTAATTTATAAAATTTAAAAAATACTTTCTTACTTATCATTGACCCTATTGGTCGTTTACTAAATTGATCATCTTTAAAAATTTTTGTTAGATATTTCAAATAATGCCATGTCATGAATGTCCAAGTGTCATTATATATTTCGTCGATTTTTTAGTTGAACTAAATTATAAAATTTTTATTTGAATAATTTTGTTTTATATAAGTACAAATCTCATTTTAATGACCACCTATTTGAAATATCCTCAATAAGTTGTAAGTACATATAATTTTATATACATATTTTCATATTGTCTCACATATATAATATAATTGTAGCACCCTGACGATGTTCATAATCATGAACGAAAGCTCGGAATAAAGACTTAAAAGAGTACACTTATCAATTGCTGCATAACCCAATAACCAAAAACTGTACATTTACTGTCAGCAAAGACTCATTGTCTTCTTATATATATATATATATATATATATATATATATATATATATATATATATATATATATATATATATATATATATATATATATATATATATATATATATATATATATATATATATATATATATATATATATATATTGTATATATAAATATTTAGATTATTCACCTTTTAGTAGATAAGCAAAGGTTTAAAATTTTTTAAATTTTGATCCGATTATTTGTTACTTCGGAAATTGCAAAATAAAACTAAATTTCGAAAATAAAAAAATTGTTATAACTTATAAAAAAATTGTTATAAAAATGAAATTAAGACTTTGATATTGCATGAAATGTTGAGTCAAACAGTCCATAATGCACAATAAATTTGAAGACGATTTGTCAATTAGTTTAAATTTTATTCGATTTGTTTATCACAAAGAGTTAAAAATCACAAAATTTTTGCAATGTTATTGTTCAGAAAATTATAATAATACAGCAATTCTGTGGAAACCACAGGAAAGAAGAATACTTATATTTTTAACTTATTTAAAAAATCAATAAGAAGTCATTTTTAGCATTCTGAAAACATTTTACGAAAGTAGAATCATTTTTGGCTTCTAAACAATTTTAATAACCATATTAACATATTGACTAAATCTGCGTTGGGATTTGAAAAGCTGATATTTTTACACGAATTTTCAAAAAAAAACTTTTCGCCTAGGTTAATTACGAGCAAAGTTAGCCACTTTTATTACTTATTTAATTCACAGTTACTTCTATGTACATAAAATTCTCCTGTAACAGTGTTAGTTATCATATTCCTCCGAAACGGCTTGACCGATTTTTATGAAATTTTACACGTATATTCTGTAGGACTGAAAATAGGTGGTAATCTATTATTTACACCCATACGTTATAAGGGGGGTTGCCCCTGCCACTTTTTTATTGTTTTGGAGAAAATTGTCTACCTTCATTTTATATTATGTACCATTAAAAATATATAAAACCCTTAATTTTCACCTTTCTACCACCAATCCCTATTTTTTAATAGTTATCTATTTATTTACATCTATAAAATTCTCCTGTCGTAATGTTAGTTGCCATAATCCTCCGATACCGCTTGAACGATTTTTATGAAATTATATATGTATACATATACTTGTATATGTATACATAACATTTTGTATTGTTAGGTGGGTATATGTGTACATAACATACTCTACAAAACTACAGGTATATATAAATTAAAAAAATAATGATCAAAGTCCATCAACAAACTCCGGAGATATTAAGCGCAACATATCTTTGAAAAGTTAATTTCATTTTTTGAGTGCACGGATTTTAATAATTCCGCTCCACAGACCACGAGTCGATTTCGTTAGGACGTCATTTTTAAAGATATATTAACAACTCTGTTCAAGTTTACTCAAACTTTTACACATAAACTATATACATACCTTGAACTTTAAAATAGCGCTAGTTAGGTTTCTTAATTGTTATAAACAAACTAGCTGTGAATTAAATAAAAAAAAGTGCCTAACTTTGACCGTAATTAATCAAGGTAAAAGTTTTTTTTAACATTTATGTAAAAGTACAGATCGAAAACAATGTGATAACTACAGGGGTAATTTGTGTTACTAAAAGATAAATTTTTCATATCTACAGTATTTTTTGATAAAATGCATATTTTTCGAGGTATTCTCAAAAAACCCTCTAAAAAAGTCGATTTTTTCGTCGAAAAACTGTTACTTTCAAGCGCGAATAACTCGAAAAATATTAGTTTTACGAAGAAAATGTAAAAAACATTTCTTTCTTAGAATTACTTTTTACACCGATTTACATGGTTAAAATGCAATAAAAATTTCCCGTCCCCGAGATGGGGTGGCAACCACCCCAAGCTTTTAGCGTACAGCGGCATGATATAGAAAATGATCCTTGGCCTATTCCCTACGCCCTACCTTCTGTGAAAATTTCAAGTAAATCCATGCTGGACGAAAAAATTGCGAGTCAAAATGCTTCATATCCTCGACTATAGAAGGAGGAGAAACAATCAGTAAATGTAACGAATATAAATACCTGGGTATGAATATGAAAATCACGAATGATGGAACACTAGACGGAGCCGTTAAAGAACGAAACATTCAGGGCAGGAAAGCAATTAGGCTCCTAAACTCAGTACTCTGGGACAAGCAGGTAAACAACCAAAACAAGTAAAAGGTCTATATCGCCGTAGTGAAAAGCATTATAACATACAGCTGCGAAGTATGGCATATGAAGGAAAAATCAAAACGAATGTTAGAGGTCATCGAAATGGATTTCTGGAGAAGGGCTGCAGGAAGATCAAGAAGAGAACATGTCACCAATGAACGGATACGAGAAATAATGAAGGTCACACATACAATAAATGACGAAACCAACGAAATACAACTACGATGGTTTGGTCACGTATAAAGAATGCATGAAGACAGAATCCCAAAACAAGGGCAAAAATGGAAACTGCAAGATAGAAGAAGATGAGGTAGACCGAGGAAAAGTTGGCAGGCAGGAATAAACAAAGCCATGGATGAAAGAGGTTTGCAAGTAGATCAATGTACGGACAGAGAGGAATGGCGAACGGGTATCGGAAGACGAAGAACGTTATAAACCGATAATATAATAATAATGTAAAAGTACCAGCTTTTTAAATCCTAAAGTCTAGGGATGGCGCTTGTTGAACAAAAAACCGGTTTTTGGTTATACCGGTTTTTTTAACTTACGGTTTAACCTGGCGGTTATAACCGGTCAAAAAATCGGTTGTTCCAAAAACAGGTTTTCGGTTTTTTTTAATCAAAAGCAAATACTCAATAAGTTATAATGTTACATTTATATTGCACTTTAGTTTGCTCAATTTTCCTCCCGAAAAATTCCCCAACCAATTCAACCTATAAAAATTTTCCCAGGCGCTTTCAAGTTACCCTAAAAATGGGCTAGAGTACCCCAATCTCTGATTCGTCGCTCGTTTTAGACGGCGTCGGCGTATATTGCGTTGTCAATAATTGGGATATTCCCAAAAGTGATGATCCTATCGATCTATCAAAATGTCCCTTGGATCTATCAAGTTTTAAAAAATGTCCAAATGACTTATAGGTATTTTACAAAATAAATTCGATAAACCAATTCAGTATTTACTTCTCATATTGCCATCAAAAAATTTCAGTAGGTAATATTTTTTAATACGTTTGTATAATACCTACCATTTATTTTGTAAGAATTATTTATTGTTTAAAAATTACATAATGGAGATTCCTAATCGTATTTCGGTATTCACATTATACAAGAGTCTCAAGTTTAAGTACTCAAGTATAAACAATTTTTTAGCTGATGATGGTTGGAATATCGATTTCAAGCAGATCACGTACTTTTATGTAAATATTATCATCACATGCAGCATTTCACCAGTCTTTGAAATATTTATTAATCTAAATAACTATTCTCAAAATTGTTTCATAAAAGCTGATGTGACACTTTCGTCCAGTTCTCTATTAGTAAATAAAAGTTGAATTATGGTTGTTTGGGTTAATTACTTCGCATTTATTATTTATAATATTATATGATTAAGATCGAAAATATATAGAAATTTCTTCATTTTTCTCTAAATTAATTTTTTTCCACAGGCAACTTATTCGGTTTTTCAATGGTTATTACTTTAAAAAGAAAAAAACCGGTTATAACCGGGACAAAAAAAACAACCGGTAAAACCGGTTGTTTCGAATTAAAAAACTGGGTTTAGGTTATAACCGGTAGGTTTTTTCCATCCCTTAGTCGATTAATTTAGTTTGCAGTCAATACTAACAAAGTTATTCAAATTGTTTATAAGCCAAAAATGACTCTACATTACTAAAATATTTTCGGAATGATAAAAATGAGTTTTTATTATTTTTTTAAAAACTTTGAAAACATAAGTATTCTTCTTTCATGTAGTTTCCACAAAATTGCTGTATCATTATTATTTTATGAAGAAAAGCATGCTTTATCATTGCAAAGAAAAGGATTTTTTATTAAACAAATTGAATAAAATGTAAACTAATTGACGAATCACCTTGAAATTTTTTGTTATATCTGGACTGAACATGGACTGTTTTGTAAGCACAAATGATGACACTGGCTCTGCATCAGTGACATCAATCTGAGATGGGTGGAAGAGGTAGAGAGACAGGCACAGCGACTCAAAATCAACGACAAAGTAAACTTTCAATTATTAGTTAGGCTAACTTTCGGATAATCCGACCTTTTCGGAATCCGAACAGGCTGTCCCCCCAATTAGTTAGGATTTGCGGGGTTTTACTGTATATAGGTACCTACTATAATATCTGCGTTCCAATCGGCTGGTAGTCTGTTTTGTTCATATTTTTTGTTGTCTTAGCTGGTTTATTTCCTTATGTAATTCTCTTCCTCTGTATTTTTTTCCACTGTTATTTCATTTTCTTCTGCTGCTTTTCCGTTTTCTATGTTTTTAATATGTGTTTTTGTACGTTTTCTTCTGTGAAAATTTCTACTTCGTTGTTATCTTGTTCTTCTTCATCTGTTTCCTTCATACCGAATAGCATTTTTTCGTAATATTCTTCTCATATTCTGCTGATCTGTTTGTCTTCAAACAGGGTTTCTCTTTTTTTTGTTTTTTAGTACTCTTGTTTTAATGCTGGACGTATTTTTTTATCTGACTTTTTTGTAAAATTGTTATATTTGATGGTTTTCTGTCTTTTTTAATGTCCTCCAGCGAAACCCGTCATTTTTCTTCTTTTTATTTGTTGAGTTTGCTGTGTTTCTCGCTATTTTTTATTCTTCCCTGTTTTGTTTTGACGGATTGGTTGTTTATCCACGTCATTCTAGCGTAGTTTTTTAGTTTTCTGCGTTTCGCAGTCTTGATCGTACGTAAATTACACATTTAAAATTGAAAAGGATTTATAGGTTCCAAATTAGCTAAAAGACGGTGTTTCAATCCCTGTTTGTGTATTATCGCTCCAAACCCTTCTTGGCAGTAGCGCACCCGGGGGGGGGGTTTTGGGAGTTAAACCCCCTTTCCCCCAGGGCATATGAAAAATATATAAATAATAGCAGGAAAATGTAACTTGTCTTTCACAAAATATAGAAAAAAATTTCGACGCCCAAGCCAACCCCCTTCCCCCCAGAGAAAAATTATAGGTGCGCTACTGCTGCTTGGATGTGTCCCGTTTTTTTCAAATTTATGATATGGTCACCTTACAGTAGAAACGCTTCTTAATTCATGAGAGTATTCTACACACTTGTTCTTAATCCAGGATACAGTTTTTTGTGTCAAATTAGAATTTCATAATGGTAGATAAGTTTATTTTAATTTTCTAATCTATTTCAACAGTAGGGCCCCCGCATACTGCAGACTTTTTACCTGCCGATAGTTTAGTCGGGTTGGGCAAAATTAAAGATTTTTCTTTTTAAAATATGTAAGAATGTAGTTCGTTTGGTATGGCATGAGTGCTTTAATTTTTTTTAAGTATGTATTCTATTTGTTTTTAATTTTGTAGACTAGCAGACTTAACTACTTTATGTAATGTGAAATTTAAGACTTACTACTATATTTTAAATATTTTTCAAAATATTATTTTCTATATCCTTACATAAAAAAATACATTGAGTGTATGAAATAAGTAAGCAATGTTTTAAACATTTTTATTATTTTCCAGACACCTTTGCACCTATTAGTTGAACAAATTATATTATTAAAAATTTTGTACTTACTTTACTTAAGCCGCCCTCTTGTACCCTACGCTGTCGAGGTAAAAGTTTTGTAATAAAAAATTAAGAATTCAATTTTAACACTTCTATAATATGTTACAATTAAGCAATTAGACCAGCAGATTCGGCAACTGGTTATGATAAATTCATCAATTTTAATGAACATACTTTTTAATTTTTTATTTTTGCAGTGAAAAAAAAATACATTGTTAATTATACAAAAAAATATCATTAATATATCACAACAATATTTTTTTCAACATACTACAATAAGCAATTATAAAAATATCCGAAGTCTAAATTCCAACATTTGAGGTGACAACAGCGCAGTGGAAGCCATGAGGACATAAACTCAAATATACGGAGACCACTACAACCGCAAACTGAATAAATATATATTTGGATGCCATCAAAACCGTTAAAGTGATTTTAGATATACAGCAAGCGAACATGGCGCGCCTGACGGCAATTGCTCCAAGTAATGTGTATATTATTATACAGATAACGTGACTGAGGACGTCCGGCCAATATTTTGTGTAAGCATTGTAGGAAGTGGTACCTTTCATTTGCGATACATTTTAGGGAAAGTCCTCGTGGCAACCGTATATCGGAGTTCACGAAGATCTGGAAGCCACGAGAGACTACGGTTTAACATGGGGGGACGTCATAAGATGCTAAAAATAAATATATATATATATATATATATATATATATATATATATATATGTATATATATATATATATATATATATATATATATATATATATATATATATATATATATATATTTGATTCTATTCGAAAAATTTTTCCCAGCCCGAAATGGAGGATGTGTGAATTGTTCGTAAGGGGATTTTTCCACATTCTCTATTTCATCTGTTTGATATATATATATATATATATATATATATATATATATATATATATATATATATATATATATATATACATGGGTTGATGTTTATTGGGTATACAGCTGAATAAAACCAAGTGATACTCTGTTTAGCATCATTCGCAGCATCATCAGACGAAAGCTACAATATTTAAAAAATGGTACAATTTTATAATATGATCTTTTTTTAACAATTTAAATTTGTTTGCATTAAAGAACTCAAAACAAAATGCAGCAAACCATTTCAGTGAAATACGGAAACATTAAGAACTTACTCCTGTATTTTACGGTTGATAACTGTTAAGTTGAGAAAATCTCTGTTTCCGCATTTCACAATACTGCATACGTATAAACCGAGCAATTTATGTATTCAAGAATTAGCTCCAGCAAAGTCTATTAATGTGCTTTTATATACGCGTGTATGAGAAAAGGACTTAAATAAGAGGTACCTATGTTGTTTTGTAGCGTCTCGAAACAACTCACATTTATTCACTAACTTGGAACTAATGACAAAATATTAATAACTTACTAAAAATTTTAAGCAAATAATTATTCATTAGTTTTTTTTTGGGCAAATTAAATGGGCTTTGATGGGCATAAATTTTTGTCTAACTTTTTGAGCCTAAATTTTGAACCATATTTTTGACTGTTATGATCATAGCTTAGTCATATTTTACTATATTATTTTGCCATGTTTTAAATATTTAACTCAGCTAAAAGCATTATGTTAAACAAAAGTTAGATGTGCTGTATATATTCCGGATCACCAAGAATTCTTGTTGTTCAAATTAGATAAACAATGCTCCATATACTCTGCAGAAGTGTTCGTGATTTATCAAGATCTAGAATGGATTGTAAACAAAAAAATTTTTAACAAGCAAGTTGTAATTATGTCAGATTCAAAATCCTCGTTATTAGCTCTAGAAAACTCACGTAAACATTTATTTAGAAATAGCCTTGTCGTCAAAATTTTAGAAAACCAACTAAAGCTACTGGAAAAACAGACTTCTGTAACTTTCGTCTGGGTAAAGGGACACATTGGTATTTCCGGTAACATGAAAGCAGATTTTATTGCTAAAGAGGCAATCTTAAAAGGATCGGAAATAACTTGGCTAGATAGAAACGATCTAACAGCTACTCGCAAGAAAAGGCTGAAAGAAAATTGGGATATTGAGTGGTACCCTTTCTGCAATCCAAGCAACAATCTCTACACCAAAATTCATCCTATATTACCTACTGAGACTTTTGCGCTCAGAAGTTATCCCAACAGAAATATATATTCCATGTTTATTAGATATCTCTTTAATCATGCCACTGTCAAGACATACCTCTATCGATTTAACCTATCCGAATCGGATCATTGCGATTGCAATGGATATGTTGATGACATTAATCATGGTTGTTTGAATGCAAACATAATGATGATGCAGTTAAGTATTTGATGCACAGTCTGATTCAAGAACAAATACCTTCCCCACAAAATAATGCTTCTCTTTTATGGTAGGGGAGCAAAGTATGCTAAATGTGCAGTCACTCGAGCGCTTTGGGGACCTATTGGGTTGTGATTATTAGGTCCTAAAACAAAAAAAACGTTAAGTAAAATTTTCCATTTTAGCGGGCGCTTGCCATTTTTTAATTTAATTTTCCATTTCCATTAATCGTTTTTTCCGAATATAGCGCCATCTATCCATAATTCTAAAAAATGTTTCGAATAAAAGTTGCTTATTTTTATGCAGAGAATTCAAATCTGCAATAAAAAATGGGGGCTCCCATTTAAGATTTTAAAGTAACCCCCCACCCCACCTCCGTGGGGGGTCGCGTTTGGTACCATTCGATATATTTTTTAAAAATATTAAATAAGTGTATTTTGCAGTTTTTCGATCTGATGTTTATTTTGCTAAATATCGCAAGGTTTGTATTTAAAATTTAAAATTTACCCCCCACCCCTCTCTGTGAGGGGTCGTGTTTGGTATCTATCGATAGATTTTTGAAAAATATTGAAAGCGTAGTTTTTAGTTTTTCGATCTGACGTTCATTTCGCGGAATATTCGCCTTTTTCTTGTGAAACTTTGTGACTCACCAATTCCCTTACGCCCCGCTCAAATCGTCAGATTTTTTAAATATACACTGTTTTGCATGTATTTAACTTACCTTATCTTAATCTGACAATTTCGAGTATTTTTAAGGATAGATTTTTATTTTCGGGCCCCCCCTAAACGAACTCCCCTGTGTTAAGAGCCAATATATGGCAGAGGTACATCTGCAGGGTACCACGTTTCTCCCCATATGATAATCTGACGCGCTCGAGTAACTGCAAAAATCCCCGCTTGGGCTCCCCTACCATTATATTTGTCTCGTCGAAATTCTAAGATTAAACAAATCATCTGGGAGTTTTTAAAAAGGACTAAGAGGAAAATTTAACTTGCACTGAATGAGTCCGGTTGAATGTGTTTAGCAATAATTATTGTTTGTTTTATGTTCATACTTTTGTAATATTGTCTCCCTGTGAAATTTTATTAAGTAAATTTTACAGTTTACAGAGAGGTAATAAGAATAAAATTGTATAAAAATTTATATTAAAAAAATTTAAAAAAAAAACGAGAAAAAAAAACAAAAAAAAAATAACAAAACATATTAAAAAACAAAAAAAAAACCAAAAAAGAATAAAAAAAAATAAATAAAAAAGTATAATAAATTATAAACTAAAAAAGAGAAAGAAATTAAAAACACAAAGAAGGTCTAAACCTCCGCGGTGTCGAACCGGGTTGAAGCCTTAGCGCTGTGTTAAAAAAAAACTTGTATATTTATTAGTATTAAGTATTAGCATTTAGTTTTTTTTTTCAATTTCATTATTTGTAAATTAATTTAAGTTGGTTAGGGCCATGAATGAAGGGTATACCTGCCGGTCAATTTAATGTTTCCACCCCCCTTTTTGTTTTTTTGTGCTTTTTATTGATTTCAGTATCTACCTATGTATGTATGTGCGTGCATAAGTAGTATATGTGCGCATATGTATGTAATCTTATTATATTTGGAATATTGTAGCAAACAGTAATTTAGTATCTATCGTGGCTGAATGGATCAAGTAATCCAAAGCCAATAAGGAAAGAAAAAAAAAATATTTAGATATCTGAAATTAATAATTTTTCTCAAAATAGGTGTTTCCCTATTAAATGGTTTTAGGATTAATATAAAAAACAGATTTTAAATTTAAAATCGTTTGTGATTTTATTATATTAGTTTCCCATTGTTTTTAACGTACCTGTTAAAATGTATCTTAGTATTTTATTATTCACTTACACCGTAACAAACCGTATAATATGAATTCAGAGTTTTATCATGAATTCTTATACACAAAAAATTACAAATAATACCTATCCATACGAAACAACACCGAAGCAGACACATACGGGTAGTCAATAGAGAACGAAAACATGCATTTTTTCGGAAAAATTCAAACAAGCTTATATTTTTCTAAAACGTTTTTTGTTTGTTTATATACATGTTATGGTAAAAAGTGCTAATCACAGGTTAAGCCAATAGTTGTTTATTGTTGATTAATTGTTTAACAATAACAATTATTTTCTATAAATTATTTTAAAAATATCGTTGAATTCATCATTTAACTTTGATCAAAAATATTTCTGCATATTTTGTTTTTGATTATGCTAAATCTGAATAAAGATGGCATTACAATTTGAACGTATCCAAAAATATTTGAATTAGTACTACATCGTAGCCTTTCTTTCTCCTCTGTTCTGACTGATATCTTCAAGTTTCACAGTCTAAAAGATTTTCCATCCCTTTTCACTGTCCACTTTACCATTACATATACACTAAGCGTCAAAATTAACGCACCACCTTAAAAGTGGGACATTTTTGATGTGTCGTATTTCCTAAACCTATTGTCTGATCTGAGTGATTTTTTAAATACTTTATAGCTTTGTTATTCAAGAATATTGATATAATTTTGTTGCTAAACAGGTAAGTGACATTGTATACCAGGTGTAAAAATGATAGTGTGTTTTTTCCTCAAAGTTCGGAACACCCCGTGGAATATTTCAGCACATATAAAATATTGGAATTAAAGCTGAACTGTAGCCTTAGGCTCTATTAACATTTTTCTTTATAATTCATTCGCTTATGTTGAATAGTAAAAAAGTTAGGTACTTTAACAACTAGCAACGTTATTCATCAATACAGGGTGTTTCTAAATAAGTGCGAGAAACTTTAAGAGGTAATTCTGCATGAAAAAATAATGACCGTTTGCTTTATAAACATATGTCCGCAAATGTTTCCGAATTACGGGATGTTGAATGTTTTTCTTACAAACTGACGATTTATTTATTGCTCTAAAACTTGTTGAGATATGCAAATGAAATTTGGTAGGTTTTAAGAGGTAGTTATTGCGCATTTTATGACATACAACTAAGAATTTTATATTTACCGTTGGCGTGAATACGGGTAATATGACCGGGTAATATGACCCGTATGCACGACAATGGTAAATATAAAATTCTTAGTTGTATGTCAAAAAATGCACAATAACTACTTTTTAAAACCTACTAAATTTCATTTGCATACCTCCACCGGTTTTAGAGCAATAAATAAATAATCATTTTGTAAGAAAAAATTCAACATCCCGTATCTCGAAAACGAAGCATTTGCCGACATAATATGTTAATAAGCAAACGGTCATTATTTTTTCATGCATACCCTTTAAAGTTTTTCGCACTTATTTAGAAAGACCCTGTATTGAAGAAGAACGTTGCTAGTTGTTAAAGTACCTAACTTTTTTATTATCAAATATAAGCAAATGAATCTTAAGGCAAAAGGTTAAGAAAGCCTAAGGCTGTAGTTGAGTTTTAATTCCAATATTTTATATACGCTGGAATTTTCCACAGGGTGTTTCGAACTTTGGGGAAAAACACACTATCATTGTTACACCAGGTATACAATGACACTTATTTGTTTAGCAACAATATTATAAAATCGATATTCTTGAATAATAAAGCTACAAAATATTTAAAAAATCACTCAAATTTGACAGCAGGTTTAGGAAATACGACACATCAAATTGTCCCACTTTTGAGGTGGTGCTTTAATTTTGATGCTTAGTGTATATAATTTATTTTTTTCGAATACTGAGAAAACTAATAAGTATTTTTGAAAAAATTAAGAATAAAAGATTACATTATTACCGAGGGCAGAAAGTCCCTTAGAATAAACAGAACGTTTCTTTTTAATGATATATTTGAAATTAAAAGTCGGACTAAATTTTCTCTTTTTTTCACTCCTGTGACTTATTAAAATATACATTATAGAAGTTATCAGGGAACTTGGACCATGTATAATACTTTAATATTTCATTCTGCGTTTAAATTTTTCAAAAATTCTTATCAGTTTTCTCAGGATTTGGAAAAAATAAAAAGGTACATTTAAAAATAATTCGACCGAAATTTTGCGCCCACTCTCTCCAAAAGGATTAAAGTAATATACATTTTGTAATCAGTATTTCAAAAGCTTTTAAATGAAGTGTCACATGATGTACTTTCCTATTTAAAAAAAGAATGTGTGTGTACTTTGTACGCACGTAAGAAGTTATACTTCTATTATATGATTTCTTAAAAATAAATATACTTTAAAGAGTTTGTTTTAATTTTTTTTAAACACCAAACTAATTTTGTGCTTACCGCTTTCAAAGACATAAAAAAAATAGGTATAGGATTGATCCGGATTCGAACTCAAGACCTCTCGATCTCTAGCCGAATGCTATACCAAATACGCTACGAGGACTGTGTCTGTATCGGTTCGGACGTACCTAACAATTCACGGTAACAAACAGACAAGGTGAAGTATAATAAATATACAATAAAATGTTTTAATAATACTCATCTTACTCCTGAGGAAGACAAATCCATAGACATAAAAATTATAATAAATATATTTACTAAAAACACTAATTAGTCGAGGCATTGAAGCACAAAAAAAGGTCTAACTGTCGATTTTTGGCGCAGTCATCTCAAATTGCATTTGTGCATAAGAAAAATGCATTTCAAAAGTGCATTTTGAAATAGGCAATTATTATAAATTTGCAACTCGGTAAATAGTTGGGCAACATCCCGATTAATTATTTTAATTATTTTTAATAATTTTTTAAGTCCATATAATAGTCTAAGATGTCAATAACCATTAATAATAAACAAAAAAATTTTCCTTATGGGGAATCGAACCAAGTACCAACACGCCCGTAACTAGATACACATACCGCTAGCGTACGCAGACACTTGCTAGACACGGGCGATATTAGGTATAAAAAAACAAATAGGTAAGTAAAAATTGTAAAGAAAATTACTCCTACATACTTAAATGTATTATAAAATTAATATATTCCTAAATTTTAGAAGAAATATTCGTTAATAGGTACATTTATACAAAACATTCGTAAACACAAAAGCATGTAGGTACCTGCACATAACAATTGAATATTTTAAAATGCACTTTTGAAATGCATTTTTCTTATGCACAAATGCAATTTGAGATTTCTTATTCATTGCATTAATTCACAAAATTTCCTGATATTCTCACGAATCCAACGCACCAATCTGCATTAGAATCCGTTTTACTACAAAAAAATCGACACTTCAATCCTTCAATGCCTCTTCAATGACTAAATATATTCTTTTCACACCTTTTCTTGCACTGATATATTTATATATAACTTGAAAGATTTAACAACTAAACGCCATACTGTCTGTGTGCGCATGCGCGCAGTATTATGAAATTTTACTCTCAATCGCGCCTAAAGTAGTATAACTTCAAAAAATCAAAGTTATGCCTGTCACCTGAAGAGGGATCGCGTAACGTTCGAAGCATTGATGTTATAATATACTATGAATATTTTAAAAATCGACCTGTCCGAAGTGTCCGAGCGTTTCGCTTATGTGCTAAAAATAAATAAGTTAATAAAGGGGGGTAACACTTATATCAGTGCACTGTATATGCATTTATCTACATAAATTGACCTTATTTTAAATAATTATATCTCCAATAATGGAATATTGATTTAGCAGACATTTCGACAAACATGTGACCTATTTGTATAGACAAAGTTACTCGCTGCAATATAGCAGTTTTGCATTTTAACCAACGTCACTACCGACTCCAAACTTATTTATTCAGAGTTATACCGACACAATTTCAATGGAACATACTGATATTGTTTTAAACGAATATAAGCATTATACCTCTAATAGTTTCTAAAGTTTGAAAACCATTATATAAACTTGTGTATAAAGTTTTAATAGAAATTTCTTCACAGGACCTCATAGGTTATTTGGTAACATAGTACACCCATTGCTATAAATAAAATAGAAAAACAGAAACACAGTGAAATATTAATAAAGCTGAGATATTTTGTTACACGGGCGTAGGCCCAAATTTCGCGCTAATGTGTTTTAAAAAATGCGCCAACCCAAATTCTAAAAAGGTGCCAACCTAATCTCCAAACAAAGCCGCCAGACCCCCGCTCCTAAGCTTTTACTTACATCAAACTTTTTTTAAAATCCTACTACATGTAAAGTAAATCAGTATTGTAAATGTTAGGATATGGAAAGTTTAATGCTCACAATGAGCATTAGACCCTCCATATCCTTTTGTGAGCATTAGACTTTCTATATCCTAACATTTACATAATGTGCTCATATCAGCAACTTGTTCATCATTTAAATCAGTATTACTTGTGAATTTTTTTAGTTAAATTTTAATTTAAATCCATAAACTAATTTACTATTTTTATTGAGCATAGTAAATTATAAAGACTTCACAAAAGTATAGTTTCCCTTTCCCAGTATCCCTTTTACTCCGTTACACTCTTTGGTACTCTCTCTGGAGACTCCAAACAAATTATTGAAAACATTGTGTAATTTTTCGTAATTTTTACGGGAGAGTATAACTCGCCCTTACTTGCGGAAACTATGTATATGGATAAGTAATTAATCACGAAGGTAAAAATAAAACAAAACGAAGGTACAATGGAGCGAGTCACCAGTGATGGTGCAGCTGGAACAATCTAAGAATTAAATCATATGTTGTTCATTAGTAGTGAAGGGAACAAAGGAAAAGTACTCAGCGAAGAGGAAAACAGGAAGGTGACTGTGATGTTCGGAAGAAAAGGATCAGTTGAAAGAACTCCGGTTAGTGGAAGGGACCTGACCAAGACGGATCTTTCAGGGGAGGCAACCTTGAAAAGGAGATCCTCACTTGGGGAGAGAAGATCTACAGAGAAGGAGGAGAGCTCCGGCATAACGGCTATGTTAGAGCAATAAAGAAACTTACCAGAGTTACAAATAATTTATTAAAATTTATGTCCGACCATACAAATACGCATGTGGAGATCAAGAATTGGGATTAAACTTTAAGAGAGCCACCGAAGACATGGTGGGCACTTTCTGACCAGTCTCACTCGGCAGTATTGAGAAAAGAAATATAATAGTGGAGAAAACTGGTGAGGCAGAAACGACTAAGGACACGACAAGCTTGTCCATACACAAAGAGAGATAGAAACGGTCCTGAACTCAGGGAATATCTTCTCTGTCCAGTGCCCTATTGGCTGCGATGCTCGTCCGATCGTGACGTTTGTGTTCCCGTCTCTATTTCTCTTATAGAGATGAATTTGACGTCGTTAGGCCCCCTACTGTCGGTATACCTCCAGACCTTCCTCGGTATTTCTTTTTTGTGACATCTTCGTCTATATCAAATATGTTCACCTGGACCTGATAGCCCCGGACGTACTCAACTGTGTTTAGCTCCGTACGGGTCGCAATAGTCTTCTTTCGGCGCTCATCCCGTTCATTCTCTGCCACTTCGAGGATGAGGTCCACGCCCCTGGTCTTCTTGGAGCTTTTGACGATAATACCCTCCTTTTTCGTGTTTACGCTACCCTTGATTTCGTTGAGCAACTTGGCGTAGGATTTTCCACCTCTTTACACGATCATATTCTGCGTCCCTACCCATATTCTCTCGCGTTTATACTCATCCAGCATGAGATGGAGGTCCATACCCTAAAGGTAACTTTAACACCCCTAAAGGTGGTGCTATCGTAAAGGTGGCATATACCTAACTTACCTTATCTTAATCTGACGATTTCGAGTTTTTCTAACAATAAATTTTTTTTTCGGACCCCCCTTAAGGAACTCCCCTGTATTAAGATCCACTACATACATATATGGTAGGGGTACATTTACAGGGTACAAGGTTTCTCCCCATGCCATAATCTGACGCTCCTCGAGTAACTGCAAAAATCCCCGCCTGGGTTCCACTTCCATGCTGTATGTGTCATCATATTCTCTAAAAATAATAAAGATGATTCCATTTTTTTAATATTGAAGAATATAATAGCTAATCAAACAATAACGTTTTAAATAAATATGTTAGTTTTATGCTCTATATTATTAAAGCCAACTAAACATAACACCAGATTTCTAAAATCGATAATAAAGGTGAATTGGGAAAACTATGAGTAATTTATACGTTTGAAAATTTAAAATATGCACTACATGCAATTCTAGAAGTTTGTACTTACTCTCTCAGGTAGAACTAAATCGAAGCAATCTGAAATTTTTAAATGCAATTTTCCCTTCAATGCTGGCACATCTCCAGCTAACGAAGAAATATTTGAAAGAAAATAGGTCAGTCATACATAACCAAGTTTGACACCTTAGGAAATATATTGAGGCTGATTTGATGTAATGCTGTCACATTAAAATTATAGCTTTTATATTATATCCTGAATATGGATTTATCCATTTTAAATTTTTTATTGTGGATCTTTAGCTGTAATATTTAAGCTAAAAATACTGAAATTAATATTATCAAATACATAATATATAGGGTGTCCCTAAGTAGCGGAACGGTCGAATATTTCGCGATTTAAACATCGGATCGAAAAACTGAAAAATACGTGTTCAATCACTTTCAAAAATCTATCCAATGACACCAAACACCAATCCCTACTACACCCCCTGGAGGTGGGGTGGGGGGTAACTTTAAAATCTCAAATAGAAACCCCCAATTTTTGTTACAAATTTGGATTCTTTGCGTAAAAGTAGGCCGGACTGGGACGTTTCGCCGTCGCCGTTTCGCCGTCGCCATTTCGCCGTCGCCGTTTCGCCGTCGAGCCACTTCGCTGTCGGCCGTTTCGCCGTCGAGCCAGTTCGCCGTCAGACGTATCGCCGTCGCCATCCCGGCATTGGTTAAGTTTACATGAACGTGATAACATACTAACTTTTTTTATAGTAAATGTCGCAAGAACGTGATAACATACTAACTTTTTTTATACTAAATGTCAGTGTAAATGAAATGCTAGTAAAACCAAGTTATATTTTCGTATTCATTGTTTTCTTCTGAAAAATAAAATATTTACAGTATTAAAAATATTTAAATAGTTACATTTCATAATTATGGGCAAGTCCTCTAAGGTATTCTAAAATATCTCCATCGGCATTGAAGTTTCGGACTAATCTTAAAATTCGCTCATCGCGTCCCTACATTTTTTCTTTTTCAAGGTTTTCTTTAATTAAAATACATCATTAAATAGATAAATATGACTATTATCAGATTCCCGGAAATAAACAGTATTGAGAAAAGGGATTTCAATTTCAATTGTTTTTACTCTATCAAAAATAAAAAAATTAATTTTGCAAAAGTGATAGTATATAATCGTTCGAAAACCATTCAAAACTTATATACAAGTAATGATCATCCCGAAATTATAAGTAACAATGTTAACAACGAAATGGCGACGGCGAAATGGCTCGACGGCGAAATGGCTCGACGACGAAACGGCGACGGCGAAATGGCTCGACGGCGAAACGGCGACGGCGAAATGGCGACGGCGAAACGGCGACGGCGAAATGTCCTAGACCCAAAGTAGGCAACTTTTATTCAAGACATTTTTTCGAACTGTGGATAGATGGCGCTATAATTAGGAAAAACGATTTATCCTGATACCATAGGTAAATTATAGAAACGGTCTAATATCAGAAACAAAAAAACAGATTTTTAATCTTTCCGAAAACCTATTGAATAACACCAAACATGACCCTCCAACCCACCCCCTGGAGGTAGGGTGGGGGGTAACTTTGAAATCTTAAATAGCAACCCCCACTTTTTATTGCAGATTCGGATTCGTCATAAAAAATTAAGCAACATTTATTCAAAACATTTTGTTAAATTTTTGATAGATGGCGCTAATCAATCGTATTTTTCCAATTAAAGCGCCATCTATTAACAATTCTAAAAAATGTTTCGAATAAATGTTGCATAATTTTTCATGACGGATACGAATCTGTAATAAAAAGTGGGGTGGCTATTTAAGATTTTAGAGTTACCCCCCACCCCACCTACATGGGGTGGGTTGGAGGGTCACGTTTGGTGTTATTCGAAAGGTTTCGAAAAAGATTAAAAATCTGTTTTTTAGTTTCTCATTTGGAAGTGCATTTCGTGAGATACTATGCCGTTTCTATAATTTACCTATGGTATCACGATAAATCATTTTTCTCAATTATAGCGCCATCTATCCATAGTTTGAAAAAATGTCTTGAATAAAAGTTGCTTACTTTTACGTAACGAATTCAAATCTGCAAGAAAAACTGGGGGTTTCCATTTAATATTTTATAGTTACCCCCACCCCACCCCCAGGGGGTGTAGTGGGGGTTAGTGTTTGGTGTCATTGGATAGATTTTTGAACATGATTGAACCCGTGTTTTTCAGTTTTTCGATCCGATGTTTAGTTAGCGAAATATTCGACCGTCCCTCTACTTTTGGGACACCTTGTATAATAATAATAATTAAGCTTTAAATTAATTCAAAATACGTACCTAACACTAAAACAATTAATGGCTTATAAAAATTCATTCCTTTAGTTTGTGTTTCCTGTTTTAAACTTTTTTATTTTATTTAAAATTATTTTGCCAAAAACATATTACATATTATATAAAACTGATAAAATTATGTTTGAATTGTATTATTCATCTGCAATCGTACATTGTATACAGTATGATGCAAGAGTATGGAATAAATTTATTATTTAAGAAACAAACGATTTAAGAAAATCATAGGACACGCCAAGTTTTTTTTTTGATTGGCCATCAATAATTTCTTTATACAGTTGAATATTATTACATCATCACTTTTTACATAACCACGCCATCGACTATTTTTTTGAAATACGCATCGAGATCACGGGACATCACGTTTGAAAGATATCCTAATCACCTTTGCACCATTTGCAATGGTGTATTATTCGAATATTTATTTATACAGATTTGACCAAAATTATGTACTTAGTTAACTATGTTACAGAAGTATGGAATAAATTGATTATTTTAGAAACAGGTGAGTTTTAAAAAATCGTAAAACACTTCAAAACTGTGAAAGACCAATGTGGAAATGGAAAACTGTGAAGACAAATTGAAATATCTCAAGAATAAATACAAGTTAAAGAACCTAAAATCAATAATAGTATATATTAATCTAGACGTGACAAAAAAAGAAAAGGAAATTTAGAACAAGATTGATCAGAAGGCCAAAGAAGTGAAAAACAGAGGAACGCAGACTAAGATAGGGTATATAAAACTAATCGTAGTTAAGCGGGAAAAAGTGGTTTTGGGACGAGCAAAAGAACGAATTGGTAGAGGCAGCAAATAAGAGTCATTACACAATAAACAATTGACAAAGAAAGCATGCACTAATGGATTACATCGAGACAAAACAGAATAAAGAAAAGGACAAAGTGTATTTACATAAGATAAAAATAAAGGGAATGAAAGAAAATCATTTGACGTGTGGACCATAAAACGTACGAGGGAGGAATGAAGAAGGTGCCATAAAAACACTGGAAATAAGGGCAAATAACTACAAATGGACGTGCTAGCAGTTCAAGAGACCCATATAAAAGAAACAAGAAATACGAAGCTGACAGATTATATTATGTTTACAAGTAAAGGAGAATCAAGGATATAATATATGGAGTTGGCTTTCTCATAAAGAAAGAATTGTTCCTATTTCCGATAAAATATGCTGTTAGAGATAAAGGAAAAGATATGTTGCCTAGAGATAAAGGATAAAAGTAAAATCTCATTAATAAACATATATGCATCAACAGAGGAGAAGACGGAAGATTCAAAAGACGAATTTTATGAAATATTAGAAAGAGAGTACAATAAACTGAACAAGCAAAATACGAGGATGCTCACGAGAGATATGAGTGCAAAAATAGGAAGAGAAATAATGTACAGAAAATTAGTAGGAGGGAAAGAAAACATGAAATAAAAAATCATAATGGAATTAGAGTAATTGATTTCACGGAACATGAAAGTGATGGGAAGAATGTATATATGAAGTTTATTGGGTATACAGCTGAATAAAACCAAGTGGTACTCTGTTTAACAAATCATTATATTTCGCTGATTTTCATCAGCATCATCAGACGAAAGCTACAATATTTAAAAAATGGTACAATATGATCTTTTTTTAACAAATTTTATCTTACCTAATTGAGGTTAACGGTAGTAAGATATTAAGATGACATCGAGATACTGCAATTTTGATATAAAATGGATGAAATTTTGTTAATAGTGATGTATTAAGATTAATTGAAATTATTTTTATATTGACAAGAAGGAAAATTTTTTGATTTGAAGTTGATTGAATGTCAATAAGGTGAAGTACTAGATATACTAAATATTGAATGTTATTGAGTGTTTTATGTGAGAAAGAAGTTAGGTATATATCGCTAATGTCACAAAGGCTTATTTGAATGAAATCTATTATATTACCCAATAAGCTTCAACCACATTTTTCTACCAAGTCAGCTGTTATTTTAAAGGATTTATATATGCTGTTTTTGTAACAATAAAGGTTCCGGTACGCAATGTTTCGGGGGGTCTGGGGAGGGTTCATAAAGGGATTCTGCCCCCGGGAAAACTTTTTAAATTTAGCCTCAATAAGGGCGTTTTAAAGCTATTTGGGAGCAAGGAAGAAATACAGGAATTTGTTTATAATTTGGTTGTTTTTTTATTTTTTGTCCCAAAAGGTGCCGGTGCGGCGTACCGGCGCGTACCGTCACAAAAATATATATATATATATATATATATATATATATATATATATATATATATATATATATATATATAAAACAAAAGATGTAGATCTTTGAAACACACTCAGTGATCAAAAGATCCACAGGTACTGGTTTGGACGACCACTCGTACGAAAACAAACAAATGAAATAGGGAATATATTTGTATATATATTTATATATATTTGTTTATATATATATATATATATATATATATATATATATATATATATATATATATATATATATATATATATATATATATGAAACTTAAAGCTAAAATCAATATCAACAAAAGAATTAATATTAAAATTAAACTCACCAGGCTTCCGGGTTGAACCGCGTCGTTGGTTTCTAGGCCGAGCTTTCGACGTCCTCTCTGACGTCATCTTCAGGGCTTCCGGGGTCTCAGTCTCCTGAAGCTCCAGACACTACACTCACTACTCACTACTTCACTACTCACTGCAATACTGTTGTTGCTGACGCTGGGGCGATATATATATATATATATATATATATATATATATATATATATATATATATATATATATATATATATATATATATATATATATATATATATATATATATATATATATATATATATACATTACATTACCAATAGGTCAACATGACAGAATAATTATTGTATTTCTGCTAATTATTCAAAAATTTTAAAATGTATTGTGTCCTTTGTCTTCGGTTTTCAATATTTGTGTTAATTTGAAATGCTGAGCATCATCAAGCTTCTTTTTAATAATCTGAACGACTAGTAGGTTTACTAAAACAATGTAATATTTTAAAATACTTAAATTTTTGTTTTATATTACAGAGTCTTGATAAAGGGGTCAAACAACCCCGAAAGCTAGACAAAAAGTCAAAAGAGTGTTTCTTTGATATCCTGGCCAAACATCTGACTGCAACCCTAATAAACCACTCGTTTGTTGATATTGACAGTCACTAATATCCAGTATTTATATATATATATATATATATATATATATATATATATATATATATATATATATATATATATATATATATATATATATATATATATATATATATCCAGGGGATTTTTCCACATTCTCTATTTCATTTGTTTGATTTCGTACGAGTGGTCGTTAAACCAGTACCTGTGGATCTTTTGATCACTGAGTGTGTTTCAAAGATCTACATCTTTTGTTTTTTCATAAACATTATCTTACTTACTCTAAAGTAATTAGGGAATTAAAACTTGAGACTGTCATTTTCAGGTTGGGCGTAGATTTACGCTCCTGTTATGTCTATGTCTCGGATGTTGTTTTTTGATGGAATGTGTCTAAAGATATTCAACCTCTCATCTTTACCGATGAGCCCACGGAGGTTGAAGAGGGCGAAACACATTTCTAAGAACTGGTGTTTGGATCTTTGATTCTAATCGAAAAATTTTTCCCAGCCAGAAATAGTGGATGTGTGAGTTATTCGTAAGGGGATTTTTCCACATTCTCTATTTCATTTGTTTGATTTCGTACGAGTGGTCGTTAAACCAGTACCTGTGGATCTTTTGATCACTGAGTGTGTTTCAAAGATCTACATCTTTTGTTTTTTCATAAACATTATCTTACTTACTCGAAAGTAATTAGGGAATTAAAACTTGAGACTGTCATTTTCAGGTTGGGCGTAGATTTACGCTCCTGTTATGTCTATGTCTCGGATGTTGTTTTTTGATGGAATGTGTCTAAAGATATTCAACCTCTCATCTTTACCGATGAGCCCACGGAGGTTGAAGAGGGCGAAACACATTTCTAAGAACTGGTGTTTGGATCTTTGATTCTATTCGAAAAATTTTTCCCAGCCAGAAATAGTGGATGTGTGAGTTATTCTTAAGGGGATTTTTCCCCATTCTCTATTTAATTTGTTTTATATATATATATATATATATATATATATATATATATATATATATATATATATATATATATATATATATATATATATATATATAAATTGCTTATTTCCTGACCGTGAATTTTTAAATAGTTGGTTTTTAATTCCTGGGTTTGCGGTCTGTTATAAATAAAACACTTGATTTTGCTTAGACGTTTCGGCTGTTTGCCATTTTCAATAAGCACTTTTAATTATTAAACATTACACTGTTAACAAACATATTTTATATACCATACACGTAATATTTTGAAAATTTAAAAAAATGCACATCGTGTTTCTCTAAGATGTTATGAGAGAATGCCAGGCATTGGGCATATGGTAAAAGCACTTCACAACGGTTTTGGATGGTGGTCGTAAAACCAAAACGATAATATACAGGAGATCAAGTTACATAAGATACGAAAGAAATAAATCTGACTAATGTTTAACTTTTAATAATGGGAGCAAGATTTTTTGTAGTTATGATCTGAGTATGTAACTCGAAATATGAATACTGAGGTGCGTATTTTTTTTTTGTATTTTATATGGAACAGAGGCTTGAATGCTAAAACAAGGATATTCATTAATAATAGAACATTATAATAGAACAGAGTATTTGATATGTGGGCATATAGAAGATTTTTAAAAATAACCTTGGTTCAAAAGATTAAGAGACAACCACGTTTTGTAACCGAATGAAATAAAGAAAAATGAGATATTAAATACAATTAAAATAAGAAATTTACATTATTTGGAAACATGTTATGAGAAATGAGATATGTGTTTATGTAGATCGTTATATAGGAAAAGATACTAGACAGAAGAAGGTTAGGACGCTGACATATATCCTGGCTAAACAAAATTGATGTAATGATACAAACTGCAACTCTGTGGAGTTGCTATAAGAGGTAGCACGTAACAATATATATATATATATATATATATATATATATATATATATATATATATATATATATATATATATATATATATATATATTCTCTATTTCATTTGTTTTATATATATATATATAAAACAAATGAAATAGAGAATGTGGAAAAATCCCCTTACGAATAATTCACACATCCACCATTTCGGGCTGGGAAAAAATTTTTGAATAGAATCAAAGATCCAAACACCAGTCCTTAGAAATGTGTTTCGCCCTCTTCAACCTCTCTGGGCTCATCGGTAAAGATGAGAAGTTGAATATCTTTAGACACATTCCAATCAAAAAACAACATTCGAGTCCTAGACATAGCAGGAGCGTAAATCTACGCCCAACCTGAAAATGACAGTCTCAAGTTTTAATTCCCTAATTACTTTAGAGTAAGTAAGATAATGTTTATGAAAAAACAAAAGATGTAGATCTTTGAAATACACTCAGTGATCAAAAATCCACAGGTACTGGTTTAACGACCACCCGTACGAAATCAAACAAATGAAATAGAGAATGTGGAAAAATCCCCTTACGAATAATTCACACATATATATATATATATATATATATATATATATATATATATATATATATATATATATATATATTATATATATATATATATATACATATATATATATATATATATATATATATATATATATATATATATATATATATATGTATATATATATATATATATATATATATATATATATATATAAAGTACTGAGATAACAGCTGGGAACAACTCTGGTACTGAGGAAGCAATGAAAGACTGGTGCTTCAAAGTGAGTGCCTTTTATTATTGTCAAGCTTTCGCCTATTGATTTTAGGCTTCTTCAGGACTTGCTACAAAGAAGATCATTCTTTACAAATATGCTTAAAGATAGAAAAAGCAATTTTTACCGAAATAGGTGCACTAGTGCTCAGTGACAATAAGGATACATAATGTTTGACCTTGTCTGTTGAGTGTATACGTAAGTATGACAGATACTTTTGTTGTTATTAGCTAATTCAACCAGATATCGAAACTGAGTCAGATTCTCCCTATCCAACCCTAATCCATTGTAAGAAAATTTAGACCAAAGTCGTTAGAAATTGATTTTTTACAAAATGACACCTATCGATCCATCGATTCTAAACGTCGTCTTCTGTTTTGTTACGTCTGAGCGGGAAATTCAAAATTCCAAACTGAACCGCACATATTTATCCGTTAAGAGATTTCGAAAAAAGAGACACGTAACCTTAAACAACCATTCGACTGTCGACTTCTTTCGAAATCTCTAAACGGATGAATATGCGCGGTTGAGTTTGGAATTTTGAATTTCCCGGTCAGACGTAACAAAACAGAAGACGACGTTGACAATCGATGGATCGATAGGTGTCAAGTTGGATAGGGAGGATCTGACTCAGTTTCGATATCTGGTTAAATTAGCTAATAACAACAAAAATATCTGTCATACTTATGTATGCCCTCAACAGACAAGGTCAAACATTATGTATCCTTATTCTCACTGAGCACTAGTGCACCTATTTCGGTAAGAATTGCTTTTTCTATCTTTAAGCATATTTGTAAAGAATGTTCTTCTTTGTAGCAAGTCCTGAAGAAGCTTAAAATTAATAGGCGAAAGCTTGACAATAATAAAAGGCACTCACTTTGAAGCCCCAGTCTTTTATTGCTTCCTCAGTACCAGGGTTCTTCCCAGCTGTTATCTCAGTACTTTTTTTATTTACTAGTAACCCAATTACTCCTTGGACGTGTGTGTATATATATATATATATATATATATATATATATATATATATATATATATATATATATATATATATATATATATATATATATCAAACAAATGAAATAGAGAATGTGCAAAAATCCCCTTACGAACAATTCACACATCCACCATTTCAGGTTGGGAAAAATTTCTTGAATAGAATCAAAGATCCAAACACCTGTTCTTAGAAATGTGTTTCGCCCTCTTCAACCTCTCTGGGCTTATCAATAAAGATGAGAGGTTGAATATCTTTAGACACATTCCATCAAAAAACAACATTCGAGACCCAGACATAGCAGGAGCGTATATCTACGCCGCATAATCTGACCATGACAGCCTCACGTTTTAATTCCCTAATTACTATAAGTAAAATATATGTTTGAAAAACAAAAAAACAAAAGATGTAAATCTTTGAAACACACTCAGTGATCAAAAGATCTAAGTTATTATCTTATTGTATTATCTTATTGGTTTACCGACCAAACGTAACTAAATCAAACAAATGAAATAGAGAATGTGGAAAAATTCCACCATATGGAAATACCAAATGGTGGATGTGTGAATTGTTCGTAAGGGGATTTTTCCACATTCTCTATTTCATTTGTTTGATTTAGTTACGTTTGGTCGGTTAAACCAATAACGTAGATCTTTTGATCACTGAGTGTGTTTCAAAGATTTACGTCTTTTGTTTTTTTGTTTTTCAAACATATATTTTACTTATAGTAATTAGGGAATTAAAACGTGAGGCTGTCATGGTCAGATTATGCGGCGTAGATATACGCTCCTGCTATGTCTGGGTCTCGAATGTTGTTTTTTGATGGAATGTGTCTAAAGATATTCAACCTCTCATCTTTATTGATAAGCCCAGAGAGGTTGAAGAGGGCGAAACACATTTCTAAGAACAGGTGTTTGGATCTTTGATTCTATTCAAGAAATTTTTCCCAACCTGAAATGGTGGATGTGTGAATTGTTCGTAAGGGGATTTTTCCACATTCTCTATTTCATTTGTTTGATTTAGTTACGTTTGGTCGGTAAACCAATAACTTAGATCTTTTGATCACTGAGTGTGTTTCAAAGATTTACATCTTTTGTTTTTTTGTTTTTCAAACATATATTTTACTTATAGTAATTAGGGAATTAAAACGTGAGGCTGTCATGGTCAGATTATGCGGCGTAGATATACGCTCCTGCTATGTCTGGGTCTCGAATGTTGTTTTTTGATGGAATGTGTCTAAAGATATTCAACCTCTCATCTTTATTGATAAGCCCAGAGAGGTTGAAGAGGGCGAAACACATTTCTAAGAACAGGTGTTTGGATCTTTGATTCTCTTCAAGAAATTTTTCCCAACCTGAAATGGTGGATGTGTGAATTGTTCGTATGGGGATTTTTCCACATTCTCTATTTCATTTGTTTGATTTAGTTACGTTTGGTCGGTAAACCAATAACTTAGATCTTTTGATCACTGAGTGTGTTTCAAAGATATACATCTTTTGTTTTTTTGTTTTTCAAACATATATTTTACTTATAGTAATTAGGGAATTAAAACGTGAGGCTGTCATGGTCAGATTATGCGGCGTAGATATACGCTCCTGCTATGTCTGGGTCTCGAATATATATATATATATATATATATATATATATATATATACTATATATCAAACAAATGAAATAGAGAATGTGGAAAAATCCCCTTACGAATGACTCACACATCCACTATTTCGGGCTGGGAAAAATTTTCCAAACACCAGTTCTCAGAAATGTGTTTCGCCCTCTTCAACCTCCCTGGGCTCATCGGTAAAGATGAGAGGTTGAATATCTTTAGACACATTCCATCAAAAAACAACATTCGAGACATAGACATAACAGGAGCGTATATCTACGCATCATCTGACAATGACAGTCTCAAGTTTTAATTCCCTAATTACTTAAAGTAAAATATATGTTTAAAAAACAAAAAAAAAAGAAGTCAATCTTTGAACACACTCAGCGATCAAAAGATACAAAGTTGGTTCACCGAACAATCGTAACAAAATCAAACAAATGAAATAGAGAATGTGGAAAAATCCCCTTACGAATGACTCACACATCCACTATTTCGGGCTGGGAAAAATTTTCTGAATAGAATCAAAGATCCAAACACCAGTTCTCAGAAATGTGTTTCGCCCTCTTCAACCTCCCTGAGCTCATCGGTAAAGATGAGAGGTTGAATATCTTTAGACACATTCCATCAAAAAACAACATTCGAGACATAGACATAACAGGAGCGTATATCTACGCATCATCTGACAATGACAGTCTCAAGTTTTAATTCCCTAATTACTTAAAGTAAAATATATGTTTAAAAAACAAAAAAAAAAAAGAAGTCAATCTTTGAACACACTCAGTGATCAAAAGATACAAAGTTGGTTCACCGACCAATCGTAACAAAATCAAACAAATGAAATAGAGAATGTGGAAAAATCCCCTTACGAATGACTCACACATCCACTATTTCGGGCTGGGAAAAATTTTCTGAATAGAATCAAAGATCCAAACACCAGTTCTCAGAAATGTGTTTCGCCCTCTTCAACCTCCCTGGGCTCATCGGTAAAGATGAGAGGTTGAATATCTTTAGACACATTCCATCAAAAAACAACATTCGAGACATAGACATAACAGGAGCGTATATCTACGCATCATCTGACAATGACAGTCTCAAGTTTTAATTCCCTAGTTACTTAAAGTAAAATATATGTTTAAAAAACAAAAAAAAAAGAAGTCAATCTTTGAACACGCTCAGTGATCAAAAGATACAAAGTTGGTTCACCGACCAATCGTAACAAAATCAAACAAATGAAATAGAGAATGTGGAAAAATCCCCTTACGAATGACTCACACATCCACTATTTCGGGCTGGGAAATATTTTCTGAATAGAATCAAAGATCCAAACACCAGTTCTCAGAAATTCTATTCAGAAAATTTTTCCCAGCCCGAAATAGTGGATGTGTGATTCATTCGTAAGTGGATTTTTCCACATTCTCTATTTCATTTGTTTGATTTTGTTACGATTGGTCGGTGAACCAACTTTGTATCTTTTGATCACTGAGTGTGTTCAAAGATTGACTTCTTTTTTTTTTGTTTTTTAAACATATATTTTACTTTAAGTAATTAGGGAATTAAAACTTGAGACTGTCATTGTCAGATGATGCGTAGATATACGCTCCTGTTATGTCTATGTCTCGAATGTTGTTTTTTGATGGAATGTGTCTAAAGATATTCAACCTCTCATCTTTACCGATGAGCCCAGGGAGGTTGAAGAGGGCGAAACACATTTCTGAGAACTGGTGTTTGGATCTTTGATTCTATTCAGAAAATTTTTCCCAGCCCGAAATAGTGGATGTGTGAGTCATTCGTAAGGGGATTTTTCCACATTCTCTATTTCATTTGTTTGATTTTGTTACGATTGGTCGGTGAACCAACTTTGTATCTTTTGATCACTGAGTGTGTTCAAAGATTGACTTCTTTTTTTTTTGTTTTTTAAATTTATATATATATGTATATATATACATATATATATATATATATATATATATATATATATATATATATATATATATATATATATATATATATATATATATATATATAGGGTGGTTCATCTTATTCGCCTCGGTCTCTGTACGGAAAACCACATGATATTTTAAAAAAATTTCTTCACAGAAATATACAGGGCCTTTAATACTAGAACCTAAAAATAATGTGAATTATACAGGGTGTTCCAAAAAAGAGTGGTATATCAAAGTTATATTTTTTCTTATGGAATGCCCTATATCTGATGACATTATTGAATTAACCTTAAAAAATAAGATATACTTTCATAAGGGTTCCCCATACCTAAATACAGGGTGTTTTGATTTATTTCGATTTTTATAAAAATGTAAGGTTTTAGAAAAAAATAAATATCTACAAATCTAAGAAGCAGTAACAAATTCTTTCTTGGATCTTAATAACAGACTATTTAGCATACTTAAAGAGATGCTTATTGCAACATAATTTCTTACAGGGTGGTCAAAATATGAGATTGTTCTATTAACAAATTCAAGCTGTAATAACTTACTTATTTTAAATAGAACACCCTGTATCTTACTAGTCTATCGCGTAGAAAATTTACTTAGCTTTCAATTTTTATAAGAGTTTTTTATACCTATCTTTTTACAGGGTGGTCTAAATATTAGATTGTTCTATTAACAAATTCAAGCTGTAATAACTTATTTATTTTAAATGGAACACCCTGTATCTTACTAGTCTGTCGCGTAGAACGTTTACTTAGCTTTCAATTCTTATTAGGGTTTCCTATACCTATCTTTTTACAGGGTGGTCAAAATATTAGATTTTTCTATTAACAAATTCAAGCTGTAATAACTTACTTATTTTAAATGGAACACCCTGTAATCTTACTAGTCTATCGCGTAGAAAATTTACTTAGCTTTCAATCCTAACTAGAGTTTCCTATACCGATCTCCCTTCATTTTTTAAATATTTAAAGATTTCCTAATTTGTAAGCTTTAAAAATTAGAATTAAGTACCTATGTCGTGTTTATGTACAATACATCACCAACACCGGCAATATACTTAGACAAGATACTGTCATTAATAAAATTTTGATTGTTATCATGTAATCACACAGAGTGTTGTATTATTTTAGTTGATTTTGGCCTACATGTGACATTGAATATGTTTATATTAAACTGCATACCCTATATCAGAATATTAGATGCCGTATTCTGGAAGATATTTAAATTATATTTCATTCCGTATAAGTATTTTCCATATCTTAACCCAACGGTTATTGAGTAAATTTAAGAACACCACTTTTTGTTTGAATCTTTGAATCGCAATTACAAACAATTAAATGCAACGGCTACTTTGACGAAAACGAGCCTATTGTACAAAAATATGTAAAAATGGGTATTTACAGAATAACATGGGAATTCATATTTACAGAATAACATGTGTATTGAGAATATTTACATGGAATTGAAGAAATTTTAAATATCTTCCATTATAAAGAATAGAATATCGAGTATGTCATTTAAAATAAGAACACTCTGTGTGATTAAATGATAAAAATGTGAATTTTATTAATGAAACTATCTTGACTAAGATATTTAAGTATATTGCCGGTGTTGGTGATGTGTTGTACATAACCACGACATAGGTACTTAATTCTAATTTTTAAAGCTTACAAATTAGGAAATCTTTAAATATTTAAAAAATGAAGGGAGATAGGTATAGAAAACCCTAATAGGAATTGAAAGCTAAGTAAATTTTCTACGCGACAGACTAGTAAGATACAGGGTGTTCCATTTAAAATAAGTAAGTTATTACAGCTTGAATTTGTTAATAGAACAATCTAATATTTTGACCACCCTGTAAAAAGATAGGTATAGGAAACCCTAATACAAATTGAAAGCTAGGTAAATTTTCTACGCGATAGACTAGTAAGATACAGGGTGTTCCGTTTAAAATAAGTAAGGTATTACGGCTTGAATTTGTTAATAGAACAATCTCATATTTTGACCACCCTGTAAGAAAATTTTGTTGCAATAAGCATCTCTTTAAGTATGCTAAATAGTCTGTTATTAAGATCCAAGAAATAATTTGTTACTGCTTCTTAGATTCGTAGATATTTATTTTTTTCTAAAACCTTACATTTTTATAAAAATCGAATTAAATCAAAACACCCTGTATTTAGGTATAGGGAACAGTTATGAAAGTATAGCTTATTTTTTAAGGTCAATTCAATAATGTCATCAGATATGGGGCATTCCATAAAAAAAATATAACTTTGATATACCACTCTTTTTTGGAGCACCCTGTATAATTCGCATAATTTTTAGATTGTAGTATTAAAGGCCGTGTATATTTCTGTGAAGAAATTTTATCAAAATATCAAGTGGTTTTCCGTACAGAGACCGAGGCGAATAAGATGAACCACCCAATAAGGGGATTTTTCCCCATTCTCTATTTCATCTGTTTGATTTCGTACGAGTGGTCGTTAAACCATTAGCCTTGGATCTTTTGATCACTGAGTGTGTTTCAAAGATCTACATCTTATGTTTTTAAATATATATATATATATATATATATATATATATATATATATATATATATATATATATATATATTATTGTGTTTTCAATTTTATCAATCAAAGGCAAAATAAAAATGAAATTAATTTTTTTTTTTAAATAACGCGGGCACATAAATTTGATACACCCTGTATATTGAGCTGTAGATATTTCTTAGAATGTAGTTTGGATGTAAGTAGATTTCTCTTTTAATGAGCTTTCCGATGAACCATTAAAGACTTTTGTGAATAATTAAAGTGAAAATAACGATGTATTTAGATTTAAAATGGAAAAAATTGTTTAGGGTAGAGGTAATTATCAATTTCTCGAAATTGATAATTTAAAAGAAAGTTGGGATTTTAATATCTTTGTGTCAACACGAGTATATGTTGTAGAGTTTCTCCGAAAGTAATTAGGATTGTCGGAATAATTTTGAAAATGACTGTTTTGTTTGTCGAATGGAAAAGTCGAGATTTCTGATGTTTGGCAATGTGGAAGGGGAAAAGTAGTTAGAATGATTGAGGAGTTTGAAAAAGAAATTATTATGTTTTTGGCATCGCTAAGGAGCGGTTCGACGTGTTAGTGGATAGATAGTTAGCAGATACCAGTGGCTGTTTGATAGTGGAGAATAGTGTTGAAAAGTGGAACGAGAGACAGATCAAATTGAGACGAAATACCTCTTCGATTCTGTATTATTGTGAGAAGGAGAGCAGAGAATTTTTGGAGTTTTGTTTGAATCGAGTACGTGTCAAAAGAGACCCGGCTTGTTGGAGAATTGGTGCTGGTATGCTAATAGTTTTGAAGCTGGACAACGGAGAGAGGCTTTGATGAGTAGCCTTTAACATAGTCAACGAGGGAGAGCTGTTTTGGGTCACGAGAAGACATCAGAGTGAGTGAAGCAAAAGGTCAGTCAATTTATGTGAAAGAGACTTTTATGTTCGGAAACTAAATTTTTGAGTAAAAAGCATATGAATTAAAATTCCAAATTTCAAAAAGTAAATAGTAAATATAGGTAATCTTGCGAATACATAAATTTGTGTTGTTTAGTTTGTTTTACCAAAGTCATCGGGAACAAACCGATAAATTGTTTTTTTTTTAACTATAATAAATTTAAGTGGTATAAATTTCATTCGGACATCTGTGTCCACAGGTTTTTAGATTCGATAGATTTCAGAGTATTGATTTTGATAAATAAAAGACAATTCTGTATTTTTATTTTAATATTTTGCTTTATTTCTTTTCCCTATTTTATCCCGATTAGGATCAACTCAGAGATACTGAACCCACGAGAGAAGATAAGTATAACGTGAGATAATTTGGATTTTTTTTAATAGTATAAAAAAGGCACCCTGAGATTTTTTATTCAATTTTTATGTATGATTTGCGACAATTAAATAATTAATCAAATAAATAATAATTAATATAAAATTAATAAGAAACAGATCATAACAATATATATATAAATTACTTATATCCATAAATTCTATAATAAGTACGCAGATAAGAAATAATAAAAAACTAGTTATTAGCAACTTAAAATAAAATATAATAAACAGATACGAATGTCTTGCTCACATACTAAATTTCAAACTAAATTGTCAAATTATTTTTATCTTTTTAAATTAACTAAAATTAAGGCATTGTAGAAGATTAGGAATTAGATTAAAAATTTTATATATTTTTTTGTTATGTATGCCAAAAATTTAATGGATTAACCTCACGTTGTAAGTTTTTATGCTTTTTATGTACAATATTTTTTATCATCTTAATTTCATTGTATTTACTAAAACCTTTTTAGCATATCTTGAAGAAGCAAATAAATTTTGCGAAAGCTTGATAATAACTAAGAATTTTACTTATCCTGCCCCCTGAAATTTATGACTGCAACCTTAAAATTAACAAGATTTTATATATATATATATATATATATATATATATATATATATATATATATATATATATATATATATATATATATATATATATATATATATATAAAGGATGTTAAGTAAGCGAGTACAACTATAAATATAGAAAAGAAAAATCATTGGTAAAAACTCGCAATGTGAATGTGATTACAAAATCAACAATATAAAAAAGATGGAATGCAACTGCAGACACGTGTTTCTGACTCATTAGTCGTCATCAGTTCAGTATAGCCAAGTTAGAAGATGAAGCAAGGTAACTTGGGAAAGGATCACTACAGGAGCAATGTTACCATTTGTAACAACAATGTCAGAAGACCCTGCCTTTCAGGTCGACGACCAACACAGTCACGGAGGTAAAGCTACCTGAGGAAAGAAAAGCCAAAACCGTATGAAATAAAGGATGTTAAGTAAGCGAGTACAACTATAAATATAGAAAAGAAAAATCATTGGCAAAAACTCGCAATGTGAATGTGAATACAAAATCAACAATATGAAAAAGATGGAATGCAACTGCAGACACGTGTTTCTGACTCATTAGTCATCATCAGTACAGTATAGCCAAGTTAGAAGATGAAGCAGTATAACTTGGGAAAGGATCACTACAGGAGCAATGTTACCATTTGTAACAAAAATGTCATAAGACCCTGCCTTTCAGGGCGACGACCAACACAGTCAAGGAGGTAAAGCCACCTGAGGAAAGAAAAGCCAAAACCCTATGAAATAAAGGATGTTAAGTAAGCGAGTGCAACTATAAATATAGAAAAGGAAAATCATTGGCAAGGACTCGCAATGTGAATGTGAATACAAAATCAACAATATAAAAAAGATGGAATGCAACTGCAGACACGTGTTTCTGACTCATTAGTCGTCATCAGTACAGTATAGCCAAGTTAGAAGATGAAGCAGGGTAACTTGGGAAAGGATCACTACAGGAGCAATGTTACCATCTGTAACAACAATGTCAGAAGACCCTGCCTTTCAGGGTGACGACCAACACAGTCACGGACATAAAGCTACCTGAGGAAGGAAAAGCCAAAACCGTATGAAATAAAGGATGTTAAGTAAGCGAGTACAACTATAAATATAGAAAAGAAAAATCATTGGCAAAAACTCGCAATGTGAATGTGAATACAAAAACAACAATATGAAAAAGATGGAATGCAACTGCAGACACGTGTTTCTGACTCATTAGTCATCATCAGTACAGTATAGCCAAGTTAGAAGATGAAGCAGTATAAGTTGGGAAAGGATCAATACAGGAGCAATGTTACCATTTGTAACAACAATGTCAGAAGACACTGCCTTTCAGGGCGACGACCAACACAGTCATGGAGGTAAAGCTACCTGAGGAAAGAAAAGCCAAAACCGTATGAAATAAAGGATGTCAAGTAAGCGAGTACAACTATAAATATAGAAAAGAAAAATCATTGGCAAAAACTCGCAATGTGAATGTGAATACAAAATCAACAATATAAAAAAGATGGAATGCAACTGCAGACACGTGTTTCTGACTCATTAGTCGTCATCAGTACTGTATAGCCAAGTTAGAAGATGAAGCAGTGTAACTTGGGAAAGGATCACTACAGGAGCAATGTTACCATTTGTAACAACAATGTCAGAAGACCCTGCTTTTCAGGGTGACGACCAACACAGTCACGGACGTAAAGCTACCTGAGGAAAGAAAAGCCAAAACCGTATGAAATAAAGGATGTTAAGTAAGCGAGTACAACTCTAAATATAGAGAAGAAAAATCATTGGCAAAAACTCGCAATGTGAATGTGAATACAAAATCAACAATATAAAAAAGATGGAATGCAACTGCAGACACGTGTTTCTGACTCCTTAGTCGTCATCAGTACGGTATAGTTAAGTTAGAAGATGAAGCAGTGTAACTTGGGAAAGGATCACTACAGGAGCAATGTTGCCATTTCTAACAACAATGTCAGAAGACCCTGCCTTTCAGGGCGACGACCAACACAGTCACGGAGGTAAAGCTACCTGAGGAAATAAAAGCCAAAACCGTATGAAATAAAGGATGTTAAGTTAGTGAGTACA
Organism: Diabrotica virgifera virgifera; assembly: GCF_917563875.1. NCBI lineage: Eukaryota > Metazoa > Arthropoda > Insecta > Coleoptera > Chrysomelidae > Diabrotica > Diabrotica virgifera. The sequence goes on from NC_065448.1 coordinate 118,826,410, forward strand.
ACTATAAATATAGAAAAGAAAAATCATTGGCAAAAACTCGCAATGTGAATGTGAATACAAAATCAACAATATAAAAAAGATGGAATGCAACTGCAGACACGTGTTTCTGACTCATTAGTCGTCATCAGTACAGTATAGCCAAGTTAGAAGAAGAAGCAGTGTAACCTGGGAAAGGATCACTACAGGAGCAATGTTACCATTTGTAACAACAATGTCAGAAGACCCTGCCTTTAAGGGCGACGACCAATACAGTCACGGAAATAATAGGTCACGGAGGTCGCACGAAATATATTGTATTTAATATCTCATTTTTCTTTATTTCATTTCGGTTACAAAACGTGGTTTGTTTCATAATCTTTTCAACCAAGGTTATTTTTAAAAATAGTCTATATGTCCACACATCTCAAATACTCTCCTCTAATTACGTAGGTATATCCTTGTTTTAGAGTTCAAGCCTCTGTTCCATATAAAATACAAAAAAAAATACACATCTCAGTATTCATATTTCGAGCTACATACTGAGATCATAATTGCAAAATATCTTTCTCCTATTATTGAACGTTATACATTAGATTTATTTCCAAATTTATTTCTTTCGTATATTATGTAATTTGATCTCCTGTGTATAATCGTTTTGGTTTTACGACCACCACCCAAAACCGTTCTGAAGTGCTTTTACCACATGCCCATGCCTGGCATTCTCTCATAACATCTTAGAGAAACACGATGTGCATTTTTTAAATTTTTTAAAATAGTACGTGTAATGTATATAAAATATGTTTGTTAACAGTGTAATGTTTAATTAAAAGTGCTTATTGAAAATGGCAAGTAGCCGAAACGTCTAAGCAAAATCAAGTGTTTTATTTATAACAGACCGCACACCCAGTAATTAAAAAACCAACTATTTATATATATATATATATATATATATATATATATATATATATATATATATATATATATAGTGATGTGATCTTGATTATTGTTATGAGATAATATTTTTATATGTCACTTAATTTAATCAATGTATTAATACTAATCTAATTAATTAACCAGATCACATATCAATATGTTTTCAATCTCAGGGCGAATTATAAATTAATTACTTACTTTCGTGGCTTCAAATATTTCTTAATGGTTCCTAATCGGGATAGAAAAGAAAAAAGTAAAAAAAATACACATATGGGTTACAATTATAATCAAAATATTTTTTATTTTATTTAAAAGGCAATCAATGCTTAATATTTGCTATTTCTTATTATTCTTAAACATAACATTTACAAATGGGAATTTTATTTCCTTTTGGTTTTCAATTGAAAGTTTTTATTAACATTTAACTATTAGGAGTTATTAGGAACAACTCTATTTAAGTTTGATGAAGCTTTTCTGATATTATTGATTATGTTATTCAATTTTTTATGTGGAATTTAATACGAAAAACCCATACATTCATGTCCAAACAAATGAGACTGACCTTTTCCTGGTGAACTGAAAATGTCCTCACACAAGACCCGTTTCCTGCTATCCTTGGCTGCGATCAAACCTCGTCCTGGCTTCCAGTAATGTTCTCCTTTGAAAAACTAGCTCGAATAGCTCTCGTTCCCGCTTTTGTCGTGATGCTGTGTTCTACCTTTTTCGAAACTGCTATCAGCTACCGGGACACTCTTGGCTCAAGGAGGTTCTTTTACTCTCGACCTGGCCTACTTCTCGTTCCACGATAGATACTCCACACTCACGGAACTATACCGGCTTTCTCACTCTCCGTACACTACCGTCTACTACTCGACTTCACTTCTCGACAGCTCAAAACATTCTGATCTCACTTTGTCATTCATTCCCCTACTTTCTAAATATCCCTTCCAAATTCACAAATCAATCTTCCACCACCAACTCTCATTCGTAATATTCCTCAAAACCAATTTTTAATCTTTCTAAATATGCTTAATGGATTTCAAAAGAAAATATTTAATTCCCATTCTTAAATACTTTCTAACTATTTACAAATTTTAATGACCTATTCTCTTTTTCAAATGAGTCTTATTTAGCATAGGCTAATGATCGAAACCTTCCGCGAAAAACGATAATGAACTATCATCTATTTCACTGAGTTTTATTTAGCATAGGCTAATGATCGACCTTCCGCGAAGAAACGATAATGGTACGCGTCATTCACTTTGTTTATTCTAAGCACATTGTTCCGAGTTTCGTACGCTTATTCTAATCACTTCTTAAAATTACATATAACAATTTGTTGTATACAGGTTGTTTTAAATTTATATGCCCGTGGTTGAGAAAATTGAAAATATTTTATATTAAATTGAATTTTGTTTATAATTATCAAAATTTAATTTTCATATCAAATAGAAATATAACAAATCCCCGCCTTGTATTCGATAAAATTTATCTGCATTTTTAAATAAATTTTCTCGAGGCAAAACCAACTCCCTGTATATTTCCTTACTTTAATCTACGTCTTATATCCTAACTTACTATCTACTTCATGTAATTCTGTCTTTTATTCGTGATATTTGTATACATCGTGAATATTATAAATTCCTCGGATCTTTTCCGAGTTCCTGTGCCTCAACTCATAACTATTTATCCCATTTTCATTATTCACGATGTACGGTCCTTCGAAAACAGGCATCAACTTTGCGCAAATGCCCCCAGGAAGATTTGATACCCGTAATGCCCTCACGAGTACTTTTTCACCCTTTTGGAAAGTCACTGGTCTTCTTTTTCTATTTTGTTCCTGTCTTTGGATATATTTTTCGTTGCTTCGCCGTAATCTTCTCTGTACGGTTTCAATCACCTGTTGATATTCTTTTGGCTCTTGGTCTTCCCATGGCCTTATCGGCAATACACCCTTCATGATGTATTCTGGGGTCTCTTTTGTTACTGTGCTCGGAATTGTATTTAGATACCTTTCTATTTCCGCCATTTTCCTGTCCCAGTGGCGATGTTGACCATCTGTTGCAATGCGAAGAAATTTCGTCACTTCCTGTATGAATCGTTCCGAAGGATTACTCTGTGGATGCCTGATGCTGACAAAATTTGTCTCTATTCCTCGTTCTCGAAGTTGTCCCTTGAAACGATCATTTCGGAAATACGTTGCATTGTCCAGTAGGATCTTTTTTGGTGTTCCTACTATGGCTATAAAATTGTCGATTTTTCTTAATATTTCCTCCCCCTTTGTGGTGCGGCAACTATATAATTTTACGTATTTTGAAAACACATCCACCATTACCAGAATATGTTTGTTCCTTTTAGTGGTCATAATTAGATCGCTTAACATATCTATTGCTACAATGTCTAGTTTGTTTCGGGCTTCAATATTTTTGGCAACATTTTCGTTTTTGAAATTCCGACTCTTATATTTTTGACATACATCGCACTTCTGGGTAATTTCCTTTGCAATGCGGTAATCCTGTCGGCTGATGTAATTTTCCCTAAAAACGAGCCAAACTTTTCTGCTACCGATATGCCCATTGTCCTCATGTAATTTCTTTATTATCTTTTCGGCCAATGTCTGTGTCACTAAATATAGTTCCTTTCCGTCTATTCTCTTAAAATATATGTCATTTTCTACTTCCGCTCTTCTTTTCTCTCTTTCCTCTAGGTCTTCTTGGTTTGTCCTTATCTCATTTAACGAATATATCCCTTCTTCTTGTATTAATCTATTTAGTCCCACCTGTAGAGTAATTGTTTCCTTTTTTCCCGTGTCCTCATCCCGTGTTAGAGCGTCGGCTATTATGTTGTCTTTTCCTTTTATATATCGGAACTCAAAATCATACTCCTGTAATAATAGAATGCCTCTATGTATTCTATTATTTACTAATCTATTCTTCATGATATGTACTAAAGCTGCATGATCTGTTTCGATTGTGAATTTTGCTCCCAATAAGTAAAACCTCAATTTGTTTACGCAATATAGTACACTGGCAAACTCCAATTCTGTAACACTATATTTTCTCTCATGTGTTTTAGTCACTCGCGATATAAAACATATCGGCACTTCTTGGTCGTTTTGTATTTGAGACAGAACTCCTGCAAATTTTTGTATGGACGCATCAGTTCGGAGTATAAAAGGTAAATTGTAAATGGGGTGGTATATTTTCGTTCCTTTTGCGAATTCTCGTTTTAATGTTTCGAAAGCTTCCTCCTGTTCTTCTTTCCAATTCCATTTTATTCCTTTTTTAAGCAACTTTATCAGAGGGATTTCCTTTTGGCTCAAATCGGGAATCAGTTTTTTAAAATAATTAATCGTGCCAAGAAAACCTCTCAATGTTTTCAAATTCGTTGGTCTTGGGTGTTCATCTATGAGCTTGACTCTGTCTTCGGCTAATCTTACTGTTTTGGTGTCCAATTGAAAACCCAAATAAATGACTTCTTTTTGAAAAAATTGACATTTTTCAATGTTTAATTTCAATCCCGCTGTGTCCAATTCTTCCAGAATTATTTCTATGTGTTTCAGATGACTCTGAGTATCTTGTGAAAAAATTAATAAATCATCGATATAATGAACTATGAAATCTTCGTGGCGATTCAAAATGGTATGTAGAGCTCGGACGAGTGCAGCACAAGCACTCTGCAATCCAAACGGCACTACCTTAAACCGGTAGACAATACCATCAATAGAAAAAGCGGTGTAGTTTCTACACTTTTCAGCTAACGGTATCAACCAAAAACTGTGTTTTAAGTCAATTTTCGAAAATATGTGTGACCCCGTGATTCTTCCAAAAATGGCCTCGATGTTTAGAGGTGATTCATATTGTGATACAGTGTGCTGGTTGATATTCCTGGCATCTAAACATAATCTCAATTCTCCACTGCTTTTCTTTACTATCACAATCGGGTTAACATACGGTGAATCACATCTTTCGATGATTTGATCTTCCAACATTTTATTTATTTCTTCTTTCACCTCTTGTCGATACTTGTATGGAATCGGGTAAGTCTTTGATCGAAAATTTCCCAAGTTTTTCACCTCAAATGAATGTTCGTACTTTTTAGCCACTCTGTTTTCCTCATTGATCAAATTTTCGTAGTTTCTTAACATTATCCGCAATTCTTTTTCTTTCCCTTCTCCACATATCAATTTTCTGTCTTTTTTCTCAGATTCTTCACACATGTTTACCGTGCATTCTGCATCCTCGTTTGCATATACCTCCTCTTCAAATACCACTGTTTCAATCATATTCTTTTCACTTTCATTTTTTAGCTTTATTTCTTCTTCTCCTGAGCCCGTCTCTTCTTTTGAGGAATCCCAGGTTTCCTTTGTTTCTGATACTCTCAAATTTTCTTCTTCTGGGCTCAACTCTTCATTTGAGGAGCCACAGGTTTCATTTTCTTTTATCTTTTTCTGACCTTTTCTCCTTTTTTTTCTTTGTCCTTGCTTCGCTGCCAAATTCATTTCCACTGTTTGTTCTTTACCTGATTCGTCCGTATTTTGTTTCTCATGTTCCTTGTCCTGTTCTTTTTCTTTTTCTTCTGTTAGTTTCATCGTATTATTTTTAAAATCTATCACTACATGTTTTTCTGCCAATTCGTCCACTCCTACTATCATGTCATGTGACATGTTTGGCATTATTACACATTGTAGTGCATACATATTCTTGCCCAGTCGTACCATTACTCGTATGCCTTCATTTATAGTTGCCAATGTCCGTTTGTTTGCGCCCACTAAATTTACCCTAGGTATTTTATAAATTAAATTTGTTAAGTTAACTTCTTCTATTAGTTTTCTGTTGACCAATGTTATTTCAGATCCAGTGTCTATCATAATTTTAATTGGTTTCTCGTTGATAAATCCATCCACAAATTTTAAATTAACTCCATTTTTCTTTTCGTTGTTTCCTGCCAATTTAATAAACTCCTTGGGGTGACAAAAGATTCCTGTTTGATTTTTGGTTTTTAGTGAGCGCCGTCGTGAAAAGACGCCGGTTGCTCATCGTTGTTTATATTTTCGTCATAATGTCTCTCTCCGTCATATTCATCTGTCTGGGTATTATTTACTTCTCTTCTATTTTCTCTTGGTCTGTCGGATCTGTTTCGGTTTTCTCGATATCCCTGTTCCTTTTGTCTACCATTATTTCTGTTTTCTTGATTTGAGCGTGTGGTGTTTCTATTCTGGTATTCTCGATTTCTGTCCTCATTCCATTGCCTATTTCTTTGTTCATAATTTCCTCTTCCGTTGTCTCTATTTTCGTTTTCCCTTCTGGGATTAAAATCTCGTCTTGTATAGTCCCTCCTATTTTGATTTCTATCTCTGTAATCTTGTGTTTCTCGGGGCCTGTAATCTTCTCGCGACCTTCTTGATTTTCTTTCTCTTAGACGTGATTCTCTTATTTGTAGGAATTGGCATAAACTATCTATGTCTTTGTAATTTTGCAATGTGATATGGTCTTCCAGCGTTTCCTCGAAATGTCTTGCAATTAGTTCGACTAATTGTTCCGATGAGTAATTATATTGTAAATGTTTTGCATTATTGTAAATTTGCAAAGCATATGTCCTTTCTGATACACCCATCCTATCATTGTATTTCCCATTTTGCAATTCCTTGTTAATTTCCAATTGTTGGACCTTTCCCCAGAAATAATTCAAAAATTTTTGTTCAAATTGTTGCCAATTGCCGAATTCTTCTTCTTTACTATCGAACCATAGGCTTGCTTCATATTTGAGATGGTTTCTGATAGTTTCTTTTGCTGTTTCGAAATTTCCGATGTGTTGTATTTTCTTTTTCAGGCTATTTATGAACGGCACTGGGTGTAATCTTCTTACATCCCCGCCAAACCTTATCTTCACGTCATCTGTGCTATGTATGACCATTTCTCTTCTTTCTCCGACATTCTGTTGCGTCCTGTTTTCGGTGACTTGTTTTTCTATTTCTGTGATTCTTTTTTCCACTTCTTCTCTGTCTACTTGAATAGCATTTTCCAACTTGTTTTCCAAACTTTCCATTTCTTTTTTCTGGCAATTCGTTAACTCCTTCATTTTATTTTGAATTTTCATTTCTTGTTCTTTCATGTGGTCCTTCATTCTCATTTCTTGTTCTTGCATGTGATCTTTAATTTTCACTTCATACTTTTCTATGCGTTCCTCCATTTTCTTGTTGTTCTCTTCTATTGCTTGTTTCATTTTTTGTTGTGTTTCATCCATTTTTTGATCCAATTTTTGTTGTGTTTCATCCATTTTTTGTTGTGTTTCATCCATTTTTTGATCCACTTTATCCATTTTCTTTGATGTTTCTTCCATGGCTTGTCTCGTTTCATGTTGATTTTCATCCATTTTCCTTTTTGCTTCATCCATTTTTTGTGACTGGAGTTGCATCAGTTGTAATAGTTTATCTATTCCTGATAATTCTTGCTGTTCTGATGCCATGATTGTGGTGTCTAAAATATCTTCTTGGTCTGAATGTTCTTTTTGTTTTTTGTTGTCCTTGCTTTGGCTTCTTGTCACAGACATTTGTTTTCAAGAAGTATTATCCCCGCCAAATATGAAATTTTACTAGTATGTTACCAAGACGACTTTTTTTTTTACCCAAATATTATAAATTGTCAATAAATATATCAAATGTAAATATCGTAAAAATAAAATATTAAATCAGTTATGTAAAATTTGTACCTAAAGAGATCTAAAATTTTATGTTATCAAATGTAAGTATCTCACTTTTTACCACAGGCATATAAATTTTCAAACACCGGCTTTACTCTTTCTATCCTTCAAATTTGCCACTAGAAATACTTTACAATGCTTTCCACGTTGGACGACAGTTGATGTGATCTTGATTATTGATATGAGATAATATTCTTATATGTCACTTAATTTAATCAATGTATTAATACTAATCTAATTAATTAACCAGATCACATATCAATATGTTTTCAATCTCAGGGCGAATTATAAATTAATTACTTACTTTCGTGGCTTCAAATATTTCTTAATGGTTCCTAATCGGGATAGAAAAGAAAAAAGTAAGAAAAATACACATATGGGTTACAATTATAATCAAAATATTTTTTATTTTGTTTAAAAGGCAATCAATGCTTAATATTTGCTATTTCTTATTATTCTTAAACATAACATTTACAAATGGGAATTTTATTTCCTTTTGGTTTTCAATTGAAAGTTTTTATTAACATTTAACTATTAGGAGTTATTAGGAACAACTCGATTTAAGTTTGATGAAGCTTTTCTGATATTATTGATTATGTTATTCAATTTTTTATGTGGAATTTAATACGAAAAACCCATACATTCATGTCCAAACAAATGAGACTGACCTTTTCCTGGTGAACTGAAAATGTCCTCACACAAGACCCGTTTCCTGCTATCCTTGGCTGCGATCAAACCTCGTCCTGGCTTCCAGTAATGTTCTCCTTTGAAAAACTAGCTCGAATAGCTCTCGTTCCCGCTTTTGTCGTGATGCTGTGTTCTACCTTTTTCGAAACTGCTATCAGCTACCGGGACACTCTTGGCTCAAGGAGGTTCTTTTACTCTCGACCTGGCCTACTTCTCGTTCCACGATAGATACTCCACACTCACGGAACTATACCGGCTTTCTCACTCTCCGTACACTACCGTCTACTACTCGACTTCACTTCTCGACAGCTCAAAACATTCTGATCTCACTTTGTCATTCATTCCCCTACTTTCTAAATATCCCTTCCAAATTCACAAATCAATCTTCCACCACCAACTCTCATTCGTAATATTCCTCAAAACCAATTTTTAATCTTTCTAAATATGCTTAATGGATTTCAAAAGAAAATATTTAATTCCCATTCTAAAATACTTTCTAACTATTTACAAATTTTAATGACCTATTCTCTCTTTCAAATGAGTCTTATTTAGCATAGGCTAATGATCGAAACCTTCCGCGAAAAACGATAATGAACTATCATCTATTTCACTGAGTTTTATTTAGCATAGGCTAATGATCGACCTTCCGCGAAGAAACGATAATGGTACGCGTCATTCACTTTGTTTATTCTAAGCACATTGTTCCGAGTTTCGTAGGCTTATTCTAATCACTTCTTAAAATTACATATAACAATTTGTTGTATACAGGTTGTTTTAAATTTATATGCCCGTGGTTGAGAAAATTGAAAATATTTTATATTAAATTGAATTTTGTTTATAATTATCAAAATTTAATTTTCATATCAAATAGAAATATAACAATATATATATATATATATATATATATATATATATATATATATATATATATATATATCTATATATACATATATATATATATACAGTGCTGTTTATGTAACAATATAGGTGCCGGTACGCAATGTTCTGGGGGCCTAGGGGGTGTCCATAAAGGGGTCCGCTCGGGGGAAAACTTTTAAAATTTACCCTCAATAAGGGCGTTTTAAAGCTGTTTGGGAGCAAGGAAAAAATTCAGGAATTTGTTTATAATTTTGTTGTTTTTTTTTTAATTTTTTGTCCCAAAAGGTGCCGGTACGGCGTACCGGCGCGTACCGTCACAAAAACAGCACTGTATATATATATATATATATATATATATATATATATATATATATATATATATATATATATATATATATATTTATATATATATATTTATATATACATATATATATATATATATATATATATATATATATATATATATATATATAAAGAGAGGATCTAAATGATGGAATAATAGTTGAATAAATAACATAAATAAAAAAAAATAATCAACAATAATTTAAAATCCATCATTCGGAGAAGAAGGCATAAGTCACAATAAGGTAATTCATTATTTTTTCCACTTCACAAACACAAGATTATCTTTCCCTAGGCTCGCGATATAACTTTTCTTTTCTTGACAAGATTTATTTGCTAGCAAGCTTTTCCCTAGAGTGTGAAGGGTGTGAGAGCGGTATTTATAGAGCATTAAAGTGTCAAAGCTTATATTAAAATTCGTTTTGTATGAAATTAGTGACCCATTTCTCATTCGACATTAACTAGTACTCGACAGTTGGAGATATGCCAATGGTATAAGAGAAGTAACTTTTTAAATTTTCGCTCTAATCTATGCGCATTTTAAAATGAAGTTCATAGGATGTTTTATAATAATTTTAGGTGCGTTTTATCGCCGCGACAGTTTTTTTTAATAAATTGTTCAAAAATATTTTAAAAAATTATCGCACCTGAGTATTTTTTATTTTCAAAAAGTTCAAACGTAAATATTTTTACCTTAAATGGTTTGAAATTTATTCTGCTAAAAATTAAACGATTGTGCTGGTCCCAATATTTTGATATGCTGATACAACTTTAAACATAAATATATTAGCTCGTTGTTTGGTTCATCCTCTGAACCAATCCTGCTGATGTACGATGCAGCGGCATCGTTCTGATCTTATTGGCACCAATAAATTTAAATTAACGGTTTGAAAGACTGTTGACTCAAAGCTTCCGCCTTGGTAGGATTGAATTTCCAAAGAAACACAAATTCGGCTAAATAATTATCTAATAAATACTTAGCCTTGCAACGGTATTAGCCTCTTGATTTGGTATCGCTTAGTACTTATCCATTTCGTAAAATAATCCTTGGCTATCAAGATATATGTATTTAAATGTTGAATGCGTTGCATGTGAGAGTTCATTTTAAATGAAGTAAAAGACAGACGTACTCTCAATCATTTATTGTAACTTCCGACGACCGGTTTCGTTCTCTAAATTATGCAGAGCATCTTCAGGTCAACGGTTACGAGTCACTAAATGCTACAAATAAAAACCAGAGTTGGAACAATGTTTGGTTGTAAAAGATGCTAAAGATCCATAAGATCAAGCCAATATTGAAAAACATATATAAAAGTAGTGCAGATAGCAGACAAATACATATGCATGTAAAATCGAGGGCGGTAACAAACGTCCCCAAGCTCACGAACACATGCAGATGTATGCCGTCTATAATCATGCAATCATAACGTGTCGTAATTACATTCGGATACAAGGAGCTACAACCTCAGTATTTATTAACATGATATTTCTGCTTAAGTTATGCTAACGGAATATGGTGGAATAGACGGAGAATATTGCAAAGGTAAACAAGTTTATGGGATTTGGGGGTTCTTGACGGTAAAGAGATAGTTGGTGGAAGGAAACCAACAAATCTGTGCCTGTTATTTTGTTTGTGAAGTAAACTACAGTGAATGTCATACATATATACATTTTTTTAAATGTGAAGGTTTTAAAGATTTTTATTTCTATTTATTAAAATATTTTGTTTTTATTCATATTTATTAAAAGACTTCTATTTTTTAGTGTATGTGTTAGTGTAAGATTGACAACGTTTGGATTAAAACGGGTCGATATTTAATATGTATGTTAGATGTGGATGTGCAGCTGTAACCTAAATTGTTAAGGTCATTAAAACATCCAGGAGTACTGACCTTAACAATTTAGGTTACAGCTGCACATCCACATCTAACATACATATTAAATATCGACCCGTTTTGATCCAAATGTAGTCAATCATACACTAACACATACACTAATAAATAGAAGTCTTTTAATTAATATAAATAAAAACAAAATCTTTTAATAAATAGAAATAAAAATGTATAAACATTCTCAATTTCTTTGCAACACGAAAATGCAGCAGATGCATAATACTATGGTCAAATCTGAGAGTGTAGGAAGAGTCTATACCGGTTTAGGGGGTTGTTTCCCCCTCATCAGTAGTCCCATATCCTCTTCTCTCAGATTCTTCCACGTACCACATTTTGGGCCTTTCCGAATTGCAAAGAAAGAAATGTCACAGATGAACTAGGGCCATCTACCGAAAACAAAGAAAGTTATCAATCGAAGTAGCACACGCTTACCACGCTGAGCAGATGAGTTGTGAATTATTTAAAATTCTCTCATCAACCCATTAACCGCCAAGCAAAGAAATACTGCAATAATATGTAATATATTTGATTAACTAGAGTAAAATAAACTTAAACATTCGTAAAAAAATTGTTTTACACTTTGATAATCGCAGGTGTCACAACAACAAAATGGTTCGCTTTCGAACCTTTGGCGGAAATGAGATATAAAAATTGAAATACACAATTTTATTTTTTGTGAAAATTCTCAAAACATTTAGAGTATAAATGGACCTGGAATTTTTGATAAACAAAAATAGTGTGGTTAGAACATTGCCTACACCTTCTTCAGCTTCTTTCTCAAAAACGAAGTCGAACGGCCCTCTATCTTTTTTAGAAATTATTTTAGATATTTCCAGTTTACACTTTCCAATCCTGTATCTTACACTGTGCCAGTTGCATAAATTCGACATATTGTCTACAACACTACACAACCTCCCTTATGTAGCCCCTCTCCCCTCCCCCTTCCCCCACCCAAGATTATAACAAAACTGAATACCAGAATACCCGTCTTTCTAAAGGTACGTATGCACTACGTTCGTAATATTGGACCACCGAGGCACTGCCGCACGGTCGTTGGCGCACTGTTGCTCGGTCCGGGAGCGCCAACCATCCACTATGTTCACGAACCTCTTGCACTTCCGCGCTCCCTGCAACTGCTCCTATCGATACGGTATGCGCTCCTCTACATATTATTATAAACCGACACCAATTGGAACGCCGAGGCGGAACACACTGTTGCACGGTCCGGGAGTGCCTATCATTCACTATGTTTACAAACGTCTTGCGCTCCGCGCTCCCTCCAACTGCTCCCATCGATACGGCATGCGCTCCTCTACCTATAAACCGCCACCTATTGGACAGCCGCGGCGAAGTGCGCACTTTTGCACGGTCCGGGAGCGCCAACCATCCACTATGTTCAGAAACCTCTTGCGCTCCGCGCTCCCTGCAACTGCTCCCATCTACATGCATGCGCTCCTCTACATATAAACCGCCACCTATTGGACCGTTGAGGCAGAGCGCACACTGTTGCATGGTCCGAGAGTGCCAACCATCCACTATGTTCACGAACTTCTTGCGCTCCGCGCTCCCTGCAACTGCTCCAATCGATACGGTATGCGCTCTTTTACATATAAACCGCCACAGATTGGAGCGCCGAGGCAGAGTGCGCACAATTGCACAGTCCGGGAGCGCCAAACGTGTCCACTATGTGGAGCAGTTGCAGGAGCTCGGAGCGCAAGCATAGTGGATACGTGTTTTTACACATAATAAAGAAATATCCCAACAAATTACTGCCTGTGCATCACCTTGAATTTATTCCTGATCAGACAGGATTATATGTCGACTTCCGCCAATGGTTCGTTATCGAACCATTATTTTCAAACACGAGATTTGATGACTCAGAAAATTTTTTTTTTGTATTTTTATAACAATTGGTGTACAAATAGGTTAAAAAAATAATGTTTTAATTTATTTGACCACAAAAGTGCTATGTCAATAAAATAACTACAGTAAAAATAAAGTTGTGTCGAAGGATTGAAAATGTCGGACATTTAGAAAATATTTTTGTAATGAAAGCATGAGTTTGGAATTTAAACAAAATTAAATTTAGTTACACTTATATCTTCTGGTTACTTAAACAATAAAAAGATTTAAAAAAAATTAACGAGTTGTCACAAAAAAATTCTACAAAAAAATGGTGCGTTTTCGAACCTTTGGCGCTAAATGGGTTAATTTCCTCGGCATCCTGTATGATTTATAAATTTTAAAAATCTCAGGAGGTGTAACCAAAGAAAGTATTCCACCTGTTGTCAATCTGGTGGTATGGAGACGATATTTATTGTCGTTTTCTGTGCTACTTCGGTTGATAACTTAATTTAGAAATAAAAATCTTTAAAACCATCACATTTTAAAAAAATTGTATATATGACATTCACTGTAGTCTACTTCGCAAACAAAATAACAGGTACAGATTTGTTGGTTTTCTTCCACCAACTATCTCTTTACCCTCAAGAATCCCCATATCCCATAAACTTGTTTACCTTTGCAACATTCTGCGTTTATTCCACCATATCCCGTTAGCATAACTTAAGCAGAAATATCATGTTTATGAATACTGAGGTGGTAGCTCCTTGTATCGGAATGTAAGTACGACACGTTATGATTGCATGGTTATAGACAGCATACATCTGCATGTGTTTGTGAGCTTTGGGACATTTGTTACCGCCCCCGATTTTACATGCATATGTATTTGTCTGCTATCTGCACTACTTTTATGTATGTTGTTCAATATTGGCTTCATCTTATGGATCTTTAGCTTTTTTTACAACCAGACAGTGTTCTAACTCTGGTTTTTATTTGTAGCATTTAGTGACTTGTAACCGTTGACCTGAAGATGCTCTGCATACTTTAGAGAGCGAAACCGGTCGTCGGAAGTTACAATAAATGATTGAGAGTACGTTTGTCTTTTCCTTCATATATTTATTTATAACTCAAACGAGATAATTACCGTGAGTTGGCTGCATACCATATCGTCCCTGCCATTTCCCACTATCGAATGTGAAAAGTGGTACTTTTCAGGAGAGCAAAATAACTCTTTTTTAGAGACTCCTAAATCGGCGCATTGACAAATGGGAAAATTTTTATATTTTTTGTATGTAATGTTTAATCCTTTCCTAGATTGATAACAAATTTGAACTGCATTATCATTTTTTTCTTTCCAGAAAATCACATTTCTTACTTTTCTTTTTCTATTAATCAGAGATTTGTTTCGGTCCGATGTATAATCGAATACTGTATAATCAAATAATGAAAATCCGTTAAAACGAAATCATAAACTGCCTCATAAGGATTTCTAGGAAACGATACTGAAACAAAATTCGCACAAATTGTAAACACGTGCATTTTGTGCTTCTCCAGTTTAGCATTTTCGACAGTTTACAGATTATAACTGAATAACTGTTAAATAAATTACAACACAAACTAACGAATGTGACACATTCGACATTTAGCATTGTACAAATATACCTTTAGTTATATTTATACAAAAAATAGTTTCGAATATACCATTTTCGCCAGTTTGCAGTCTACCAAATGGAAAAATGTTCATATTCGATGGTTTAAACAGCATATTTTCCGCGCTTCTAATCAAGCTACAATAACGAGAATTTGCCACAAGGTGTATCATGTATATTGCGAGGACAAGGTATCGAATCTGAAAAACCCGATTTTTCACATATGATAGTTGGAACTGGTAGGGACGATATAGTATTTCTTCTTCATATGCCTCGTCCATTCCGAACGTTGGAAATCAACATGGCTATTCTGACTTTGTTTACGGCAAATCTAAATAGTTGGCAAACGGCAATCCAGACCATTGCCGCAAGTTTTGGAACCACGAGTGTTTCCTTCTCCCTGGAGCCCTTCTGGTGTCTATTTCCCTTGGATGATTAGCTCTAGTACTCTATATTTATTGTGCCTCATAACGTGGCCCATGCATTCCAACTTTCTTTTATTTATAGTTATTCTACCTCTCTGTTTTTACCTATCCGGCGTAGTATCTCCTCGTTGGTCACGTGCTTGGTCCAGGATATACGTAATATACATCGGTGAGCCCACGGTTTAAAGGCCTCTACTTTTTTCATTAATGTTGCGGTCATTGTCCACGCCTCAATTCTATATAACCAAACCGGTAACACATAACATTTCAGAAGTCGGATCTTCATAGGTAGTTTGACGCTGTTAGAAGTGAAAATTTGCTTCATGCTAGTGAACGACGCTCTTGTTTATTATATTCTTATACTTATACGTATTTCCTTCGCCTGATCCAACTTGAATTAACTGTTGTTCCCAGCCATACAGGTAAAAAAATTTAACATCGAAGTAAAATCTTCTATTGTAATTTGTTGTTCTTTAACTTAAATTAACATTTACATAATTCAAATGGATCACGTTCATGTTCAGAACGTTTTTGGACTTATCGATCCATCATCATAAGTAACTAGGTCCTTTCGAAATATCCCCAGAAATAAACAATGGTTGGATTAGACTAGTAGTTACATTATAAAATTGTAAAAATTAGTTGGAAAGTTGGATAACTTTCCGGGAACACAAGGTCCAGTCTCATAGAATATTTTATCTACGATAAACAAATAAAAAACTGCAACTTTTCGTCACTGGAATACATTATTTATATTCTACAATTTTTAGAACTTTGACATTTAAAAAATCAGACTTCTTTCAAACCACAAGACTGTCAAAACTTTTGTTGTAATTTATTGCTCACATGTGATCACCATGAAAACGCGAAAGATAAAAATATTTGATTATATGTAAGTGTGCCAAAAAAAGAGTGCGAAAAACTAAATCCTATTTAAAATACATAGTTACTTCACGCACACTTTAAACCCTTCACGTACTGCTACCTATAATGACAGTTTTCATTAACTAAAAACATACCTAATAATATCAAATAGAGAAGATAATAGTTAGTTATGAAACAGTTGCGCGAGTGCTATACATCTCGTAAGTGAGCAAAAAGTACTGGACGCACAGTTTCATACAATATTTTATCTACGAGAAACAAATAAAAAAAACTGCAACTCTTCTTCACTGGAACACATTTCTATGCTACAATTTTTAAAATTTTGACATTTAATAATTCAAACTTCTGTTAAACCACAAAACTGTCAAAACTTGTGTTGTAATTTATTGCTCACATGTGATCACCATGACAACACGAAATTTAAGAATATCTGATTATATGAAAGTGTGCCAAAAAAAGAGTGCGAAAAAGTAAATCCCATTTAAAATACATTGTTATAGTAATTCGAGACACAATTGGCTAGTGATTTTAGTAGGTATTTTTTTTGTTTTTTGCCAATTCTGCCAAAATTGGCAAAATTATCATTTATTTAGTAATTATTAACTATTTAGTAATTATTCTTTTTTTTTTTGTCAGTTTTAGCACTTTGACAAAATTACTTACTAAAATCACTAGCCAGTTGTGTCTGAGTTTAGCGAATCGACTATACGCTGTGAGCTCGTATGTAGAGGGGATATTTACAAATTCGCGAGCGCCAGTAGTGGCAAGTCTGTAAACGTTTACCGGAAATTTTACATAAATGTCAAAGTGATTAATTTAAAATTAAAATTAAAAACAATAATTATAAAAAATATTAGTTGGGCAAAGCTGTGGTATATATTTTTACCTTAAATATACTTACGTATTAAATACTGAATTTAAGTTTCTTCAATGTTCCGTTATATGCAATTATAAATTATTCTATTAATCTTAGCGCCATCTACACGATAATTGTGAAAGTATCCGAAGTAAGAAATTCATATTTTATCAATAGAACGTCAAAATGATTAGCAAAATCTTAAAAAAATCGATTACAATTTAATTACTTTTTTGCGTTGTAAATATTAAGCGATAACAATTAAATAATAAATTTAAAAATTGCCGGTGAAAGTTGAATTAGTAGTCCGCTAGGAGCGACACCGGCGAAGCTCAGAGCGTATAACAATGTATTTTAAATGGGATTTACTTTTTCGCACTGTTTTTATACCGACATAGTTTAGTGAACCGACTATACTTCATGCACACTTTAAACCCTTCACGTACTGCTATCCACAATGACAGTATTCACAAACTAAAAACTTATACATAATATGAGATGAAGTAGATATTTTATTTATCCAAATAAAATATAAATGAATCATACCCATTTTAGAATTTCTTAAGAAATGCAAAAATAGTGAGCTATCTACAAATGCCATACGTATATTCTCGGATGCCTTTCATCTTAGACAAAAAGCAAAGTTTGTCCCAAAATTCATTATAAAGTGCAGGACCACCTAATCAGTCAAACTTGCAGCATCCCTTCGTTCATTTGAAAAGTTTCCCTACAGTTGCTGGTGCTTACGCTTTTACTTTTAATGACGAGATTGCCTCCGGTGACCCTTAAATTTTAAAGTTATAATTAGTCCAGAGAATATTACGTTTTTAGATAATATACTTGATATTTATTGATTTATTTCTTAACGAAAATGTTTATATATATATATATATATATATATATATATATATATATATATATAAATATATATATGGAGATATACATATCTATATGAAATAAACGAAAAGATTTCTCTGGTGTACAGAAGAAATCTTTTCCGTAGCGGCCGTGACCATGTGAATTCAAAGTCTTGATAAAAGACTATGAAACGACAAAAGATACCTCTTTGTATTACAGATTTGTCTACAAAGCCACGTTATTCGCTACGCATTCCTCAATAACGGAGAAAGATTTCATAGTCTTTTATCAAGACTTTGAATTCACATGGTCACGGCCGCTACGGAAAAGATTTCTTCTGTACACCAGAGAAATCTTTTCGTTTATTTTATATAGATGTCGTATCTAGTGTACTGAAGTCTGGTATTTTATTATTACCAGGAACGCCCCATGCATTTTATTCCTCTTCGACCACTTACCTAGGTGTTCCTGACGAGCGGTTGACATAACCTGCGAAACACGTCGTGTAGAATACCGGTGGTGGTCGAAGTGTAATAAAATGCAATCGCTGTTCTTTCATATTATCACGGTTTCTCCGTTATTGAGGAATGCGTAGCGAATAACGTGGCTTTGTAGACCAATCTGTGATACAAAGAGGTATCTTTTGTCGTTTCATAGTCTTTTATCAAGACTTTGAATTCACATGGTCACGGCCGCTACGGAAAAGGTTTCTTCTGTACACCAGAGAAATCTTGTCGTTTATTTCATATAGATGTCGTATCTAGTGTACTGAAGTCTGGTATTTTATTATTACCAGTAAGGCCCCATGCATTTTATTCCTCTTCGACCACTCACCTAGGTGTTCCTGACGAGCGGTTGACATAACCTGCGAAACACGTCGTGTAGAATACCGGTGGTGGTCGAAGTGTAATAAAATACAATCGCTGTTCTTTCATATTATCACGGTTTCTCCGTTATTGAGGAATGCGTAGCGAGTAACGTGGCTTTGTAGACAAATCTGTGATACAAAGAGGTATCTTTTGTCGTTTCATAGTCTTTTATCAAGACTTTGAATTCACATGGTCAGGGCCGCTACGGAAAAGATTTCTTCTGTACACCAGAGAAATCTTTTCGTTTATTTCATATATATATATATATATATATATATATATATATATATATACATATATATATATATATATATATATATATATATATATATATATATATATATATATATATATATATATATATATATATACATGGTACACCAAAAAAACCTGGTCGTCAAGATATCTGAACTTCAACTCTCATCATCCGTTGTCCCAAAAGAAGTCAGTAGTTATCGGCCTTGCCGACAGAGCCATCAGATTGTCCGACCCCATCAATAGACCTCAGGCTATAAAAAAACAAAAAGAGCACTAACACTTAATTCATACCTACAACACCTCATCGAAAACACTTTCAAGTCGCGACTACATAGTTTTTACAACAACAAAAACAACAACAAAAATAATAAGACCAATAAGAATTATAAGTCGGTTCCTTACATTCAGGGGTTATCAGAACAACTTGCAAATCTCCTGTCTAAACATAATATTACAGTTGCTCATAAAGGATATAATCTCTTGAGAAGGAATTTTACAAAATTAAAAACGAAAACCACTCAATCAAAAAAATCACATGTTATATACGAAATTCCTTGCTCAAATTGCGATGGGGTATATATTGGACAGACCAGCCAGCTTCTTAACTCCAGAATTCGGTCTCACAAGTACGACAAAAATAACACAACAGCTCTCACAAAACACGAAAACGAAAAAAAACATAAATTTGATTTTGATAAAACTAAAATCTTAAAAAGTGAACATAACAAAAAGAAGAGGGAACTCCTAGAATCCATAGAAATTAACAAAAATAACAACGCTGTGAATGACAAGAGGGAAGTCGGAAATCTTAACAAAGTTTATTTTAACTTAATTTAAAATAAACTACTCATACAATAAATTCAGCACGCCTATGACGCAGAGCAAACTAATTGTTTTATCATAAAATCAAATAATATTAACAAACACCTCAGTAATTTTTGACATATTCAATGATTGCAACGTAATGACTTAGTGGGTATGTTCCTGTGCTATCAAACATTTGAACATTGTTTTAATTGTGACCTCTATTTATGTACTTGTTTCACAACTAAATTTGCGATTGCTTGGTAACTCGATTTTCTTTTAAATTGTATTGTATCTATTAATAAATGTTTTTAGTCAATCCTTGAAAAAGGCATGGATTTCCTGCCGAAACGTCGGAAAAATAGTAATAAATTGTCATAACACCACAGACAATTTTTTTTTATGAACCTAAGCCCAAGAAACTTTGGTAAATATATATATATATATATATATATATATATATATATATATATATATATATATATATATATATATATATATATATATAACAAAGGAGCACTCGTAAGTGTAGGGTTTTATCGGTCAAGTGGGTGAAAAAAGAGACAAAGAATTCAGCTACTTCATCTATTTATTGAAGACGTTTCGTCTACTGCTCAGTAGACCTCATCAGTTCATCTACAAGAAGAGTGGTATATGAAACAACATCCAAAAGAGAGGTAAAAAAGCACTAGCGTTACCTTAAAAAGACATGTAGCAAAAGATAAGATGTACATAGTAAAAAAACCTTATCCATGAACCAACGTAATGTAAAAGTATATAACATTTAAGTGTATAGTTAATATTTAAAAAACTTTAGTACAGCCAAAGACAAGACCATGTGGTAACAGTCACATATAAAAAACAAGTGGAAAAAAGCCGGCTTGCTTTTTTAAAGTCAAGAATGAACCAAGAAAAAACCAGATTCACTTCCAAAAACTTAGTAGTGTTTAAGCATACTTCATTTTAACTTTAGGTAACATCATTAAATGAGTAGAATGCTAATATGCAACTTTGAAAATTTAAAGTTAAATAGTTACCAGCAGGTCATCCTAGCCCAACGGACACACAAAAGAAAATGGAGTTTGAATTATCAGGTGTAAACTGACATCTCGCCAAGAGGCAGGCAACCTTTAAAAAATTATAACAAAGAGTGACTGACAACTGCAGTGCAGCGCGGTAAAATTTAAATTGATGTAATTAAAACAGTTATAAAAGTGTTTAAACAGTGAAAGTAATATCAAGAAGTAATCAAGGGATGTACCTTATACCTCGTAGACAAGAATCACAGTTTATATATATATATATATATATATATATATATATATATATATATATATATATATAAATATATATATATATATATATATATATATATATATATATATATATATATATAAATCCTACTATCAATTTGGCATCGATACATTATGCATTTACCATCAATTTGGCATCGTCTTGCAAAGTGGCATCTGTATATCGATGCCACTTTACACTACCTTAATAACTTTTTTCCTGTACTTGTTAGCAGAAGTCTAATCAACTCTGTAGTTAGAGATTTGATTCCTTGATGTTACTTTAATATATCAGCTTTCTTTGTTTATTCCTTACTGACTTATATAAGTTTATTCCATAAAATGTTTGAGTTCAAAATGATGGCACAGTGAAAATATTATATACATTTAGTTCAGTGTTTTACCGTTTTGTCGCTGCCGCTATATACATGAAAACGTATATCCCACTTTCATTATCAATCATTTTGGCATCAGAAATTTGGCATCACTGTTGAATACAATATTATCCACAACGAAAAATAGGCAATTTGAGAATGTATATATTATTTTCATCAACAAATCATTCTGGCATCAAGTTGTTTTCACCCAATTTTGAAAAAATGTGAAAGCTTATAATCCAAGGATGGTACTAAAGGTGAGAAATTTGACCTAAACTATCTGTCCGTCGGTCTGTCCGACCGCGAATATAACTCTTACGTCATTATACCAGGTAGAATGACAAATGAGGTGTCAAATGAAAGCGTATAATCCAAGGATGGTACTAAAGGTGAGATATTTGACTTAAACTTTCTGTCCTTCGGTCTGTCCGACCGCAAATATAACTCCTCCGTCATTATACCAGGTAGAATGACAAATGAGGTGTCAAATGAAAGCTTATAATCCAAGGATGGTACTAAAGGTGAGAAATTTGACTTAGGCTGTCTGTCCGTCGGTCCGACCGACCGCGAATATAGCTCCTCCGTCATTATA
The DNA here is from genome assembly GCF_917563875.1 of Diabrotica virgifera virgifera. Taxonomy (NCBI): domain Eukaryota; kingdom Metazoa; phylum Arthropoda; class Insecta; order Coleoptera; family Chrysomelidae; genus Diabrotica; species Diabrotica virgifera. The sequence continues at coordinate 118,848,531 of NC_065448.1, forward strand.
CCAGGTAGAATGACAAATGAGGTGTCAAATAGAAGCTTATAATCCAAGGATGGTACTAAAGGTGAGACATTTGACTTAGGCTGTCGGTCCGTCCGACCGCGAATATAACTCCTCCGTCATTATACCAGGTAGAATGACAAATGAGGTGTCAAATGAAAGCTTATAACCAAAGATGGTACTAAAGGTGAGAAATTTGACTTAGGCTGTCTGTCCGTCGCGTCGGTCAGTCCGACCCCGAATATAGCTCCTCCGTCATTATACCAGGTAGAATGACAAATGAGATGTCAAATGAAAGCTTATAATCGAAGTATGGTACTAAAGGTGAGACGTCGGTCCGTCCGACCGCGAATATAACTCCTCCGTCATTATACCAGGTAGAATGAAAAATGAGGTGTCAAAAGAAAGCTTATAATCCAAGGATGGTACTAAAAGTGAGAAATTTGACTTAGGCTGTCTGTCCGTCTGTCCGTCCGACCGCGAATATAGCTCCTCCGTCATTATACCAGGTAGAATGACAAATGAGATGTCAAATGAAAGCTTATAATCCAAGGATGGTATTAAAGGTGAGAAATTTAACTTGGGCTGTCTGTCCGTCGGTCCGTCCGACCGCGAATATAACTCCTCTACTATACCAGGTAGAATGACAAAAGAGGTGTCAAATGAAAGCTTATAATCCAAGGATGGTACTAAAGGTGAGAAATTTGACTTACGCTGTCTGACCGTCGGTCCGCCCGACCGCGAATATAGCTCCTCCGTCAATATACCAGGTAGAATGACAAATGAGGTGTCAAATGAAAGCTTATAATCCAAAGATGGTACTAAAGGTGAGAAATTTGACTTAGGCTGTCTGTCCGTCGCGTCGGTCAGTCCGACCCCGAATATAGCTCCTCCGTCATTATACCAGGTAGAATGACAAATGAGATATCAAATGAAAGCTTATAATCGAAGTATGGTACTAAAGGTGAGACGTCGGTCCGTCCGACCGCGAATATAACTCCTCCGTCATTATACCAGGTAGAATGAAAAATGAGGTGTCAAAAGAAAGCTTATAATCCAAGGATGGTACTAAAAGTGAGAAATTTGACTTAGGCTGTCTGTCCGTTTGTCCGTCCGACCGCGAATATAGCTCCTCCGTCATTATACCAGGTAGAATGACAAATGAGATGTCAAATGAAAGCTTATAATCCAAGGATGGTATTAAAGGTGAGAAATTTGACTTGGGCTGTCTGTCCGTCGGTCCGTCCGACCGCGAATATAACTCCTCTACTATACCAGGTAGAATGACAAAAGAGGTGTCAAATGAAAGCTTATAATCCAAGGATGGTACTAAAGGTGAGAAATTTGACTTACGCTGTCTGACCGTCGGTCCGTCCGACCGCGAATATAGCTCCTCCGTCAATATACCAGGTAGAATGACAAATGAGGTGTCAAATGAAAGCTTATAATCCAAGGATGATACTAAAGGTGAAAAATTTGACCTAGGCTGTCTGTCCGTCGATCCCTCCGACCGCGAGTATAAATCCTCCGTCATTATACCAGGTATAATGGCAAATGAGGTGCCAAATGATAGCTTATAGTTCAAGCATGGTATTAAAGATGAAAAATTTTACCTAGGCTGTCTGTCCGTATGTCTGTCCATCCGCGAATACAACTCCTCCGTTATTAATACAGATAGAATGACAAATCGGGTGTCGAATGAAAGCTTTTAACTTAAGGATGGTATTATTAAAGATGAGAAATTTGACGTCGGAGTTCCGGTTTTAGAGTTGCAACCGTAAGTATTTACTATTTTAAAGTTGCCGAAAGAGAATAAGTGATATATTATTCAACGTGGCTTAGCAAGATGAGAACAAATGTAAAATTTTGGTTTTTACGTAATTTCCGCTTAAAAAGTTATAACCGGAAATGCCATTATTCGCGGTGTGCAAGTACTTGGAACGGATACGAGAAACGATCGTGCGCGAATAGCGGAGAAATATTGCAACTTTCTTAAATAATTCATATTGTCCATTGAAATTGTCAAATTGACGTACATTTCATACCTACTGTCATTGAAGAAGAAAAATTATATGTTGCTCTGCAATATTGATATTATATGCAATTATTATATGAAGGCAAATTAAATTAATTGTATTTTGCTTGCAGTACTGCATTTTAATAACTAATTTTATTTACTACATACAATTGTTTACGTTTTAATAACATAACCTGAATCTTATTTTTTCTTCTTATTATTTTTTTGGATTATGGCCTTGACAATTATCCAGTAACCAGGACTAATATAATTGGCCAATATAATTAAAAGTGCGAATAAAGTTGCAGAGCGTAGAAACCAGGTGTCGTTTTGCCGAACTTGCACGGTCCCAATAGACTCAGAAATAGTATACGAACACATAAATCGAAGCGTATTGAAAGGTCTGAATCTTTAGAGTTATTTCTGTGTAAACAGTTTAGTAAAAATGACTCAAAATTAGTAAATTTGTATATCAATCCACGCAAAGTTACACGAAGAATTCAAATATCGACTTCCAATTCTACTTTCGATTACTTTGGGTGAAAACCTAGGACTTACGAAGTCCAATTACTTGTTTTCTTTAAAAATAAGACATGTCATAAATATGCCTTAGGCATCATAGAAGACAATGACACAGAAAAATCAAACAAGCAGCAGGTCAAAAGGGCCTTAGTTATGTATCTTCGGTCCTATTGGTTCAATCGTGACGTACAGCGCCTGAAACGATGGGATTTAACTGGCAGAATACGATGGTGTAGACAAATGAAAATGACGGCATGTAATAACACTTTAAAATTGTAGAAATAAAATGGATTAACGCACATGGTATGACATATTATGTGAGAGTATTTAACAAATAGAATACGATTACATACGTCCAGTTTTTGACAAGCGACTTCTCTACATATGATAAACGCGAAAGGGCCCCAACGTTCACTGTTCGACATAGGCCTCCCGTTCACTGCATATACCCACTGCTTTCTGACGCTGTGACTTAAGAGGATAGGATTTAACGAATAAAACGACAAAGAAGACTAAACAAGGCAGATCACGGGAAAAACACAACTGTCCGTTTTATACTCCACAGGGAAGCATCAAATATTCAACGTAAGGATATATTATAGTATAACGGTATGATAAATCTTTTTCTTTTTTTTTTTTTCATTTAGTGCATTCCGTACGTTTTTTAAACATAATCAGGAGAAGTTGTTGAATTTCTGAAGTCTATAAAAGAATTTCTTAACAAACCTTTTTTTAATTGTGTTATGGATTATTTTTAAGAATGTGTTTAAAAGGTAGCTCACAGGCTTATTGTTCAATGGTCTTATCACTTTTAAACGCCTGTCTTTTTTGTAGGACTATTAATTGTGATTTCAAACATTCTAGCGGGACAATGCCTTTTGTGTAACTGAAATAAATATTGTTATCCATTTAATTTTTTTCCTCAATTAATTGAATGCCTCCTACTGGTGTTTGGTCTAAGCTTACCGCTTTTCCCCATTTAAGCTAAACTGCTCGTCAAAAGTTAGGGATATAGAAAATTATGCTCATTTTCATAGCTAATTTTTTCGAGAACAGATTAACGGATTCCACTAATTTTTTTTAATATTTTAGATTTTTCGTTAGTATTTACACAGTTGTGCAAAAGTTTACCCAAACTTTTTTTTGTACTTTTACCGAGTGGTATAAGTACAAAAAAGAAGTTTGAGTAAACCTCTTGTTAGGTATTAGTTACGTATCTTCACTCCCATTGGTCCAAACGTGTCGTACGGCGGCTCAAATGATAGGAATCAGTCAACAGAATACAATGACACAGAAAAATCAATTACAGTAAAATATTGAAAGGGCCTTAGTTACGTATATTCGCTGCTATTTTTCCAATCATGACGTACGGTGGCTAAAATGGTAGGAATTAACCAACAGAATACAATGACACCCAAATCCGGTGTCGGAAAGCTGGTCGAGAACACTTCGTCGACGGAAAATTGGTCGACAACAGTTGGTCGACAAACAGTTGGTCGAATGCACAATTCATCGAATGGACAATTCATCGACGAACATTTGATCGAATGGAATTTTCGTCGACAAACTGTTATTTATCTTTAGGATAAAGGGATTAATGGTGACAAACGACGGGTAACTGGAATATTGTATTATATATTTTTTTTTGGGTTTTGTTAATTTTGTACCTAAATCTTACCGGAGGTATTGCGCCTTTTATAAATGTGTAGTTGTGAATTAAGTTTTTGATAATAAAATCAAGAGGGTAAGAATCGCTTTACTTTTAAACTCTTCACTTTTGGCGCATCATGGACGGCTCGTTTTTAAAAGAATCGTTTTAATTTTTTTTTGTATAAACATGCTCTTTCATTCGTTTAAATGTTGCTTTTCAAATTTTCTAATATTTATAAACAAAGCCCCGGTGAATTTTTGAAAAAAGTGGCTAACTCGGGTTTTAAGGGTTGTAGGGCATTAAATTTTTGTTTCAGTTTCTATAAGAATACCAACATGTCGAATAAAAAAAATTAACTTCCTACGTGTTGTTGTTCTAAAGCTATTTTCTTGTGGCATTTTTGGAATTAACTAGTTTTGATGGGAAATAAGCCACAATTTTACTAAAAAAACTGATTTTATTAACGTTTCGACGCTCAAATCGGGTGTCGTTGTCAAAATAAAACCATTTTTTTTAGTAAAATTGTGGCTTATTTCCCATCAAAATTAGTTAATTCCCACATGTTAATGCGGTTGTTATTTTAATTGTTTATTCGCGAACTCAATCGACTATAGGTGGCAGTGCAGTTGCATGAAAATGGTCGATGTAATTGGGATAATGCATTTTGATATAATTAATATTTTTATTGATGTAATTAATTAATATAAATAAATCATTCATTAAATGAACACACCAGACAAGCATTCAATCGACATTGATATATAGGTTAACGGATGTTTTGTTTAAATCTTCATCCCAATTCCTCTAGTTCAAAATAAGCGGCAGCACCCTCGCTTGAGTTCGCGAATAAGCTTAAAATAACACTACTTTTTCAAAATTATTTTATAATTATTTATAATATTTATTATAAACTTTTTATTCAAGACTTGATCTAATTTGATAAATTGAACCTTTCTCTTTGGTTTGATGTCTTTAGAATTTATGTTGACCTAATAGTTTATGCATAATAACGCTGTAGATAGAAGCTTTTTGGGATAAACAATTTCAATTTTGCAATAACTATTAGGTAAAACTTCTTGAAATTTTAACGGCTGAATACTTCTAATATTGTTCCTTTACTTACGCGAAAATAAAGCTTTTAGTGTATTTTTAGAAAAGTTATTAATTATTTTCAAAAAATCGACTTTTGAAGCTATTTGCCCAATAACTAAGCAACAAATTAACAAAAAGAACTTTCCAAACACTCATTTTAAAGAATTTTCTATGCTCTTCAGTAAAATTGTATCACCTTTCCATACAGCATACCGGTCTCCACCTTTAATATTTACAATCAAATAGCGATCTTTAATTGTTTATATATTGTTTATAAGTTAAAAAGTACGTTTGATTTTTTGCATAATTTTTATATTGGATACTGTTGTAACTAAATTTACCCTAATGCCATAAGCAGTTCTTAGATACCTGTATCAACGGATGTCACGAAAGAGGCCATTTATTTGCTAATTTCTCTGGTCTATCACACCCTTTCTTATCTGTGTTTACAATCCAAATCATTAAGCCACATAAAGAGGTAGGGCAATAAACTCACTATAGCTATAGAAATGCTTTTACTACAAAATTTTAAAAGATAAGAGTTATAACGGAACAAGTATGCATACCTGCATTTTAAGACCCAGGTAGATTTTTGGGGATGACACAATGACACTAAAAGATGGCTTTGCCGATGATTGCATTCAATTGAGATGGTAAGTAGGTATGAATCACCTCTAGTTATATTTTAATGGCTTTGTAATTTAACTTCATGGGGTACGAAAGAATTAAGAAACTTTTAAGAATTTGAAAAAACATAGTTTTTGGGGGGTTTAGGTGTTTTACACAATTTTTGAATATCCCTAAAAACTCAGTTATTTCAAATTATATATACGTAACCTATAAAAAACCTTGAGTTAGTCTATTTTGAAGTATATAAAATGGAGAAAATTCCAAAAAACTACCGAAAAAACCAGTTTTCCGGATTTTTGAAGATGGCGCACCTTACGAATAAATCTGAAAAAAGTCAGAAATACAGATTTTGATAAAATTCACAAAACGCAAAAAAATTAGACATGCAGCCATCGCCAAAAAAAGTTATACGTACCTATTAAAAAAACAAAAAACATTGAGGTTATGTACACTCGACCTTCGGGTCCATAAAAATATATGTTTTGTAAAAGCCTCAGCTGTGCGTGTGAATTTTTTGTAATTTATAATTTAATTGCAAACCAACTTAAAAAAAAATAAAATCGAAAAATTGACATTTTTTGATGTGGGGAAAGGGGAAGGGGGTGGTGGGCTAAAATTGCGGTGATTCTTAATTTTTTTAATCACATAGAACGTAAAAAAATAAAAAAAAATATTCAGGCTGTATCGACTTCAAAATAATACAGCATCATGCCAAAAGGGCCTTAGTTATGTATGTTCGGCCCTATTGATCCAATCGTGACGTACGTCGGCTGAAATGATAGGAACTAACCAATAGCATACAATGACATAGAGAAATCAAATACAGCCTCATGTCAAAAAGAATAGAATAAACAAAAATTTCTTTTGAATTAAATATTTGAAATAAAAAATCACACTAAATTTTCTTTTTTTTTCACCCTTTCACTTATCAATATAAACATAAAAGTTTTTAGAGAGTTTCGCCCTCGGTTATAATGTAATCTTTCATTCTGCGTTTAAATTTTTCCAAAATTCTTATTAGTTTTCTCAGGATTCGAATAAACTGAATGCATTTAAATAGCATTGGTCATAATTTTGCGCCTACTCCCTCAAGGCTTAAAAAATGTAACATTTCAAAGGAATGGAGATATTTCAAAGATTCGCTGAGACTATAATTTTTATCTAATATACATATATCTGTAGTCCATCCACTCACGGTAAATATTGCAAAACCTCCGAATTTTAAACAACCGCTTGGATTGACATGAAATTGGGTATGCACATAGCTGACAGGTCAAAGAAAAAGTGATATTGTGCCGACGTGTGCTTTTGCCTTGGGAGTTAGTACAACCACTTTTATAATGTGAAAAGACATACATTCAAAATAAGTCCTAAAGTGGATAAACTGAGTAATTCTAAGCTAGTTTTTGTTCTATAGATTTTTTCTTAACATACTGTTTGAGTTATTTGCAAGTGAATATATTATGTTCGTTTTTCAACAAAAAAGTCACGTTTTTAGACGGTTTTAGAAAAAAACTCAAAAAGTATTTTAACGAAAAATATTCTTAGCAATATTATAGCGTATAAAAAAGTGAAAACAATGGTGTATGTATGAAGTCTGTAGACCCTGTAAAAGTAGAGTTGTAGTTAAGAGGAAACAGTAGCGATCAACAGGTAGCGAAAACGCGTTCCAAGATTGCGGCTGTAATTTTGAATATTTTTTCGAGATATTTGGCACACGTATTCGTAATATAATAAAGAATGGCGGTACAGAGCCCAATTTGAAAAATATATGAATATGTGGAAATTACTCTGTAATTAAATACAATATTTAAAAAACGAGCCTGTACCGCCATTAAGAAGAACAAAAAAATACACTTTCTTCAAATGAACTTTTTTATCCGATGCCTAGATTTTGTGTCATTTTGGAACTACTAAAATTTTGTATTTCATTAGTAGTTCCAAAATGACACAAAATCTAGGCATCGGATAAAAAGTTTATTTGAAGAAAGTGTATTTTTTTGTTCTTCTTAATGGCGGTACAGGCTCGTTTTTTTAATATTATATTTAATTACAGAGTAATTTCCACATACTAATATATTTTTCAAATTCGGCTCTGTACCGCCATTCTTTATTATATTACGAATACGTGTGCCAAATATCTCGAAAAAATATTCAAAATTACAGCCGCAATCTTGGAACGCGTTTTGGCTACCTGTTGATCGCTACTGTATCACCTTAATGAAAAGCAGGTTCTACTTCGTCAAAATACAAATCGAATATTTTAACATGAAATAACCATAAAACGAAGCACTTTTCGGGAAAAACTCATGACTTACAACTGTTATAAAATGTCTAAAAAGTTTTATTTGTATTTTTATAAACGTTTCTAGCATCAAAAGTTAGTTAGCATCAAAATGAAGTCTCTTTTTTGTTAAAAAAATGTAAAAATCACCGCCTAATTTACTTATGTATTGTTTATGTGATATGTACATTTTTTACTCTTTGAGATATTTAGTATCACTAATGTTTAAGTTATTTTAAACCAAGGCATTTTTTTTCAAAATTAAAATTTTTTTATTTTAAAACCAATTTTTTTTAATAAGCATTTCTTGCCAATAAATCTTATAGATCATATAAACAGTATAATATAAGTAAATTAACTAGGGCGGTAACTATTAATTTCATATGGAATGCTAATTAGGTGGTGATTTTCACGATTTCTTTTAGCAAAAAAAGGGACATATTTTATTTAAAGCGTAACTTACTTTTGATGCTGATGGTGATAGAATAGATACTTTTTAAATAACAAAAATAAAACTTTTTTAAACACTTTAAAAAATTTGTGGCGAGTTTTCCCCGAAAAGTGCGTTATTTTTTGGATATTTTACGTTGAACTAGTCGATTTGGAATTCGACGAATAAGAACCAACTGTTGTTCAGCTCCAACTCTGTTTTTATTGTGTGTCCAGACTTCATACATACATAATTTTTTTTACTGTTTTATAAGCTTTATATTTGCTAAGAATAGTTTTTTCGATCAAATACTTACTTTTTGATTTATTTACGAAAAACCATCTAAAAACAAAAAATACAAGGAATTTAATTAGTTTATCCACTTACGGACATATTTTTACCTATATTTTTTCACACTCGAGAAGGGGGTGGTACTCATCCCCAGAAAAAAGCACACAATGGCACAATATCACTTTTTTCTTTGACATGTTAGCTATGCTTATGTCAAATTTCATGCCAATCCAAGCGATTTTGTAAAATCCAAAAACAGTGAGTAAATTGTCCAATGATATCTTTAAAAAAGACTAGTGCATTTTACAAAAACTTAGGTCAATAAATAATATGAAAACAGCGGAATATCAACCAATGTTGAATGTTTTTACAAAGTATTGTTTATTTTTCGCTACTCGAAGGGGACAACTATTAAACTGGTTTCGTCCACTTCCAGACAATTTTTTAACCGCATATGACATCAAAACCAGAATTAAAAAAATTCGGTTTCGACCTCTTAATACACGTAAATTGATCAAGTATATTTTTCTGTGACTATGTGTGTCACTTCCGGGTACACCATTTTAACCGGAAGTGGTGTAAAACTAAAAAAAGTATTTCTTTGTTCTCATTTTTCTAATGCGCGTCAAATTTCTAATCGCTAGTACCATCTATGGGTTATAATCTTTCATTCAACCTCTGTGATTATATCTGACAGACGGACGGACAGACAGGCATAAAACCGGACAGGCATAAATATTTGTTCTCGTCTTTCTAAGGCGCGTCGAGTAATACATAGTTTGTACTATTTCTGCGAATTTAGAACAATACTTCGGGTTGCAACTCTTTATCCTGAAGTCGGAGGCCAAATTTCTCACCTTTAGTACCATCTTTGGGTTATAAGCTTTCATTCCACATCTAATTTGTCATGTTTTAACCCGGCCTCCGACAGGTGAACTTTTTTGCCACTAACAGACAGGTGGGATGTGACAAACCCCAGCATTGAAAGAGTTAAAGAATCTCAAAAAATATATCTACGTTTAGATTAGTTAACAGAAACAGTAAAGATGCAGTAGAAATAAACAAACCAAGACACGTTAAATGATACTAGGAGCACTCCCGAATCATAATTTACAATGTGTAAACTTTGGAAATCATGACTTGGAATTTACAATGTATATACTGATGTGATCTTGATTATTGATATGAGATAATATTCTTATATGTCACTTAATTTAATCAATGTATTAATACTAATCTAATTAATTAACCAGATCACATATCAATATGTTTTCAATCTCAGGGCGAATTATAAATTAATTACTTACTTTCGTGGCTTCTGAATATTTCTTAATGGTTCCTAATCGGGATAGAAAAGAAAAGAGTAAAAAAAATACAAATATGGGTTACAATTATAATCAAAATATTTTTTATTTTATTCAAAAGGCAATCAATGCTTAATATTTGCTATTTCTTATTATTCTTAAACATAACATTTACAACTGGGAATTTTATTTCCTTTTGGTTTTCTATTGAAAGTTTTTATTAACATTTAACTATTAGGAGTTATTAGGGACAACTCTATTTAAGTTTGATGAAGCTTTTCTGATATTATTGATTATGTTATTCAATTTTTTATGTGGAATTTAATACGAAAAACCCATACATTCATGTCCAAACAAATGAGACTGACCTTTTCCTGGTGAACTGAAAATGTCCTCACACAAAACCCTTTCCTGCTATCCTTGGCTGCGATCAAACCTCGTCCTGGCTTCCAGTGATGTTCTCCTTTGAAAAACTAGCTCGAATAGCTCTCGTTCCTGCTTTTGTCGTGATGCTGTGTTCTACCTTTTTCGAAACTGCTATCAGCTACCGGGACACTCTGGGCTCAAGGAGGTTCTTTTACTCTCGACCTGGCCTACTTCTCGTTCCACGATAGATACTCCACACTCACGGAACTACCGGCTTTCTCACTCCTCGAACACTACCGTCTACTACTCGACTTCACTTCTCGACAGCTCAAAACATTCTGATCCCACTTTGTCATTCATTCACCTACTTTCTCAATATCCCTTCCAGATTCACAAATCAACCTTCCACCACCAACTCTCATTCTCAGTATTCCTCAAAAACCAATTTTTAGTCTTTCTAAATATGCTTAATGGATTTCAAAAGAAAATATTTAATTCCCATTCTAAAATCACTTTCTACTATTTACAAATTTTAATGACCTATTCTCTCTTTCAAATGAGTCTTATTTAGCATAGGCTAATGATCGAAACCTTCCGCGAAAAACGATAATGAACTATCATCTATTTCACTGAGTTTTATTTAGCATAGGCTAATGATCGACCTTCCGAGAAGAACGATAATGGTACGCGTCATTCACTTTGTTTATTTTAAGCGCACTGTCCCGAGTTCCGTCTAATCACTTCTTAAAATTAAATATAACAATTTGTTGTATACAGGGTGTTCTAAATTTATATGCCCGTGGTTGAGAAAATTGAAAATATTTTATATTAAATTGAATCCTGTTTACAACCATCAAAATTTAATTTTCATATCAAATAGAAATATAACAATACATTGTAAATAATTATGATTCGGGAGTGCTCCTAGTAGCATTTAACGTGTCTTGGTTTGTTTATTTCTACTGAATCTGGATTTTAAATTTAGTATAAATTTCTACGTATTATGACTGTTTCTTGTTGAGAATAAAGAAAAAACTTCACCAATTATGGTTTCATTTCGAAAACAACGCACACATCTTATGGAAAATATAATGTCACTCAAATTCAATAAAATTTATTCGAATAGATCCGTTTTAATTTACCGATCAAATCTTATCATTGCGCCAACTCTCTATTTTCAAAAATAAGAGCAGAAATTGATACAAATAAATCTGAAATCAAATGGGTAGGTACATAAGTTAGAGAGAGAAAAAATATTTTAAACTACCCAGATTTTCGGTACTCCATAAATCAGCGGATTAGTTTCACTAATCCGCTTAGGCCCAGCGGGATTTAAGCTCTTATGAATAGCACTCGGAGCAATAATGATTGTAACTTTAACACTTTTAACACTTTATGGACTCCAAAAATGTGATTTCGATAAACTTTAATTGCAATTTGCGCCGTAATTAATCATAATTAAGAGTTGGCGCAATGATAAGATTTGATCGGTAAATTAAAACGGATCTATTCGTATAAATTTTATTGAATTTGAGTGACATTATATTTTCCATAAGATGTGTGCGTTGTCCGTATTATGACTGTTTCTTGTTGAGAATAAAGAAAAAACTTTACCAATTATGGTTTCATTTCGAAAACAACATAAGTCCACAAACTTTAAAACATAATATCAAAAAAATAAGCAACATTTAAACTTTTTTGGTCTTTCAGATATAGGTCTGGATCCCGCGTATGAAAAAAAAGTTGATTAATAGCAAGCTGAAAATTTGTTAATAGCTTAAGGGTGTCTAGTCGGATAAACTTTGATATATGGGAACACTGGAACAGGGGCAGTTTTAATTTTGGAACAGGTTAAAAATTTGAAACGGTCACACCACGAAAACGGCACATGTATTTTGTCCGACAGAACAGACTTAAACTCTTCGAACAGAGATTAAACTCTCATGCAAAAATTAGACTGCTATTTATCACCAAATGGGCCTTTTAATGAGTAGAGCATGTAGAATATGTCAAATGACAGGAATTATGACAGGTGATAAATAGCAGTCTAATTTTTGCATGAGAGTTTAATCTCTATTCGGAGAGTTTAAGTCTGTTATGTCGGACAAAATAAATGTGCCGTTTTCGTGGTGTGACCGTTCCAAATTTTCAACCTGTTTCACAATTAAAACTGCCCCTGTTCCAGTGTTCCCATATATAAAAGTTTATCCGACTAAACACCCTTAAGCTATTAACAAATTTTCAGCTTGCTATTAATCAACTTTTTTTTCATACGCGGGATCCAGACCTAATAGATGCATTTATAACCCATAATACTTATATAAAATATAGTATTACTATCAGAATCTCTAACTACTAATGGAAAGATTTTTACGTTTCCTGAAAAATTTACACATTGTAACATACAGTGCTTCCATAAAGTAACGCATAATTTCATTATTTCGTAAACCGGCGACTTTAAGGAAAATTTTCGAAACAGGTCGATTTTTATTTTTAAATTACAATTTTTTGGCATATTACATATCATACTAGTGATGTCATCCATCTGGGCTTGATAACGTAATCGATGAATTTTTTAAATGAGAATAGGGGTCATGTGATAGCTCATTTGAAAGGGTATTTAATTCTCTATTTACTAATAAAAACAATAACATAATTATATATACAGGGTGTCCAAAAAGAATTCTTTAATTAAATTAATTGAGACAAAAAGAAAAATGTATGTAACTTATTTAATTCAAAATTCGTTTTACTTTTGTCAGAAATTTAAATGTTAGAGCTGCCATCCACCTGCCTCTTGGAAGTTTAAGATTACGCTTAAGCGAAAATCAATATTTAGGTTTTAAATAAAACATTTTTATGTTTGCTGGCACCAATAAAATATATTTAGAATTAAACAAATTACATACATTCATCTTTTTATACCAATTAATTTAATTTAAATAACATTTTTTGGACACCCTGTATAAATAATTATATTAACAATTATATTATTGAATAGAGAATTACATACCCTTTCAAATGAGCTATTACATGCCCTTTATTCTTATTTAAAAAAATCAACGATTACGTCATCACGCCCAGATGGATGACGTCACTAGTATGATATGTATGCCAATAAATTGTAATTTAAAAATAAAAATCGACCTGTTTCGGTATTTTTCCTGAAAGTGTCCGGTTTGTGAAATAATGAATTTATGCGTTACTTTATGGACGCACTGTATATTGTTTCGCAATGACCCATTAAATTATTATAAATGCAATTAACCATTGACCATGTCATGAAAATGGCAATATAAAATTAATTTTTCAAATGTCAAACTTTAAAATTTGTTTTTGTTAACAAAAAAATAATTTAAATATCTATTATGAAATTCGTTACAAACAAAATCTGATATTTCAACTAAACGAAACAAAATACACAATAAAAGTGAATTATTAAACTCATTCAGGGACCCGTTCAGACAAAAGAGCCTACAACTGGTTTTTACCTGAGTGCGAGTGGAAGACTTGTAACGTGAAGCGATCGATATTATGTATCTAACTAGGTACTGTCTTTTCCGTAAAAATGTATATCTTGGCAACATCCTGTTGTTGCCAAAGTGATGTTTAAGCAATGTTTTTGACCTACGGGGGTCAAATTGTCGTTATAGTGTAAGGAATAAAATATATAAATAAATCGGATTACTGAAAATCCGACAACGGTGCCAAGCTTAAAGAAGTGTACTAAGCGAACATTCACGGATTATACCTAGAAAATGATAGCATTTCTAGGTGATGCCAAATGACTGCAACGTGAAAAGATGCCAATTTAATAGCGGGATGTATATATATATATATATATATATATATATATATATATATATATATATATATATATATATATATATACATCCCGCTATTAAATTGGCATCTTTTCACGTTGAAGTCATTTGGCATCACCTAGAAATGCTATCATTTTCTTGGTATAATCCGTGAATGTTCGCTTAGTACACTTCTTTAAGCTTGGCACCGTTGTCGGATTTTCAGTAATCCGATTTATTTATATATTTTATTCCTTACACTATAACGACAATTTGACCCCCGTAGGTCAAAAACATTGCTTAAACATCACTTTGGCAACAACAGGATGTTGCCAAGATATACATTTTTACGGAAAAGACAGTACCTAGTTAGATACATAATATCGATCGCTTCACGTTACAAGTCTTCCACTCGCACTCAGGTAAAAACCAGTTGTAGGCTCTTTTGTCTGAACGGGTCCCTGAATGAGTTTAATAATTCACTTTTATTGTGTATTTTGTTTCGTTTAGTTGAAATATCAGATTTTGTTTGTAACGAATTTCATAATAGATATTTAAATTATTTTTTTGTTAACAAAAACAAATTTTAAAGTTTGACATTTGAAAAATTAATTTTATATTGCCATTTTCATGACATGGTCAATGGTTAATTGCATTTATAATAATTTAATGGGTCATTGCGAAACAATATACAGTGCGTCCATAAAGTAACGCATAAATTCATTATTTCACAAACCGGACACTTTCAGGAAAAATACCGAAACAGGTCGATTTTTATTTTTAAATTACAATTTATTGGCATACATATCATACTAGTGACGTCATCCATCTGGGCGTGATGACGTAATCGTTGATTTTTTTAAATAAGAATAAAGGGCATGTAATAGCTCATTTGAAAGGGTATGTAATTCTCTATTCAATAATATAATTGTTAATATAATTATTTATACAGGGTGTCCAAAAAATGTTATTTAAATTAAATTAATTGGTATAAAAAGATGAATGTATGTAATTTGTTTAATTCTAAATATATTTTATTGGTGCCAGCAAACATAAAAATGTTTTATTTAAAACCTAAATATTGATTTTCGCTTAAGCGTAATCTTAAACTTCCAAGAGGCAGGTGGATGGCAGCTCTAACATTTAATTTTCTGACAAAAGTAAAACGAATTTTGAATTAAATAAGTTACATACATTTTTCTTTTTGTCTCAATTAATTTAATTAAAGAATTCTTTTTGGACACCCTGTATATATAATTATGTTATTGTTTGTATTAGTAAATAGAGAATTAAATACCCTTTCAAATGAGCTATCACATGACCCCTATTCTCATTTAAAAAATTCATCGATTACGTTATCAAGCCCAGATGGATGACATCACTAGTATGATATGTAATATGCCAAAAAATTGTAATTTAAAAATAAAAATCGACCTGTTTCGAAAATTTTCCTTAAAGTCGCCGGTTTACGAAATAATGAAATTATGCGTTACTTTATGGAAGCACTGTATGTTACAATGTGTAAATTTTTCAGGAAACGTAAAAATCTTTCCATTAGTAGTTAGAGATTCTGATAGTAATACTATATTTTATATAAGTATTATGGGTTATAAATGCATCTATTAGGTCTGGATCCCGCGTATGAAAAAAAAGTTGATTAATAGCAAGCTGAAAATTTGTTAATAGCTTAAGGGTGTTTAGTCGGATAAACTTTTATATATGGGAACACTGGAACAGGGGCAGTTTTAATTGTGAAACAGGTTGAAAATTTGGAACGGTCACACCACGAAAACGGCACATTTATTTTGTCCGACATAACAGACTTAAACTCTCCGAATAGAGATTAAACTCTCATGCAAAAATTAGACTGCTATTTATCACCTGTCATAATTCCTGTCATTTGACATATTCTACATGCTCTACTCATTAAAAGGCCCATTTGGTGATAAATAGCAGTCTAATTTTTGCATGAGAGTTTAATCTCTGTTCGAAGAGTTTAAGTCTGTTCTGTCGGACAAAATACATGTGCCGTTTTCGTGGTGTGACCGTTTCAAATTTTTAACCTGTTCCAAAATTAAAACTGCCCCTGTTCCAGTGTTCCCATATATCAAAGTTTATCCGACTAGACACCCTTAAGCTATTAACAAATTTTCAGCTTGCTATTAATCAACTTTTTTTTCATACGCGGGATCCAGACCTATATCTGAAAGACCAAAAAAGTTTAAATGTTGCTTATTTTTTTGATATTATGTTTTAAAGTTTGTGGACTTATGTTGTTTTCGAAATGAAACCATAATTGGTAAAGTTTTTTCTTTATTCTCAACAAGAAACAGTCATAATACGGACAACGCACACATCTTATGGAAAATATAATGTCACTCAAATTCAATAAAATTTATACGAATAGATCCGTTTTAATTTACCGATCAAATCTTATCATTGCGCCAACTCTTAATTATGATTAATTACGGCGCAAATTGCAATTAAAGTTTATCGAAATCACATTTTTGGAGTCCATAAAGTGTTAAAAGTGTTAAAGTTACAATCATTATTGCTCCGAGTGCTATTCATAAGAGCTTAAATCCCGCTGGGCCTAAGCGGATTAGTGAAACTAATCCGCTGATTTATGGAGTACCGAAAATCTGGGTAGTTTAAAATATTTTTTCTCTCTCTAACTTATGTACCTACCCATTTGATTTCAGATTTATTTGTATCAATTTCTGCTCTTATTTTTGAAAATAGAGAGTTGGCGCAATGATAAGATTTGATCGGTAAATTAAAACGGATCTATTCGTATAAATTTTATTGAATTTGAGTGACATTATATTTTCCATAAGATGTGTGCGTTGTTTTCGAAATGAAACCATAATTGGTGAAGTTTTTTCTTTATTCTCAACAAGAAACAGTCATAATACGTAGAAATTTATACTAAATTTAAAATCCAGATTCAGTAGAAATAAACAAACCAAGACACGTTAAATGCTACTAGGAGCACTCCCGAATCATAATTATTTACAATGTATTGTTATATTTCTATTTGATATGAAAATTAAATTTTGATGGTTGTAAACAGGATTCAATTTAATATAAAATATTTTCAATTTTCTCAACCACGGGCATATAAATTTAGAACACCCTGTATACAACAAATTGTTATATTTAATTTTAAGAAGTGATTAGACGGAACTCGGGACAGTGCGCTTAAAATAAACAAAGTGAATGACGCGTACCATTATCGTTCTTCTCGGAAGGTCGATCATTAGCCTATGCTAAATAAAACTCAGTGAAATAGATGATAGTTCATTATCGTTTTTCGCGGAAGGTTTCGATCATTAGCCTATGCTAAATAAGACTCATTTGAAAAAGAGAATAGGTCATTAAAATTTGTAAATAGTAGAAAGTGATTTTAGAATGGGAATTAAATATTTTCTTTTGAAATCCATTAAGCATATTTAGAAAGATTAAAAATTGGTTTTTGAGGAATACTGAGAATGAGAGTTGGTGGTGGAAGGTCGATTTGTGAATCTGGAAGGGATATTGAGAAAGTAGGTGAATGAATGACAAAGTGGGATCAGAATGTTTTGAGCTGTCGAGAAGTGAAGTCGAGTAGTAGACGGTAGTGTTCGAGGAGTGAGAAAGCCGGTAGTTCCGTGAGTGTGGAGTATCTATCGTGGAACGAGAAGTAGGCCAGGTCGAGAGTAAAAGAACCTCCTTGAGCCCAGAGTGTCCCGGTAGCTGATAGCAGTTTCGAAAAAGGTAGAACACAGCATCACGACAAAAGCAGGAACGAGAGCTATTCGAGCTAGTTTTTCAAAGGAGAACATCACTGGAAGCCAGGACGAGGTTTGATCGCAGCCAAGGATAGCAGGAAAGGGTTTTGTGTGAGGACATTTTCAGTTCACCAGGAAAAGGTCAGTCTCATTTGTTTGGACATGAATGTATGGGTTTTTCGTATTAAATTCCACATAAAAAATTGAATAACATAATCAATAATATCAGAAAAGCTTCATCAAACTTAAATAGAGTTGTCCCTAATAACTCCTAATAGTTAAATGTTAATAAAAACTTTCAATAGAAAACCAAAAGGAAATAAAATTCCCAGTTGTAAATGTTATGTTTAAGAATAATAAGAAATAGCAAATATTAAGCATTGATTGCCTTTTGAATAAATAAAAAATATTTTGATTATAATTGTAACCCATATTTGTATTTTTTTTTACTCTTTTCTTTTCTATCCCGATTAGGAACCATTAAGAAATATTCAGAAGCCACGAAAGTAAGTAATTAATTTATAATTCGCCCTGAGATTGAAAACATATTGATATGTGATCTGGTTAATTAATTAGATTAGTATTAATACATTGATTAAATTAAGTGACATATAAGAATATTATCTCATATCAATAATCAAGATCACATCAGTATATACATTGTAAATTCCAAGTCATGATTTCCAAAGTTTACACATTGTAAATTATGATTCGGGAGTGCTCCTAGTATCATTTAACGTGTCTTGGTTTGTTTATTTCTACTGCATCTTTACTGTTTCTGTTAACTAATCTAAACGTAGAGATATTTTTTGAGATTCTTTAACTCTTTCAATGCTGGGGTTTGTCACATCCCACCTGTCTGTTAGTGGCAAAAAAGTTCACCTGTCGGATGCCGGGTTAAAACATGACAAATTAGATGTGGAATGAAAGCTTATAACCCAAAGATGGTACTAAAGGTGAGAAATTTGGCCTCCGACTTCAGGATAAAGAGTTGCAACCCGAAGTATTGTTCTAAATTCGCAGAAATAGTACAAACTATGTATTACTCGACGCGCCTTAGAAAGACGAGAACAAATATTTATGCCTGTCCGGTTTTATGCCTGTCTGTCCGTCCGTCTGTCAGATATAATCACAGAGGTTGAATGAAAGATTATAACCCATAGATGGTACTAGCGATTAGAAATTTGACGCGCATTAGAAAAATGAGAACAAAGAAATACTTTTTTTAGTTTTACACCACTTCCGGTTAAAATGGTGTACCCGGAAGTGACACACATAGTCACAGAAAAATATACTTGATCAATTTACGTGTATTAAGAGGTCGAAACCGAATTTTTTTAATTCTGGTTTTGATGTCATATGCGGTTAAAAAATTGTCTGGAAGTGGAAGAAACCAGTTTAATAGTTGTCCCCTTCGAGTAGCGAAAAATAAACAATACTTTGTAAAAACATTCAACATTGGTTGATATTCCGCTGTTTTCATATTATTTATTGACCTAAGTTTTTGTAAAATGCACTAGTCTTTTTTAAAGATATCATTGGACAATTTACTCACTGTTTTTGGATTTTACAAAATCGCTTGGATTGGCATGAAATTTGACATAAGCATAGCTAACATGTCAAAGAAAAAAGTGATATTGTGCCAGTGTGTGCTTTTTTCTGGGGATGAGTACCACCCCCTTCTCGAGTGTGAAAAAATATAGGTAAAAATATGTCCGTAAGTGGATAAACTAATTAAATTCCTTGTATTTTTTGTTTTTAGATGGTTTTTCGTAAATAAATCAAAAAGTAAGTATTTGATCGAAAAAACTATTCTTAGCAAATATAAAGCTTATAAAACAGTAAAAAAAATTATGTATGTATGAAGTCTGGACACACAATAAAAACAGAGTTGGAGCTGAACAACAGTTGGTTCTTATTCGTCGAATTCCAAATCGACTAGTTCAACGTAAAATATCCAAAAAATAACGCACTTTTCGGGGAAAACTCGCCACAAATTTTTTAAAGTGTTTAAAAAAGTTTTATTTTTGTTATTTAAAAAGTATCTATTCTATCACCATCAGCATCAAAAGTAAGTTACGCTTTAAATAAAATATGTCCCTTTTTTTGCTAAAAGAAATCGTGAAAATCACCACCTAATTAGCATTCCATATGAAATTAATAGTTACCGCCCTAGTTAATTTACTTATATTATACTGTTTATATGATCTATAAGATTTATTGGCAAGAAATGCTTATTAAAAAAAATTGGTTTTAAAATAAAAAAATTTTAATTTTGAAAAAAAATGCCTTGGTTTAAAATAACTTAAACATTAGTGATACTAAATATCTCAAAGAGTAAAAAATGTACATATCACATAAACAATACATAAGTAAATTAGGCGGTGATTTTTACATTTTTTTAACAAAAAAGAGACTTCATTTTGATGCTAACTAACTTTTGATGCTAGAAACGTTTATAAAAATACAAATAAAACTTTTTAGACATTTTATAACAGTTGTAAGTCATGAGTTTTTCCCGAAAAGTGCTTCGTTTTATGGTTATTTCATGTTAAAATATTCGATTTGTATTTTGACGAAGTAGAACCTGCTTTTCATTAAGGTGATACAGTAGCGATCAACAGGTAGCCAAAACGCGTTCCAAGATTGCGGCTGTAATTTTGAATATTTTTTCGAGATATTTGGCACACGTATTCGTAATATAATAAAGAATGGCGGTACAGAGCCGAATTTGAAAAATATATTAATATGTGGAAATTACTCTGTAATTAAATATAATATTAAAAAAACGAGCCTGTACCGCCATTAAGAAGAACAAAAAAATACACTTTCTTCAAATAAACTTTTTATCCGATGCCTAGATTTTGTGTCATTTTGGAACTACTAATGAAATACAAAATTTTAGTAGTTCCAAAATGACACAAAATCTAGGCATCGGATAAAAAAGTTCATTTGAAGAAAGTGTATTTTTTTGTTCTTCTTAATGGCGGTACAGGCTCGTTTTTTAAATATTGTATTTAATTACAGAGTAATTTCCACATATTCATATATTTTTCAAATTGGGCTCTGTACCGCCATTCTTTATTATATTACGAATACGTGTGCCAAATATCTCGAAAAAATATTCAAAATTACAGCCGCAATCTTGGAACGCGTTTTCGCTACCTGTTGATCGCTACTGTTTCCTCTTAACTACAACTCTACTTTTACAGGGTCTACAGACTTCATACATACACCATTGTTTTCACTTTTTTATACGCTATATTTTTGCTAAGAATATTTTTCGTTAAAATACTTTTTGAGTTTTTTTCTAAAACCGTCTAAAAACGTGACTTTTTTGTTGAAAAACGAACATAATATATTCACTTGCAAATAACTCAAACAGTATGTTAAGAAAAAATCTATAGAACAAAAACTAGCTTAGAATTACTCAGTTTATCCACTTTAGGACTTATTTTGAATGTATGTCTTTTCACATTATAAAAGTGGTTGTACTAACTCCCAAGGCAAAAGCACACGTCGGCACAATATCACTTTTTCTTTGACCTGTCAGCTATGTGCATACCCAATTTCATGTCAATCCAAGCGGTTGTTTAAAATTCGGAGGTTTTGCAATATTTACCGTGAGTGGATGGACTACAGATATATGTATATTAGATAAAAATTATAGTCTCAGCGAATCTTTGAAATATCTCCATTCCTTTGAAATGTTACATTTTTTAAGCCTTGAGGGAGTAGGCGCAAAATTATGACCAATGCTATTTAAATGCATTCAGTTTATTCGAATCCTGAGAAAACTAATAAGAATTTTGGAAAAATTTAAACGCAGAATGAAAGATTACATTATAACCGAGGGCGAAACTCTCTAAAAACTTTTATGTTTATATTGATAAGTGAAAGGGTGAAAAAAAAAGAAAATTTAGTGTGATTTTTTATTTTAAATATTTAATTCAAAAGAAATTTTTGTTTATTCTATTCTTTTTGACATGAGGCTGTATTTGATTTCTCTATGTCATTGTATGCTATTGGTTAGTTCCTATCATTTCAGCCGACGTACGTCACGATTGGATCAATAGGGCCGAACATACATAACTAAGGCCCTTTTGGCATGATGCTGTATTATTTTGAAGTCGATACAGCCTGAATATTTTTTTTTATTTTTTTACGTTCTATGTGATTAAAAAAATTAAGAATCACCGCAATTTTAGCCCACCACCCCCTTCCCCTTTCCCCACATCAAAAAATGTCAATTTTTCGATTTTATTTTTTTTTAAGTTGGTTTGCAATTAAATTATAAATTACAAAAAATTCACACGCACAGCTGAGGCTTTTACAAAACATATATTTTTATGGACCCGAAGGTCGAGTGTACATAACCTCAATGTTTTTTGTTTTTTTAATAGGTACGTATAACTTTTTTTGGCGATGGCTGCATGTCTAATTTTTTTGCGTTTTGTGAATTTTATCAAAATCTGTATTTCTGACTTTTTTCAGATTTATTCGTAAGGTGCGCCATCTTCAAAAATCCGGAAAACTGGTTTTTTCGGTAGTTTTTTGGGATTTTCTCCATTTTATATACTTCAAAATAGACTAACTCAAGGTTTTTTATAGGTTACGTATATATAATTTGAAATAACTGAGTTTTTAGGGATATTCAAAAATTGTGTAAAACACCTAAACCCCCCAAAAACTATGTTTTTTCAAATTCTTAAAAGTTTCTTAATTCTTTCGTACCCCATGAAGTTAAATTACAAAGCCATTAAAATATAACTAGAGGTGATTCATACCTACTTACCATCTCAATTGAATGCAATCATCGGCAAAGCCATCTTTTAGTGTCATTGTGTCATCCCCAAAAATCTACCTGGGTCTTAAAATGCAGGTATGCATACTTGTTCCGTTATAACTCTTATCTTTTAAAATTTTGTAGTAAAAGCATTTCTATAGCTATAGTGAGTTTATTGCCCTACCTCTTTATGTGGCTTAATGATTTGGATTGTAAACACAGATAAGAAAGGGTGTGATAGACCAGAGAAATTAGCAAATAAATGGCCTCTTTCGTGACATCCGTTGATACAGGTATCTAAGAACTGCTTATGGCATATGGGTAAATTTAGTTACAACAGTATCCAATATAAAAATTATGCAAAAAATCAAACGTACTTTTTAACTTATAAACAATATATAAACAATTAAAGATCGCTATTTGATTGTAAATATTAAAGGTGGAGACCGGTATGCTGTATGGAAAGGTGATACAATTTTACTGAAGAGCATAGAAAATTCTTTAAAATGAGTGTTTGGAAAGTTCTTTTTGTTAATTTGTTGCTTAGTTATTGGGAAAATAGCTTCAAAAGTCGATTTTTTGAAAATAATTAATAACTTTTCTAAAAATACACTAAAAGCTTTATTTTCGCGTAAGTAAAGGAACAATATTAGAAGTATTCAGCCGTTAAAATTTCAAGAAGTTTTACCTAATAGTTATTGCAAAATTGAAATTGTTTATCCCAAAAAGCTTCTATCTACAGCGTTATTATGCATAAACTATTAGGTCAACATAAATTCTAAAGACATCAAACCAAAGAGAAAGGTTCAATTTATCAAATTAGATCAAGTCTTGAATAAAAAGTTTATAATAAATATTATAAATAATTATAAAATAATTTTGAAAAAGTAGTGTTATTTTAAGCTTATTCGCGAACTCAAGCGAGGGTGCTGCCGCTTATTTTGAACTAGAGGAATTGGGATGAAGATTTAAACAAAACATCCGTTAACCTATATATCAATGTCGATTGAATGCTTGTCTGGTGTGTTCATTTAATGAATGATTTATTTATATTAATTAATTACATCAATAAAAATATTAATTATATCAAAATGCATTATCCCAATTACATCGGCCATTTTCATGCAACTGCACTGCCACCTATAGTCGATTGAGTTCGCGAATAAACAATTAAAATAACAACCGCATTAACATGTGGGAATTAACTAATTTTGATGGGAAATAAGCCACAATTTTACTAAAAAAAATGGTTTTATTTTGACAACGACACCCGATTTGAGCGTCGAAACGTTAATAAAATCAGTTTTTTTAGTAAAATTGTGGCTTATTTCCCATCAAAACTAGTTAATTCCAAAAATGCCACAAGAAAATAGCTTCAGAACAACAACACGTAGGAAGTTAATTTTTTTTATTCGACATGTTGGTATTCTTATAGAAACTGAAACAAAAATTTAATGCCCTACAACCCTTAAAACCCGAGTTAGCCACTTTTTTCAAAAATTCACCGGGGCTTTGTTTATAAATATTAGAAAATTTGAAAAGCAACATTTAAACGAATGAAAGAGCATGTTTATACAAAAAAAATTAAAACGATTCTTTTAAAAACGAGCCGTCCATGATGCGCCAAAAGTGAAGAGTTTAAAAGTAAAGCGATTCTTACCCTCTTGATTTTATTATCAAAAACTTAATTCACAACTACACATTTATAAAAGGCGCAATACCTCCGGTAAGATTTAGGTACAAAATTAACAAAACCCAAAAAAAAATATATAATACAATATTCCAGTTACCCGTCTTTTGTCACCATTAATCCCTTTATCCTAAAGATAAATAACAGTTTGTCGACGAAAATTCCATTCGATCAAATGTTCGTCGATGAATTGTCCATTCGATGAATTGTGCATTCGACCAACTGTTTGTCGACCAACTGTTGTCGACCAATTTTCCGTCGACGAAGTGTTCTCGACCAGCTTTCCGACACCGGATTTGGGTGTCATTGTATTCTGTTGGTTAATTCCTACCATTTTAGCCACCGTACGTCATGATTGGAAAAATAGCAGCGAATATACGTAACTAAGGCCCTTTCAATATTTTACTGTAATTGATTTTTCTGTGTCATTGTATTCTGTTGACTGATTCCTATCATTTGAGCCGCCGTACGACACGTTTGGACCAATGGGAGTGAAGATACGTAACTAATACCTAACAAGAGGTTTACTCAAACTTCTTTTTTGTACTTATACCACTCGGTAAAAGTACAAAAAAAAGTTTGGGTAAACTTTTGCACAACTGTGTAAATACTAACGAAAAATCTAAAATATTAAAAAAAATTAGTGGAATCCGTTAATCTGTTCTCGAAAAAATTAGCTATGAAAATGAGCATAATTTTCTATATCCCTAACTTTTGACGAGCAGTTTAGCTTAAATGGGGAAAAGCGGTAAGCTTAGACCAAACACCAGTAGGAGGCATTCAATTAATTGAGGAAAAAAATTAAATGGATAACAATATTTATTTCAGTTACACAAAAGGCATTGTCCCGCTAGAATGTTTGAAATCACAATTAATAGTCCTACAAAAAAGACAGGCGTTTAAAAGTGATAAGACCATTGAACAATAAGCCTGTGAGCTACCTTTTAAACACATTCTTAAAAATAATCCATAACACAATTAAAAAAAGGTTTGTTAAGAAATTCTTTTATAGACTTCAGAAATTCAACAACTTCTCCTGATTATGTTTAAAAAACGTACGGAATGCACTAAATGAAAAAAAAAAAAAAGAAAAAGATTTATCATACCGTTATACTATAATATATCCTTACGTTGAATATTTGATGCTTCCCTGTGGAGTATAAAACGGACAGTTGTGTTTTTCCCGTGATCTGCCTTGTTTAGTCTTCTTTGTCGTTTTATTCGTTAAATCCTATCCTCTTAAGTCACAGCGTCAGAAAGCAGTGGGTATATGCAGTGAACGGGAGGCCTATGTCGAACAGTGAACGTTGGGGCCCTTTCGCGTTTATCATATGTAGAGAAGTCGCTTGTCAAAAACTGGACGTATGTAATCGTATTCTATTTGTTAAATACTCTCACATAATATGTCATACCATGTGCGTTAATCCATTTTATTTCTACAATTTTAAAGTGTTATTACATGCCGTCATTTTCATTTGTCTACACCATCGTATTCTGCCAGTTAAATCCCATCGTTTCAGGCGCTGTACGTCACGATTGAACCAATAGGACCGAAGATACATAACTAAGGCCCTTTTGACCTGCTGCTTGTTTGATTTTTCTGTGTCATTGTCTTCTATGATGCCTAAGGCATATTTATGACATGTCTTATTTTTAAAGAAAACAAGTAATTGGACTTCGTAAGTCCTAGGTTTTCACCCAAAGTAATCGAAAGTAGAATTGGAAGTCGATATTTGAATTCTTCGTGTAACTTTGCGTGGATTGATATACAAATTTACTAATTTTGAGTCATTTTTACTAAACTGTTTACACAGAAATAACTCTAAAGATTCAAACCTTTCAATACGCTTCAATTTATGTGTTCGTATACTATTTCTGAGTCTATTGGGACCGTGCAAGTTCGGCAAAACGACACCTGGTTTCTACGCTCTGCAACTTTATTCGCACTTTTAATTATATTGGCCAATTATATTAGTCCTGGTTACTGGATAATTGTCAAGGCCATAATCCAAAAAAATAATAAGAAGAAAAAATAAGATTCAGGTTATGTTATTAAAACGTAAACAATTGTATGTAGTAAATAAAATTAGTTATTAAAATGCAGTACTGCAAGCAAAATACAATTAATTTAATTTGCCTTCATATAATAATTGCATATAATATCAATATTGCAGAGCAACATATAATTTTTCTTCTTCAATGACAGTAGGTATGAAATGTACGTCAATTTGACAATTTCAATGGACAATATGAATTATTTAAGAAAGTTGCAATATTTCTCCGCTATTCGCGCACGATCGTTTCTCGTATCCGTTCCAAGTACTTGCACACCGCGAATAATGGCATTTCCGGTTATAACTTTTTAAGCGGAAATTACGTAAAAACCAAAATTTTACATTTGTTCTCATCTTGCTAAGCCACGTTGAATAATATATCACTTATTCTCTTTCGGCAACTTTAAAATAGTAAATACTTACGGTTGCAACTCTAAAACCGGAACTCCGACGTCAAATTTCTCATCTTTAATAATACCATCCTTAAGTTAAAAGCTTTCATTCGACACCCGATTTGTCATTCTATCTGTATTAATAACGGAGGAGTTGTATTCGCGGATGGACAGACATACGGACAGACAGCCTAGGTAAAATTTTTCATCTTTAATACCATGCTTGAACTATAAGCTATCGTTTGGCACCTCATTTGCCATTATACCTGGTATAATGACGGAGGATTTATACTCGCGGTCGGAGGGATCGACGGACAGACAGCCTAGGTCAAATTTTTCACCTTTAGTATCATCCTTGGATTATAAGCTTTCATTTGACACCTCATTTGTCATTCTACCTGGTATATTGACGGAGGAGCTATATTCGCGGTCGAACGGACCGACGGTCAGACAGCGTAAGTCAAATTTCTCACCTTTAGTACCATCCTTGGATTATAAGCTTTCATTTGACACCTCTTTTGTCATTCTACCTGGTATAGTAGAGGAGTTATATTCGCGGTCGGACGGACCGACGGACAGACAGCCCAAGTCAAATTTCTCACCTTTAATACCATCCTTGGATTATAAGCTTTCATTTGACATCTCATTTGTCATTCTACCTGGTATAATGACGGAGGAGCTATATTCGCGGTCGGACGGACAAACGGACAGACAGCCTAAGTCAAATTTCTCACTTTTAGTACCATCCTTGGATTATAAGCTTTCTTTTGACACCTCATTTTTCATTCTACCTGGTATAATGACGGAGGAGTTATATTCGCGGTCGGACGGACCGACGTCTCACCTTTAGTACCATACTTCGATTATAAGCTTTCATTTGACATCTCATTTGTCATTCTACCTGGTATAATGACGGAGGAGCTATATTCGGGGTCGGACTGACCGACGCGACGGACAGACAGCCTAAGTCAAATTTCTCACCTTTAGTACCATCTTTGGATTATAAGCTTTCATTTGACACCTCATTTGTCATTCTACCTGGTATATTGACGGAGGAGCTATATTCGCGGTCGGACGGACCGACGGTCAGACAGCGTAAGTCAAATTTCTCACCTTTAGTACCATCCTTGGATTATAAGCTTTCATTTGACACCTCTTTTGTCATTCTACCTGGTATAGTAGAGGAGTTATATTCGCGGTCGGACGGACCGACGGACAGACAGCCCAAGTTAAATTTCTCACCTTTAATACCATCCTTGGATTATAAGCTTTCATTTGACATCTCATTTGTCATTCTACCTGGTATAATGACGGAGGAGCTATATTCGCGGTCGGACGGACAGACGGACAGACAGCCTAAGTCAAATTTCTCACTTTTAGTACCATCCTTGGATTATAAGCTTTCTTTTGACACCTCATTTTTCATTCTACCTGGTATAATGACGGAGGAGTTATATTCGCGGTCGGACGGACCGACGTCTCACCTTTAGTACCATACTTCGATTATAAGCTTTCATTTGACATCTCATTTGTCATTCTACCTGGTATAATGACGGAGGAGCTATATTCGGGGTCGGACTGACCGACGCGACGGACAGACAGCCTAAGTCAAATTTCTCACCTTTAGTACCATCTTTGGTTATAAGCTTTCATTTGACACCTCATTTGTCATTCTACCTGCTATAATGACGGAGGAGTTATATTCGCGGTCGGACGGACCGACAGCCTAAGTCAAATGTCTCACCTTTAGTACCATCCTTGGATTATAAGCTTCTATTTGACACCTCATTTGTCATTCTACCTGGTATAATGACGGAGGAGCTATATTCGCGGTCGGTCGGACCGACGGACAGACAGCCTAAGTCAAATTTCTCACCTTTAGTACCATCCTTGGATTATAAGCTTTCATTTGACACCTCATTTGTCATTCTACCTGGTATAATGACGGAGGAGTTATATTTGCGGTCGGACAGACCGAAGGACAGAAAGTTTAAGTCAAATATCTCACCTTTAGTACCATCCTTGGATTATACGCTTTCATTTGACACCTCATTTGTCATTCTACCTGGTATAATGACGTAAGAGTTATATTCGCGGTCGGACAGACCGACGGACAGATAGTTTAGGTCAAATTTCTCACCTTTAGTACCATCCTTGGATTATAAGCTTTCACATTTTTTCAAAATTGGGTGAAAACAACTTGATGCCAGAATGATTTGTTGATGAAAATAATATATACATTCTCAAATTGCCTATTTTTCGTTGTGGATAATATTGTATTCAACAGTGATGCCAAATTTCTGATGCCAAAATGATTGATAATGAAAGTGGGATATACGTTTTCATGTATATAGCGGCAGCGACAAAACGGTAAAACACTGAACTAAATGTATATAATATTTTCACTGTGCCATCATTTTGAACTCAAACATTTTATGGAATAAACTTATATAAGTCAGTAAGGAATAAACAAAGAAAGCTGATATATTAAAGTAACATCAAGGAATCAAATCTCTAACTACAGAGTTGATTAGACTTCTGCTAACAAGTACAGGAAAAAAGTTATTAAGGTAGTGTAAAGTGGCATCGATATACAGATGCCACTTTGCAAGACGATGCCAAATTGATGGTAAATGCATAATGTATCGATGCCAAATTGATAGTAGGATTATATATATATATATATATATATATATATATATATATATATATATATATATATAGTTTGTGCAGAGCTCCGACAGTCTTCCTTCCTCTCGAAATTTTCTCAGTTTCTTGGTTTTCTTCCCCCTTACTTGTTAGAGTTACTCCTAGATACTCAAACTCCGTCACCTTTGAAGCAATACTCTTTACTGGCGTTATCTTTGGAAATATCAATAGTGCTTTCTTCATATGCGGTCTGTCCCATTCATATACTTTGTTTTATTACTCGTTAATCCTCAATCCATACTACCTAGACTTTACTTCAAAGATTGAAAATACTCAGCAGTTCCCTTTCAGTCTACCATAAACATTACACGTCCGCAAAGGCCAGAATCTAGCTGTTTTTTTTAGATTATTTCGTTCTTATTCAACTCTCTCTCAATATTGTCTCCAACAAGAACTTGAAGAGCACTGTGGACAGCGGATGTCCTTGCTTTAATCCCCCTAACTTTAAATTTTCCTTAGACTTCCTACTATCCTTACTCTATTATCGGTCTTCATTAAGGTCATGTTTACTAAACTATAAACTAAACTATAATATGGAATTTATGTGATAAATTAATCTAACGGAAGATCTAACTACAATGATGCATTGGATTTCACAACGAAGGAACGAGAGATAAATGTACTATGTACTTACTGAAACAAGGCTGTCACGCCGGAATATCCACTTCTGTTATGCGAAGAAGTCCAAAGAGATGTTTAATTTTGGTTATCTAGTTTTGTAGATGGTATTAGCTGACGTTTGATTTCCTTATAATTATTTGATTTCTATCTAAAATTTGTTTCAATCCCGTCACTTAAAAATGAGAATAATCTCACTAGCGGTGCGGCGTCTGCCCTTCGAGCCGTTTCCTGGCCAACTACCGTTCAATGTTTTCCGAAATTGATTCGTGTCGATCCGATAGAAGCATGCGCGGTGCTTTTCTCTTGCTTCGCTACGAAAGTAGGCACCTGGGCGATTAAATAGACGTCTCCAAAGAATTTTCTAGAGGGGTATTTTTAATGAAATTTTAATGGGATTTATTTAGTTAATAGTGTAACCGCTACAGTGCAACATAAGAAGTGCGAAAATAAATGGCTCTAATAATTGTTCCAATAAACAACAATGTATTTTGCAATTTACTTTCGTTCTTCATAATTTGCACAGTAAAATATTCGTTGTCGCGATAATCCAAGACAGGCGTGTGTTCGTGGAACAGGGTATATATATATATATATATATATATATATATATATATATGTATATATATATATATATATATATATATATATATATATATATATATATTAGCTACTTGAAATAAATTTAAAATCACCGTTGTCTGCAGTGGAACCCAACTTATAAAAGTTTTTTTTTATTTTTAGGTATATCTATTTTTTGTAATCTAAAACAATCATTATGAATTGAAATAAAACTTTTGGCTACCCAATTTCATCAAGAGTGGCTACTAAAATGGAAATATGAAACTCTCAGCCATTGAAATCTTCGACCTCTTTATATTGGACTTGCTTAAACTTCCGACGTTTTTGTTCGATCTCAGCGGATCGGTGTTTTGAATTTTAATTTATTTACCGATTCCACAATGTTCTTAATTTGTAAAAGTAATCAAGTAAAGTCGCTTCAAAAGAATAATGTAAATACGGGTAATTTAAACAAAAAGGGACGACGCAAAGAACATGGCCTTAAGATTAATTAATTTAATTAGTATAATGAATAAAAGAGAAAGCGCTCAAACGATGTCCATAAATTATTCCCAAGATCAATATGTCAGTTAAGTCCAAATTGGAACTTTTAAAATTCGGTTCTAGTCATTTTCTTTTATTTTTTATATTTCTAATACGATACCGCATTTGTAGAACAGATTAAACTGCTATAAAAATCTGTTTATTAATAATACAGACAACAATAATTCAAACACAATCGGTGCGTAGTAAATATGCTTTAGAAATCATATATATTCAACTTATATTATAATACATGTCATAGTCATTGGTAGATTATATGAAGGTTATATGTATATGTTATATATGATTATATAAAGGATTCTTCCTATTAATAACTATTCCCAGCTTTGATGGAGCCAAAGGAGATACTAGAAATATTGAAGTAGTATACAAGATAAAACAATTAACGATTTATACACAGTAGGGATGAAACGCGGAACAATAAACACACTTTTACGAGGAACCAAATAAAGGATTGCGAAGAGAATTTTCTTAATTTCCTTGATATGTCCGACGTTCTGTTGCCTAAGAGAAATTAATGCACCAGATGCTAAATTTTGGGGAAAAGGCTTTATAAAATACTACTACACTAAAAATCTCATTCAAAGTGATGTCCAAATATACCTTAAAATTCTAAACTATACTATAATATACATCTACTACTAATTATTCTGATGGATCGGCACATGGAGGCTCTGCTGCTGTTAGAGTTAGAAATACAATAAAACATCAAAATGGTGACCAGTACCAACAAATCATACTCAAGCGCAAGTTTTAAAATGTTTAAAGACTGAAACGGATTACTTACAATATCTGCGCTGTATTGTTTACCACGAAACCCTATCAATTTAACAATCATTACAATTCACTTAAGAAATATGGCAAGAGATCAGAGATCCTGCTGATAATCGTAAATTCAATAGTGGATCCAACGAGTGAATTAAAAAACTATTCCAAGACTTCAAAAACTAGTCACATCACTACTACTTGAAAAATTTAGATTTCAATAAAGTTAACAATTACTCGTTATAGTCTAAGAGCTAGAGCCGAAAAATCATCGTCATAAGTAATATGAAGTTTGGCATGTGAAATGTGTCTATTGTATATTGATAATTATGTCCCCTTTCAGGCTGACACCTCAGTGGATACAGGAAGTAGCAATAAGGGATGAAAAGGGAAAGTTAGTGTAGTCTTTAAATGTTTTCACCTCCTATTTTGTTAAACCTCCATCGATTTGCATGAAAATTAGTGACTAGTTAGAACATACCTCAGGGAATAAAAATGATTTGGTGCCAAGTTGCACTTTTACCCTGGGGGTGGATACCACCCCTTCTCGGGGGTAAAAACGATTTTATTAAAAATAACCCCATAAATCGACAGATGGACAAATTATAAGTAAAATTTGTTATATCATATTATTAAAATAAATCAATACTTTTTGAGTTATTAAAGATCAAAGATTTGTCTGTTTAAGAGCACATGCGTGAAGTTACGGATGATAAATCATGAGTTACCATCATATGAGCATGATACAAGAGGCAAACCCTTCTATATGATTCCGAAAATGACAAAGTTCTTCTGTCAAAGA
Source organism: Diabrotica virgifera virgifera (assembly GCF_917563875.1). NCBI lineage: Eukaryota > Metazoa > Arthropoda > Insecta > Coleoptera > Chrysomelidae > Diabrotica > Diabrotica virgifera. The sequence goes on from NC_065448.1 coordinate 118,881,629, forward strand.
AGTTTTCTATTTCTAGCCCCAAAAATATATAATCATATCCCCAGTGATATCAAAAATACTAAGAATTTTCCTCTATTTAAAAAGAAATTAAAATCATTTCTGATGGAACAAACAAGAAATTTTTGTGACATCATTATAGTAGCTTAAATTTACATACATTAAAAAACAAAAAAAAATTAAACTCTAGAGTCACTACCAATTTTTATACCTATATTTCAAATTTTATATTGTTTTAACCCGGCAGCTGCCACGTGGGGTGCTACCAGCACCCCATAACACATTTTCATCAAATATTTGGTATTTCAAATTTGTTAACCGTCCTGTGCGTCATAGTAGCTTTCAATAATATTATATAGCATAGATCTGTTTGTGTTTGAAGTGGTTATTTAGTGTCATTCTGAAATTGTAGCTCTAAATTCGAATTGGGGTGTCATCATCTGGCAGTAAAATTTTTTTATGTTTTTGATAAACAGGTCAGATTTACATTTTTTTATTGTAATAACTGATCTAAATTATTAATATATTCTCTATACTCAATAAATTTTAATTTTCTTAGATATTTTACATCACTTCATTTATTATGGGTTGGTACTTGCTAATTTGCTTTTAACACCTTTTTAATTTTATTTTTTAACTTTTATAATATATTAGTAGCTAATAAGTTAATAAAACATGTTTTTTTTATATTCTTGTGTAAGTCAACACATTATTTTGTTTATAAACAAGTAGATCACAGAAAATTTTTAAGGGGTGCTGTGAGCACCCCACGTGGCAGTTGATGCCTTGCAAAGCCACGTGGCAGGTGCCGGGTTAAACTGATTTATTTTGATTATTATTTTTATCATATTTAATAAAACATGCGTATATACACCATTCTTCAAAAATATTACTAACTAATTGAGCCATACATAATTGTTTAAAAAAAAATTAATTATTCGTGCTTTATTGTTAAACTAAGTATTTATTTTATTGTTTTCATTATATTATTTATTCTACGTATCATATTTACTAAAACATATCTGTGTATTTACAAAAAAAAACGTACCTATCTATTTATTATATTATATTATATTGTATTATGTTGCTATTTATGTTATTTATGTTATTTACGTTAGTATGTTATTATTTATTATTTTATATCCTATTTACCGAAACAGGTGTATTCACACCTCTCGGAGACCTTCGGGATTTATTCACTTTATATGTAAATATCTAAAAAGATTGTACCTATTATTGTTGAATAAATTATTATTATTATAAAAAGAAAATGTTAATTAATTGTATGTTACTAAAATATTATTTTTATATTATTTCGATATTATAAATTTAGCAAAAGTGTGTTCGAATATGTCAAATGTACCCATTATTGGACCCCCCAGTTTCTGGACATATTCAGTTTATAATGAAAAAAAAAACATTCAGTTAAATATCGAAATAATATAAAAATAATATTTTACTAACATACAATTAATTAACATTTTATCATCCGTAACTTCACGCGTATGCTCTTAAATAGGCAAATCTTTGATCTTTAATAGCTCAAAAAGTATTGATTTATTTTAATAACATGATATAACAAATTTTACTTAAAATTGGTCCCTCTATCGATTTGAGGGGTTATTTTTAATAAAATAGTTTCACCCGTGGGAAGGGGTGGTATTCACCACCAGGGTAAAAGTGCAAGTGGCACAAAATCAGTTTTGTTTCTTGAGGTATGTTCTAACTAGTCACCAATTTTCATGCAAATCGATGGAGGTTTAACAAAAGTAGGAGGTGAAAACCTTTAATGACTGCACTAACTTTCCCCTTTCATCCCTTATTGCTACTTCTTGTATCCACTGAGGTGTCAGTCTGAAAGGGGTCATAATTGTCAATATACAATGGACACATTTCACATGCCAAACTCCATATTACTTATGACGATGATTTTTCGGCTCTAGCTCTCCGTCTATTATGGAAAGCCACAAGAAAAGTGAAATGTACATTTTACCTCTAAAATCGAATAACGTAGTAGCAACATTTATATTTTACTCTGTTTGTCCTTTTTTCAGTGTGTGTTATATATCATATATTATATCAGTTTAAAAAAATGTCTACCACATTCCGCAATATCTTCCTATGTGACGAAACACCTCTGATGAGGCTCTAAGAGCGAAAGTATAGTGGTGCATCATCATCATCATCATCATCCAGCCTCAAAAGTCCACTGCCGAACATAGGCCTCCTCCCCTCGTTTCCAATCCCATCTATTCTCCGTCGCTCTCATCCAGTTTTTATTTACCTTTCTTAAGTCGTCAGTCCATCTTTTAGGCGGCCGACCGGCGCTTCTCTTGTCTTCTCTTGGCCTCCATTCCAATAACCTATTCGTCCATCGCCCATCTGTATTTCTGGCTATGTGTCCTGCCCATCTCCACTTTAACCTGGCTATCCTCTCGATTACGTCAGTCACCTTTGTTCTTCTTCTGATTTCTTCGTTCCTGATTTTGTCTCGCAGAGTTATTCCTAACATTGACCGCTCCATTCTTCTCTGCGTGACTCTTAGTTTGGTACTCTGCGTGACTCTGGTAAGACTCTGCGTGACTCTTACCTTAACTAAAGCCTCGGCTTTAGTTAAGGTAAGTGTTTCTGATCCGTACATCAATACTGGGAGGACGCACTGATCAAATACCTTTCTCTTTAGGCACGTGGGAAACTCACTTTTAAAAGTTTCTCTCAGTTTTCCAAATGCTGCCCACTCAAGACTTATTTTATTTCTCAAAGACCCCCATTCACGTTGAGATCGGTATCGATATATGTCGCAAGTATCAGTATCGCGATACAAATCTCATAGTGTATTTGCCTGTCTCAGTATCGCTGTATCAGTATCACATTTCTCTATCTTCGTCGTCGACAACTACTGCACGGACGTCTGTATCACTGTCGTGAAACAGATTCAAATCTCATGATACATGACAATGTATCGCAACTTGTCGCAATACATGTATCTATACCGTTCTCCCTTATTCATATATTCGAGCATTCAACCATATTCCATTTAAAATAATTATAACTATTTCCTACATAATTTGGCATTTTACCAGTGGGTAAATCCTTGTTTTTATTCAATGTTACTACTTTTGTTTATTCTTGATGCTCAGTATATTGCATAATAGAATGATAATACTTTTAAATGAAAAAAGGCAATTACTCGGTTGTATTAGGCCCTTCAATACTTTTTCTCTCGTGTTCACGACTGATTTTGATTATATATGTATTTATATCTAGCAGAATATTTTCTTGTGCACTACCCTTTTTAAAACTCCATTAAAATATTGGAAACTAGAAAGAAATCGATACTACCTACTTGTTACATAATATTCTACTCTACATGCATATGCATATGCATATACGACCGGCATATATCATCATAGTTGTAGAGAAAAATAAGTTCACTTGACATGTAAATAAAAACGTAGCTTTGTCATTGTCTTGCGTAGATGTATGTTAAATATTTTTTCTGTTTTTATGGCATAGAGTGGTTAGCCAGTCACAACTTTTTTTAATTCCTGTTTATATACAGCTAATTTACTCTTGAGCGAAATTCAAACTTTTTGACATACCTCGTATAATATTCATAAAATTTTATATCTGATGGTTGAATCTTAGGTTTTGGACCATGCAGAGCTTTTTATGAAGAATGACTTTTTTTCGTAAAATTAATAATACAAAAGTTTTCCATATGGATACAACTTACAGGGACATACTGTATAACGAAGGTAATGAGGTCCTCAGAGTTCCACAGCAAACTCTTTTATTCCTATGTATCCTCAGATACATTGAAAGATAGGACACATCGAAAGGATAAAATACAATGATGTCTAAATTAAAATATGTACAATATAGTCGTACACTTCTACAAACGAGACGTCGATGACTGCATACTATGCATTCCGGATCATGAAATCGACTAAGTATACCCTTCAAATTTTCAATAACTTCCATAATAACATTCGGTTTACTTATGAAATGGAAGAAAACAACAAAATTAAAATTAATTTTCTGGATTTAAGTTTGGCCAATTGGTTTAAAAAATATGTCTGGTCTGGAAGATATTTAAACTTTATAATGCAGGCCCTGAAGGTAGTTGTGAATTATTACTTCCGATTTCGTTGAACCTCCATCGATTTTCATGAAAATTGGTGAGTCGCTAGAGGATACCTCAAGAAACAAAGGTGACATAGTTCCAACTTGCGCTTTTTGCATTTTAGGGGTGAAATCCACCTTGTTTTTTAAATATTTTTTATATTTCTGAAAGTGCAGTCACCGAAGGTTTTTACCTCCGATTTCGTTGAACCTCCATCGATTTTCATGAAAATTGGTAAGTAGTTAGAGGATGCCTCAAGAAACAAAAATTTAATGGTGTAAACTTGCGCTTGTTGCATTTTAGGAATGAAATCCGCCCTTTTTATTTTTTTATATTTCTGAAAGTGATTTTCACCTCTGATTTCGTTGAACCTCCATAGATTTTTATAAAAGTTGGTGACTGGTTAGAGGATAACTCAAGAAACAAAATTGATATGGTGCCAACTTGCTCTTATTGCATTTTTGGGGTGAAATACACATTTCCTTTTTAATAATAAAAATGCAGATTTCAGCGTTCTGGCGGAAGTAATCTCGTTTAATTGAGTAAAATAAATATTTTTTAACATTTATGCATGCCTTATAATTTTAAGTAATTTTTCAGTCATTTTAGCAACCACCCCTTTAATCGAAAATCATGAAAATCATATTTTTGATTGAATATTTTCGCGGGCAATCTAATAAAATTTCACGTAACATATTGTTGTTCCAACTAGTGTTTGGTAAGAATCCATAATGACTCACAAATTAATAATAGCAGTTACAGAGGTATGTGAAATACTTGGAATAGAGGGTTATATTGCTATGAAATTTAAAAAAACGTTATCTTTCACAATACTTCGTTTAATTGCAAAACCTTATATTCTAAGAAAGAAAATATCAAGGAGAGTCCATAAATGTAAAAATATACAAGATGTTCCATTAAGAAAAAGATAAAGTTTGTTTCAATCTTTCAATGCGGGTGGCCCTGTATATTTGGAAATATTTTAAATTCTGATCATATCTATGCCCCAATCTCATCTAAACACTATTTTTTCGTATCTCTTACTACAAACGAGTAATTTGACTTCTCCGCACCCTTTACGCATACAAAATATCTGCTACAAAAATTTTTCCGAAGTAGTGTTATTAGTTTTTTTAGAATAACTCCTATCCGTTAAATTTTACGATATCAGGTTGATACGACAATCTTTTCAAAGATAATTGCAAGAGCTATAATATCGAGTTAAACTTAATCTTCTAGATCCCTTACTTTTTAAAACACAAAAAGTTAAAAGACCCTGTAAGTTGTATCCATATGGAAAATTTTTTATTATTAATTTTACGAAAAAAAGTTATTCTTCATAAATAGCTCTGCATGATCCAAAACCTAAGATTTAACCATCAAATATCAAATTTTTTGAATATTATACGAGGTATGTCAAAAAGTTTGAATTTCACTCAAGAGTAAAGTAGCTTTATTTTTCACAATATTGAAAATTGCTGTTATGATAAGTTGTTTGGAATTAAAAACTATATTCTAGTATGCAATCACATCCTTCTAATTGAAAAAATTTGTTTTTGAAAAATTATGGATAACTAACATTATTTTCAGTTATTTCAATTCAGATAACTCTTTTATTGTTAATTTTACGAAAAAAAGCGATTCTTAATAAAAAGTTCTGCATGGTCTAAAACCTAAAATACAACACTATTATGTCAAATTTTATCAATTTTATACGAGGTAGGTCAAAAATATGAATTTCGCTCAAGAGTAAAATACGTTTATTTTTCACAATATCGAAAATTGTTATTAGAAAAAGTTATTTAGAATTAAAAACTGTATTTTAGTATATAATTACATCCTTCTAATTAAAATATTCTGAACTATAAAGGTACTTCACTTTTGATCTAAATTTATTTTTTTTTACATACCTCGTATAAAATTAATAAAATTTGATATAATAATATGGTTGTATTTTAGGTTTTACACCATTCAGAACTTTTTATTAAGAATTATTTTTTTTTCTTAAAATTAATATCAAAAGAGTTATCAGAATTTAAATAACTGAAAATAATATTAGTTGTCCATAAACTTTTTTAAATTAGAAGGATGTAATTGCATATTAAAATATAGTTTTTAATTTCAAACAACTTTTCATAATAGCAATTTTCAATATTGTGAAAAATAAAGTTACTTTACTCTTGAGTGAAATTCAAACTGTTTGACATACCTCGTATAACATTCATAAAATTTGATATCTGATGGTTGAATCTTGGGTTTTGGACCATGCAGAACTTTTTATAAAGAATAACTTTTTTTCGTAAAATTAATAATAAAATTTTTTTCCATATGGACACAACTTACAGGGACATAGTGTATATAACAATACCATTATATACCCTTAACAAATGTTTATTTTTTAAAGATAAAAATTGTTTGATCATTATTAAATTTTATTTTGATAAATAAGTGATAAATAAGTGAAAGACGGCTGATTGGATAGATCAGCACAAACTCTCCTCTTTTATTCTTTCGAAATTTCCTCTACAAGTATTTTCCATTCCTCTTTGTTTCTCGCTCTCTGTTTGACTTATCTCCATCTCAGGCCATCACTTTCATGATCTCTTGTTATAATTCTTCTCCAGCTATTATCAGGTCTTCCCCTTCTTCTGCTCCCGTCTGGTTGGTATTTGAGTGCTTGTTTGGTTATATTATTTCGGTCCTTCCTCAGGGTATGTCCAATCTATTTCCATTTCCTTCTTTTAATCGTGACTGTTATTTTCTCTTGTTTTGTTCTTATATATAGCTCTGTGTTTGTTATTTTATCCGGCCAGTATATTTTTAGGATTTTCCTCAACGATTTATTTCTAAAGGTTTGTAATTTTTTGCTAGATGTCTCTTCCTGTCTCCAAGATTCTGCAAGATACAACAATATAGTCTTAATACAGCTGTTAAATATTTTGATTTTGGTTGATTGTGATATATCGCGTGTGTTCCAGATTTTCTTTAATAAGTTGTATGCATATTGTGCCTTTACTATTCTTTTTTCTACATCTGATTTACTACCGCCTTTTTTTCCATGATTGATCCCAGATATGTAAAGTTATTTACCTCCTCTATTTGTCTTCCGTTTATTTCAATTTAAGTTACTTGGTTGCTGTTTTTTTAAAGTTTTGTTTTTTTTATTCATCTTTAGGCCCATTACCTTGGAGTATTTTGCAAGCTTGTCGATCTTCTTTTGCATATGGCTGCTATATTCTGTTGGAGACAAATGTCATCTGCGAACTCCAAATCCTTCAACTGGTCATGCAATTTCCACCAAATACTTTCTGCACGATTCAGTCCGTTATTATTAGACATAATGTCGGGGATAGCATACACCTTTGTTTAACTCCGCTTTGTATAGCTATACTTTCTGCCATTTCTCCCGCATGTTCTAGTCTGGCTCTATAATCCTTGTAGAATAGTCTGATTAAGTTGATGTATTTTATCGGTAGTCCATATAGTTTTAGAATCTTCCACAACTGTTCTCTGTTTATACTATCGAAGGCCTTTTCAAAGTCAAAGTCAAAGTCAAATTAAACATTATGTTTATATTTTCTTGCCATTCACTAGCTTGTTCCAAGATAATTATTAGAGTAAAAATGTAGTCGATAGTGGAGCGTTTTGCCCGAAAGCCTGCTTGGTTGCTTCTTAGTCTTAGTTTCTTGTCTAGTTCTGACTTTAGTCTATTTAATATGATCTTTGACATTATTCTGAATTTGGCACTTAGCAGTGTTATTGCTCGCCACTTCTCGCGTTTATTTAAATCGCCCTTTTTTGGTATCTTAATGATTACACCCTCGTTCCATTCCTATGGGAGCTCCTCGTTGGCCCATATCTTGTTAAATAGTTTGTGTAACATTTTTACTAATTCTTTTGCGTCGGCCTTTAATTAATCTATCGGTAGGTTGTCGCTTCCAGCGGCTTTGACATTTTTTAGTTGTTTCTGTGTGTTTTGTATTTCTTCTTTCGTAATTTCATCTGCCCTAATGTTTAATTCCTGTATTATATTATCTTCGTCTATATCTGATATTTCCTCGTTTTTGGAGTACATTTCCTGGCAGTGTTCTTTCCATCTTTGTATTATTTCATGTTCTGATTTAATTATATTCCCTTGTTTATCTTTGATTAGTTTATTACTGTTTAGTGTTTTACCTGTCAATTTTATTGTATTTTCAGTTTGTTTTCTTGCGCAGCTTTTTCTGACATTTTTAGCATATCATTTACAAAGTTTCTTTTGTCTTTTCTGGCTTGCTTTTTAACCGCTATATTTTTCTTTGTATTTTCTTTCTAGCGCTTTTCCTTCTTCGGTTGCTTCTTTTTGTAACATTTCTTCTTTAACTTTCTTTCTTTCTTCTATTAGTTGAAATAATCCAGAGAAATAAGGATTTTGTCGGCACACTTGACCAGCGAAGTTGCAAATGAGTTTTTTTGGAAACTATATACCTATTACATTATAAATGCAACAATGACCGCCACAGTTCGGACGAGAATTTTAGTTATTAACAAATAAGGGTCAAACATGGCAGCTTTTCGTTTAAATCGCTACAGGTAAAAATAAGGGTCGGTTCGCTAAACTCAGACGCAACTGGCTAGATATTTTAGTCGATATTTTTTTTGTTTTTTGCCAATTTTGCAAAAATTGGCAAAATTACTAACTATTTAGTGATTATTAACTATTTAGTAATTATTTTTTGCCAATTTTACTAAAATTGGCAAAATTACCGACTAAAATATCTAGAAAGTTGCGTCTGAGTTTAGCGAACAGACTATAATTAAATATCTTATTTAGATTATTCACCTTTTAGTAGATAAGCAATGGTTTAAAATGGAAGTTTTCGAATTTTGGTCCGATTATTTGTTGCTTAGAAAATTGCAAAATAAAACTAAAATTTCGGAAATAAAAAAATTGCTACAACTTTTGCAAAAATAATCTTAAGACTTTGATATTGACTTTGAAAAATTGAGTAAAACAATTCAAATAATACACAAAAATTTTTAACACGATTCGTCAATTAGTTTAATTTATATTCGATTTGTTTATTACAAAGAGCTTTTTTTGCAGTGTTGTTGTTCAGAAAATAATAATAATAAAGCAATTCTGTGGAAACCACATGAAAGAAGAATAACTATATTTTCAACCTATTCAAGAAGATCAATAAAAAGTCATGTATCATACTGAAAACATTTTATTAATGTGATTTAAATTAAAAATTAAAATGTGACTTAATTTTAATTAATACCATTATTTAATCTAAATTGGTATAATGTTAACATTTTAGTATTTTTTTATTATGGCGATAAATAATTCATAACAAATATTCAACTTTAATTAATGAATAAATAATAAAGAATCCACAATAAACACATAATTTTAATCAACGAACTATTTTAAAAATAAAAAAAAAACAGAAAAAAAATTGCTGAAAATAACTTTTGGATATCTAAAATCCAAATTTTATAACGGGGAAATAAATAGTAGGGAAGAATTTCTTGGCCGTATTCGAGACGCCTTCCAAGAAACGAAGAATAACCCTGGCGAGATTTGGAAGTCAGTCAGACAAATAACAAAAAGAGCATGACTTTCTCTTCAACAAGATGGTGTCCATTTTGAACAATTACTATAGTTTTGATAAGTTATTTTTTGGAAAAATTTTTCTGTTTTTTTTTTTAATTTTTAAGATAGTTCGTTGATTAATGTTATGTATTTTTTGTGGAATTTTATTATTTCATTAATTAAAGGTGAATATTTGTTATGAATTTTATTTGTCGCTCTAATAAAAAACACTAAAACATTAACATTTTATCAATTTAGATTAAATAATGGTATTAATTAAAATGAAGTCACATTTTAATTTTTTTTACTTCGAGCTCTCGCAATTCACATAATTTCAGAATTCAAATTCAAAATTTTACCAGAAAAATCATTTTGCCGAAAATTCAAAAAGTATACCACTAAAGTTAGTTTTTCTTACTCTTTTTAAATGCAAAATCCATTTAAAAAAATGAATGTACAGGGTGTTTTTTGGGTCGGAATATTTTTCCAATATTTTTTAAACCGGTCCTGGATTTTTTATAATTGTAAATAAATTAATTGACTGGGAATCTTAAGTAATATTCAGTGTTAAATATAAAATAAAAATACAGTGTGCTTAACAAGTTGTAAGTCGTATTTCAGTTTTTTTTCTACATCGAGCTCTCGCAATTCCACTAACTTAAGTTTTTCATCCTCTATTCAAATGCAAAATCCATTTTAAAAATTTTAATGTACCTACAGGGTGTTGATTTTGGGTCGGAATATTTTTCCAATATTTTTTAATCCGGACCTGGATTTTTTACAATTTTAAATAAATTAGTTGATTGTACACCTTAAAGAATATTTGCGTGCCAAACATAAAATAAACATACAGGGTGGTTAAAAAGTTATGAACCAAATAAAAAAATTGAAAAAATTGATATAACACCCAGTATCTTTGTTATTAAGGAAGTAAGACCCATTAAGTATTGTATTTTTGAGACCAAATTAAGTGTCCTCTTTCTACAGTTAACGTATGTTACTTTCTCAATGAAACACCCTGTATACATAAAATTCTCCTGTAACAGTGTTAGTTACCATATTCCTCCGAAACGGATTTACCAATTTTTATGAAATTTTACACGTATATCCTGTAGGACTGAAAATAGATTGTAATATATTATTTATACCCATAAGTTATAAGGGGGGTTGCCCCCCTGCCACCTTTTTTATTGTTTTGGAGAAAATTGTCTACCTTAATTTTATATGATGTAGCATTAAAAAATATATAAAACCCTTAATTTTCACCCTTCTATCACCAATCCCTATTTTTTAGTAGCCATCTATATATTTACATCTATAAAATTCTCTTGTCATAATGTTAGTTGCCATACTCCTCCGATACCGCTTGATCGATTTTTATGAAATTATATACAGCGTGTCTACTTAAGTTTGAAATATAATATGGGAAACTTTTGTATTATTAATTTTACGAAAAAAATTTATTTTTCATAAAAAGTTCTGCATACTCTAGAACCTATGATTTAATCATCAGATATAAAATTTTATCAATATTATACGAGGTATGTCAAAAAATGTGAATTTCGTTTAAGAGTAAAGTACCTTTATTTCTCTGAATATCGAAAATTCTTATTATGAAAAGTTGATTGGAATTAAAAACTAAGATAAAATATGCAATTACATGCTTCTAATTGAAAAAAAATATTTTCCAAATTTTTCTGGATACTTAACTTGGTTTTTATTTATTACAGATGATAACTCTTTTATTATTAATTTTACGAAAAAAATGCATTCTTTATAAAAAGCTCCTTATATCCTAAGACCGAAGATGCAACTATCAGATATCACGTTTTATTAATTTTATACGAGGTATGTCAAAAAATATGAATTACACTCACAAGTAAAGTACCTTTCTTTTTCATAATATTGAAATTGTTATTACAAAAAGTTGTTTAGAATTAAAAACTATGTTTCAATATGCAATTACATCCTTCTAATTGAAATATAAAGGTACTATACTCACGAGCGAAGTTTATATTTTTTGACACACCCCGTATAAAATTAATAAAAGTTGATATATCATGGTTGTATCTTAGACTTTAGACCAAATAAAAACGAAGTTAAGTATCCAGAAAAATTTGGAAATTTTTTTTTTTTCAATTAGAAGCATGTAATTGCATATTTCATCTTAGTTTTTAATTCCAATCAACTTTTCATAATAAGAATTTTCGATATTCAGAGAAATAAAGGTACTTTACTCTTGAACGAGATTCATATTTTTTGACATACCTTGTATAATATTGATAAAATTTCACATCTGATGATTGAATCTTAGGTTTTAGAGCATGCAGAACTTTTTATGAAGTATAACTTTGTTTCGTAAAATTAATAATAAAAAAGTTTCCCATATGTTTCCAACTTAAGTAGACACACTGTATATTTATACTTGGTAGGTCTTAAAATCGGTCGTAATCTATTTTTCATATTCCCTGAGAGATAAGGGGGCCCCATAACATTTTGTATTGTTAGGTGGGGATATGTGTACATAACATACTCTACAAGACTACAAGTACATACAAATTAAAAAATAATTATCAAAATCCATCAAAAAGCTCCACAGATATTAGACACAGCTCATCTTTGAAAAATAAATTTCATTTTTTGAGTGCTCGGATTTTAATAATTCCCCTCCACCGACCACGAGTCGATTTCGTTAGGACGTCATTTTTAAAGCTTTATTAACCACTCTGTTCAAGTTAAAAGTTTACTCAAACTTTTACACATAAACTATATACCTTGAAGTTCAAAATAGCGCTAGTTAGGTTTCTTAATTGTTACAAACAAAGTAGCTGTAAATTAAATAATAAAGTGGCTAAATTTGACCGTAATTAACCTAGGGAAAATATTTTTTTTTGAAAATTTTTGTAAAAATACCAGCTTTTTAAATCCTAAAGTAGATTAAGTCTACCAGTGGTAGTGACATGTGTGCCTATAAAATATTTCCGTTTTACCATGCTATCTTTTAAGATGGGAGATCCGTAGTATTCGCATTAGTCATATTTAGAGAGATAGTTTTTGTGTCTCCTGTAAAATTTGGACTATTACTATTAGTAATGATAGGCACAATGCAGTATAAACAAAACCGTATTAATTTTTTTGACTAAGGTTTTTATAATATTGTGTTCGTATAAAGTAACAGTGAAAATATTTTGTTTATAAAAAAAGTGTTTTACCTATTATTCCTAAACCCCAAGATAATTCTTCAGGAGAGCCCATGTATAGAATTTTTAGGATATTGACATATGTGCATTCATCGCAAAAATCTAATCTCTGCACATATGAAGCGAATAAAAGTTCCCATTGAGTTGGAACATATTTCATCTTGTACAAGATACAACTTGGAATCGAGTTTCGTAGGTATACGTCTGGCCAGAGGCATTGCTTATCAGAAAGTTTCAGAAGTTGACACAATACGGCCTCACAGATGAGTATTTGGCAAGCGGTATTGTTAAATGTTGGAAGGTAAGTTATGAATCGATTGCAATTAACCACAATACCACGAAAAGTCAGCAGCTATTTTCGAGAGGCTTTTGTGTCTCTCTTCGAGAACGTAATCTGCGGTTGGGGCTTACATTCTTACTCAACGAGTTAGTAACTATGTTTTAGCTATTTTTTCTCTATTTAATTAAGTGTTTTGTTAGGCAAAGGTTTTTTGATTATAAACAATTATATTAAATAATTATTATTATAAATATGTAGTTTCATGCAAAGAAAACAAATTTAAATAAACAAAACAATGATAATAATATTTTATTATTGTCAGGCCATAGTTTTTTGACAAGGATATTCAACACATTACAGATATATGCAGTGATGAATGTGCTAATAACCGACAAATAACGCAAAAGACGGAAATATAATACGTTGTGAATAAAAAGAGATGAAACTACTAGATGTGTAAAATTACCAATAGAAACCTATGAATTTACATTATGCTGATTATTTCATTCATAGGAGATTCTGACCAATAGAAAGCTACATAAATCTGAATTAAATCGATAATTTTTGATAATCTCCCGTCGTTAAGTATATTACGTCAGATGCCCTTCGTTGCTACGAAAAAATACATTCAGTGACATTAATGACAATTAATGTTTTAAAAATTATAAAAGTGATGACTTTCAATCGTCAAATATTTATAAAAACTGTGTGTTTAATGGTACTTACATAAATAAATTACAATAAAATTTTGGTTTTGAACAGTTTTATTCATGAAATAATCGCAACAAATTGCACTCGACCTCTGAAATTAATATAGAATTTTTGCTCTCGTGACACTTTGACATAATTTCACTCGCCTTTGGCTCGTGAAATTAAAACTGTCAAAGTGTCACTCGGGAAAAATTCAATAATTTCAGAGCTCTTGTGCAATTACTACTGATAGTTTCCCACCTTTAGACCTATTGGATTCAAACTGTCACAGGAGAATTTTATAAAATTCCTCATGTCGTAAATGAAAATTGCCGTACGCATTGCTTACATGTCAAAAAAAGTTATATTGTGCCAATGTGTGCTTTTGCCCTGGATGTGAGGTTCACTTCTTCTCGAGAGTAAGAAATATACATACGTTCAAACTGACCGAAATAACTGACCTACTCTAAACAACTTTTGAGCTATAGCGATTTTTCACTAACTTATCAAATTTAGAGTTATTTGCGAGTGAACACGTTCATTTTTCAACAAAAAACTACCTTCGTTTTTAAAATGTTTTTCGCAAATAACAACTCGAAAATTAAGTATTTTATCAAAAAAATCTTAGCAAAAATGTAGCATATATAAAATTGAAAGAAATAGTGTATGTATCAGGATTTTGGATCCAGAAAAGCAGAGTTATAGCTAATAAAAAATAGGTTCATAACCCAAACATTTTTTGGGTAAATCTCGTTACAACTTTTTTAAAGTGGTTAAAAGAAGCTTTAATTTTGTATTCTTAAAAAAGCTTATAATATAATCAAAACTAAGCAAGCTATTGCGGAGAAAGGGAAACCAATCCTTACTCTTATTAAAAAGTGTAAGATTAACTTAATAGATTTTATTCCGTGATCGGTCGCGGCGTTTGAAAAAATCCAACATTTTATCCTTTTCCATGATAACTGAATGAAAAATTTCGCAACATAGCTTTCCACTTTCCACTCGTAAATGCCTCGAGAAAATGTGTAGTAATGCACATGTCCAAGGGTACCGGAGAGCATAACTAAATATGAGTAGAATTGACTTTTGTTAGATAAAATTTAACGAAGCGACTGGTAACGTTGGTCAAAATTTTCAAGTATGATTTTTTAGTATTGTGTCCTCAGTTTTTTGTATTCAGATGTCTATACATTAGACATATTATAATGTGTAGTAAACATATTATGTAAACCATCTCTATGTTAAACATAAATTAACAGTTTTAGGCACTTTGCGCAAAAATTAGCCCGGCGTACTAGCGGAATTACATTCTGTGGTTTAATTAACGTTTGTTCCTTTCTTTGTAACTGTTATGTTTAATTTTAGCGCTTGTTCCGTATTCGTGTAACTGATATGTTAGAAATTGATATTTTTAACATAATAAGTAAAAAAAAATACTATAAAATAAAAATGTTCTTTAAATGCGTATTGTTAGAAAAAGTCTACCGCGCGACCGATTACGTGACAGAAAAGAGCGCGACTTTTTCCGGGATAAGTAATTGAAATATTTACCTACACAGGAACACGAAAGTAGGTTGAGGTTGGAAAAGTGTTCTTTAGATAAAACGTATGATAAAGTTCATGTTTAACAGATAATACAAAAATAGTTTACACCATTTTTAGTTGGATATTGAAACAAAAATAAGAAGAACTTCTGTTGGAGTGAAAGTAAAGACAGGGATATACTCCAACAGAAGTAAGGAAAAAGGAAGTAACTAACGTATACTAGTGGGCAAAATGAAAATAGATGGGATGTAAAGAAAAGGGTGAAGTGGCTTCTACGTGGAGAAGCCGCAGTAGGAAAAATACTACTTTCCAGTAGTATTGGTGGAGCAAAGTGGAAGGATGTAGAGACAGAGGCAAACTGAATAGAGTTGGCTAGCAAGAGATGCAAGAGAACAACTTGACACTCAAGGATGGATACGGCTCGTTTGCATGCCTGTCGAAGAACAGTAGCTTTAAGTATATAGTAATGATGACTAAAAGGTGAAATAATCAAATAAGCATAATGTACTGAAAATGAATGAAGATGAATAATTTCTAAAGACGAACAAAATAACTAAAACTAACAAATCATGGGCGCCATGAAAATGATCTTCGATCATTCTCCCAGGTATCTTACACTGCTGTCAAATATTAAATATATGAGTAAATGTAAATATAAAGGAATAATAAGAAATAACTGATATACAAAATAAATAAATATTTATTAAAAATAACTACTAGATTTTTGACAATCTCTGAGTTAAACAATGCATAGAATGTGACTCTAACATGACAAGTTATACAAAAGTTAAGATAACGCTAAATACGATATATCATATAACAACAGTCCTGTTTAGTGTTGACCAAAATCGGTCTTGGTCTTGCAGTCTTGGTCTTGTTCTTGCGTTTTCGCAAGACCAAGACCAAGACCGCCTAATTTTAGCAAGACCAAGACCAAGACTTACCGTGCAAGACTTGAGCAAGAACAAGACTAAGTCTGCGAGACTCTTGCGTCTTGCAGTTAGAACTGAGGGTCGTTTTAGGGAGTATATAAGTTCGGCTATATTCTTAGATACTCTATGAGAAACAAAAAAAATTGTAACAACAATTTTGAAAATTGGACTTTACGAACAATACCGTAAATATACATAGCGAATCAAAATATCTATTAAAAGAACACTCGACACATTTGACATGTACTCAGAGGTCATTATTATAATGTAAAAATAAAATCTTTTAGTACAATCTATCTCAGCAGCTGACTTCTTTGCTCTGAAACTAATTGTCCTGGTTTTGGGAATAGTCGTCTTCTAATCATATTCATATAACACAACATTCCTGCGTTGCGACGCCTACTAGGTCTGGATCCCGCGTATGAAAAAAAAGTTGATTAATAGCAAGCTGAAAATTTTTTAATAGCTTAACGGGGTCTAGTCGGACAAACAACTTTGATATATAGGAACAATATAACAGGGGAAGTTTTAATTGTGGAACAGGTTAAAAATTTGGAACGGTCACACCATGAAAACGTCCAATGCATTTTGTCCGACAGAACTTCTAATTGATTTGTTACCCTTTCATTAAACTTTCATGAAAAAATCAGACTGCTATTTATCACCAAATGGGAATTATGAGTGGAACACGTAGAATATGTCAAATGACAGGAATTATGACAGGTGATAAATAGCAGTCTCATTTTTGCATGAGATTTTAATGAAAGGGTAACAAATCAATTGGAAGTTCTGTCGGACAAAATACATGTGACGTTTTCGTGGTCTGACCGTTACAAATTTTTAACCTGTTCCACAATTAAAACTTCCCTGTTCCAGTGTTCCCATATATCAAAGTTTGTCCGACTAGACACCCTTAAGCTATTAACAAATTTTCAGCTTGCTATTAATCAACTTTTTTTCGTACACGGGATCCAGACCTATACAGTAATATCGAATATCGCATCCAAACTTTTTAAAAATATGTCACCTTAGCACTTATACATATAAATTTACATAAATAATTTTTTTCATTATTAGTTTTCTAGGAATCTAACCAGAAATCTTATCAGTATACATTATTATAGTAAGATTATTATGTATTGTTTCGTTTGCACAGTCAGCAGAAACAATACATAATAGTCTTACTATAATAATGTATACTGATGTGTCCTGTGTTATGAGGTCCCTCGGCTAAACAAAATTCTACCGAAACAGCGAGGCTATTATTTGTAAGTATCATATACCAGACAAAAGTATAGAGATAATGCCGGATATCGTGTAAACATAATACCGAAATATTATTTCAACGATCACTTCTCCAAGAAATTAACGCGGTCATTTTTAATGTCTCAAATTTCCTAAACTTGTTGTCCAATTTAAGTGATTTTTTTTAATATTTTGTCTTATTCTTTATAAATCTCGCAGTAATAATAGATATTGTTGCTAGACAGGTCAATTATTGTCAGTGTATACCGGGTGTACCAATCAAACTGTGTTTTTTCTCACTTTGTGGAATATTGTAGCATTATACTAACTTATTATTCTAGCATGCAAGAGCATACTGAAATTAAAGCCCAACTATAGCCTCATATTTTCTTAACATTATGTTTTTTATTTATTCACTTACATTGGATAATGCAAAAGTTAGGTACTTTTTTAACTAGCCATGTTTTCATCAATACAAAATGTTTTCAAATAAGTATGGCAAACTTTAATGGGTAATTCTGCACGAAAAAGTAATGACAGTTTGCTTCATAAACGTTTACTTTATAAATGCTGTGTTTACCAAATAGGGAGGGGGGGGCTGAAATTTTTCTTACAAACTGACGATTTATTTATTGCTCTAAAACCGGTTGAGATATGCAAATAAAATTTTGTGGGTTTTAAGTTAACTTTAGTTAGTTAGAACATAGGCAGGGATCAGTTAGATCGTGGGCTCAAACCCCACCCGGTGTCACTTGTTTCGATATATATTAATTTGGCTAGTCTTTACTATGGCTATGATATTCAAGCTTAAAATGTACCTCTTTGTTAAGTTGTTCGAAGATATGCAATAGGCTAATGGGCAACTGCGAGACTTGCAAGACTCTTGCTGCAAGACCAAGACCAAGACCAAGACCAAGACCGGGAGCGCAATACCAAGACCAAGACCAAGACCAGGTGTACTGGCGCAAGACCAAGACCAAGACTGTCTAAGTCTCGTCTTGGTCTTGCATTTGGGCAACACTAGTCCTGTTATATGAATGTACAAAATTATATACCTCTTACTTATACATATAGGTTACAACTCACATGAGTCTTCTACCAAATGGTTATAGTACGCCTGCTACGTACCACTAAATTGAAACCGACAAAGATGGAAATAATACAAATAAATAAGCACAAGCCTGACTAAGGGAAAATACTAAATGAATTAAGCAAGTTATATATACAATGAATGAAATGGAAATGAAGTTGAGATAAATACCGACGATGATCTAAATTAACAGTGCAAATGGAATAAAGCGAATAATAATAAAATATTTGGGAAACAAGCAGGTAATATTACAAAAATAAATATCAAACCAATAATAAAATATAAAACCCTAATTTTCTAGGCTTATTACCTTGTGCACACAAGTAACTCACCATTGATCGTAAATAAGTTTGGGAACCTAATACAATACAAATATGTCATATGTATACAAATATGTCATAAAAAAACCAGAGGTGAACTAAATCTGGAAAAAAATTAATTAACATAGTGCATTAAACCGAGAGTCTGAAATATAAAACACTATAGTTAGTCAAATCCACACAAACTTAAATGTTCCCAAACAAATCCAAATGACTCCTAAAAAGTCCGCTACTGCATCCCAAAATGAACACCTGGGTGGTACGAAACGGTATCTCCTATATGTCCAGGTGTAGAATGAAAATCAGGAGCAGTAACGCCCCAAGTGTTTCCCAAATGACATACTCCCAGAGTGACTTGACTGTGGCTGTAATGGTTTCCCTAGGTGATCAAAGGGGCTACGACTTCACGTTGTGGTTTCTCCAAAATGGCTAATAAACATTCCCAGTTTTATTTCCCATATAAAAATGAGCAAAAGGTAAAGGGAAGAAAGAAATAAATGAGGAAACTTTTTTAGAAGCAATAATATAGAAAAGCGATCATTAAAAATGGAACAAAACTAATCTCAGGTAACCTTGAACTATTTTGAGTGTGGAGACATGAACAAATAATGACATTGAATTTTCATTAGGTACAACTCTGTTTCTACTAAGTTTAGAGACCTCATTCATACATCTTTTTTTTACTTTTTTAAATGCTATATTTTTAATGTTGTTCTGAAGCTATTTCCTTGTGGCATTTTTATAATGAACTATTTTAAATGGTAAATAAGCCACAATTTTACCAAAAAAATGAATGTATTAACGTTTCGACGCCCAAGTCGGGTGTCGTTGTCAAAATACAAAATAATACTAAATAAATAAAAATGTTGTTGCTTAGTAAAAAGTTCTTCTAATAATTTATTTAATCTAACTCATTTATATAGGCAATGTATGATACATTTTAAAGTAGAAGACTTTAAAATGATATTGCCAATATTGATGAGTTGCGTTCCTGGGACGACTTTACTAAAAGATAGTTCATTCGATTACATGAAATCAACCCCAATTATATTTTTGCTAAATTAACTTTTTTCGATAAAATACTTTATTATGAAAAACTGTCTAAAAACGTGGTTTTATTGTTGAAAAATTCAAGATATTCACTCGCAAATAACTTAAAAAGTATTGACTTAGTGAAAAGACGCTATAAAACAAAAGTTGCTTAAAATTAGTCAGTTTATCCACTTCCGGGATTAATATTTGAACATATATTTTTTTACCCTCGAGAAGAGGTGAAACTAACCCTCAAGGCAAAAGCACACATCGGCACAATATCACTTTTTTGCATGTTAGCTATGTGTATGCCAAATTTTATGTCAATGCAAGAGTTGCTTTAAAAATTTGGGGCAAAAACCGTGAGTATATATATATATATATTAATAAATGAATTGAATATCTTACAAACTATCTGGTAGGTTTAGGCGAGATTTAGGAATATTACATGGAAGTATGCAAAAAAAAACAAAGTTATTAACATTTATAAATTACTACAAAATAATTATTTTTGCGATAATCTCGGTCAATTTTTTATATATTTTAATTTAAATCTCGATAAACTGAAGAACTTTTGACGCGACGGATTCACAGTTAACTTAATTAGTTGGTTCCGTGTTGAATTACTATATTCTGTATGAGTTTTATCGCAATTTGTGAGAACCAAAAAATGCACACACAATGCACAACATTTACAGATTTAAATAGTCACAGAAACAAGTTATATTTTTATGGAGAGAGTAAAATGCATAAAGTATCACCCTAGTAAATTTTCATCTGTTTTTAACATGAAAATAAAGGAAGGCACATGTAATTTATTTACTAGCGCACGGGGAATCTTGTTCGATTCCCTGTTGTAATTCGATAATTGGAGACACATTTTAACGATGGTATTTCGAAATAACTATAGCGTTAGAGTTATCTTTACATAAAAAGTATTTCTTTACATCCCAAAAAAATTGTTTATAGTTCAAAGTTAATACTTAATATTTATATATAAATAACAATATTGGTACTTACATATATCTAGACTATACAGTATAAACTATATTATGTACTAAATTTACAATCAAGATGCAGTAGAAATAAACAAACCAAGACACGTTAAATGCTACTAGGAGCACTCCCGAATCATAATTTACAATGTATATAATGTTACCGGCCAAACCTGATTTCAAGACAAACTAGTATGTCCTATCACGCGTAGGCCAAACTAGTTTATCCTGATATAAATACACACACTTCAGGCCAAACTAGTTTATCCTGATATAATAAAGACTCACACTTCAAGATAAACTAGTACGGTCTAGTCTAAACCAATTTAGCAGAGTCGAAAATAATTTAGCGAACATGTAAGGACTTTTACATGCGGGGAATTCCCAAAACACGTCCCAACAGGCATGGCAAAAAAAATTATACATCGATATATTGTATCATATATGATTATGTTACATCGAATAAAGATATTGATACATGCTATAAATTAATATATTCTTGTATAATTTAATAATATAAAAAATAATAAATAAAAGGATGAGGTTTTCTCCAAAAATTAAAAGAAAAGGTGCGCTGACGAATATAATCGAATACGAATTAATATTGTTTTCACCAATTTTGCCTGAAATCGGGGTTTTTTTTAGCTTTATGGCATAGACTTGGGTGTCAATTAGCCAGTCACACCTTTTTTGTTTTCTATTCATACATAAAGAAGGCAATGAGGTCCTTAGAGTTTCATAGCAAACTCTTCCACAGCTCTCTACAGAGTTCAAAAGCTGCAGCTGGCCGCTATGGACTATCCAAGTTGCTCACCACATTTTTCCATTATACATCTTCTTCTTCTTTTTTTTTCATATATACATAATATACAAAATTATCATAATATAATAATATACATTATGTTATTATAATAAATTATAGGTTAATTTTAGTTTCACAGATAAATTTCATTAAAAAATCATATATATATATATATATATATATATATATATATATATATATATATATATATATATATATTATAATGATATATTATTTTTGATATTTATAATGGATATTATTGTGAAATAGGGTTTTTGTCGCGGTTCTGAAAGAATTAGTGTGTTAAATAGTTTTTTAAATGTTTTTATTATAATCTAAATTTAACATAAAATTGAATATTTAAATGTGATAACAAAAAAAAAATAGAAATCTAAATTTGAAAAACAATAATTTTAACTTGAAAAACTTCCTACAATTAAATAAAACAAATTCCAGTACCTTCTAATTTCTGTCACTGAATGCCTTCTTATTATTATTTTATAAAATTTGAATTGTTGGATGGCTGAAAAATTATCGGATGTAAGACCAGGTCAATTGTCACTGTCAAAACTATCAAATAAAATATTTCTTTTCTTTCTTCTCAATATTTTAATTCAACTTTCAACTCCAGGATCAGGAACCAGGATACTATTGTTAATATATTATTTCAAAAATTATAAATATTTACAATTATGGATACTTCACAAATTCTTCTTTATATTTCTAATAAACTATCCACACTATGCTGGTTCAAATTCAAGATACATAGTATTTTTATATATTAAAGGATACTTTACCAAATTATAAGTAAGTTTTCTTCAAATATTTATCTAATTTCTTTTCGATTATACCAAATTTATCATGTTTATGCTAAGTTATTGTATTTTCTGTTAATTTTCAAATCTTTTTCTCTATCAAGTTTATAGCTTCATTTCTAATTTCTTGACTGCCTTCTTTTGTCATTGTGACACCTCTTTTTATCCAATTTTTGTTCCAGAACATTCCAAACGAAAAACAAAAACATTATGCTAAATAGAAAACTTCAATTCCTTCTTTTTTTTAACACACTATGTCAAATTAGTATGTCATCCACCATCCTATAGAGTTCTTTTTGTTTTATTATTTATTTTAATTGATTTTAAGGCATTTCAGATCAGAATTATTACTTCTGTATAAAACTAACATCTTAAATGTTAAATATTATTATTTTAACCTATAATTATTGTTTGAAATGTTCATTTATCTATTTACATTATCTCAATTATTAAAAAAAAACAAATATAAGTCCCTACATAAGGTTTTAATAAATTTCTTATGCTAATTTTGAATGTCCTCATATAAATGATATGATCTTTAATAATTTTTATACTATTCTATGGTATATTTTCTATAAATTACATCTACAATCGCCATTTCAGTCCATTTTGGTTTCTAAACACTTTAATCGGATACTACGTTCTCTGATCGATCTTCGACATACTCTGTTTTAGGACATAGTCATATCGTTACAATTACCCCAAAATAATGTTAAAAAAATTGAATGTAATTAAAATTTTTTCGAACATTAATTTTCCTTTATTCTATGCAAATTCTTAAATCTAATATTAATCTAATAAAATAACTGAAAAAAAAAATTCATAAACAAACTAATACATTCATCTGCTATCATCTAATACTCTTTTATGTAAAAAAAATGCCTCATGACGTAACACAAATAACCTGACTACTAACTGTCACTCATGGAACTTACTGAACATACCTTAAATTATTTATCTATGTCAAAATTGTCAATGTCAATTCAGATGCCATTTTGTGTTTAGTATTTAGTGTTTACATGTTTACATTTACATTTTGTATGTATTTACATCTTCTAATGCTTCTAACTACTGTATTTTTATATTTATATCAATGCAAATATGTGATATTTTAAAACCTATATCATTCTGTATTTTTTTAAACGCTGGACTGTGTCGTTCTTAGCAGTTGGAATTACAAATTTTATACAGAAAATCTCTTCCAAACAATGTGATTTATAGTAAGTATTACATACTTTTAAAAGTTATTCAGTCTCATCATGATAATATTTGAAAATATCATTAATGTGGAATATGCCTCTAATTTTATTATCTGCATCCATCAACACATAACTATTTATTGCATTCTGATTTGCTTTGATATAAGGGCCTTCAAATAAGGGTTGAAATTTTTTACATAGATTTTCTCTCAAATTTCCTCTTCTGAGATTTCTGACTAGTAATTGTTCTCCTCTTTGAAATGTTATTGGTTTCTTTATTTTTCGATTATGTTTTCTCACATATTTTTCAGCTTTCCTCATGATTCTTTGATTTACTTTTTGTAACACTGCTTCATACTTATCTTTATTATATTCACTAATCCATTTTCTGTTTCCTATATGTCCAAACATTAAATATTCTGGTATTTCTTCTGTATTTAAATTATGGGTATTATTTAAAAAATATTCTACTTCATGTACATGCTGCTCCCAAGTTAGATGATTTTCATAACATACAATCCTTAAATATTTAATTACTTCTTTAATATATCTTTCTGCTGGGTTTGCCTGTGGATGCCTTATACTTGTAAAATGCATCTTGATACCCTTTTTCTCACAAAATGTTCGAAGATTTTGGTTGTTAAAATAGGTAGCGTTATCAATGATACAATTTCTAAATGGTCCTATTTCTTCAGAAAATTGATTAATATATATCTTTAATGTTTTAACATTTGTTCTTGAGCATGGATATAGCTTAATAAATTTTGTATATAAATCAACTATCACTAGTATATGCTTTTTTCCTGTTGGACTGGGAATTAAATTTGAAATAAAATCCATGGAAACTGTGTTTAGTTTTTCATATGAAACATTAGACTTATATGTGTTTTTATTTTTGAAATTCTTTTCTTTATTTAATTGACATACATGGCACTGTGTAGTGATTTCTTTTGCTATGCTCAGATCATTCTTTGTAAAATAATTATCCCTAAAGAGCATCCAAAGCTTTCTTGATCCTATATGCATGTAATTGTTATGTAAATCTTTCATTATTTCCTTGGTCAAACTTCTACTGATTACATATACTTCTATTCCATTGATTATTTTATAATACACCCCATCTTTACTAAGTTGCTTTTCCTTTTCCTCAATATTGATTTGATCTCTCATTATCTGTTCTTTAGAGTATAACCCTGTGCTTTCTACTAATTGATTTATTCCAACTTTTAGTGTTCTTTGTCCATTTTGTGGTGTATTTTCTAACCTTGACAAAGCATCTGCCACTATGTTTGATTTTCCTGAAATGTATCTGATTTCAAAACTATATTCACTTAGTAGTAGGCTCCAACGGTGGACTCGATTGTTTCCATATTTGTTTTTTAATATAGATGTTAATGCTTGATGATCTGTTTCGATGGTAAAATCATTACCCAATAAATAAAATCTTAATTTTGTGACACAGTGTATGATACTTGCTAATTCTAATTCTGATACTGAGTACCCCTTTTCGTGTGGCTTTGTAATTCTTGAAATAAATTGTATCGGGTAATCTACTCCATTATATGTTTGTAATAATACCCCCGATAATCTCTCAATTGATGCATCTGTTCTTAATGTGAATGGTTTTGTATAGTCAGGATGGTATACTTGTAAATTTGTCAGAAAAATATTTTTTATTTCTTGGAATGCTAGTTCTCTCCTCTCGTTCCATTTCCATCGTACATCTTTTCTTAATAGTTCAAGTAATGGAATTTCTTTTTTACTTAGGTCTGGCATCATCCTTTTATAATAATTAATTATACCAATAAATCCTCTTAAAGTTCTTAAATTGTGTGGTGTTTTATATTCTTGAATAACCTGTATTCGTTCTGGATCCATCTCTATTCCTTTAGTGTTAAGTTTATAACCTAGATATATTACTTCTTTTTGAAAAAATTTACATTTTTCTTGATTTATTTTTAGTCCAACTTCATCTAATCTGTCAATTATAATTTTTAAGTGTTTTTTGTGATCCTCAGCCGTTTTAGAAAAAATTAATATATCATCAATGTAGTGAATTACAAAATGTTCATATTGATCCAAGATATCATGAAGACATCTACATAAAGCACTGCAAGATGATTGAAGTCCAAATGGTACTACTTTGAACTGATAGACAACTCCATCTATCTGAAATCCTGTATACTGTCTACTTTTCCTTTCTAGGGGAATTAACCAGAAACTATGCCAAAAATCGATTTTTGTGAAAAAAGACATTCCTGTAATTCTTCCTAATATTCCATCTATACTCATTGGTGCTTCAAATTGCTTTTCGGTGATATTGTTAATATTCCTTGCATCTAGACATAATCTGATTTCACCTGATGTTTTACGTACTACTACTATTGGGTTTATAAAACGTGTATCTGCCTTTTCAATGATGCCATCTTTTAGCATGTTCTTAATTTCTCTGTTTACTTCTTCTCTATATTTATATGGTATTGGGTATGATTTTATTCTAAAGTCTTTTTCTTCCTTAACCTTTATACTATGGGTATAATTTTGTACAATTCTATTTTCTTTATTGATAAGCCCCTTGTGTTGCCGCAATATGGAAACGACTATTAATTTATATTGTTCAGGGCAACTTAAACTTTCTATAACTTCTTCTTCTTTACAAATAAAATTATTTTCCATTATAAAATCATTAGTCCTTCCTTCCAATTTTACGCACTCCGCCCCGTAGACATCCTTCTGCTCAAATTTACCATTCCTTAAATATTCATTATAATTATTATTCTTTTTAATATTATTGGACATTTCCCTATCATAATACATTTTCTCTTCATCAACATAATTATTTTCTTGTAATATTATACCATCAACTCTTATTCCTTGTTCCACCTCTTCTCTCTCCATAAACCCTATTTTTTGCCCTTCCAAAGTTACCATTTTTTCTTCAAAATCTATCTTTACTTTATTCTTTTCCAGTTCGTCATTTCCCATTAAAATGTCAACACATAAGTCCTTGACAATAAATCCTTGCATACTAATTTGTTTATTAAGAATATCAATTTTAAAATTAGCCAGTTTATTAATTTCTCCCAGCTTCTTATTATTTGCACCTATTATTTTAATTTTTGGAATCTTGATTACATCTGTTAATTTTAATGTATTAAAAATAAAATTTTCCGAGACTAGAGTACTTTCTGAACCAGTATCAATCATAACCTTAATCATGTTATTTTGGGCCATAGCATTTATATAAATTAAATTAATAGATTCAAAATTTTTATATTCATCTAAAGAAATAAATTCCGAAGGTTTTTCATAATGACAATGGCCCAACTTGAAACTCAGAAAGTCCTCTACATAAAATTTGGATTATTAGGATTGTCAGATTGTGTCTGATCATTTGGATCTAATTCTCGATGTCTTTCACTGCTTTCACTTCTTCATATTTTCTTGCCATGTACTATTCCGTTGGCTGTCTTCGCAGCTTTGACCCCTTACATAATTTACCTGTCTGTTGTAATTATATCTTTGTGCATTTCTCCTGGTGTTAAAATCTTGCCTATTATAATTATTATTATTATTAAAATTCTCTCTATTACCTTGTCTCTCTTGTCTATTATTATTTTTGTTATTAAAATTTTGAGAATTACTACCATACCTAATATTGTTATATGATCTTACTACTCTTTGAATAAAGTTAATAAAACTGTCAACTGTTTGAATGTTTTGTACTGTGACTGTTTGCACAACGTCCGCATCAAAGTGTCTAGAAACATTCAAAACTGTTTCGTCTTCTCTAAGTGGTGGTTCTAAATATTGTGCAACAGTTATTAATTTTAAAGCATAATCTACCATATTTAAACTTAAATTGCGATTATGCTTTCCAAAATATAAAACTTCCCTAAATCTAGCTTGTTCTAATTCACCCCAATAATAATTTAAGAATTTATTTTCAAATGTTTGCAGATTATCTAAATCGTTTTCAATGCTGGCAAACCAGGTTGCTGCATTGTCACTTAATGTCATTCTAATATAATCTTTTATATCATTAATATTATTCACTGATCTTAATTTATGTTTTAAACTATTTATGTATACTCTAGGATGTAAATTTTTTATGTTACCAGATAATTTTATACCTGTCTCATTTGTTAAATTCAAGTAAGGTCTCCCTATGTCTCTTATTTGTGAAATGTCTTCTATTCTATGTTCTACATTCCTTATGTGATGGTTGTTTGTTTGGATATTTTGTAGCATATCATCAAATTTTTCTTCAGTCTTTCTCCTTTCTTCGTAAATTTTGGCTTCTAAGTTATATTTTTGGATTTCTATGTTCCGTTCCATATCTATATTATTATCTTTAATAATCATATTTATTTCTTTCCTTTCATTTTCTATTATTTTCTTGTAAGTCATTACGTATATCTTTTATTTCACTTGCTAATTTTTTCTCTAAAGCATCAAATTTTTCATCCATCTGTTTTTCTAATCGTTTCACAATTTTAGCATTATTTTCTTCCATTTTTCTGGAATTCTCTTCCAATTTTTGTTCCATTTTTTTCATATCTTCTTTGGTTTCTTTAGAATTCTCTTCCCTGTTATATTCCATTTTTTTCATATCTTCTTTGATTTCTTTAGAATTTTCTTCCAGTTTTTTGTTGATCTGCATCATTAAAGACATCAATGCTATCATAATGACATTTTCCTCTCGTTCTTGTGTTATTCCTGTTGTCTCTTGTAGAACTTGAGTTAAACTCTGCTCTTGTTCCGCCTGCTGAGTTTCTCCGTCCACTTCCACATTTTCTTCCACTTCCACATCTTCTTCGTTCTTTTTGTTTCTTAAACCTTTCCTTCCTTGAGACATTTTTGAGCTCTTACTTGTTAAAATCCAATTTACAATAAAATATAAAATTGATTCTAATCAAAATTATTTCAATTATATGAGAGCATTTATTTTAACAAACTAATTCTTTTAATTAGGAGGTCCTACGTTGTGACGCCAAATTTAAAATGATATATTATTTTTGATATTTATAATGGATATTATTGTGAAATAGGGTTTTTGTCGCGGTTCTGAAAGAATTAGTATGTTAAATAGTTTTTTAAATGTTTTTATTATAATCTAAATTTAACATAAAATTGAATATTTAAATGTGATAACAAAAAAAATAGAAATCTAAATTTGAAAAACAATAATTTTAACTTGAAAAACTTCCTACAATTAAATAAAGCAAATTCCAGTACCTTCTAATTTCTGTCACTGAATGCCTTCTTATTAATATTTTATAAAATTTGAATTGTTGGATGGCTGAAAAATTATTGGATGTAAGACCAGGTCAATTGTCACTGTCAAAACTGTCAAATAAAATATTTCTTTTCTTTCTTCTCAATATTTTAATTCAACTTTCAACTCCAGGATCAGGAACCAGGATACTATTATTAATATATTATTTCAAAAATTATAAATATTTACAATTATGGATACTTCACAAATTCTTCTTTATATTTCTAATAAACTATCCACACTATGCTGGTTCAAATTCAAGATACATAGTATTTTTATATATTAAAGGATACTTTACCAAATTATAAGTAAGTTTTCTTCAAATATTTATCTAATGTTTATCTAATATCATGTTTATCTAATATTTATCATGTTTATGCTAAATTATTGTATTTTCTGTTAATTTTCAAATCTTTTTCTCTATCAAATTTATAGCTTCATTTCTAATTTCTTGACTGCCTTCTTTTGTCATTGGGATACCTCTTTTTATCCAATTTTTATTCCAGAACATTCCAAACGAAAAACAAAAAACATTATGCCAAATAGAAAACTTCAATTCCTTCTTTTTTTTTTAACATACCATGTCAAATTAGTATGTCATCCACCATCCTATAGAGTTCTTTTTGTTTTATTATTTATTTTAATTGATTTTAAGGCATTTCAGATCAGAATTATTACTTCTGTATAAAACTAACATCTTAAATGTTAAATATTATTATTTTAACCTATAATTATTGTTTGAAATGTTCATTTATCTATTTACATTATCTCAATTATTAAAAAAAAAACAAATATAAGTCCCTACATAAGGTTTAAATAAATTTCTTATGCTAATTTTGAATGTCCTCATATAAATGATATGATCTTTAATAATTTTTATACTATTCTATGGTATATTTTCTATAAATTACATCTATAATCGCCATTTCAGTCCATTTTGGTTTCTAAACACTTTAATCGGATACTACGTTCTCTGATCGATCTTCGACATACTCTGTTTTAGGACATAGTCATATCGTTACAATATATATATATATATATATATATATATATATATATATATATATATATATATATATATATATATATATTTGCTGTTCAGAGACAATAGATAGGATATATTGAAAGGTGGAAAAACATGACATTTTATTAAATCTTCGATTAAATTAGGTGTATGGAATGTATTTTGTGCACTCAAAGAAGGTGTGATTCAAATCACCCGCCTTCTGACATTCAGGAGAAAGATTTGAATCAAAAACTTTAATTCTTGCTAGATGTAGAGGGAAACATGCATGTCCAAACTTTATTCTGATTAATGTTAATGTTGTTATATATCTTCGAGGTACTACATAATTTTTAAAGCAATATATATTTGGAACAGAAAGTTGAATCAGTGAATACTGAGATTTGGATTGTTTACAAAGATCTCGCCATGATTGACTCCACTGATTTTTAACTCGATGCTTAATAGTGTTAACTAAATCAGATATGCAAAACTTACGATTATTCATTATGCGTTAGTCCTCTATGAGCCTTAACCCATAAAAAATTCACTCTTCTTTTATTTTTATGAATTTCAAAAATATATTTCTTAATTAGTAGGATATAAATATTGGAATTGTCATTGGGAAATTCTATTGTTTGAATAGCAAGATGAACAGAGAGTGAATTGGAAACAATTGTTGCAGATATATCTCCTGTTTCTTTAAAATATTGCAAGGCCTCTTAAATTGCTATGGCTTCAGCATTGAAGATAGAAAAATCATGGCCTAACTTAAACATTTTTTCTGTTTTAGTAACAGGTATGTAAAAGGCACATCCAGTGCCAACTAACGTCTTAGATGCATCTGTATATATATTTACAGAGTCTGGCCAATTCTCTAAGAATGTTCTTAAGATGTTAGAGCTAATATCACTGTTTTCATGGTAACTTGGTTTTATTAATTTAACTGTATGTAAAAAGAATGAAAATATTCAAGTCCAAAGCCATAAATCACGTTATAATCACAGTCAAAATTTAACAGATCCCAAAAAGCCTCGAAAAGTGGAGGCGAGTTCTTTAGCTTCCAGTATTCATTAGTTAAATCCGCTACATTCAGCTTGTTAACATTTTGGTAAAAACCGATATTTAGGTAACGAACTTCCATTAAAAATTTCTGACTGAGATATTTCCTCTACAATTGAGTGTAATTTCTAAAGCTTCTATATGTAAAGCTTTATTTGGAGTTGATTTCATAGCTCCCAAACAGATACGGAGTCCTAAGTTCTGTACAACGTCTACTTTGTTTAAAATATGTTTAGAAGCTGAGCCATACAGAATATATACATAATCAATTATAGATCTAATATATCATCGATAGAAAATCAAAGAAGTTTCAACATCAGCTACCCACCAAGTCCTTGAAATTGCTTTAAGAAAATTTAGACCCTCATTACATCGATTTATCATAAAGTCAATGTGTAATTTCCAAGTAAATTTACGATCCAAAATCATTCCGAAATATTTAATGGAAAAAGAAAATGAGTAGTCGTAGCCATTAAGTTTTAAATTCTATATTTTTGGGATATTATGTCGAGATAAAATATAGACAGTAGATTTATTTTGAGCTATTTCAAAACCGTTTTGATTGAACCATGAACTAACACAACATTGAATTCGTCCTAAGGTTTGTACCGAGTTATCATAAGTTTTGGCCGGTGAATTCAGAAAAAAATCATCAGCATATTCTATTACTTGAAATTTAAAAATGTCAGTAGGGACTTCATGCAAATCCGCAGTATACCTATTAAACAAAAGAGGGCTCAATACTGATCCTTGTGGTAGTCCTAAATTATTATATCTAGGACCTATCGGTTTATTATTATTAGTTCTCAGATATATTTTTCTGCAGGAATAAAAATTATAAAAAGCTTCAGCCAACTGACGCGGTATATTAAAAAAATGTTTTATCAATTTTTCTCTTAAAATGTCAAGACTGATATTGCCATATGCACTTTCAATCATCATCATCTTCATCATTCTCTTTGCCTTATCCCTATGCGGGGTCGGCTTCCCTAATTGCATTTCTCCACACAACTCTATCTTAGGTCATAGCAATGTTAATCCCCTTTACCAACATGTCCTGCCTTATCGTCTCCCCCCAGGTCTTCTTTAGTCTTCCTCGCCTACTCTTTCCAAGAATCTGCACTTCAGCTATTCTTCGTATTGCGTGATTAACGTCTCGACGTTAAACATGACCAAACCATCTTAACCTATGCTCTCTCATTTTTGCATCAGTTGGTGCCACACCTAGACTTCCCCTAATATACTCATTTCTAATTTTATCCTTCTTTGTCACTCCACTCATCCATCTAAGCATTCTCATTTCCGCCACATGCATTCGTTGTTCCTCTTTATTTTTCACTGCCCAACATTCAGTTCCGTGCATCATAACCGGTCTTAGGGCTGTTTTAGGGAATTTTCCCTTCAGCTTCATTGGAATTTTTCTGTCACACAACACACCACTCGCTTCTTTCCACTTCATCCATCCAGCCCTAATTCTACTGCATGCATCTCCATCTATTTCTTCATTACTCTGTAATACCGATCCTAGGTACTTAAAACTATTGCTTTTCACAATCATTTCACCATCCAAAGATACCATTTTATTTGTAGTGACTCCATCTTTAAATGAACATTCCAAATACTCTGTTTTTGTCCTACTAAGTTTTAAACCTTTTTCCTCCAGAGCTTGTCTCCATTGTTCCAGTTTTTGTTCTAAGTCTCTTTCACTATTTCCTATTAACACTACATCATCAGCATACATTAGGCACCATGGAATACTACCCTGTAGTTTAGCAGTTATGTGGTCCGAAATTAATGAGAATAAATAAGGACTAAGCACCGAGCCTTGGTGCAATCCTACTTTCACCTGAAATTTATCAGTCTCTCCCACACCTCTCCTAACACTAGTCGTTACTCCCTCATGCATATCTCTCACAATCTTTACATATTCACCAGGGACTCTTTTCTTATTGAGTGCCCACCACAGAATCTCTCGAGGAACTCCATCATATGCTTTCTCAAGATCAATGTATACCATATGAGCGTTGGTCTCTTTATTCCTGTATTTTTCCATCAGTTGCCTTACAATGAAAAGTGCATCTGTTGTTGATCTGCCCTGCACAAAGCCAAATTGATTATCGGATATCTCGGTTTCTTCACGTATCCGTCTATCAATTACTCTCTTCCATATTTTCATGGTGTGGCTAAGTAGTTTTATAGCCCTGTAGTTTGTGCATTGGTGTATGTCTCCCTTGTTTTTGTAGACAGGTACTAATATACTGCTTCTCCTTTCGTCTGGCATTTGTCCAACTTCCATAATTCTATTAAATAGACCTGCTAGCCAACTTATTCCTGTCTCTCCCAATGCTCTCCATACTTCCCCAGGAATATCATCTGGTCCGACTGCTTTTCCTTTCTTTATTTTTTGAAGCGCTTGAGCCACTTCCTCGTTTGTTATTCTGGTAACCATTGCTGTTACTGTCTCCGTTAGCTCCACAGGCTGTCTGTCAAATTCTTCATTTAATAAACTGTCAAAATACTTTCTCCATCTCTTTTTGACATCCTTTTCGTGAATTAGTATTTTATTATTTTCATCTCGGATACATCTAATATGATTAAAATCTCTTGCTTTCTTTGCTCTCTGTTTGGCTATTTTATATATCTTTGCTTCGCCTTCCCTGGTATCAAGTTGATCGTATAGGTTTGAATATGCTTCTGCTTTAGCTTTTGCTACTGCTACTTTCGCTTCCTTTTTGGCGACCATAGAGTTTTGAAGATCTATGTCCGATCTGGTTTCTTGTCACTTTTTATATAATTTTCCCTTCTCTTTTATTTTTCCTTGTACTTCATTTGACCACCACCAAGTCTCTTTATCCTCAAACTTCTTTCCTGACGTTTTCCCAAGTATTCCAATAGCCGTCTCTCTAATAATATTTGCCATTTTTCTCCAAATTGTGTTAGGACTTCCTTTGATGTTCCAACATATTTTTCCTACTATTCTTTCCCTGAATAGACCTTCCTTCTCATCTTTTAGCATCCACCACTTGACTTTTTGTGGTCCTCTCCGATATTTTTGTTTAGTTTCGCTTTTTACTTCGATGTCCAGAACAAGCAGCTTATGTTGTTGGCTTACTGGCTCACTAATTATTACCTGCAGTCCTTGCATTCACGTATGTTTCTTTCCTTATCATGAAGTAGCCTATTTGCGATTGATGTTGTTCACTTTTGTAGGTAATAAGTTGAGTTTCTATCTTTTTAAAGAATGTGTTAACAATCGCCATATCCAATGCTGTTGCTAATTCTAGCATGTCATCTCCAGCTTCATTTCTAGTTCTAAAGCCTAATCCCCCATGTACTGTTGGCCCACATGTGCATTGAAATCACCTCCTATTATAACTTTCTCCTCTGCTGGAATATCACTCAGTACGTCTCCTAATTGGTCATAGAAAGCTCTTCTTTCATTCTCACCCAGACCTGTTTGAGGAGCACACACACACACAACATTCAATACCTCTTTATCAATAACAAATTTCACTGACATCATTCTATCACTCGTTCTTACAACTTCTACTACGTTATCTTTCATTTCACTATCAGCAATTTTACCAACTCCATTTCTAGTGTTACTACTCCCTACATACCACAATTTATATCCATCACCTAGTTCTTTCGCCCTTTGTCCTTTCCACCTAGTTTCTTGAATACAAGCAATTTGAACTCTTCTTCGTTTGAGTGCCTCCACTAACTCCAGACTCTTACCTGTAAGACTACCAAGATTCCAAGACCCTATCCTGATTTTTCTAACCTGCAATGGTGTTCCCCCTGAGATAGTCCTCACCCGGAGATCCGAACGGACGCTCATTTTACTTCCGGAACATTTTACCTCAGGAGATGCCATCATTTCAGTATAATTTTTTATTGCATTTGGAGGTCTTTTCATTATTATGGCCTGAAAAGATTTTTGGATATTTGATGCCTGAATGCCTTTTCTATCAGCACCATACCCTGCCCTGCACGTTTAGCCAATACACCACCAATGCAGCCAAAGTGCAGTATTACCCCACACCCGCCTGCATTTTTCTGTATAGGCCAGGATCCCTACTGTAAGGACTGCCCTATAAGCCAATGTATTGTTGCCCGTATCCCGCCACTAGGAGGCACGTACTTTATTCGGGATACCATATGCACTTTCAATGTCTAAGCATATTATAGGTAAACAAATGTTGTTGGAAAATGTGTTTTGAATATCTGTTACTAGTGTAGAGAGTGCATCTAAAGTACCACAACCTTTTTTATAACCAAACTGAAAATCTGGAAGAAGTTTTTTTTTCTACGCACCATTCCAACCTGTGTTTTATCATTCGTTCTAGAGATTTCAACATGCAGGACATAAGAGAAATCGGTCTATATGTCTGAGCTAAATTTGAGTTTTTACCTGGTTTTAATATTGGTAAAACAATTACATCGTGAAATTGATCAATAACTGATTTATTGCTGATTACACGATTAAAAATATCCAACATTAGAAGTTTGGCAATTTTAGGGAGATGTTGAATCATTTTAATATTATCAAATCCTGGACTCGTGTTGTTTCGATTTTTTAGAACATATTCTAGTTCTGTAAGATTAAAAGGTTCTAGTAAAAAATGGCTTTGCTTATCTGGAATATAATTATGAATATTAGGTGGTTTTACAGATGGCGGAGCAATTTTATCAAAGATTTCATCCTCTAAGCTAAGGTGTTATCCAAATTGTATGCCTAATTTGGAATTGATTTTCTATTTAGTTTTCTGGCTTGCTTCCACAACGTTTTAGTTTCAGTATTTTTGTTTAGAGAAGACATAAAATCTTTCCAACTCTTTTTAGCTATCAATTTTAGATTCTTCTTAGTTTTAGCCATGCTAGCTTGACACTTTATATAATTTTCAAAATTAGCATTTTTTTATATACTGCCAGTGCGTCTTGCCTTTCTTTAATAGTTGTATCACATTCTGTATTCCACCAAGGTGGGGAACAACGAATTTTATTTTTAAAAGTTTTGTATTGAGGGAATGAAATGTGCGCAGTGCGCAGCATGATTCATACTATCTATTAGAAAGCTATATTTATCAGATGTACTGTCCATTTCGTAAACGCTATTAAAAAAATTTTCAACTGAGGTTGTGTATAAAGTCCAATTGGCTTTACTAATGTTCCACTTACTTCTGGGTATAAACTCTTCAGTTGTAGTACTATCTAATATTTCCATATTGATAATAAAATTATTAGAGCCTAGTGTGTCAGAATGTATGTACCAGTGGATTTTATTAGCTATGTCAGGAGTAATAAAAGTTACATTAATTGCTGAACTGTTTTGATCTGGTCGAGTTAGAACAGCAGGCTCACCGTTATTTATTACGATAAGGTTGAGATCATCTGCAGTATTAATAAGTTGTGTTCCAACTGTGTCATTGTAACTAGATCCCCAAATAGTATGGTGAGCATTCAAATCTCCTCCTATAATTGCTGAATTATTAACTTACGAGAAGATGTTTGTCCAATCATTTACTGAACTTTTACTTTTAGGTGGTCTATATATAGATAAAATATTCAGATCGTTTGTTTTATATTTAGTTGTTACACCACACCACTTCCACCAACTTCTATTTTCGTATTAAAATTAGAATTTAAAGTTAATTCACTAAAAGTAACTGAATTGTGGATGAGAATAGCTACACCACCGAAGCCGTCATTTCTGTCTTTTCTAACCAAATTATAATTTTTAAAATTATAGTTAATATCTTTTTGAACCATATTTCACTAATTAGGAGGATGTCTATACTTTTATTATTTAAATAATGCATTAAACTACCTTTGTTTGATATAGCAGATCTGGAATTCCACTGACTTAATTAGTTATGAACTGTTCTACTTCATTAATAATTATTTTGTTTTCTAAGGTTTTTATGTCTTCTACTGTATGAATAATTTTTAAAAAGTTTATTATAAATGTTGCTACAGATTTAGCTAGTACAGTTTTATTTTAGATATTAGTATTCGGTGTATAAGAATTAGTTGGCAAGGGTTGAGACGGTCCAGAACTGAAGGGGAACATTGGCTTATGAGATGTTGATTCTAAAATAGGTGAATTTGCTTTTCTTTTCTTTCCTGAGTGTTCATTTGAATTATTTATATTAGAGTTTGATTGAGTCAAAAATTGAAATCTTTTTATTTTTACAGTTGGCCGAGTTGGACCAAGATTTCTATTATTATTATTAATTGGTAGGGATGGAAATTAAATTCTTTTTCATTATTATTTAAACTAGAGAAAAGTTGGGACTGATGAGTGCCGAAAAGGAGTTTTCACATATTAATCTAGCTTCCACAAAAGTAGTTTTTTGTTCTATCATAATACTCTTAATTTTCTTTTGTTTTTCGTAAAATGGACATTTTTTGATATTGTCACATGTTCGTTATTTCTGCAATGTATACAAAACATACTTTTCTCAAAATTATGATCTTTATTTTTAATTTCACTGCACTGTATACATAGTTCCTGTGTACTTCGGCATTGTTTTGAAACATGTCCAAATTTTAAACACTTATAATATTGTACCGGGTGTCCCAATAAGAATGGCTCTCGGACATATCTCAGGAACTGTTTATAGTAGAGCTTTGAAATAAAAAAATTTATAACAAAAGTTGCCTCAGAAAAAGCCCGGAAATTATTTTCATAATTGTGGGACCACCGCTAGAGGGCGTAATTGAATATCAAAAATTAAAAAATCTAAATTTTACAAAATTTTCCTAATGAAGGGGCATTGGAAATCCGATCTTCGTATTCTTCATAAAATTCTACGCATATTTGATTTCACAAGTTTAGGTCTACCTTTAGAAACAAGAGGTGGGGGTGAGTGGGAACCTTGTTATGAAAAACTGGCTGTGAGTCCGGTTCTGCTTAATCAAATTTTGCAAATTTGGTCTTGTTGAAGACAGATCTTTTTCGTCAATGTAAAAGTTATGATTTCGAACCAACTTACTGAGTAATATGCCAGCTAGAAGGCGTTATTTAATTTTTTTCAGAAATCTAGTTTTCTTTGGAAAATATTAACTACAAACATGCATTTTTAATACAATATTACAAAATTAGACAAAATTAGCAACAGAATAGCGGAAACCGCATGTTAATATCTTTTTTCTATCTCGAGATATCTTACAAAACGTGTAAATTTAAAAACATAACTATTACTGTCACCGGTAAACGAAGTTTAGGAAAAGTAGTGTGCTATGGAAACAACAAAGAAACATTTTCTAGCTGTCAACGTATATTAGGTCTTTTCAACGCTTCTCATTTGTTTCGAGCCTCGTTCATATCTCGTATATTAATATTATACACGGATTATACGGCATATGACAGAGGCTCGAAACAAATGAGAAGCGTTGAAAAGCCCTATTACAAAGAAATAAAAACAACTATTTAGTGATGACATAAATGTTCAAATTTTTGGCCATCATTTTCGTTGCAAACATTTACTCTTTCAAGAGTAGATTGAACAGCAGTCTCAATTTCTGCTCTCGATATGCTTTGAATGGCGTTTAGTATTCTCTGTTTAACGTATTCTAGAGTAGT
Source organism: Diabrotica virgifera virgifera (assembly GCF_917563875.1). Lineage (NCBI taxonomy): Eukaryota > Metazoa > Arthropoda > Insecta > Coleoptera > Chrysomelidae > Diabrotica > Diabrotica virgifera. Next base: position 118,920,406 of record NC_065448.1, read on the forward strand.
CTATGATGGGCAACAATTTGAATATTTAGGTCGTCACTAAGTAGTTCTTTTTGTTCTTTGTTATATTTAATTTTAATAGTATTGTTTCTCTTTATATTGTTGTTTTAATTAATTATATTTTTATACGTTGACATCTGGAAAATGTTTTTTTGTTTTTTTCCACAGCACACTACTTTTCATTAACTTAGTTTACCGGTGATAGTAACAGTTATGTATACAATTTACACGTTTCTCGAGATATCTTCAGATATAAAAAAGGTATCGACATGCGGTTTTCGCTATTCTATTGCTAATTTAATCTAATTTTATAAAGTATCATTAAAAATGCATACTTGTATTTAATATTTTCCAAAGAAAACTAGATTTCTGAAAAAAATTAAATAATGCCTCCCAGCTGGCTTATTACTTATTAGGATGGTTCAAAATTATCACGCTTACACTGAAGAAAAAGATCTGTCTTCAACAAGACCCAGTTTTCAAAATTTGATTTAGCAGAACCGGACTTACAGCCATTTTTTCATAACAAGGTTCCCACTCACTCCCACCTCTTATTTGCAAAAGTAGATTTAAACTTGTTAAATCAAATATGCGCAGAATTTTATGAAGATTACAATAATCGGATTTCCAGTGCCCCTTCATTAGGAAAATTTTCTAAAATTTAGATTTTTAAATTTTTGATATTCAATTACGCCCTCTAGCGGTGAACCCACAATTATGAAAATAATTTCCAGGCTTTTCCTGAGGCAACTTTTGTTATAAAATTTTTTATTTCAAAGCTCTACTATAAACGGTTCTTAAGATATGACCGAGAGCCATTCTTATTGGGACACCCGGTACAACTCGGCCAAAAAACTGTTCAAGAGGAAAATGTTCTCAATTAAAAGCAACATAATTCGGTAAAATATTGCCTTCAAAAGTTATAATTATAGTTTTTTTTTGTCCACACACTCAATTTTGTCTTCTTTTTGTACCTTACGTTTAGTCCTATATATACTTAAAACATTAGAAGGAGTTTCGATGTTATCCATGAGATATTTCACATCATAATATCTAGTGTCAACGTCTTTCACCACCCCTTTTATTTCTAATAAATAAGTAGAAATATATGCTTTCAAATTTTGTTCTTAAGTGAGCTGTTATTGACGAGATTATTTGCCTCTAACCGAGAAGTAAGCAAAACTTTTACACGGTCCTTCCCTATACTTTTAATTTCTCGAACATTCGTAAGTTTTAATTTTTTAAAAATAAGGTGACCAATTGTTATTGCATGTAATTTTCCCAAATTAAGATCATCACCAATCCTTTCAATATAAACGCAAATATTATCAAGAATATACTTATATGAAAGCAAATTGAATTGTTTAATGTTCGATTTCTCGTTTTGACCATCATCTTGCATATTAAATTCCATTTCACTAATAATATCACCATTATCCGCAGTCACTCGCGTCAAAAGGGATGTCCCTGACTCACTTTTATCCCCCATTTAGGGGGAATAAGTTTTAAACCACTATATACTGAAATGTTTTTGTTTATAAACACTAAATTAATTATTAATCACTACTGTATATTCCAAAAAACACCAAAACTTTTATCTTTTACGGGAGCAGATCAAAATATCAACATCAACTTTGACAGTTATTTAATTGACAGTTATGAAATCGGGTTTGACCGGTAACATATATATTGTAAATCCCAAATCATGATTTCCAAAGTTTATACATTGTAATTATGATTCGGGAGTCCTCCTAGTAGCATTTAACGTGTCTTGGTTTGTTTATTTCTGCTGCATCTTGATTGCAAATTTAGTATAGACTATATTATAGTATATATCTAGATATATTATCTAGTATATTACCTAGACTGGACTGTACAAGAACTGTACAGTATAAATTGTGATGTTATGTGTTAATTTATAAATGTTTTAATTTTATTGTTTGTTTGTTTGTTTGTAAAACTAATGACATATCTTTTTGGTAGGGGAACCCAAGCAGAGATTTTTGCAGTTACTCGAGCGCGTCAGTTTATCACATGGGAAGAAACCTTGTACCCTGTAAATGTACGTCTTCCATATATTGGTTCTTAATACTGGGGAGTTCGTTAAGGGGGTCTGAAAAAAATCTATCCTTAAAAAACTCAAATTCGTCAGATTTTTTTTCATCTTTTAAAGAGGGGGTCTGGAATCTTCAAAAGACATCTCAGTCCAGAACGCCGCCTGACTGACCTTAGTGCAGGATTCATTCCTCGTAGCTCCGGCGATAGTTCCCGAGATACTTTAAAACGCTCTCTCATCGCCATGCTACGCCGAATGCCTACCTGCTAAACCAGACCCTCCTCTGTCATCTACCGCTCCGAAAGCGGAATGGCCGCTGCAAGGAGGACATCGGTTCCGCAGCATTTTACCTTTATTTATCCACAGACTGTAAGCAAGGCGGCCCTTCCTTTTCCCCGTTTCTCCCTTTTTTGGTCCCAATATTGTGTTTTTTTGTTTGTACATTTTTTTTAGAACTTCTTTCCCACAGTGTGTCTTATATAATCTAACTCACCTATTCGCCTCTCATCAAAACTTATTCCCTCTACCTTCTACTTACAATATATTTCCCTCTCCCCCTATCGTTGGTATAGCTGTTTTTCCTCCTCTTCTTTCTTCTTGATCACTACACGGATATAGTTGTGTATACTAGTCCAACCAGATCTATTTTCAATCATTCTCTTAATCATTTCTCGCACTGTCACAAAATTCACACCTGTCTCTCTTTCCATTCTGCTCCTTTCTACTATCCAACTGTTGCACTCTAGCATGGTATGTGTAATAGTGTCCGGGTGTCTGTAATATAGATATTCATCAGTGTCAGCCTTTTCAAACCTAGAAAGGCAGGCTTTAAAACTCCCGTGTCCTGTGAGTACCTGCGTTAGGAAATAATCCTCGCCTGTGACCACAGTCCATCCAATTTTTTAAGTTCGGGAGCAGCATCTTTGTCCACTGTGCCACATGCTTCATGTTGTTTCATTCTTCCTGTTATCTTTCAATTGACCTTTCCATTTCCTGTCTTCTCTCGGCCATAGTGAGCTCAAGATCTCTTCTCTCCTATAGTTCTTTTCTTTCTACTACCAACACATGAAGCGGAACACATCCAGTGATGGCCCAGAAGGCTACGGCAGACACAGTCCTGTAGGCGCATGCCACTCGCAGCAGACTTGTTCTGTTCACTCGTGCAATGATCCCCATGTAGGTCTGTATCTCTACCGCCTCACTCCAGACTGGTGTCACGTAGAGGACGATAGACAGCACAACACCGTGCAAGGCCCTCCTCCTTTCGGATTTGGGTCCTCCAATGTTGGGCATCACCCTCCCCAACACAGCCGCACTTTTTACATACTTCCGGGTCACCACAAGCACGTGCACCCCCCACTTTCCATTCTGGTGCAACGTCACTCCTAGGTACTTTACGTGTTTCTTGGGTATTAGACGCGCCCCTGCACATTGTAGTTCCACATTTTGCCTGTTCTTTTTCCCCTTCAGAATGATGGCTTCGGTCTTCTCTGCTACGAGTTTCAGTCCTTGCTGTGTCATCCATTTCTTCACGACGCCACCTTCGTTCCGTACACGGTATTTAAGATCAGGCTCGTCCCGCGCCATTACTAGCACAGCGAGGTCGTCCGCGAATGCGAAGGGAGTCGTACCCTCTCCATATTTACAGTTCATAATCTCGTCATATGCCAGGTTCCATAGCGTCGGGCCCAAGACAGATCCCTGGGAAACAACTGCCGTTACATCCACGATCGTGCCTTGGGGATAAGCCTCCCAACCTCCCAATCATGCCATCGATACGTACCCGCAGCATTCTTTCATACAGCATACCGACGCACGGAAGAAGACATATGGGTCGATACTTTTCCCCAGCTTTGAGCAGCAGTACCAACTTCGTTGTCCTCCAAGGCTCAGGAAAGTTCTGTGCTTCCAGCAGTGCATTCATGTGCTCCAGAAGAAACGCAGCCTCCGCCCGTCCTAGATACCTCACCGCCTCAGGTGATATCTGATCCAGACCGGTGGACCTTCGCGTCTTAACAGCGCCCACCTCGTCTCTCCGTACTCAATGCCATCTGCCAGGCGGGAAAGAGCTCTCGTGTTACCTAGAGCTTCTTATCCATAGGCATTTCATACGACATGGCGATCCTGTATCCCTGACTCCAGATGTCATCATCCAGTTTTTCACATAATTCTCTGCAGTGCCTTCTTTTTTCTGTACGAATTTTCCTGTAGAGTTCCCTCTTCCGTACGCGGTACTCCTACTCAATCTCCTCGATGACCTCAGGATCGACTCAGCATTCTGTTAACATCTTGGAGACCCATTCTGCTTCCCTCCATCGCTTCTTTAATTAACCTCTCCATGTTTTTGACCGTCGGTGTTTGACCCTGCATCATGCTCACTCTCCATTTGATCAGCTCCTCGTATATTTTTCAATCATTTCCATCGCCGCATCCGCCCCTGACGTACCAGACGCACGGACCGCGTTAGTCGTCCCCTCCCCGACTATCGAGAAACCGATATACTGATGCTCCGTTCCGGTGTCGTCTGGCAAAACGTTCCAGCCTCTTGCTTTCGTCGCTATTCCTTGTGTCGCCATAGTCACGTCGATGTACTAACCCGTACCTCTCCTAACAAACGTAGGCTCCAGACCTGTGTTTAGTACTGCCAGATCCAGAGTACCCACTCAGTCGGTCAGTTCATGCAGCGACTGTCGGTGATAGGAGATCCCCACTCCTCTGATTTTGCATTTTATCTCCCAGCACTACGCATTCTCCTCCTGTGTTCCCAACTTCCTGCATGATTTCGTCCATCTTCCCCTCGTAATCACCCACTCTTATGTTCGGAGAAGCATAACAGCAGACCAGCTGCATCCTCTCCATCCGGACGATCACGTATCCTCCTTTCGGTTTAATTTCATGCACTCGCAGCTTTTTATTGTAGATTCGTACAGCGGCCCTCCCGGTCGTATCCAAAAACTATCCTCTTTTCTTAGCCGCTGTAGGGTTTGGCTTTGCCGTCACCAGCACGTCGATATTCTTTTCTAGTGAACCGCGAGATCATGTGCTAATCTAGCCGTTCCCACGTTCTTTGAAAGTACTCTCAGCTTTCGGATCTTGTTTACTGTGTTCGCCATTTCTTAGACTCGGACTTCTTTCGCGATCTCTTTCATACTATTTCCACTCGCGCGCTCTTCCTGGGACTAGTCCTTAGTGGTCCCTACTTTCAACCAGTTGGTTGAACTTTGGACATCTTCTTGAGTTCGCCACATGCCCGGTCACATCGCAGTTGAGACATCTGATTGTTTCTCCCTTGCATTCTGACGCCCCTCTTTGCCGCATCGGAAGCAACATCCTCTTCTGTTCTGCCCTCTACAGTGCCATTGCTTGTGTCCAAAGGCTAGGCATCTCAAGCATCTCGGTATTTCTCTCCTTGCTTCTATGAATCGACAGGAGGCATACTCTACCTTTATTCTTCTCATTCTTAGGATTTTTTCGGCTGTGTCTTCATCCACATCCACCACGGCATTCATCATATCTCTTACTCCGCTCCGTGTCTCGGTCCAGGTGTTTACGATGTCACATGCCCGCTCTTTACCTGCTGCTTCTTCTGTGGCCTTTTGGATCACCTCCTCCGTTGTGTTGGGTGGGATGTCCTGCACCAAGATTCTTTTCTTTACGACGCCCCCTTTTGCCACTGCTCTTGACACGCATGTGCTACCAGAGAGGAGTTCCTTCACTTCCTCCGATATTTAGCTTCCTCCGCCCAACTCCAGTGATATTCCTTGGTTTCTGGTCTGTCTGATCCTTTTTATGTCGATGGTTTTTCTTCTTGTGAGGTTATTTTTCACTTTTGTCATTAGGTCTGCAAATGATTTTTCCTTGTTTTTGCTAATGAGTACTACTCCACTTTGTTCTCTGGGCTTGGTGTTAATGTTTGCCCACCCTCTTCTTGAATTTTTTTGCATATGAGCGTGATCGTCACACCCCTTTCTCTTGCAGCTCACTCCAGGATTCTCCTCGATGTCTCAACTCCTAGTGATGTTGGCATGTGGATTCCCACTCTTTATCTTCCTAGCTCATTCAGCTTCTGTACCAGTTTCCTGCACGTCTTGAGGAACTTCACCGACTCGAGTTCTTCCTTTTTGTTTGGGAGAAGTTTGAATCCATATTTCTCCTTGTCAATCCACGTTCCATCTATATGAGCAGACATCGTCACTCTCACAGTTCCCAGGCCGCCATCCTCATCCACCTCCGCTGGAACGCCTGGTAGGTCAGGAAACATTCCTTTCACCATTTCCGTGGCTTTGTTGTCCTCGTCGTTGTTGGTAACAAATAATGCCACGTCTGCTGCTATTTCACTCTGATATTTCCTCGTACTCGGATATTGCCATTTTTTTCGTGATGGCATTCACCCTTCTTTTAATGGCTTCTGGGTTCTCTAGGTCCACTTGAACACCCATTGTCGCCATCTTATTTCCTTTCAAGGGCTCCATGTTGGTCTGCACACCTCTAGATGTCGTGCAAACAGACTTCTTTGGAACCTCTTCTTTCTTCTTGCTTTCTTCCTCTTCCTCGGTATAATCGAACAACCGATTTCTCAGGTTGTCGACCTCCTGCTTTATGATAACCTTTGTATTTGTCACCTCAACGATGAGTTTTTCAAGGGCCGCTACACTATCCTGGAAGCGTTCCAACTTTGAGCTTGTATTGCAGTTTGGTGTTTACTCTTCTTCTCAGATTAGTTAAGTACATACATGCGCAAGAATGTAGATTTCAAAAATCTGATGGTTTGAGTGGGGCGTAAGGCAAATGTGAGTCACAAAGTTTCACAAAAAAGCGAATATTTTGCGAAATGAAGGTCAGATCGAAAAACTAAGAAATACACAATATTTTTTTTTAAATCTATCGCATGTCACCAAACACGGTAGTGGCGGCCGTAGCGAAGTGGCTATGTTACTGGCTTGTCAAGCTAGAGGGCCCGTGTTCGAATCCTGGCACTGAAAAATTTTTCAATATCTAATTTAACTGAGCAGCCACCGTGCTTCGGAGGGCACGTAAAGCCGTCGGTCCCGGCTACGTAAGTAGTCGTGTTAAGTCATATTAAGGGCGCTTGTGCGACCTGAAAACCCTAACACTAGACCTTAGCCAGAAGGTTACACGAACTTTACTTTTTACCAAACACGGCCTCCCACGTAGGTGGGGTGGGGGGTTGCTTTAAAATCTTGAATAGTGGCCATTTTCGAGACATTTTTTCGTATTATGGTTAGTTGGCGCTATAATCGGAAAAAACAATTATTGTTGGAAATGGAAAATTTAATTATAAAATGGAAAGTCCCCACTTTATCGAAAACTTAACTTAACTATTTTTGGTTTAGGACCTACTCTTCAAACCCATTAGGTCCCCATAACGCTAGAATAACTGCAAATTTAGCATACTTTCCTCCCCTACTATAAAAATAGTATGTCTGAAAGGATGAATAAATATTATTATTACTATAGTTGGATCTTTCTTTAATTGTTGTTTGGTAATGAATAGATGGGTTGAATTAAATTTCTTATATGGAAGCATGCGTAACTTAAACATAAATTATTGATCTTAGTGCTATGTTTGGTGATAAATTTACCATATACAGGGTGTAACAAAAATGCAGGTCATAAATTAAATAACATATTCTGGGCCCAAAAATAGTTCGATTGAACCTAACTTACCTTAGCACAAATGTGCACATAATAGTACATATATTATTCAACGAGCATGTAATGACAGTTATTACTCACGATGATGAAGTTTGCGACAGGAGCCGTAGGTGAGTGTCGTAATTCATCGGAGTGAGTAATATCCATTAGATGCTAGTAGAATTGTATACTTTTTCTACGACCTTTTTTATTTGGATTAGTAGAAAAATATAATTATCAACTACTAACATTATTTAAAATCAAGGGATTTTATCTTTCCTAAGAAAACATATTTTATATAACTTTGGAAAAACTGTCATAATTACCTTTCTTGAGCTTATGAAACAGTAAACAGTTGTCATTAGTGTCATGGTATATAATGGCGGTGACTTTTAAAAATAAGACATATTATTATTTTAAGGCAATTACGTGAAAAAGAAATTTTGCTCCCAATAAAATCTATTGTACAATCAACAGTAAGTGAAACAGAATTTATTGATATAAATTTCATATCCGAAAACCCTTTTACGGAATTAGTAACCATTGTTTATATTTACCTTTTAATTACGTCAATCTTAAAATGTGAAATGTTGAAATTTAAACGTAAAAAATATACTGATGCATTGTTACAGTTAAAAACCGTTTAAGCATTTTTCAAAGTTAATTGTTGATGTAAATAATTGCAATGATTATTTTATTAAATAAACAAGTTTAAGTAATTATATTTGCTAATAATATGTTTAAAAGTGCCATGCACCACTTGAATCTAACTTCAACCCGTGAGTAATGACCCGTGAGTAACTTCAGCCAGTGAGTAATGAACTATTATTCACGGGTAAAGTATTAATAAAGTAAAGTGTTATTATCTATTCAAAAATAGTGAATAATGAGCATATTATTAAACGGTCGTAGAAAATTAGTATATTATTCAACGAGCTTGTAATGATGGCTATTACTTACGATGATGAAGTTTGCGACACGAGACATAGGTGAGTATCGTAATTCATCAGAGTAATAACCATTACATGCGAGTAGAATACTATACTTTTTCTACGGCCTTTTTTATTTTAATTAGTAAATAATATAATTATCAACTACTCGAGATTTAAAATATAATCATTTACAAAAATTCCTAAACGCTGTTTACCCCCAATAAGTGGCTAAATAATTGGTTGCCTACTATTAATAAATTCTTATGTATTATAAAAAATACAACAAGAAATAGTCAATCCAAGTTCTATTCGTTTCCGAAAATTTATAAGCATAAATTTGTAAATACTCTCAATGAATCTAATAAATAGGAAATGGCTATTATCGGTGGATGTATTTCATTAAAGTTATAATGTATATTTACATTTAACTATAATATAATATAATGATTTAACTATATAAAATATGTTGTAACATATTTTTAACACTATATGATTTAAAAAATGAACACAATATTAGTGAATTCCAACTAACACAAACAAAATGCGCTAATGTCACTGTCACTAAAATAAATTAATGATAAACGTCAAAATTTTTAGTAAACAAGATATAAACGTAAAAAATATACTGACATTTACAGTTAAAATTCCTTTAAAAATTTTTCGAAGGTAATTATTGATATAAATTATAATTTAATAATTATTATTTTATTAAATAAACAAGTTTAAGAATTTTTTTTTGCCGTTTATATACCAATAATATTAAAAGTGGCATGCACCACTTGAATCTAACTTCAGCTCGTGAGCAATGACTCGTGAGTAACTTCAGCCCGTGAGTAATGAAATACTACTCACGGGTAAAGTAATCGGTGCTATTCTCTATTAAAAAATAGAGAATAATGTGCATGTTATTAAACGGTCGCAGAAATAAGTTACAACCCTCTGAAGTTACAAAATTAAAATCGATTTTTTTCAATATATCGATAACTATTAAAAAATTTTTATTGAAAATGGTCATTGTAACACAAAAGAAAGACTTCTGTTGGAGAGAATGTAAATAGAGTGATAAACTTCAACTGAAATAGAAAACGAAAAACAGATTAACGTAGCTAATGGAACAAACAAATGAAGGGAGTCTGGCTAGTAAGAGATGCAAGGACACTCTCCACTTGACACTCAAGGATGGATACGGCCAATTTGCATGCCTGTCAAAGACGGTAGCTCAAAGTAGATAGTGATGATGACTAAGAATGGAAATATTAAGATAATAACACTGTACTGAAAATGAATAAAGATGAATAATTGCTAATGCAGAATAAATTGAATAAAAACAGACAAATCATGGGCGTCAGGAAATGATCTTTCATCACTTTCCCAGGGCCTCGATTTTTGACCCTTCGCTTCGTTATCGAACGTATTCGTTTCGTATACTAAACAGATACGAAGCGAATAGGTTCCATAACGAAGCGAAGGGTCAAAAATCGAGGCCCCAGGTATCTTACACTGCTGTATAATATATTAAGTCAGTAAATGTAAACATAAAGGAATAAAAATAATGAATGATATACCAAAAATAAACAAAATTTATTAAATATAACTACTTATATTTTCACAATCTCTGAGTTACAAAATGAATATTACGTGACTCTAAAATGACAAAAGTGATGTGGTTACAATATTAAAAAATATAATGTAATGTAACAATAATGTTACATGCTACATGTTACAAAATTAAAATACCTCTTACTTACACATAGGGTACAACTCACATGAGACTACCTTTACCAAATGATTATAGTACGCCTGCTACATTCAACTAAATTAAAAACCGACAAATATGAATATATTAATATAAATAAGCAGGCACAAGCCTGACTACAATAAAATGAATTAAGCAAAATGAATGTTAAATAAATTGAAGTGAAGATAAATATACAAACGACTTGAATTGGCCGAATAAATGAAGATAAGCAAATGAACACCAAAATATCTGGGAGAAAAACAATTCATATTACAAACTATATTTACATAATGAAATGAAATCAACAAAATTAACAACAAAATACAATAATACCTTTTTGGCAGATACGCCGAGCTCAACGAAGAGCACCGCAGGATTATACATGAGTTTGGGAACTTACTAAACTTATATATATATATTAAAAAAAACCAAATAAATTCAAGCTAAATCTTAACAATTATAATTACTAAACATAGTGCATTAAACCAAAATGTCTGTGATGTGAAACACCATATACAGAAAGGTACTGTCACCAAAACTCACTGTTCCCAAACAAACCCAAATAACTCATAAAAAGTCCGCTGCTGCATCCTAAAATGAGCACCAGGATGTTGCCAAACCATGCCTTCTGATAGTCCAGGTGCAAAGACGAAAATGGAGCTGGAACGCTCCAAAAACTTGTTCCCCCAAGTGACTATTGGTTGGAACTGGTTGCCTCTCGGTGTTGTGAGGTGTTTTTTTAAGTTTTCACATGAGTGGCATTCTTTGGCTCCTTCTAAACACTACTAAAAAATTGAGTGAACCACATTTCGAACTTCCAATAATTTAACTGAAACGAGGTATTGTTAACCTCCAAACTTGACCTAAATTTGCCACATGTCACTCAAAAGTTCCAACCAAAAGTAAAGTCCGATCTTTCCGTCTGTCACAAGGACGACCTCAGAATACGAAGTAATATTAAGCGATACCAACCCAAGAAACTAACACGTAGTTTTAAGTGTGTTTAGGTATGACGTCATTAAAATAAATATTTGAAAATATTACTCCGATTTGGACGGTAATTTTATAACAAACGTCATTAAAATTAATGGAAAATAATGAAAAAATAATTAACGATTTCAAAAATACTTGAATAACGGGACGCACCGTTACAACATGTGCCATTCTTATGGTAGGAGCACGTTATAAAAAAATAACAGTGAAATTTGTAAACCCCATTAAAATTTTATGGGGGTTTGTTCCCTTAAACCCCCCAAACTTTTGTGCACGTTCCAAATAAGTTATTATTGTGGTACCATTAGTTAAACACATGTTTTTAAAACTTTTTTGCCTCTTAGTATTTTTATCGTATGTTCAAAAGTAACTTCATTTGTGTTGGTATTATTATATTAGGGGCTTGGATAAACTTTTAAAATTCAATTATAAATACATTTCATCTTCTACACTTTCTAAGAATTCCACCACTAATTTGTCATTAAATACTTCCAACAATGTCTTGTTTATTAATATACCTGCCTTTTCTCAGAACATATTTCTGAACTCCAGCTTTCCTCAATTTTTAGACAAGAAACGTCAGAACCATCTTAAAACCCTTAAATCCATCAAAAATAAAGTCAAATCTAATAAGCTAATAATAAGTAAGACAGACAAAGGCAATTGTTTGGTTATTCTAGACCAAACTCTCTATATTGACAAAGTCACTACTTTTCTTTCTGATATAATAATTTCTTGTCACTTCCAGAAGATCCTTCCAAGAAATTCATTAACAAACTCAAAGATAACCTCGAACCGTTTGCCGAATTTGTTTTCTGAACAATTTGCACATGACTATAAAATACCCAGTAATCCCCTAACACCAAGACTGTATGGTTTACCTAAGATACATAAAGAGGGAATCCCCATTCATCCAGTTGTTAGCTTCATAAACACTCCTCTTTCCATTCTTTCAAAATTTATACTCAATCTTATTAACAACATGACGAACTTCACCCCTCGATTCTCAGTCAAAAACACAAGTCATCTTGTCAACAATCTCCAACAAATCCAGCTTCGCCCAAACATTACCATGCTTTCATTTGATGTTAGCAATATTTTTACTTTAATCCCAAAACAAGAAACTATTAATCTGGTACACTCTCTTCTAAGAGCATTTGGGGATATTGCAAATATTATCAAAAGATTAGTAGATAACATCCAAATTTCTTATAAAGTATTCCAACAACTTAGGACAATTTCTATCCAATTCCAAAGATAGTATCAACTACATGAATCGTAGTGGTGTTTATAGACTACCATGTTCTGACTGTGATGTTACTTACATAGGAAGAACTTGTAGATCACTTGCTTCTCGCTCTCTTGAACACACCAAAAGAGAGAACACCTCTACCTTTTCTCAACATCTTAAACATAAAAATCATACTTTGAATGTCCCAGATGATGTCTCTCTACTTCAGAACATTCCACAGAATGACTTCTTAAAAGTGGACTTTTACGAGGATATGACAGCCCTGGCATTAAGGCTATCTTCTCCCGGTGAGGGTGGTTATCCCTTATCCGAGGGGTGGAATAATTGATACGCTTTTACTTGTTGAGTTGTTTTATTTACACTCGCATGGGCATAAGCTGGTAGCACCGCACCCAAAGAACATCTCGTGAAGAAAGAGACACTATCTTTAATGTGGAAATATTACGTCTGATCACCAAAATAGAATGACGAATGTCTAATATAATAATAAGAATTCCCTTGTTATAGTTTTGCTGTTTATATATTTAGAATTGCCTATTCAGCATCGACCATGAAAAGTGTTTATAATTGACTCTGCAATTATTAGTGAATCGTGATCTAGGATAACAATATTTACATAATCGAATGAAGGTTGTAATATTGTTATGATGACATAAATAACTGAAAGTAATTATCGTAGATAATTACAGGGTGTTTTAAGATATATCTACTGAGTACAGATGAATTCTTGTACACCTTCCCTTTTTAGGAATTTTCCGACTACGGGGAGGGAACTTTTCAAGTCGTGCTACCAACCCATACTGTGTTGTAATCAATACAAAAAAATTTATTTTATATACAAACTTCCTAAGCCTACGCAAATACATAAATAATATAAAATGTTCGTTTAACAACATTGTTTCGTAACACTTGTCACTCACTGTGTTTTCGGAGTGTAAGCATATAATCTATTCTTATGTATTTCCCTGATTTTATTGTTTTCTATTCTGATTTTACAATTAACGTTATTTACTTCTGTTATCGTGAAAGGACCTACATAAAGACTATGACTATCAAACTTACCATTCTCTTCCGTTTTTACCAGGACTAGGTCTCCTATTTTAAAGTGTTGTGATGTTGTTTTGGGCTTATTTTCTTCTTGCCGCTCTTTTTTGTCTTCCTTGCTTTCATTGCTTCTAGTGAGTTGACCTATCGTGTTTACGTATTCTGTGTCCTCTGGTTCCGAAGAAGTGTCCGATATCACGTCTTCTTTGACATGTGTTCTATTCGGTTTGTTAACTTGACATTCATGGCATTGTTTAACGTATTTTCTTACGTCTTTTTCCAAATTTTTCCATCTAAATCTTGCTTTTAGCTTCTTTATTAGTCTATTTTTCTTTAAGTGTCCTCCGAACATCGGGTGATTATGGTATTCTTCTATTAATCTGTGTTTTTCTTTGTCATCTTTTATTGTTTCTGGTACTTCACATATGTATATTTCTATATTCTTCAATTTTTTATTTCCTTCTTTAATAAATTCATCAATTGTGCACATTTTAAAAATAATATCATTTACGTATATTTTTACTTTACGTACTGCATTCTCTACCGCCAGCTTATCAAGCTGTACCAACGCTTGGTTTAAATCGAAACGATTCAATCCTGTGGCTATGCTTTTGCTGCATTTTATTTTGTTTTTGGCCCTAATGCTCAGTCTTGGTGAGATTAGTTCTGCTCCAAAGGACAAAATTGGTAGTCTATGCGCCTCTAAATTATTTAGTACCTTCCTTACTGTCTGTTTGGTGGCTTGTGGCTGTAGTGCGAGTTCACTTTCAGCCTTTGTTTGTTTTGCTTCTTTCTCCTTTTCTTTTGCTTGAGCTCTTGTTATAGCTAGTATATGGGCGTTGTCTATGTATAGGTTTTTTAGTTGATGCAATGTTATTCTTGAAAGGCTGTCTGCGTAGTTACTTTTCCCTGTTATATACTCTATGTCGAAGTCATATTCTTCTAGGTCTAATCTGATCCTCGTGAGTTTTGAGGTTGGTTCTTTCATTGCAAATAGGTGTGTCAAAGGTTTATGGTCTGTTTTTACTTTGAATGTTGGTGCTCCATATAGATAACATTTAAAATAATTAATTCCCCAATGAATCGCTAGTAATTCCTTAACGATTATAGGTTTATTACATTCTCCTTTACTAAAACTTCTTGATGCATATGCTATAGGTAGGTCAATTCCGTTGTAATCTTGACTTAGGATTGCTGAACAACTCTCATTGGATGCGTCTGTTGTTAAGATAAACTGTTTGTTGAAATCAGGATATTTTAAAATTGGTGGTTTCGTCAGAGATGCTTTAAGCTTTTTGAATGCTTTTTCACACTCCTCGGTCCACGAAAATTCTACTCATTTCCTCGATAATTTGTTGAGTGGTCTGCATATTTCCGCAAAATTTTTAATAAAACGTCTGTAATAGTTGCAAAATGCTACAAATCTCTTTGTTTTCTCCGCTGTCTGAGGTGTCGGATATTGTTCAATTGCTGCATACTTCGCTTTGTCTGGTGATACTCCCTCTTGAGAAAGATCATGTCCTAAATATGTTACTTCCCTTCTAAAGAATTGACATTTTCCTGGGTTAAGTTTCAAATTGAATTTTCGACATGTCTCGAATGTCTTTTTCAGGTTGTCTAAGTGATGTTTTTCGGATATTCCAATTACTACGATATCGTCCATGTAAAGAAATGCTTTGTCTGGTGTTAATCCTGAAAATGCTATTGACATCATTCTTGAAAAGCTATTTGGGCTTACATTTAATCCAAAAGGTAATCTGGTAAATTGAAATGCTCCATTTTCTGTGCTGAACGATGTGTATTTTCTCGATGATTTTTCTAATGGTATCTGGTGAAAGCCTGACATTAAGTCTATAACTGAAAACCATTTTGCTCTTCCTAGTTGATCTAATATCGAATCTATTCTTGGTAATGGAAATTTGTCTGTAACTATCTTCTTGTTCAGTTGTCTAAAATCTATGCATAATCTCCATGCTTTTCCTCCATCTATAGCTTTTTTCGGTACCAGTACTACTGGGCTGTTGTACTCGGATGTAGATGGTTCTATGATTCCTTGGTCTCTTAGGTTTTGTACTTGTCGATTTAATTCCTCTGTTTGCGCATGAGGTGTCCTATAATTCTTGATATATACCGGAGTTTGGTCTTTAACTCTTAGTTTTTGTTCGTAGAAATTGTTACAGGTTAACATATCATGCCTTAGGGCGAATATGTCTGAATATTCCTCGCATAACGATACTAAGTTGTCTCGTATGTATTCTGGTATGTCTAATTTCAGTGATTCTCGTAATTCTTTTTTTCTGTCCTTGCTGTCGTTGACTAGCCTATATATATTGAATAGTTTAATATCCAACGTCCTGATTGTGCTTGCGTCTACATTTACTGTTTCGTACGTTGTGTTCAAAATTTTGATGTATGGATTATTACTTGAAATAATTGCTCTTGCTATGAATATTCCTGGTTGTATTTCTTGCTGTTCCACTATCCTGTCTTTCTTTAACGTTTGAAAAATTTTTACGATTCTGTAAATTTCACATCTAGGCGGTATTATTATGGTGTCATTGTCTATATTATCCAGAATTTTCGTACTAATGTAACAATCGTTGTCCTCTTTAATGTGCATTTTAAGGTTTGCGTAATCTAGTATACATTGAAAGTTAGAAATAAAGTCTCTCCCAATGATTCCGTCTGTTGGAATTGGAAAGTTAGGTTCTACCAATTGAAAGATGTGTTCGAATCGAGTTCCTTTTACTTCGAGTGTTGTCTCAACTTCTCCCATTGTTTGCAACTCTCCTTTAGTGACTCCTTTTATTTTCGCCTTTGTGTTTGGTTTCACCTGTTCCTTCATAAAATCTTGTGAACATTTTAGTATTGAAATGTCAGCTCCTGTGTCTATGATAAAAGTGCTTGTGTTTTCAAGTATTCCTGTTTTCATTCGTACAAAGTTCGTTAGGTTTAGGTCGAAGTTGTAAATGTTATATTTTATTTCTCCCTGTGTGCTTCCAACTTCTTGTTCATTCAAAACCCCAACTGCTGGTTTTCTTGCTCTTCTTGACTGTCCTTTATTTCTAGTAACCTTACGTTCCTGTTACGTCCGCCTCTCTGGTTTCCTCTGTATGTTTGATTGTTAAATTGTCTGTATCCTCTGTTCGAATAATTTCGTTGATTGTCCGTTGCTTCTCCTTCGTTCCGTTGTCCGAAGTTATTTCTTCTTCCTCTGTCATATTTGTTATGGTATCCTCTTCTGTATTGCTGCTGTCCTCTCCTATTCTCGTAGTTTGTCCTATAATTTAAGACTCTTCCTTGTGCATTTTCTTCAGTCGTATCGATCGACAAAAATTTAGATACTACTTCCTGCGGTGATGTAAAGTTACCTGCTTCCAGTATTAGCTTAGCTTTCTCTGCATTAGCGTTTCGTTTCATTGTTGTTACTACTGCTTCCGTCGTATATTTCTTTGCTAAGTCAAGTGGCATTCCTTCCGCTATGTATGCTACTTTTAATTGTTCTGCTAACTTTTCCACTTCAGATACGTACACTGCTGCATCTCTATGCCCTTGCCTTTTTTTGGCTAATTTGGCTATTAAATTCTTCGGATTATCACCTTTTAATTCTTTCTTTAGTGCTTCAGCTATCCGTGGAATCGTATCTTCTGTGGTTATTAGGTTCCTAGCCTTATTGGTGAGTCGCGTTTTTATTAGCGTTACAGCTGTGTCTTCATGACCTTCTGCCAATTTTCCAAGTAGTTCTAATGCGTCTAAAAATGGTTGTAATTTCCCTGCGCTTCCATCGAACTCGTTGGGCAATATCTTGCTTGGGATATTCAAAAATTCATTGATTGTCAAAGCCATGTTTAATATTGTTATATCTTGTTTTATGTCACCTTTTTCCTCTTTTATTCCGTCGTTAATTATTTCTTCTTCTATTTCCTCATCGCTTTGTTCCTCTTCAACTTCCTTGTCGATTGGTTGATGTATTGAACTTGGAACCACTGTTCTCACATTTACTGCTTGAAATGATCGTATAACTTTGTCTCTGAGTTTTCCAAAATATTTGTTGCACGATTCCCTTTGTTTGTCCGAAAGTGCTTCCCAGTTTTTCCTAGTCAATTGCGTGAACTTGTTATAAGCTTTAATTAGCTGTGTCGTCACTTCTTCCTTTATGTCCTTAGATTTCGGAACTTTTTTCTTTAAGACTCTTCTGCTTTGCCTGTCTATTTCTTGTGCAATTTCCTCAACTATTTTGACAAAATCTTCCCAAGTAACTTTGTTGCTACTCATTTATACATAATTTTTTTCTTTTTTCCAGCTTCTGCACTTCTTAGCGAAAATATAAATTCGATAGTCTTACGGTGTATATAGATATGTAGTATATAGATATATAGTAAAAAATATGGAGATAAAATAATACGTCAATATATGGTAAAAATATGTAAAAATTGCAGTGGTAATAAAAAATTCAAAAATAAATAACGTTATATTAATATAACCCTTGTAAATAAGTAGTTAGAATAATAATTTAAATGTATTATGCCTATAGCGTATATTTTTTATATATCGTATATTTATTTTGATAGATATATTTACGATAGCAAATATTAAAATCATAAAAAATTGCAAAAATGTACTAAAAATCAGTAGTCAAATAATAAATGAATAAAAGTCAGCAAGGATAAAGTATACGTTGATAAATATGTAAAAAAATCATATAAAATTGTATCATTGCGTCCTATAATAACTTAATATGAGGGTAAAAAAAAATCTTTGTATATTGATAAATATTGGTAATAGAATAGAATAATTAAGTAAAAATAGGTAAACTTGAAACATATATTAATGTAATTAAGGTAGCACATAATGTTTATACTTTATACTTTATATTAATCAGGAAATACCATAAAAATAGCTAATATGGACTTACCACTTTTACACGTCTTTGTTCGTATCACAAGTCCTCGCTGCACGTTCCATAGCATTGTCCATTTTCCATTGTCCCACGATGTTCCATCTACATACTATTCCCTTTTCAGCTCCGCGTCGGCCTGATGTCTCCATCCATTTTACATACCACACTGTTGTCTAAGGTGGTCTAGGTGCCTGAACATTGACGTGTTTTCTCATTTCTCGTTCTAGACTGCTAGGTCTGAGTTCTCGCCTGGTCTTGGATCGCCATATGACAGCCCTGGCATTAAGGCTATCTTCTCCCGGTGAGGGTGGTTATCCCTTATCCGAGGGGTGGAATAATTGATACGCTTTTACTTGTTGAGTTGTTTTATTTACACTCGCATGAGCATAAGCTGGTAGCACCGCACCCAAAGAACATCTCGTGAAGAAAGAGACACTATCTTTAATGTGGAAATATTACGTCTGATCACCAAAATAGAATGACGAATGTCTAATATAATAATAAGAATTCCCTTGTTATAGTTTTGCTGTTTATATATTTAGAAATGCCTATTCAGCATCGACCATGAAAAGTGTTTATAATTGACTCTGCAATTATTAGTGAATCGTGATCTAGGATAACACTATTTATATAATCGAATGAAGGTTGTAATATTGTTATGATGACATAAATAACTGAAAGTAATTATCGTAGATAATTACAGGGTGTTTTTAAGATATATCTACTGAGTACAGATGAATTCTTGTACAAGGACCTAGAAATAATCAAAGAAAAATAAAAAAGTCCGAACTGTGTCAACCGCCATGTTTAGTTCAATCGGAACTTCCAACCACTCCATCGACAACTATTTTCTTAACACATTTTTCACCCCCCCCCCCCTTTTCCTGCTTCGTTCAGATGTTCACATTCACACTTATA